>NW_024080640.1:4780235-5476769 GCF_003009895.1 Hyaena hyaena
AAAGGGAGAGAGGCAAACCATGAGAGACTCTTGAATGCTGACAAAAACTGAGGACTGATGGATGTGGCGGGGAGGAGGGATGGGCATGGAGGAGGGCACTTGTGGGGATGAGCACTGAGTGTTATGTGGAAACTAATTTGACAATAAACTATTTCTAAAAAAAAAAAATTAAAAAAAAAAAGATGTCTTTTGGTGTACATATGCATAGATTTCCTGTGACTATATGTCTGGTAGTGAAATTGCTGGGCCATAGAGTACATGTATGTTCAACTTTGGTAAATATTGCTAATATTCTGAAGTGATCATACCAATCTGCGCTCTCAC
The DNA here is from genome assembly GCF_003009895.1 of Hyaena hyaena. Classification (NCBI taxonomy): domain Eukaryota; kingdom Metazoa; phylum Chordata; class Mammalia; order Carnivora; family Hyaenidae; genus Hyaena; species Hyaena hyaena. The sequence goes on from NW_024080640.1 coordinate 4,780,560, forward strand.
CAACATGTTTCAGATTCTACTTTCTCCGCATCCTCACCAACACTTAGTATTGTCAGCCATTGAAGTGTTCATCATTGTTTTGAGTGTGAGATCACATCTCACTGTAGTTTTATCTTGTGTTCCTTTGAACTTTATTGAGGTTGAGCATCTTTTTATATATTTATTGGTCACTTGGATATTTCTTCTTATGAAGTATTTGAGTCTTTTGCCCACTTTTTTCTTGTGTCATTTATTAGGTTCCATCTGAATTTTGATACTCTTTATGTATTCTGAATATGAGACCTTTGTAGGGTTTGTATATTCAAGATATGTGTATTTGGAGAATATATACATTCAAGATTATCCTGGCTATTCTTGGATCTTTACATTTCCTTTAAATTTTAAAATAGATTTAAATTTTATTCATCAATGAAAAAACCCCAAATGACCATGAACAGGAGAGCAGATGCATAAACTGTGATATAATTACACAAAGGAATTTTACACAGCAGCTTAAATGAATGAATCTCTGTAACATGAAGCAATATGGGTGAATCTTAGCAAAATAATTAATATTAAGTTGGGGGGAAAAAGTTCAGAAGATTACATATAGCATAATGCTCTTTTTCACAATGCAAAAAGCAACTAAGATAAAAATCTTTGCTTTAAGAAATATATTGAGAGTTAACACTATAATAAAAGGAAGTAAGAAGCATCGGACTTGTGATTTAGGATAATGGCTACCTTAGGTGGCGATAGGTGAGGATGAGATCAGGAATGGCCATATAGCTATGTGGAAGTTACTGTGGAGGTCCTAGATTTCTCATTGGGTGGTGGATTTATGGGTGCCATGCTTATTGATTGTTAAAAAAATATGTATTTATTTATTTATTTGTCATATAAAATAGAAATATTCCTTTTTCTTTTTCTTTTTTTTACAAATAGTTTACTGTCAGGTTGGCTTCCATATAACACCCAGTGCTCATCCCCACAAGTGTCCTCCTCCATGCCCATCTCTCCCCTCCCCCCCCCCACATCCATCAATAGCACTGCTAGGAATTTACCCAAGGGATACAGAAATGCTGATGCATAGGAGCACATGTACCCCAATGTTCATAGCAGCACTTTCAGCAATAGCTAAAACATGGAAAGAGCCTAAGTGTCCATCAACGGATGAATGGATTATGTATTTATTTTTGAAAGAGAGTGAGCATGCATGAATAGAGGAGGAGCAGAAAGAGAGAGAGAGAGAGAGAGAGAGAGAGAGAGAGGATCCCAAGTAGACTCCATGCTGTCGGTGCAGAGCCCAATGCAGGTCTCAGTCCCACGCACCATGAGATCATGACCAGAGCAGAAATCAAGTCAGATGCTCAACTGACTGAACTACCCAGGTGCCCCGCATTGTTAAAATATATATAAATACTCACATGAATGAACGACTAATGATGAAATGTTACATGGATTGAGGATTATGATTAATCTGGATTAATGTAGTTTAGGTCAATTATACAAAAAAAAGACTGAAAACAAAGGATTACATGAAGATACAAAGCCAATCCCTTTGTCGTGAGGCCCCCCACCCCAATCTACCAAGACATTTCATAGACTGAGCAGAGGTACCAATGTCAAGATGCCTGTTACTTATTAGTGAAGCTTAATTGCTTCTAAATTTGTTTTTAGAAAAATCAAAATAGAGGTTTTATTTTTTTCTTCCTGTACCCCAGTGTGTCTTGTGTATCCCTGAGGTATATCTGTGCCTCTGCCCTAAGCAAATGGAGTTTTAAACCAACTTTCATTTTAGATGGATCACCCAGTTGGCATGGGGAGATGAATTGGCATATTAGATGGATCACTCAGTTGGCATGTGGAAATCAAATACTCTCTAGAGCATTTAGGAGGCTATCGATATACTCACTCCCAGTCAGAAAGGACAGGAGCCTGCAGAGTGGTCTTGGGAAAGGGAAGGAAGCAGGGAATTTGAGAAGTATGTAAGAGTAGGGATACTCAGGACTTAGTTTCCTTCACAGTAGAACACCCAGAAGCTGAATGAACTGTGTATGTATTCTTCTCCACTAGCAACTACAATTCTCTTAGAGCCAGAGTCTATATTTGTTCCAGACTCTTGAGCCTGTCACCTTCTTATAGAATCCCTACAGAATGTTGACACTTTTATGTGGGTCAGGGCAATTACAACCTTAAATACGATTCTCACTCACTGAAGGACTAATTGGTAGTTCTGTCCACCTTCAGATGTTGAAGAGAAATCCAGCAGCCTATAATGGGGACTGAAATCCAGAGGATGGTATGGCTCAAGGATGAGTTTTTTTTGTTTTGTTTAGATTTCTAGATTTTATTTTTAACTAATCTCTATACCCAACATGGGGTGTGAACCTGCAACCCTGAGATCAAGAGTGATGTGCTCCATTGACTGAGCCAGCCGGCAGCCCTGAGGGTGAGGTTTGACTTTCAGGAGAATGTGATAGAGCTGCTTCTCAGATCCCCGAGCTTGGACTTTTCTGCTTTCTCTGACAGCAGCCCATCAGTCAATGGCCTTGGATGCTTCCACAGCTGATGTTTAATTGAGGGCTTCAGATGGATTAGGGAGGGGGCTTAGAGGAACACCAGTCCCTAAGGGTGATTTGGCAACAGGCAAGTTCTCCATCCTTGGAATTTTGGGAAACATGAATCAGGCCACAGAGACCAAAAAGGTTTAAAGTTTTTTGAGTTAGAAGGAGGTCACATGGGGCGCCTGGGTGGCTTAGTAGGTTAAGCGTCCGACTTTCGCTTAGGTCATGATCTCACGGTTTGTGGGTTCGAGCCCCGCGTCGGACTCTGTGCTGACTGCCAGGTCAGAGCCTGGAGGCTGTTTCAGTCTGTGACTCCCTCTCTCTCTGACCCTCCCCTGCTCACGTTGTCTCTCTCTCTCTCTCTCTCCTAGAAATAAATAAAACATTTAAAAAAAAATAAAATCTCTTAAAAAAAAAAAAAAGAAGGAGGTCACATGCCACCTCAGGGGAAACAAAGGCCTACCTAGTTGGGGCACCAAGTCAACCACCTACCTTCTCCCTCTTCCTGGCCTTTTCATTTACTGACTTGTAACATGGCGGTATAGAACTCAGTGAGTCTAAGGTGGGGGCAAACGTGCTGCTCTGAAGAAACCGAGTGACATTGTTGTTGAACAACCCGTCCCCACCCCTGAGGGGTTATGTGACCCCAGCTGAGTTATGAATGGCGGGGAGCCCTGGTCTCCTGGTCTCTAATGGCCTTGTAGATGGGGGATTATGTAAATGAGCATATGTGGCAATGCCTATCTTTGTCTAGCATGTTCTGTGGACTCTCCCAGAACATCAGTTTGGCTTTTTCCTTACTTTTGGGTTTCCAAACAGAAGAAAGGGTGGGCTGGGCTGGGTATGGATATATGCAGGATTGCCACTCCAAGGTGGCTTCTGCGTGCCTGTGTGGCCCACTCGTGCTGTTTCTCTCCAGCTGGACTGCTTTCCCTTCGCCCTGGCCAGAGCTGGCAAAGAGGTGGATTAACAAGGAGCTTGCATGACATAAAAGGGGCGTGGGCAAGTTACTTACCTCTCAAGCTTCAGTTTTCCCTCACATAAAAGCAGTGCGTCCTAGCCCTTGGGCTCATTGTGAAGGGTAAAATGAAATAAGGCTTCTAGAACACAGTAGGTGATCTCTAAATGTGAAGTGATTCCCCATCCACCTTCCCAGCCTTCACCCTTAGAATACACTTGTGGGACTTCCTGTGAGGTTGTTTTTTTTTTTTTTTTTTTTTTTTATTAAGAATGGTGGTTCTTTATGTGTGCTTCTGGGCACAGGAGGCCTGAGAGAATTCATCAAAAATCAATTCATGAAAAGTCAGTTCATCACTTTTATTTTGCCAAATGGCGATTTGGCTTCCCATCCATGGAGTGCTGGGAAAATTGCTTTTGGCAATGTGAGCCTGCCTCCAGGAGGAATTCTCTGGGTGGACTGGGCTGATCTGAATGCAAGTTTAGTAAGTGCTCTGCTCAGGAGTAGGAAGCAGTGTGCGATATGTTGAAAGCTGAGCCCTGCAGTTTGTGGCTGGTGTCAGAGCCACTTCTCCCACTTTCTGCTTATGTGTCAGCCACCCCTGTGGCCATCACCATGAAGCAGCTCTTGTGGAGAAGAGGGAGGCTGATGAGGGGAAGCCAAGCCTCCAGAAAAGGAAGACTGATGTTCTTGGTGTTTCTCACCAGGTCCCTGGAGACTCTCCCCCCATCTCCTCTAACCTTTCTTTTGCTGCCTACTAAAATAGAAGGGGCTCGGTGGCACATGGAGTCAGAAGTCAAAGGTAATGGCTGTGGGAGGTGGCAGAATAGAAGCTCTTGTCATGAAGAAGCATCTGAACCCTGAATTCCTCTAGTAGGGGGTCAATATTCTTTGTTTGCAAGCAAGGGAAACACACTAGTTAACTCACGTAATGGGAGCCCCCAGCATGGAAAGGAGGCTGGAGAAGGGGCTTGAGAATGGACAAGCACCAAGGCAGTGCTCTGAAGCCTGGAAGCAGCCACTGTATGGTCACAGTGCAGGTATAACCAGTTGTTTTCAGTCTCTTTGTTCTGATGCTCAAGATACAAATTCCAGAGAGGGGTATCTGATGGCATAGTTTTCCATCATATGCTCTTTCATTGCCTGGAAAGAGTGGAGCTTCTAATTGCGCAGACCCCAGGTTGTACCTAGTGAACAATAAGCAATTCTGATTCAGGAACTGAGCTGAAGAGATAACAGATAGCAGGAAGCAAATAATACAAATGATAGCAATAGCATGTAGTCATATGGGCATATAGCATTTAGAATAAGCTAGCCACTGTTCTAAGTGCATTACATATGCTAACTCCTTTAATCTTCCTCTGTAGACAATGAGGATATTGTTATCATGCTCATTGGACAGATAAGAAACTGAGATCCAAAGAAGTTAAATCATATAGTGAGCAAGTGCTAGAGCTGGGATTTGAGTTTGGATCTTAATGCCTATAGAATACTATCCACATTACTACTGTTTACTTGAAAAGCAACTTTGAAAAAAATCAGGGAATTGAGTAGTAGAAAAGAAAGCTGGTTTGCTCAGGGTTTCCAAGGGTAGAAGGAAACTAGAGACGTTCAGGGGTTCCACCATTTCAGTCTCCCAATTCTCGAAGGCTCTTCTGTCAACCTCCCCCTGGAACATCTCATTCCTTTGCTCAGGTTAAGGTGGCCCTGCTGAGGGGGTGGGGAAGAGGTGGGGGTTGGGGGCAGGTAAACATGAGTTAGATTTAACAAGCTAGGGAAAGGAGAAGTATTACGTAGATTTAAGATTTAACCAAAGGAGAACTACATTGACATTTTATTGACTTGCAGTGGGAGTTGTTAAAGACAGATTACTGCACCAAGGGTAGAGTTTGATTGCGAGGTCAGGAGAGGCCTCAGCCATCAAAGGCATCCAACTTGAAGGCTATTGATACCCCCAGGGGCAAGGTAAGCACATAAATTTGAGCTCACACGTGGATACTTGCCAACACACACACACACACACACACACACACACACACACACATGCACGCACGCGCACACACACACACACACCAAATAAAACCTGATCTTCTCTCTTAGTCCCAGAGGCCAGGCCCAGAGACACTGGGTGAAGTGGGAGAGAACTAAAGCACAGTGAGCTAGATTTGATTCTTATTAATGCCCCCTTCCCACCCCAACCTGATTGATCCCCAGACCCACTGGGAGCTGTAGAGATGGAATTCCTCAGACTTTAAGGTAGAAATACGATCTTGAGAAAACATCCCATTGCTTCTAATAAGAAAATGATTCCATTTCAAAGCCCTTTCCTCAGAAACTCCACATGGGCTGGATGGCTATATGCAGAGCTTTTGCTAGGGGTACACAGAGGCAGCGACAAAGGTCTCCTGAGAGCCTGGCATTCTGGGATCTGCTTTGGCTGAGTGGTAGGTGGGGACAGGACAGAGAGACACATGGTTGGGAGAGAGTGACAGGGACACAGCAGTGTGGGCATGCGGGTCTCGATTCCAGATTGGGTGATGATCAGTCTTGCCCCAGGAGGCCTTTTCTCTGTGCATCCCCTCATGGGTTGCCCCCATTACTCCTCCCTCCTAAAGCTGAGGGGTACCTGGATCAGTGTTTGAATGGCCTCTTTCTCCTCTGCACCTGCAACTAACATCACATCTTTGGGAATCTTCTGATGGCTCTCTTTGTCTCCTTAGCTCCTGCCTCTGAGGCAGTGACCATGTCCAGTGGAAGAGCTAGGACTTCCATGTATAACTCTTCCCTCTCCTTAGCCCACTGTCTCCCTGGGGAGATCCAGTGCAGGCAGAGTATTATTATTAAAAGCAACTTCTCACATCCTCACAGACCTCTATTATAGCTGCTGGAGGGAGGGGTGCTGAAAATCCTTCTAACCCTATTTCATCCCCGTCCCCCCAACTGCGTTCTTGTAGCTCTCAGGGCATCTTCTGCATACCCCTCTTCACCCCACATGGTCCCACATTCTGCTTGGACTGAGCACCATGAGAAAAGGAACATCTGGTTTAGCAAAAGATTTGAAGGTGACCTTCATTGAGCCCTAAGAGAGATAACAATCTCTCTGCAATCAACAAGCCTGGCTCCTCTGGATACTAAAATAGCAACTGTGGAGTAAATCTGCCCCCATCCCCACCTCCTTCCCTCTCTTTTTCTTCAGGACAACACAAAGAAACTCTAGGGGTGAATTGGGAAATCACAGTGTCTTTTAACAGCCTGAAAGCCTGAAAAGAAAGTTCCTGTGCATGTGTGTGAGCATGTATTTGCAGCTCATCAGTGCAGGAAAGCTAATTTCTCATTATTGTCCCCACGACTTTTCATTCAGCAAACTCTGCCCTTTTAGTTATCATCTTTTTAAAAAATTGTTAATGTTTTATTTATTTATTTTTTTAAATATTTTTATTTATTTCTAGGAGAGAGAGAGACAGCGTGAGCAGGGGAGGGTCAGAGAGAGAAGGGGAGATGCAGACTCTGAAACAGGCTCCAGGCTCTGAGCTGGCTGTCAGCACAGAGCCCGACGCGGGGCTCGAACCCACGAACTGCAAGATCATGACCTAAGTGAAAATCGGACGCTTAACTGACTAAGCCACCCAGGAGCCCCTGTTTTATTTCTGAGAGAGAGAGAGAGCAGGGGAGGGTCAGAGAGAGAGGGAGATACAGAATCTGAAACAGGCCCCAGGCTCTGAGCTGTCAGCACAGAGCCTGACACAGGGCTAGAACCCACGAACCGTGAGATCATGACCTGAGCCAAAGTCAGACACTTAACTGACTGAGCCACCCAGGTGCCCCTTAGTTATCATCTTATTTGTTCTATTAACATCCCTGAGTTATGAGGGTCCAGAAATGGTGCATCCCATTTTAGATGGGAGGGAACCAGGGACCCAAGAAATAAGGTGCCTGCTCAAGGTCACCCAGAGAAGGAGTGGCCAGAGCCAGAAGATGACTGTTTACTTCCTGAGGCTTCTAATTCTCAATTTCCACTGGGAATGTAATGTGTTTTCAGGGCTTGATTGCTGAACCTCGAGAGCATTTGATACTGGGATTATTGTGTTATAGTCATTTTAGCAGCGTCCTGCTAGTTCCCACTCTCTTCCTCTGTTCCCTGTGCTGGGCCCAGAGCTGTTGTGCAGTGATGGTTGGAGCACCCGGTGGGTGGTTGTCAAGGAAGGGACAGATGGAGTGGGGAAGGAAAGATCCTTCACCCTGTGGCAGTTGCGGAGGGGAGTAGAGATTGGATTTGTCAGGGTTGGAGTTATCTGGGTTATGGAATATGTGTTTATATGGTGGCAAATTGCTGAAGGGAAAGAAGAAACTGGCAAATGAAATGACGGAAATGTCTTTCTGAGTAAACAAAATAAAGGGTGAGCCCAGTAAAAAGATGACCCTGCATTCATCTCATATTAGAGCATGGAGACAGGATAGTCCCAGTGAGGGTCCTCCAACCCAGAAGATCCTCTTCAGCTTTCCAGAGAACTGATGGGTTGTAGTGGTTCACAACCAGGGCAAAGCTGGGTATTGCATAACTTTCCCATGTGGAAAAGGGGACAGAAAGAGACCATAGTCAGGTTTATTTTGCAGATAGATTCTAGGATCATTAAGTAAAATTAGAAGGATACCCAAGGTTATTTAGTTCTACCCCTTTAGTGTTCAGATGAGAAAACTGAGCTCAATGAAATGCCCAAATAAACATGGCTACTAAGTCACAGAATGGAACTAGATCCCAGGTTTGCTCAACTTCCAGTCGAGGGTGCCTTTCAGCATTTCCACTGATTAGGGTCAAGTCATTTGACCAAGTGCCCTTTGTCTCTAATAAGAGATCACGGACTCATTATATTAAGTTGAATTTTTGTTTTCCTGTAGTTTCCTAGAGTACATATTTGAGGTTGGCAGGGCCCAACCAGTATCCTGGACACTTGTATTTGTGTTGAATCCTTTCCAGTAGATCTAAAATACAACAGTTCAGAAGGGAGTCCAGAGAAAATATGCAGAGAAAATAGTGAGTTTAAGTGGGGAAACAGGATGTATCAGTGAAGAAAATATGGGAATCTATCCTTCAAAATTCTTCAAAGATAGGTGCTGACTTGCATGGTCAGCCATAACAAAGTAACTGGGACCAGATTTATTTTCTCACTTTAAACAACTGGAAGACAAAGCAAAATGTATAAAACAATGATTTTCAGAGATTGGACTGCAGGTAGCACAGGAGTATGATCCTTGAGAAAAAGGAAACAAAAGAAGTGAACCCTGGGATTGCCCCAGCTTACTCCTGAAGGTGGTTTCTAGGCCACAGTGTGAAGTGAGGGTGATGGGAACAAAATTGCCTGGTGACTTTAGTGACTTGAGAAGACAGTCATCAGAGTTTGGGGAGGCCAAGGTAACCAGAATTTTCAGGGTAGAGTAGGACAGAGAATGGGATGGAATTGCACAGAGAGGGAACTCTGGAAGTCTGCAGAGAAATCTCCTTGCAGTCTTTGGCCGAGTACTGATCTGCCCATGCATGAGAGAAAACTCACCATGGCTGGGGGAACCCACTGGAGAGCAGTAGATTGTAACATTTCTAAAGTACACAGAGAAGTAAGAATAATTCATGTTCCCACCAGTTAAGAGTGAAAAGATCTAATATATGGGGCATTGGGTAGAGTCCTCAGAAGAATATTTTGTCAGTAATAGAACTCAAATACTTCTAGACTAATAGTTGGTGTGGACCTACCCTAACAAAGACTAAAAGCAAATCTCAGAAGAATCCAAATGATACCAAGTAACTTAACTATGTATGAGAGCAAATTCCAACACACACACACACACACAAACACAATTATAAGACATTAAAAGAAGGAAATAAAAAGAATAACAGGAAAAAATCAGGTAATAGAAACAGCCCAGACATTAAAGAGATGATGCAATTAGTAGACAAGGATATTAAAGCCACTATTATAAAAATTATCCATCTATTCAAAAAAGTAAAGGAAAATGTAAATGTGAGGTGGAGGATATAAAGAAAGACCAAATGGAACTCTTAGAGGTGAAAGACACATTATCTGAAATGAAAGATATACTGGCTGGAATTAGTGTAGACATGATGCTACGGAAGTAAAATCATTGAGCTTGAAGAAGCACAAAAGTGATTCAAAATTACGTGTAGAAGAATATGACTAAAAAACATAAGCATAATGCCAGTGACCTATTGCAACACTATGAAGTGGCCTATGGTATTAGATACTTTTTGTCTAACTGTTCCATAAATTTTTGAGAAAAGACTATTGAAGTCTCCAACTGAACTGTAAGATTTTCTGTTTTTTCTTCCAATTCCAGAAGTAGAAAAAGAGGAAAGGGTAGGACAGGAAAAATGTTTCAAGAAATAATAGTCAATTTCTAAAGTATGATGAAAAATAGTAACCCATGGATCCAATAATTTCAACTAAATCAAAGAAGAAGAAACATAAAATCACACCAAGGCTTATCATAATAATGATAAAAGCCAGAGATAATCAGGAAATCACAAAAACAGCCAAGAAAAAAGACATGTTAGGTTTACAGGGGCAAAGATAAAAATGATAGCAGAATTCTTATCATGAACTAAGCAAACCAGAAGATAATGGAGCAACATTTTGAAATTATGATTAAAAACCCTCTCAACTTAGAATTCGATACCTAACAGAAATATCTTTCTGCAATGGAGCAGAAAGCAATGGAGGTGAAATGAAGACTTTTCCAGACAAACAAAAGGTGAGAGAATATACCATAGCAGGCTTGAACTGAAAAAAGATTAAATTCTTCAGGCAGAAGAAATATGAAAACGGAAAAATATTCCATGCTGCTGGACTGGAAGAAAAAATATGGTTAAAATGTTGATACTACCCAAAGCAATCTACAGATTCAATGCAATCCCTATCAAGACAACACCAGCATTCTTCACAGACCTAGAACAAACAATCCTAAAATTTGTATGGAACCAGAAAAGACCCTGAATACCCAAAGCAATCCTGAAAAAGAAAACCAAAGCTGAAGGCATCACAATCCCAGACTTCAGGATGTATTACAAAGCTGTAATCATCAAGACACTATGGTACTGGCACAAAAACAGACACATAGGTCAATGGAACAGAAGAGAGAACTCAGCAATGGACCCACAAAACATATGGCTGACTAATCTTTGACAGAGATTGCTATAAACATTGAGATGCACGTGCCCCTTCGAGACAGCACACCTGTATCCCTTGGATAAATACCTAGTAGTCCAATTGCTGGGTCATAGAGTAGTTCTATTTTTAATTTTTTGCGGAACGTCCATACTGTTTTCCAGCATGGCTGCACCAGTTTGCATTCCCACCAGCAGTGTAGGAGGTTACCCGTTTCTCCACATCTTTCTCTGCTTCCTCTCCAACGTCTGTTGTGGTCTGAGTTGTTAATTTTAGCAATTCTCATAGGTGTGGGCTGGTATTTCATTGTGGTTTTTATTTATATTCCCCTGATGATGAGTGATGTTGAGCATTTTTTCATGTGTCTCTTAGCCATCTGGATGTCTTCTTTGGAAAAGTGTCTATTCATCTCTTTTTCCCATTTCTTCACTGGATTATTTGCGTTTTGGGTGTTGAGTTCAATAAGTTCTTTACAGATTTTGTTCTTTATAGATAAGTTCTTTATCCAATATGTTATTTGCAAATATCTTCTCCCATTCCATCGGTTGCCTTTTAGTTTGCTGATTGTTTCCTTTGCTGTGCAGAAGCTTTTTATCTTGATGAAGTCCCCGTAGTTCTTTTTTTGCTTTGGTTTCCCTTGCCTCCAGAGACATGTTGAATAAGAAGTTGCTACAGCTGAGGTTAAAGAGGTTTTTGCCTGCTTTCTCTTTTAGGATTTTGATGGCTTCCTATCTTATGTTTAGGTCTGAAATTTATATCTGAAAGATATGAATTTAGTGCCATTGTGCTGCCTGTAGAGTTGGAGTTTCTGGTGATGCTCTCAGTAGTCTTTGTTGCTTTTGATCTTTTTGGTTTTGTTTTATCTTTTCTCCACTCGAAGTGTCCCCCTTAAAAGTTCTTGCAGAGCTGGTTTAGTGGTCGCAAATTCCCTTAGTTTTTATTTGTCTGGGAAACTCTCTATCTCTCTTACTATTTTAAATGACAGCTTTGCTGGATAAAGGACTCTTGGCTGCATATTTTTCTAATTCAGCACGTTGAATATGTATTGCCACTTCTTTCTGGCCTGCCAATTTTCTGTGGATAGGTCTGCTGTGAACCTGATCTGTCTTCCTTATAGGTTAAGGGCTTTTTCCCCCCTTGCTGCTTTCATAATTCTTTCCTTGTCTGTGTATTTTGTGAATTGACTATGATATACCTTGGTGATGATTGGTCTTTGTTGAATCTAATGGGGGTTCTCTGCTTCTTGGATTTTGATGTCTGTGTCCTTCCCCAAGTTAGGAAATTTTTCTGCTGTAATTTGCTCATATTACCCTTCTGCCCCATTTTCTCTCCCTTCATCTTCTGGGACTCCTATGATTTGGATGTTATTCCTTTTTAATAAGTCACTGAGTTCTCCAAGTCTTGTATCATGCGCTGTGGACTTTGTTTCTCTCTCTTTCTCTCTCTCTCGCTTCATTATTCTCCATAATTTGTCTTTTATATCGCTGATTTGCTACTCTGCTTCATCCATCTTTGCTGCTATGGGGTCCATTCGAGATTGAATCTCAGTTATAGCATTTTTATATTCATCCTGACTAGATTTTACTTCTTTTATCTCCCTAGAAAGGGACTCTATGCATTTTTCAACCCCAGTTAGTATTCTTAGTATTGTGGCTCTAAATTATAGTTCAGACATCTTGCTGAAATATATCTCTGTTGCTTAAGACCCTGGCTGTCATTTCTTCCTATTCTTTCTTTTGAGGTGAATTCTTTCATTTTGTCATTTTAGAGGAAGAAAAAAAAAATAAAACAAAGTAAAAATTAAAAAATTGTAAACAAAATAGGGAATCAAGTAAAAGAAGCTAGGTCCTAGGTGTGTTTTTGTCTTGTTGAACGAAGCTTGATAGACTAGAGGAAAAAGGGAAGGAAAAGAAATTTTTTAAAAAAGATAAGAAAAAGCTTAAGAATTGGGGCGCCTGGGTGGCTTAGTCGGTTAAGCGTCCGACTTTCGCTTAGGTCATGATCTCGCGGTTCGTGGGTTCGAGCCCCGCGTCGGGCTCTGTGCTGACTGCCAGCTCAGAGCCTGGAGCCTGTTTCAGTCTGTGACTCCCTCTCTCTCAGACCCTCCCCTGCTCACGCTGTGTCTCTCTCTCTCCTAGAAATAAATAAAACATTAAAAAAATTTTTTTAAAAAAAGAAAAAGCTTAAGAATTAAAAAATGTATACAATAAATAGCATAAAATGAAATAAAGTGAAATAGAATAAAAAATTATAAAAGGATAAACAGTAAAATATTTTTAAAATGTTAAAAAATTTAAGAAAAAATAAAATAAAAATAAAAATTTCTTTCTGTAATCAAGAAAAAGAAAACAAGGGCACCTGGGTGGCTCAGTTGGTTAATCGTTCAACTTCGGCTCAGGTCATGATCTCAGTTTGTGTGTTTGAGCCCTGTGTCGGACTCTGTGCTGACAGCTTGGAGCCTGGAGCCTGCTTTGGATTCTGTGTCTCATTCTGTCTCTGCCCCTCCCCTGCTTGTGCTCTGTCTCTCTCAAAAATAAATAAATGTAAAAAAAAAAATTAAGGAAAAAAGAAAACAAGGGGAAAACAGAACGAAACAATCCCATAAAACCAATTAAAACAAAGAAGAAAAACCCCAAATAAATGAACCAGCAAACATAATGAAACCCAAATGAAGTTGCATCCAGTTTCCCGTAGAACTCAAACTATGTAGCACTCTATAGCCCATATACTAAGCAGATGGAGAGACTTGTGCTGTTCTCCTATGGGATGTGCTAGGAGGGTGCAGTTGAGTGGGACTTGGTGTAATGGCTCTGTGTTCCACTAGGTGGCTCTGCTTAGCTTACTGTGGTGGATCAGTGTGGCCTGCATGCATGTGGGTGCATATGCGCATGTTCTGGAGGGGTGGAAATGGCTTCACCCAGATTCCTAGTCTTTGGCACAAGAACTTTGCATTCTCACAGACTGGCAGTCAAGCACCCCTCCTTTGTCTCAGTTTCCCTCCACTCTCAGCCTCTATCCTGTACAGACAGGTCCAAGCCATCCACCTGCCAGGCACCACCTCCATCCAGAGTTTTATCTTAGATGGAGCTGTGTTTCAAAACCCCTCACTTTGGAGACCTCTGTGGCTTGGACCCGCTTGATGCTCTGGGGAAGGGTCTTGATGAGCAATGGCTGGCTTGCCCCAGAAAATGTTCTCGTAGTTATGCAGTGGCAGAGGTTCAGAGATTGTGACAACTCACAACACACAGCCTGTGCCAGGTTTCACTGTACTCTGGTGTCTTTGTCCCAATACCAGCAAACGTGGCCATAGCAGTTTTAATTCTTACTGGTTCCAAGTTGAACACAACCCAGATATCCATTGACAAGTAAGCAGATTCACAAATTGTAGCAAATGCACACTATGGAATACTATTCAGCAGTGAAAAGGAATGAATTACTGGTCTGTGCAACAATATAAAGAATATCAAAAACATTGTGCTATGTGTAGAAATCCAGGCACAAAGACTACATAATATGTCATCTCATTTATATCACTTTCTGCAAAAGGCAAAGCTGTGGGGACTGAAAGCAGATCAACGGTTGCCAGAGAGGTAGGGGAAGGAGACTGGTGGCTAATAGGCACAAGGGAACTTTTTATTGTGACAGAAATAGTCTATATCATGATTGTGGTAGTGGTTGCACATCTGTGTATGCTTATTAGAACTCAACTGAATTAGATATTAACATTTGGTGAGTTTTATTGTATGTAAATTATACTTGATTCAAGCTGATTTAAAAGTTAGATACCTCCTTTGCCTGATTTAGATTCAAAGAGTTGAGGAAAGTACTAGATAGCCTTCCACAAGTGGTTCAACCAGCTGTCATTTCTTACGGTGTAGAATACTGGTATCTGGTGGAATAGAAGGATTTGGGGGGAGAGGGTGGGGTGGAGCACATAGGGATCTAGGAGGGGTGGGTATTACTGTATGAGGATGGTCACAAACTCATCCTTGGTGCACCTTCACCCTGGGAGGACGTCCCGTGAGTTTAAGGAAAGGAGAAACTCCGTGTCTTTCTTAAAACCAAGTATGAAAGGGACAAAAGGGTGAGATTCCAGTTCGGATCCATGATGTAACTCTGCCAGCTGCATTTGATGTGTTGCTGTTCTGAGCTACCCAGTTTGTTACGGAAGCCCTGGAAAACCGTTCTAGTTTGATATTGGCCACAGCCTCCCTTTCCAGTGTGACCACCCCACCTTCCCCAGTAGGAATTCTTTGCCTGAAACCCTGGTGCCCAGGAAGTTATTTGTGGAATAACTTTTGCAGGACTGTTTACTGGTCAGGCTTATCTGATTGTGAGGCAAAGAGGCAAACAGAATTACAAAGACACACAAGGAATTACAAGGGGACAAGGGGAAGCTGGAAAACCAACCATTTAGCTGCTCACTCACCCACATCCTAGTTTGTCCTATATTAGGATATGCAGAGGCTCCAAATGAAACCCAGAGTGTGTCCCCCTCAGGGAGCACCCTGAGCTTAAGTGATTATTCTCCATGATAGTTTGCAGAAATGGAGTATGCTATGTCAGTGACTTTAAGGGTGACACCCATCTGCCAGGTTCTGTAGATGACTTAATAATCATAGAGCCCAGAGAACCAGACTGGCACATAGTGCTATGTAAGTGTTACCTCCTGACCTATCTAAGTAAGGGATGGCTTCCCTTGCATTCCAGTGCTTAGATGATTGCTTTTTTTTTTACACACTGAGTTCTGGTCCACTTCTCAAGTTTGGTGTCTCCTCTTTTAACAAGCATCTTTTACAAATGCTAAGAAAAGAGAAAATGGGAAAACCCACTTGGATTCCTTTTCTTAATCAGAAACTATGTATGTGGCCAGCAGTAAAGACTTGATGGATTCCTCAAAACACCCTCTCAAAATGAGTAAAAATATGAAGGAAAACTGGATGGATGGATGGATGGATGGTTGGATGGATGGATAAATGGGTGGATGGGTGGGTGAATAGACGGAAGAGTTGGCCTTAACTCAGGTAAGAAGGCAAAGGGAAGGGTGAATTGTTGATAGGCATGTACATGGCTGAAGAGAGGACATTTTGGA
This sequence comes from Hyaena hyaena, assembly GCF_003009895.1. Classification (NCBI taxonomy): domain Eukaryota; kingdom Metazoa; phylum Chordata; class Mammalia; order Carnivora; family Hyaenidae; genus Hyaena; species Hyaena hyaena. The sequence continues at coordinate 4,796,331 of NW_024080640.1, forward strand.
GGGTTTAAGTATATGCTTATGTGTCCTTTGGCCCTCTTCAAATAAGGGCTTCATGATAGATTGAGATTTTATAGGTTTAATATTCCCACCCAACACCGTGTGCTTTTATATTTGGATAAAAGGAGCTATAAATCTCTCCAGGCAGAATGACTGGGCCCTGCCTTTCTACCCTTCTCACTGAGATCTTACTTGGAAATACAGCTGAACAGTCAATGATGAATCATAGCATCTGTGGAACAGCCCAGATAAGGAACAATTTGCATTTTCGTGTGATAATTCGCTACTCTTGGCGTTTTCAAATTACCGATAGAGCCGCATTAATTCTGTTGCCATAAACTAACGCTCTGTACCCAAGTCACTGGGAGATGGGGACTCAAGTGGCAGGTTTGTTTGGCTTTATGGGAGTGGGAGGAGCTCCTGTGATGTAGGGCATGTGAACTGGGCTGGCCCCTGGAAAGCACCTTTTGTAGCAGCTTCGTGGGGCAAGGTTGTAGCTTCAAATCTACCTGGAATTTTCGTCCTCCATGTCTGTACGTTACTTAGTTAAAAATAAACTAAACACAAGTCACTCCCCCTTACTCCCCTGCCTCACAGTGCAGAAGAGATGCCTCTTCAGGTAGCTCTTTCTCCTTTTCTGTTCATGAAGTATATGCTTTGGCGGTAAACCCTGAGTGGCTCCTACAACAGGGTTGAGAAGAGAGGTCTTGCGGGAGCTGTCCTGAGGGCTGGAAGAGCGCCCTAGCCCTGCAGAGGCAGCCACTGTCCGATGCTTGTCTGCCTTCTTTCCAGTGGTTGCCCCAGTGGTTGCCGCTGTTCAAGGAGGTGCCATGTGGACCAGCCTGTAACCAGCCACTGTGGACTCTGGCAGAAGGTGGGTGGTATCAAATGAAGACAGAATCAACTCTTGATCTCCCAAAGTAGGGCTTCTCTTCTATGACACCTCTGGACAAAGACATTTTATGACCTGCTGCTACCCGACCCCCGCTCATTTTCTTCTAGCCTTCACAACCCACGAAGTTCCTAATACTCATCAGAAACCCTTGTTGCTGCAGTGCAAATCCATTTCGTTGCCTGGAAGCAGAGACAAATCGCTCACGAACTCTTGAGTCTACACATTCCTGCATTTCTTAAACAAATTCTCAGAATGCTATCAAATAAGTTAATGAGGAGCCTTGTAAAAATGAGAATAATTTCTGTCTCTCTATCCTAATTTACATTTGTCCATTTCTTGAGGTTCTTCTATTACATTTTAATTTGCTTCTCTCTTATCACAAGCCTTTCAGAGTCTTACATTGGAGATTCTGTTCACGCAGACCGAGTTGGGTCTCTTGGGCTCTAATGGGTTACACTTATGGGCAGGCAAGATGCATTTTGTCCCTGAAATGATTTCCGGATTGCCCACCCATCTGCTCAGGGCACACTGGCATAAAGGAGAGGGCGTGGGTTGGCATGACAAAGCAGCGGAGATCATTTTTTTTAAAGTTCTATTTATTTTTGTTTTAGCATTATTTGTATCCCACTTTGCAATGTTTATTTTGAATGACTTTCTGCTGCAAGGTCTTCCAGTTTCTGTGACTTGTGAACTGAAGGGCAGGGGTTGGGATCTGGGGCAGTCAATCCCATTCTCCTACTTTATCTTTAAAATATACGAAGAAAGCTTAGAAACGTAGAGTACTTTTTGTTCCTTGGAAAGGAGCGCCAGGGAAGAAATATATTAGATTGTGTCATATAAAGTTGCCATTTTTATAGGCCCAAAATGGTTAAATATTGCTGATTTCATATGGTTCAGTCTAGTACAATCAAACCTCATTAGTTCAGACTGATTTGAGGAAGCTTTGTCAGAATTTGCTGGAGTGTAGCAAAAAGTCTGAATTATGAGACCATTTTAGAGAGATGCAGCTTCATTCCACTGAAGTGCCTACAATAATAGGAAATAGGTCAACAAAATAAGGTCCCCTACAAGTCCATGGAGGGATGTCTTTGGTTAATAAAGGCAGTTTATAATGAATCCACAAGTAGGTTTTGTAAAAGATCCTTTAATCTAAGGTGTACTTGAGAATGCTTGAGAAGTTTAGTTTTTAAAGTAGCTTTAAATCATTTCCCTGAGATTTACAATATATGATTAGTTTGCTTACCAAATCCTTCCTTCAAGAACAGCAAGTGTATGGCTGAAGTTTATAGGATAAATTATTTCTTATTCTAAAATAACAGATTCTAAATTAAAGATGGCTTGACTGCCCTCTTCCTGACCTTGAGGTTGGACCTTAGGTTAATGAAAATCAATGGAGACCAGACCTCAAGTATTGGGGAGGAGAAAATATTATTTGACAAAAACATATGTGACTTAGAAAAAAATGAGGCTGGTTTTCTTGTGTGGCTCATATACTGACTCTGGAGGCAGTTTCTGAGGCAAAGTTCCAACAGTTTTCGGGATAATAGCAGCAAACTTGGAAGGAGTCAGTAGCATCCCACAGAACTGCTTTGAAGAGCAACATAATGTGAACGTCCAAGTTCCAACCTTTTGTGGTTTAAAAAAAATGCTCACATATGCTTATTCTCCTAGGGAAATATTTATTCCCATAAGAAATGATTTTTAAAGGTTCCCTGTAAATAATAGCAATTTCTCCACTACATTCAAGTTTATTTGCAAGCAATTTTATCAATTTTCTGCTTACCTGAGGGGGGTGCACGGGGTGGGGGGTGGGAAGATGAGGGAAATGGGGCTGAGGATTAATGACCAGCAGAAACACAGACTGATTGATAGTTTGATATGATTGGAATCAGGTATACTTTTCAGCAGCACACCAGTGGTATAGGGCACAGTCCATCCTTATGGGATTCTGGCTCCTATGATTCTAGAGGAAAAGTCCTTTCTCAGGGTGAATGGGTACACACCCCACCTTGCTTCTTTTTCCTGCACTGTCCTCTTTTGCTTTGAAATGTCAAATAGGACTCAAAGTTAGGGGCAAATCTGATTAGGCTACTGGACAGAACTGACTCAGTTTGTAGTTACAGGTCTCCAAAAGCAGATATGACACAAGAATGGGGCCAGATAAAATATGGATCGTTACTTAACAAAGCAAAATAAAATAGACCAGTGATGGACCGGTTCTGTATCTCCCGTAGTTAACACAAAATCTATGCATGATTCTGCACAACCAAAAAGAGTGGTTGTGCTGTATGTAAATTGAAACAACTAGATGAATGTGAAATAAGACCAAGCCTTCCCTTGGTAACCTGCAAAGCGGATGCCCCGGTGGTGAGGTGTTCTGGGTTCCTCTCCTAGCGAGCGCTGTGACAAGAGCACATCATGCTTGCCTCTTCTGCTGTGTCCCTGTCACAAGGGAGGGAGGGCCGCAGTCTGTGCATTCCTGTGACTCGGCGTGTGCCCAGTGACGGTAGGCTGCATTATAGCTCCGTGCCCCAGTGTAACAGGAGCCCCATGGAGGCTACTTGAATTGAGCCTGGATCTTGCATGCTGCTGTTTTCAGTCCAGACTACTCTGACCTTGTCCTTGGCAGAGATTCAGTAAGTCAGGCAACACTCACTGGGCACCTACTATGTGCCAGGGACACATAGTAGTTCTGGGAATCAGGGACATAAAAACAAGATGGAGCTCCTGGGCTGGAGCTGCTCCAGTGGGGGAACCAGATGTGTAAACAAATAATTAGAGCACTATGTAATTAGTGCTAATGGAGGCATGTGCAGAGTGCTCCGGGGCACAGAGGAGTGACTCGCTAAGCCTCAAGTCATCACCCTCCAGCTGCTCCAAGACAGTTAATATCACTCTTGTGCCCCAAAAGAAAGAGGCCTTGGCCAAGGAGGCGTTGATGATGTGTCATCACACACAGATACAATCACAGGCATGCGCACGCGTGCACACACACACACACACACACACACACACCCCACACCTATCACAGGCACACACCTGAAGGCCTCCCACCTCCCATAGGGATGGCTCATGTCAGCCATGCCCCCTCCTGGACCATGATGGAAATAGCCCGGGTGCTGCTTGGTTTGGTAACCACGCGTGGCGGGTTGGGTGGTGGTTGTGGGTGAATTCCTGCATCTCACTATGATCCTTCCCAGTGCCTTTTCCTCACAGGCTGCAGGCAGTCTAGGCTGCCCGATGGTCTCCATGGCAACGGGTCTCTCCTTCCATCTTCTACAAGTGCAGGGTGCTTCTTTGGAGGAGGGTGGGCGCCTGACCAGCGCCCAGCCAAGCTGAAGGCTGTGTGTCTGACTCTCTGGGGTGTTTCAAGGGCTTAATTTTTTTGCCAGGTATCAGCAGTGGACTAGGAACATGTGAAGCTCTACTTGTCTGTGCCTGACCTCCGGTGTACTGCTGAATTTAAAGAGCTGCTGACAGTAGCTGCTCAGACTGAAGGTGACTGAACAGGTCCTGAATGTCCTGTCAGCTGCCAAGGACAAGGTCACCACGACAAAGATGAGCCTGGAATCGGTTCTGGACAAATTAGAGCATGTCGATTGCAGGGTAACCAGGATGATGAGGGGACTCATGTGAGGGGTGAACAAAGAAAGTAGGGATATCCAGATGGAAGGAGTGTGACAGAGAACAGCTAGCTGACCGAATACCATACGGAAGAGGGAGCACATGAAGTCTATGGGGCATGGCTACTATCACTGGGACCAGTGGTTGGAAGAAAAAAGGGCACACAAATTTCTTCCCCTTCCTCGTGTTTCTGAAACGGCTCCTAAGCCTTTCAAAGGTGGAAGGTGTTACCTTTGAGGAAGTGAGCTCCCTGTCAAATCAGATAATCAAGCAGGAGTTAGATGGTCATTGGGTGGACATTCAGGTGTAACAAGAGCCTTTAGTATTTCATGCAAACCTGACTGGCCCCAGCACTGTCCTGTGAGTGGCTCTGACACCCTTCGGTGCCCACATTCATCCCTGTAAAATGAGGAGCGAGGCCAGAGCATGGCTCAGATATGTTTGCTTTCTAGCCCAGTGTTCAAACCCCATTTTCTAAACCTGATCCTAACTACATGATACCTAACTTTAAAGATTTAAGCCACTGCCTGTTTTTTGGAGCACTTTCATCTCCATGATCTCATTACCTCTTCCCCATTCCTCTGTGAAGTGAATAGAACAGGTATGATCACAGAAGCAGGAAAGGTCAAGGGAGTCCATAGAGGTTATTAGCAGATTAGAGGCAGAGTCAAGTTGGAGGCCAGTCCAGCCCAGTGTCCTCTTTCCAGTGGCACGTTCCCTGGTGTTTCCACATTGAGCAGATGAGGCCACAGAGAGGGGATATCAGTCAGCAGTACCATGCAACACGCAGTGCGGCAGAAGTAGTCCATAAGTAAAATTAAGCATAGTTTCCAGGAAAAACAATGACTGTCAGTTGTTCTCAACTTTGGGCTTTGCTGCTAGATAAACTCTGAGACACAAATCTGCTAACTATATGTGACGTGAATACATGGGTTATGTAAAAGTGATTTGTGCCAATGGATCGGGGTAGGGTATAAGGTGAATAATAAAAATGTCTAATAAGTCTGAACTGGCCTTCCTTAAAACTCGTAGTGGGGGTGTTGAGAAGGGAGGGGTGGCCATGGGAGTCTGCTTAGTACTGCATCTAGGCTGAAAATTCAACAGGCATGATGTTGCCTGGGAAATTGAAACATCAAATGTCAAATAAGATCTTGCTGCTGCTCTAATTCTTTATTCAAGCCCCTAGGGAATAATGCATCCAATGTGACAATCTAATAAACTCTAGCATCATCACCACGCGCTGTTGAAAAGCCCTTTCCTCTGTCTTCTTCAAATCATGGTGTCTGCTTCTTTTAATCAATCCAACTGAAGCAATAAATGTAAATTGGAGACCATACCGTGTATATGTGTCTGCCGGACTTGTCAATGGATGACATGTCCATGGAAAACTTTCCATGCTGGCCTAAACTTGGTCTCCACGTGAACTATGATGATGACAAAACTTGCAGCAGCTACTCTTTCTTTCCAAGGACTCACATGTCCTTTTATCGTTTTCCCCAGCTCTTGGTGATGTGGGAGGCAGAGCACAGTCTCCTGCCCCACTTAGGAGCTGCAACTTGCAGCCTGAACCTTGTTCACCTGTATGATGCCTAATGGACAGTGAGTCAAGGGTTGGGGTAGGAGAAACTGGTAATGGAGGGATGAGGCCAAGGTTTATTAGGCAGTTGACCCACCTTGTGTTTTAGAGTGGCCAAAGGTATTTGGGAACAGGCTGGACTATGGGCCAAGCTGGGATTTGGGGCAGCCTCAATGGTGGTGGTCATGGAGGGGGGAAGCCACACATCTGGAGGCCACCAAGTCCCAGACATAATGCATTGAGGAGCTATGAAGTCCCATTCCTCTCTCAGGAATCCTGACCTCAGCATTTATGCTGTGTCTACTCACCTTTAGATGCTGGAGAAGTGGGGGTGGGTGGCAGAGAGGGTGTGACTGGTGAGAGAGGGGTGCTCTGGCTTCACGGGACTGTCCTACTGGTCTGAGCAAAGCCTAGGAATGTCTACCTTTGCTCTGCTCACTAAGCCTCTGGCTGCTCTTCCTACTCAGAGCCCTGCTGGGGTGAGGTGGTCTTCCCTGGAATCCTGACTTTGGAGAGGTCATAGCTGCAGCTCCCCTCACAGGTGGTCCTTCAGTGCATGCTTGCCCACTGCCAGGGTCTCAGCCCACAGTGAGCTCCAGTACCAGAAAATTCCTCTCTGATGTGAAGCTCAACTCCACCCCTTTTCATCTTCCTCCACTGACTCTAGTTTTGTTTTTTTAATTTTAGAAAGAGAGTGTAAGCAAGGGAGAGGATCAGAGAGAGAGAGAGAGAGAGAGAGAGAATATCCCAAGGAGGCTCCACACACAGCACTGGGGAGCCCAGCAAGAGGATCGATCCCACAACCCTGGGATCATGACCTGATCCAAAATCAAAAGTTGGGTGCTCATCCAACTGAGCCACTCAGGCGCCCCCGCTCTGGTTCTTAATCTGGACTTATACAAGAAAAAGGCAAGCTCTTCCATCGGCTATCTCCTTAAATATTTAAAGGTAGATGCCTCATCTCACCCGAGTCTTCCCTTCTCATGACATGGTTTTCAGACCCCTGGCCACCTGGTGACACTGTCCTGGGTGTGAGTCAGTCAGTCTTTGCTGTGTTCACGCCTGTGTCTACACTAAAGGAGGTTTGTCATCCTGGGCATGCAGGAGATCAGAGCCTGGAGAGGAGCACTTTGGTTTCCAGTGTATGCTGTGGCACAGACAGGAAGGGGTGGGGGGAGGAGGAGGACACAGAGCTTCTCAGGGTGGAGCCTTAGAGGGTAGAATATCCTGGAGCACCAGGCATGGGACTGGACACCGGGACGGTGTTCTCCTTCCCAAGACCCAAGTGCTCTTGTCAGTCATAGAAGCTTCCGTCCTCCCAGTTTTAGTAGCCTGAATCCTTCCCAAAATCAGTGCAGGGCTCCAGGAAGGCACGGAGTCCACCGACCTCCCCTCAGCCACTCCTCTACCCAGGATACAGTAAACGTGGCCATGACCATGATGACCTCACTGCAGTGGCAATGAGGCTGACTCACTCAGTCCCCAGGCAGACTGAGGTCATCGAGAGCATGGCCAGACAATGCTGGCTGAAGGAGACTCAGATCTTTTGCTGTCATCATTGCTATAGCTTCTTGAATGGTGTTTTTGTTGTTATTGTTGTTGTTTTGGAAACAGTCTTAATCATATAGAAAAGCTCCAAGTGCGGTACAAAACAAGTTTCCTTTTCCTGGATGATTTCCAAGTTTGTTGCTGACATAAAAGCCATGACCCATGAATCCTTTAGTTTATATATCTTACAAACAAAGATATGCCCTTACATGGCCATAAGCAATCATCAAATGCAGGAAATAAATGGATACATCACTAACATCTAATCCTCAGACCTTGGTCAAGTTTTGCCAACTGCCCCAGTGATGATCTTTGTAGCAAAAGGATCCAGTCTAGGTTCCTACACTGCGTATCAGTGGGATGCCTCACAATCTCCTGGAATCTGGAGCAGACTTCCAGTCTTTTCTTAACTTTCAAGACCTTGACACTTTGGAAGACTCCAGGCCAACTCTTTTGATTAATGTCCCTTGCATTGGGTTTGTCTGATGTTTTCTCATGATTAGATTCAGACTTTGCATCTTTGGCAGGAGTTTCATGAAGTGATGCTGTGAATCAGTCTTTGCTATGTATTCAGAAAGCTCAATTAGCATTTTGTTAATATGCCTCAGAGTGGGAGAGTCTACAGGGCGCATTGCATCTTAGCAGGTGGTGTATAATTCTGATTTGTCTCGATCCTATTGATACTAACTTCTGTCTTTTGCTTAAGGTGGTACCTGCCACCCTTATCCAATGCAAAGTGACTGTCTTCCCCTTTGTAATAGCTGTGTGTGGAGATATTTTGTGATTAGGTAAATATCCCATTTTTTTAACCGAACTTCAATTTGTTCATTCTATAGTAGTATGAGGCCATCATTTCATATTTTCGTCCATGCATTGTAACTTACTGTCAGCGTTTATTTATTTATTTTTTTTTACAAATAGTTTATTGTCAAATTATTTTCCACATAACACTCAGTGCTCATCCCCAAAGTGCCCTCCTCCATGCCCATCCCCTCCTCCCCCCCACATCCATCAGTCCTCAGTTTTTGTCAGCATTCAAGAGTCTCTCATGGTTTGCCTCTCTCCCTTTCCCCCACCATTTCCGCCCTTCTTCTCCCCCTTGTTCCTCCGTCAAGTTCCTCCTAATCCTCCTATACGTGCAAACACATGATATTTGTCCTTCTCTGCCTGACTTATTTCGCTCAGCATAACACCCTCAAGGTCCATCCATGTGGCTACACATGGCCAGATTTCATTGTTTCTCGTTGCCATGTAGTATTCCATGGTATAGATAAACCACATCTTCTTGATCCATTCATCTGTTGATGGACACTTAGGCTCTTTCCATGTTTTAGCTATTGTGGAGAGTTGTCAGCGTTTATTTTGATACTCACAACTGCTCAGTGAGAGTCCTTTCAAGTTGGCTTTGGTATCCTTCTCAGATGTCCCCACCATTCCTTGAATACTCCTGTACTTCTGGTGTAGTCAGATGCTAAGATTCATCTTGCACTCTCCCTGCTCCTGGCTGGAATCGCCCATTGTCCAGGGACCCTGGTTCCTTTCAGTGGAGAATGATAGGGAGAAATCAAGATCTGGGGGCTAAGTGTGCTCATTGGTATTGAGAGACTCCTGGGCCCTCTTGGTGGACAGAGTGAAGAAATATCAGCACATACATTTGTATGTAAGTGTCTGTACTTACACAGTTGTGTCTGTATTTATATTTATTTTCTATTGATCTACTAAAAGCCATGCATTCACATAGAATTCCCACATTCCAATCTAACACCTCACAATTCACTTTGGTTTTCTTCCTTTTTGTATTTGCAGCTTCCTTCTCTAATAGTGGGAAATCTGGCTCCTGTAATCTCTAACATATTTTCTTACTTGATCAATAGCCCTGTATGTAATCAGTCTTCCATTGCTACCGACACCCTTTCGTGGCACGGATGTCCTCCTCATCCAGCTTGGCTTCCTAGACTCTGCCCTACTGTCCCCTCAACCTGGCTCGAAGCCCTTCCAGGTGCTCACAGGTTCCCACACCTCATGCCCACTGTCCCTGCAGGAGTCTCTTCTCAGCCCCTCAAGCTCATCACCCTGCTGAAGCTCCAGCATCCCAGGCCAGGCTTTCCCTGCTGCCCCCTCTCCCCCACCTCATGAGAAACCCCTCATAGTGCTCAGGCTCCAGACCCTGAGCTGTGCTGCACCTTGGCGTGAACTTCTCCCCACATGGACTCCAATGCCCCATTCTGGGCCTCTGCATGTCCCCTCCGCCCTGGCCCAGGTGCCTATGTTTCTCCCCACCTCCAAGGGTATGTGGATGGAATCATTCAAGAAGAGAAAGAACAGGAAGAAGAAGCAGAGAGAATGCATCTAGGATCCCTCACCTCTGTCACCAGGACGTCCTTCTTGCTCTGTGCAATTGAGGAGGCTGGGCCTGCTGCCTGGCAAATGCTAGGGTTTGCAAAGGCCTGCTAGCAGGGCAACCTGTATGTCGGCACATTAAGGTAAAGTGCAGTGTGGACTGAGGCCGCCTTTGGGTAATATGTAGATTATCCCATTTTGAAGCACATTAACGAAGTGCTAATTGTGCTTTCTGAATGCAATTGGGTGCCAGTTGCAGGAATAACTCTGGCACCTGCTTGGACTTTAGACTTGCAGATTAACTCAAATGGAAAGAGTGGCAAAACAGGGAATAATTTGTTCTCTAATAAGCCACTTCGAAGCCAACTCATTTCTACAGTTGGTGTCAGAAAAGTGCAGCTCAGTGATTGGAACAGGAAGCTGTGTGTCTGGTACACAGGGTTCTATGCCTTCGCTGCCACGACTTCCTGAACAAGTCACCTCACTTTGCATCCATTGGCCTCAATTTACCTTCCCACTGTTGGAGCTATGCATAATTTTATTCTGATTGCACAGATTGGTCCTGAAGAACCCAGTTTTCTGCTTCTGTCACTTGTATTCATGCAGATACCTCTGACTAGAAGATAGGTCAGGAAAAGAATGTCTGCATTTATGGCCAGTTCTCTCAGGATGTGATTCTTGAAGGGGAGCCCCTAGATCAGCAGCATGGCAGTCACCTGGGAGCTGGTTGGAAACACAAACACAGACCCTCCCACTCTAGACCTCCTGAACTGGAACTGGAGACGGGACCAGTGGTCACTGATTCAACCAAGCTTCCAGGTAATTCTGGCGCCTGTTGAAGTTCTAGACCCGCTAATTGCTCTAGGAAATGTGATTCAACTCAGTGGAGCAGGGTTTTCTGAGCATTTACTATGAAGTTGCTCCGCAAATGGTTCCTGAGCACCTACGTGTGTGCCAGACTATGTACTAGTCCCTGGAGGTTGAATTATGAACAAGCCAGTGTGGTTCCCGCCCTCACTGGGCATGGTACCTCATGAGTGACGCACTGAGCAAGCAAACAGGTGGGAAGCTAGGAATGGAAATTCAGGGGCTCTGAGGGAGAATCGTGGAGGGTCCCTGGTTTAGATGGGGAGGTTGAGAAGGTGACTCTGAGCATGTGACATTTATGTAGCAGCCATGCTCTCATGGAAACCACAGAAAGTTGGCTGGAGGGAGGTATCAGAGAGGAAAGTTTGTGAACCCTCCCTTCTCTGCTAAGACAGCCAGAGGAGTGCAGGCACCAAGCGTGAGATGTAGGAACACACATAGTTAGTCTCTCCCTCTTTCTTTCCTTGCCTTTGCTCAGAGTTGGCTGTGGGGGAGGGGTCATTGGTCCCTGTTTATCATCCAGCTGGGGGGAGTTGGCATCATCATCATTTTCCAGGGGCCAGATATGTGCAATATTAAAAAAGAAATCGTGATTTGCTGACAGCACTTAATGGGCAATTCAAGGGGCCTTATTATTCCTGTACATCATGTCTGGCTTGCTATAGGCAGGGGAATTTCTGGGACAGAGGGGAAGCTTGTGTGCCTTCACTTTGGGTTTTCTCTTCCTTTTGGAGATGACAGCTGGCAGCCAACTCCCTGCTTGGAAGGGTGGTCCTCCAGGCTTCATCAGGGTCCATGTGTTGTTAAGGCTGTAGTGAAGGAGCCTCTCTGAAGGTCAAGGCTGGCCTGCTGCTCTCTTGATGGTTGAACAGTGCTGATCAGCCCAAGGTTTCTGAGTGAGAGCAGCCGGAAGCTGCACTTCTAAACCCGCTGACTGCTGACCCCACGTGGGCAGGGGCCGACATATGCTTATGCTTCTGGACTTGGGCCAGAGGCTTTATTTGAGTTTTGAGATGAGAGAGATCTTCATCACTGAGCCACATTTCTATCTTGTGTGTACGGGGTTCTTCTTACCCACTCAGGCAGGCATTCTTTGCTTCCCCCACGTGGTGCCTGGCAGATGAAAACACAGCTATGAAATGACTGCATGGCTGACTGGATGGGGTGAGGAACCGGGGAGTGCCCTGTAAGTCAAGGAACATAGGTCCCATGGTGCAGGGACAGTCTGTCCCTCCAGAGAGGACACATATTAGGGTGTTTATCCTGTGGTTCATTTGGTTATTCTGTCCTATTCTGTTTAGAGACCTAGGTAGCAGGTTCCCCAGCTTGTGGAGGGGTGGTCTCAGTGGCAAAGTGGCATATGGCGAGCACTGTGCCTGGCACCCATCAGGCATTCCAAGCTGTTGTTGGATTAAAAATGCATTCAGTCATTTTTCCCTTAGGTCAGGGATTATTATGTTGAATATATCAATCTTCCTTGGTCTCCCCCAGGCTGTGAAGATGGGGGTGATGGGCAAAGCAAACTGCAGAGTGGGGAGCCCCTTGTCCACCTCCTGTCACCTCTGCAGGGAATGTCACAGGCAGCTTTACAAGGGGAAGATGGCCCAGAAAGGACTGAGGACATGGGCCCTTTCTGAGTTGCCCTGGTGCTTTTCTGTTGTTCCTCACGTCTACACCTTGCGTACTTTTTGTGCCTTGGAAAAAAAATTCAGTCCATTTGTCTACATCTGTGCCTCTGATCAAGAACTTCCAGCTAACCAACCTTGAGGTGTGGGGTGGGGGGGGACTGGAGTGTTCACCCCTTTCTGCCTCGTGATTAAGACATTCTGAAGATGTCTGCCATTCCTTTTAGCTCTTGGTCATTCTTAAAGGGGCTAGGAAGACCCATTTGTATATGGGGGTGAGTTGGTGTGAGATAAAAGTGTATGTGCCCACAATTATTCACAGTAGCTAAAAGTGGAAGCAACCCAAGTATCCAATGACAGATGAATGGATGAACAAAATGTGGTGCATCCATATGATGGAACATCATCCAGCCTTAAAAAGGGATGATATTCTTTTTTTTTTTTAATTTTTTTAATGTTTTATTTATTTCTAGGAGAGAGAGAGAGAGAGAGAGAGAGACAGCGTGAGCAGGGGAGGGTCAGAGAGAGAGAGAGTCACAGACTCCGAAACAGTCTCCAGGCTCTGAGCTGGCTGTCAGCACAGAGCCCGACGCGGGGCTCGAACCCACGAACCGCGAGATCATGACCCAAGCAAAAGTCAGACGCCCAACCGACTAAGCCACCCAGGTGCCCCAAAGGAAGGGTATTCTGACACATGTTATGACATCAGTGGATCTTGGAGACTCATTTGTTATACTAAGTGCCATGAGCCAGACACAAAAGGACAAATACTGTATGATTCCACGTACAAGAGATACCTAGTATAGTCAAGTTCATGGAGACAGAATGTAGAATGGTGGTTTCTAGGAGAAGGAGAAATGGGGAGTTAGTGTTTAATGGGTACAGAGTTTCAGTTGTGGAGGATGAAAACGTCCTGGAGATGGACGGCAGTGATAGCTGCACAACATTGTGAATGTACTTGCTGCCACCGAACTGTGCACTTAAAAGTGGTTAAAATGCTAAATTTTATGTTATGTGTATTTTGCCACAGTTTTAAAAAAGGCACGAAAGGAGTGAGTTGATCTACAGTTTGGGCCATCTGGACACAGATGCTCGGGTGGAGTTTGGGCTGCAAGATGATTTTTAGGGATAAGAGCCTGTGGAGGAAGGGGGAGGAACTAAGGCAAGTTGAACTGAATCTGTGATGTGGGTCCCTGAACACCTGGGGGCTCTGGAGTGAGAACCGACAACGAGCTGGACAACAACCTTGCCGTCAGTGCCCATGCCTCACTCGATCCCCTTAGCTGAGGCTGACCTTGGAGGAGCTCTTGGCTACAGGGGGATTCTGCTGACCACAGAAGAAGGGGCTGGGTGACGCTTCCCTGTGTCTATCACAGCTGGGAGATTGAAGGCCAAAGACTCATACGCGGAATGCCGAAGGCGTAATGCCTTCATTTACCAGGCTGGTGACACGGACACTCAAGCAGGGGAAGTGAAAGAGTCTAGAATTGTCTTCTCCCAACTCTTGGTTGCCTCCATGTCCAGCTTCCTCACTGTTCTGGTGCTTGGATCCCATGTTTGTCTCAGTCTCTGATCCCGCAGGGCTGATCATACCCACTAGACCTATACCATGGAATTCCGTCCAACGTGAACATGCCCTGGTATCCAATGTGAACATACCTTGAATTAGTTAAAAGAAGAAAATACATGTTTTGGCTATTGTTGAGAGTGCTGCTATGGACATTGGGGTACATGTGCCCCTATGCATCAGCACTCCTGTATCCCTTGGGTAAATTCTTAGCAGAGAAGGACAGATACCATATGTTTGCACGTATAGGAGGATTAGGAGGAACTTAACAGAGGACCATGGGGGAGAAGAAGGGGAAAAATAGTGGGGGAGAGGGAGGGAAGCAAACCATAAGAGGCTCTTGAATGTCGAGAACAAACTGAGGGCTGATGGAGGTGGGGGGAGGGGGAAGGGGGGTGATGGACATGGAGGAGGGCACTTGTGGGGATGAGCACTGGGTATTATATGGAAACCAACTTGACAATAAACTATTTTAAAAAAAGAAGAAAATACAATTTTTAAAAATGTTTTATTTATTTCTAGGAGAGAAAGAGAGAGAGAGAGAGATAGCATGAGCAGGGGAGGGTCAGAGAGAGAGGGAGTCACAGACTCTGAAACAGGCTCCAGGCTCTGAGCTGGCAGTCAGCACAGAGCCCGACGCGGGGCTCGAACCCACGAACCACGAGATCATGAACCAAGTGAAAGTCAGACGCTTAACCGACTAAGCCACCCAGGCGCCCCCAAAATACAATTATTTTCAGTTGAATGGGGTATCGATGATAAAGTGGTAATAAGAATTCAGAAATGAATGCGTTCGGGGACTAATTCCATTGGTGACTCACTAGGAGTCTTTGTGCAGATCATGATTTTTATGTGTTCATGCCTCATGCATCAGTTTGCCACCCATTTATTGAACACCCACTAAGTGCACAGAACTCTGGGATCCAGTGAAGGATGTGGCATGGTGTCAGCCCTGGAAGATGCTCACTGTCTTGGAGAAACAGGACAAGCTAAATGAAGGACTGGCCAACATTTGAGGAGTGCTCAGTGAGGGGACAGACAGGTCTGAGGAAGATGAGGACAAGGGCTCCTGGCCCTCCACCAGCCTCAGCACCCCGAAGAGCACTGTCCCTTGATATTATGCAGCAAGGCCACAGATCATCTACGGAACAGATGTTTAATGAAAAAATAACAAATTAGCCAAAAAGTCACCATCCATGTCTCTGGCCCGTGTCATAGAAATTTTCAAGCCCTCAAGCTCCATACCAGCATCTGCATCCAGAAGGCCTGAACTCAGTCCTGTGTGACTCATTCCCATTTCACACCATGCTGTCACTGTCAGCAAATGGGCTTTTCTGGTCCCTTTCAATGGAATAATGAAAAGCAATTTGTATTATTTGCTGCAAACTGGGTGGCTGAAAACAACAGAACTGTGTAGTCTCACAGTTCTGGAGACCAGAAGTCCAAAATCAAGGCATCGGTAGGGCCATGCTCCCTCTGAAACCTAGGGGAGAATCCTTCCTTGCCTCTTCCCAGCCCCTGATGGTGGCCATCCGTCCTTGACATTCCTTGCCTTACAGTACGTCACTCTAGTCTCTGCCTTCATCTTCTCGTGGCCTTGTCGCTGTGTCTCTGTGTCTTCATGTGGCCATCCCTCCTACTTAGAAGCACACCAGTCATATTGGATGCCCTATGCCAATATGACCTCATCTTAACTAATTACATCTGTGATGATCCTCTAAAGTCATGTTCTGAGGTACTGGAGGGTTAGGACTTCAGTTTCTCTCTCTCGCTTTTTGAGGCGGTGCAAATTCAACCCATGATAGGAAGGCAGCAAATACATTAGCTATCTCCTGGACACAGGCTAGAGAGGGGTGTCCAATGTGGGAGTGTCTTTCCATGAGTGCGTGCAGAGGGTACGTTATGCCTCAAAGTTCGTGGAACACCAGTATGTGCGCACTTTGCCAAACAGACCCACTGGGCTACTATTTACATTTTACTCTCCAAGCTGATTAAGTAAAAGCATATGCCTTGATGACAATCTTAAGCACATTTGGTGTGTCCTTTCCTTTCACACTAGGGCGCTAACTAAGTTCAGCAAACACTTTACTGAGTCAGCATTGACTCTGATCATGGCCAAAGGCTATAATCACACATATTCCATCCTGGAGAAGTGAGGTCCAAATGGAAGCAAATTTATTGGGTTTGGCCCTCCTTTTAGCCTGCCTTGGGTATTTGCTGGAGGTTTGTTCTTCAGCAGCATAAGCACCTGCCTTATGTGCTGCTGTGCATATACGTGTGTTGTGTGAGTGTTAGTGTCATGGCATTATTCATTGCCATCTCCCTCCACTCATTGTTGGTGTGCAAGGTGCGAGGACCACGTAGAGAAGAAGGGAGGCATTTTTGGTTTTAAAACAATCTCCCAGACAATGTTATGTCAAAAGCCATGCAGAGACCAGTGGGAATTCTGTGTCAAAGATGGGTACGCTGGGGTGCCTGGGTGGCTCAGTCGGTTGAGCATCTGACTTCGGCTCAGGTCATGATCTCACAGTTCGTGGGTTCAAGCCCCATGTCAGGCTCTGTGCTGACAGCTAGCTCAGAGCCTGGAGCCTGTTTCAGATTCTGTGTCTCCCTCTTTCTCTGATCCTCCCCTGCTCACGCTGTCTCTCCCTCTCTCTCAGAAATAAATAAAACATTTAAAAAATTAAGAAAAAAAAGATGGTTACGCTGATGATGGTGGCTCTGGGGAGCCAGGCTGACTGGGTTCCCTGGTTGCGTTCCTTGACCCCGTTGTGACATGAGCAGACCTCTTACCTGTCTGTGTCCCCTCTCTGGAAACTCCCTCTTTTCCCATGAGGTGTCTTGGGTCAAGGGCACTTTCCAGAGTGGAACTTTCTACTGCTTCATAAAGTTCTCCCTAGCCTGGTTGCTAGGCAATGATGGTGTGCACCGGCGGGGCTGCTCCTGTACAAGGCGGCTGGCTCACCGTCCCATCTGCAATTTAAATTCCCTGACAGGCAGAAGCAGCCAAGCTGTTCACTTGAGATTGCAAAAAGTTAGATTGAAATACAAGGAATATCCAATGCCTCGAGCCCTTCATAAATTTTGCTTTGATAGTAACTGGAAGAGAGACGGGGAGAGAGAAAGAGAGAAGGAGCCAGAGAGAGAAAGCTTGGCCATGTAGACCTACACAGTCGGCTTGCCTTTGACCGGCGTACCATTCCCGCCTCTGCCCCCACGCGTGCTTGCCGTCAGTCTCCTCGCTTGTCTTGTTGGTGTTCTCCATGCCTCTCTCCATGCATCTTCCTTAGCCCGCCCTGCGGTGTGAGCTTCTGAGCATCTTTTTGGCCTTTTCACATGGCTGTCTGGGCAAGAAGAAGCAGGGACGTAGCCACTGACCAGAACCAGACCACACAGGTCCCTCTGCAGCCCTGTTTCTAGGCCCTTCAACTCCAGAGCGGTCTGCACCCCCAAAGGGCCCGCAGTGACAATGACAACAGCTGTCTTCTCCAGTTTGCTGGGCCTGAGCTGCAGCTCTTGGTGGCACCTGAAGAGGAGCCCAGGGGATACTTCACCCCCTCTTTTTACTGTAGCTGCCTTGGGGTGCGGGTGGTAGGGAGTCTGGCAGCCGAATCTCTGTAATTTTCCAGCTCAGACCTGTGAGGCATAAGAATCAGATGTTCCAAAGGAGCTGGCAGAATCTGCCTCTCTGGAGAATTGATTGTGCGACCAGTTCCCTCCATCAATCTCTCGTCTCTCCCCATTTCTCTCAGGGCCTGCCCTTTCATCCTCAAGGTTGTCCAGCTTTTTTTTTTTTTTTTTTTAATCCTTTTTTAGTCCTTTTCCTCTCTATTCATGGAAAACGGTCTTTGAGTCTTCTGGCATTGCAGCCTCTGTCAATGAGAAGGGCTGAAACATCTGGACTCTGGGACCTAACTCAGTCAGCCATGAGCAAAGCAGTCATGCCCACTGCTTGGCACCCGCGGGCACTGACTAGTGGTGTGTGGTGTGTGGAAACCAAGATGGTGGCTTTGGGGGACTCATACACAGTCCCTGCCCACTGGGAGCTGTCAGTCAAACTGCATTATTTATATTAACGTGCTGTAAAATTAGGTTCCTTATCAGATCCTATAAAACTGTTTAACAAAACTACAGTATTTTGGGTGTTGAGGGGAGTTACAGTGAAATGAAATAGCTAAATGCCTGGTGGGATAGTTAGAATAAAAACACGAAAATAGCAAGTATTGGTGAGGATGTGGAGAAACTGGAGCCCTTGCGCACTGCTGGTACGACTGTAAGATGGTTCAGCTCCTGGGAAAAACACTTTGGCAGTTCTTCAAAAAGTTAAACCAAGAACTACCATATGACCCAGAAATTCCGCTCCTAGGTGATACCCTAGAGACTAGGAAACATATTTGTACACCCATGTTTGTAGCAGCACTGTTCACAGAAGCCAAGAGATGGAAATGACCCATTGTCCACCAGCAAATGGATAAGGAAAGTATGGTGTGAATAATGGAATATTATTCAGCCATAAAAAGGAATGGCATTTTGGTACATGGTGTAACATGACTGGACCTTGAAAACATGCTGAGTGAAACAAGCCTGCCACAGAAGGACAAGTACTGTTTGATTCCACTTATATGAAACATCTAGAATATACAGATTCATAGAAATAGAAAATATAGGGGCGCCTGGGTGGCTCAGTCGGTTAAGGGTCCGACTTCGGCTCAGGTCATGATCTCACAGTTCGTGGGTTTGAGTCCCGCGTCCGGCTCTGTGCTGACTGCCAGCTCAGAGCCTGGAGCCTATTTCAGTCTGTGACTCCCTCTCTCTCTGACCCTCCCCTGCTCATGCTGTCTCTCTCTCTCTCTCTCCTAGAAAAATAAAAAAAAAATTAAAAAAAAAAAAAAAAAAAAAATAGAAAATATAACAGTGGTTACAGTAGATGGGGATAAGGGGAGTGGGTATAGAGTTTAGGTTGGTGATAATGACAGACTTTTGAGTATAGGTAGCAGTTCTCATATAAAACACTGAGTGTACTTAAAATTTTTTTAATGTTTATTTATTTATTCAGAGACAGAGGGAGGTGGGGGAGAGATAGAGGGAGAGAGAGAATCTTAAGCAGGCTCTGCACTGCCAGTGTGGATCCCAGCGTGGGCCTCCAACTCATGAACTGTGAGATCATGACCTGAGGAAATCTAGAGTTAGTTGCTTAACCAACTTAGCCATCCAGGCACCCCACTGTGAATGTACTTAATGTCACTGAATTATATATTTACAAATAGTTAAAATGATAAGTACCACGTTCTGTATGTTTTGCCACAAGAAAAGAAAGGGATGAAATGAAGCAGCAAGTATGGTGGATATAGGTGAGGAGGCAGTTCATAGTGTGATAGGGGTGAGGGAGGGGAGAAGGAGGTGACCATCAGATTGTTATCACTGAAGGGCACAAGCCTTGCTAACCTAGAGGGCAAAGGGACACTAAGTTGAGAGAGAAGGTTGGGAAATGAAGCCCAGAATCCTGAGTGTGATTGTGATCGGGCACCGTGTGTGGGGTTGGAAGAAGGGGCGTGGCTGAGAAGGTCAGAACATGGGGGTGAGTGGGGTCCTCGGAGCACATTGACGACTACTCTCATTTTACGAATGACAAAACCGAGGCGAGTCTGGTCATCCTGTGGGGACTTAGATTTAGGCCAGGTGATGTCCCCCCAGCCCCCTCTCAATACTGGAGACAGTTTCAAGTGAACATCAAGGGAGGCATTAATAGGAAAAGCCGGAGGACCCAGCACCCATGAAGGGACTAACTGGTGGTAGAGGGCTCAGGGTAACTATAAGGCAGCCTTAACCTTCAGGGGACATTTGGGAGGGTCTCGACATGTTTCTGTCCTGCCTGTCTTGTTTCCACCTCCTGCCACCTCTCAAGTTCCATCCAGGGCATCACCCCCTACTACCCTCCCACCCTGGCTGAACCTTGGAGACCTGCATCCTTGGGGTTTTCTGTCCTCTGGATGGGAGAGCAGGGAGAGAAATAGCCTGGGGCTGCTCACCAAACAGCTTGAATCCAAGGACGAGGTGCTCAATCCGGATCTGAGGGGCCCTGGGAAGCTTTGTGGAGGGCAGATGGTATTCTCAGAGCAACAGGTGGAAGACAGGACCTTTAGCACCCATCATGGCATTGGAGTTGGAATCATAACTGGATTCTCTCTTTCCTCTCTCTCTCCCTCTCTCTCTGTGTCTGACATGTCTGCTTGCCTTTGTCTTCTCTCCCTGCCCCCCCACCCCCCGTCTCTCTTGCCCTCCCTATGGGAAGCCCTGGGCAGCGCTGTCTGAGGCAGGTGGCCGTGCATCAATTCCAGTCGTGTTCAAAGCAAATAGCCCTGTTTTCTCAGGTAAGCCAGATGAGCTTCCCTCCACCATTTGATCTTTATGCTGCTCATGCGTCTCGTGGTTACAAATAGCTCAACCTTCCCATGCTGACTGCAGCACTGGGACATTACAGTAATGTGCCCATTCAAATCAAGTGGATGCAAAGATTGCTACAGCAGCTTTTCGCCACGGAACATTTAGCCTTCAATAATAGCATTTTGGGTCCCTCTGGAACCTTCCTCCGCAGATGCACCTGGAATACCTTTCTCCACCAGAGCCCTGGGTGCTAAGAGGGGACAAAGATCATTCTCGCTTTTGTTGATGAGAGAACAGAAATTCAAATAAAGGAACGTCATGCAGAAAATAAGATATGTCATGATAAGATATGACAATGATGATCACGCCAATAATGATGACAGTAATAATTTGTGTGCACTTACTAGATGCTGCTTACTGATGAAACAGTTTACAGGCATTAAGGCAGGTGTAATGGCTCCAGTGTATGGATGAGGTCAGTGAAGGTTCAGCGACTCTTCCAGGCTTAAGAGACAGAAGAAATGCCATCTTGCAACTAGTTCTTGCCGAAGTCCATGCTCTTGACTTCTGTGTCAGGTGAAGTCAGCTCAGGGCTGGAAAATCCTAAGCTTAGAGAAAGGTGTCTTTTCCCTCCTTCCCACCCCCCCATGTCCCTATTCTGTGGCCCTTGTGCTGTCCCCAGACCCTCCACCCTGCTCCTTCCTGCCTTCCTTGAGCAGCACCCCATACCCCAGTTCTTCTAGATTCTCTGGAGCCAGCCCTAGACAATGTCCCTGGCTCCCAGCCCTGCTTGCCAGGAGGCCATACCTAAGAGGATCATCTGATTTTCATGAAAGGTGTTGCCCTCCACCCCCCAAAAGCATTTTTATTTACCCAAGCTTGAGACCATCTTGCCTTAAGGTGGGAATCTGGTGACATTGTCAAGAGCTAAGATGGATTCATCCATTGACCTTTCAGAGTCAGAGTCCAGGCAGGGAAGAAGCACAGGGTAGATGGTCTTGACTCTCTTCACACCTTCCTACTATGGCTCCCAATTCTTGGGAAGGAGAACCAAGCAGGGTGATGCAATCACCGTTAATTAATGCTGCAACATACCTGTTACATAACTGAATCTCCCAGGACATAGCTCTGAGTTGTGTGGCAGGGGTTATAAGGGCCATTTGGCAGGTGAGGAAACTGAGGCATAAAGGCAAGTAATAAGTAGCACATAACAGACCTTGTGTCTCCTAGTCTTGTACTCTTTCTGCTGATACATTATTCTGTGACTCAGGCTCAAAGGTGCCAAAGTGAACATTTTTTAAACTTTTAGGCTGGTCAGGTGATAGTAAAACTTTCATAGATGCTGTGATTCCTTGGGGCTCCTTATTGGGCAGTTGTCTTTGACCTGAGAGAAGCTTCTGGAAATACATGGAGAGGACAGAGGGGAGAGGGAGCCAGGGCTTTGACTTTTCCCTAAATCCCAAATGAAAGGATTTCCCCTCAAAGAATTAAAGGAGACCCTATTCTTTCCCTTCCCAGATTCCTACATCCTCCATGTCGGAGTCTTCAGAGAATAGACTCAGCTTAGGCACCTAGGAAGAGGAAGGGCTTCTGGTTCCATTTATATTGACCCCTTTCTCTTAAGTCCTTTCTCTGGCAAGATACAGGCCAGGTGCTTGATTCTCAAAGAACAATTTCTACACCCCAGGTGGGACCATGCAATTCTCCGTGCTAACAGCAGAGGGCGCTCCTGACTTTGGAGAAGAATCCTGTTCTCACAGCAGCCCCTTGGTCAATCTGGCTTTTTAGAGGCTGGGTGCAGGAGGCAGGAGAGAGCAGTACTTTGTAGGGCGGAGTCCCAGGCATACAGAAAAACCTGGGCACACCAGTGTGTCCCCGCTTCCTCCCTCTGTGTCTCTGACATCTGCTCCATCTCCAGTGAAGCAGAGGAATGGTAGGGTATGGTAGAAAGAGGAAAGCAATGGAGCTGGGCTTGTGGGGACACTACTGGCCATGTGGGTGAGTCATCTCGAAGAGTGTCTTTATCTGCGGGCGGGTCCAACCTATGGCCTTGCCCAGCATTGCTTTCATGGAAGTGTCATAAGGACCAGTTCTAAATGGGAGAAGGGATGAGAAGGGTTTGCAAACAGAAAGGTGCTCTGGAAATGCAAAGCACTGAACCTGTTTACGTGACTCTGGGCAAGTCATGGAGCATCTGTGTGCTGAATTCCTGTGCAACATGAGGCATTGAATTAGAGGGTCATTTCTTCAATCCGTTTTAGGGTTAAAAGCTGGGATTCTGTGCTTGCATTTCCCCCTCATTTCTTCTTGTGGGTTTTGCTGGCACCGGCACTCTGACAGCCACCTGCTAGGGCTGGGGGCACGTGGGGACCAAGGCTTCCCCTGTTAAGTTGCACAAGAGGTCTGATGGCAGCAAGATCATTGCTCCTGTATTTTAGCTCCCACTCCTTCCTGCTCACTGGAGAAAGAATCCTACGAAGTCCTTACATCCTGGAGAGCAGTTGATGGACTGTTAGCCAAGGTCAGATGCTAGACTCATTTCATGCACTGGTGACACTCACAGGCCACACTCCCATTATCCTGACGCTCTGACTTGGGTGGGGCTTGAGTTGGGTGGGGAAGAGCCTGTGAAATGGTTCCCCCCCCACCGGGCAGCATTGTGGAGAAGGCTGGGGGAGACCCAGGCTCTGGCAGTGGCTCTCTGTTACCTCCCTGGGCACATGGGAGAAATCTGTCAGCGTCTCCGAGCCTCAGTCTGCTCATCCATGAAATGTGAGGCTGGAGACGGTTTCTATGGCCCTCTCCTATGCTCATGTCTGTGTTGTGTGGATCCTTGTCAAGCACGTCTAACATCTGGTTTTTCGGAGAAGGGAGAGTGGAGAAGGAGGGAGGAGGCTGGGAGGGCAGAGATAGTTTAGGAGGAGGACAGAAGAGAGAGGTGAAAGGAAAGAAGGAAGGGTGCGGTGCACTGGCTCCGCTTGCACCTGCTCGGAAGTGGGGGGCTGACCTTTAAAGACTTGACCTCCCCACGCTGCAAGCCCTGAGGCTGTGGGGCTGGTGAGAGAGGAGGTTCTGGGCTTTTAAGAAAGTGCGTCTCAGTAGCAGTCAGAGTGTTCTCTCTGTCCATCTACTTAGACAAAAGAGAGCACATTAAGACATTCAGAAACTGAAAACAGGGCATATGTAGCGTTGGAGGCCAAGCTGTGTGTAATGCGCAGAAATATACACAACAAAAACATGAGCGCAGTGACAATCGCAAGATCAATAAACATTCAGCACCTGCATACACAAGGACGCACTCCTAGAGTCATGCACAAGCACAAGTCAACACACCCTGCTCTAAGCAAAAGATCACACTGGCCCCTGAAGGCAAAGACCCGTTTACCTGAAGAAGTGTCTCCTACAAGATAGTAATAAAATACTTAGGCAGATTTTAACTTTAAAAACTCTGGAGGAGGGGAGGTGGAAGGCGAAGCGAAGGGGCTGATGGGGAATGGGTAAAGGCAGGCCTAATCACAAAGCACTTAGCCCATACGTCTGGGCTGCGGTGTAAGCACCATATTTCATGATACATTCAACCTGATTTTCCAACTCATTGAAAACATTCACCAGCTGCTGCTGAGTGACTCCGTTTTTTGTGTACATGTGCTCGTTCTCACAGAGCCCCTGGAAGGAAGTCCCCAGGGGGAGCTACACATGAAAAGTGAGCTGGAGAGCTCAGAGCTGGACATTTTGATGGGGGGGTAGGGGTGGGGAGAGCACAGAGTGGGGGCATACCTGCGAGGGTGAGGCAGGCCAGGTGGGAAGGTTAGGCTTCTGGAAACTTCTATGGGCATATCCTGTATATAGGAACTCTTGTAGTGGTCCGTGTGAACTTTCTTCTTCTTGCATCACACAAAGGCATGTATGTGTAATCATATGAATTGACACACAGGGACTTAATAGCATCTCTTAGGAAAGCTCTCAGGACCTAGGTTGTTGGCCACATACCCCGGCTGTCTGACGTGGCATCTGTGAAGAACAGGTGTCACCTTGCAGAGGTCCCTGTCTGTCTTAAGCACCACCTCCCCAGGTCTGCCAAGAATTCCTCTCCTCTCTTCTCCTGACCACCCGGTGCTGGATCCCTGGTCACGCAAGCCTCCCTTCCTGTTCTTTCCTTGTCCTTCTCTGCCTCTGATGGAGGCTCGTGGGAGGAAGAGGAGGCCCTCCTGTTGGCACATGCATATGAACGTTGGTGACCCTGGCATGTTGGAAGCTTAGACAGGATGCTCTAGCAGAACTGACCCTCAGCAGAGAAGATAGGACAGAGACTAGGGAAGAGTTTGCGGGAAGGTGGAGGTGGTTCTGCATAAGGCAGGAGGGGAACCTGATCGGCCATGAGTCATTGACACTGACCCCCTCGGCCAGTCAATGTGGCCTGTTAATACTGTAGCCAATAATCAGCCCTCGGTCTGGGAGGAAAGTTTAGCAAGCCCTCCAAATTAACTCGAGACAGAGGGGACCTGAGAGCTCCCCCCCGCCCCCATCTGAGACCCTTTTTACCTTTGCCTTGAAGAAGCCACAGGCAGGTCCAGTTCTACAAGAAGCAGAGCGAGCCCCTTCTGCTAGGATGGGCTTCCACCAGTCTGGCCAGGGGATCCCTTAACACAGCGCTGTGGGGACCCATTCATCACAACTCCTCTGCATGAACCAGATCATGTGGCTGTGGGTCAGCCAGATGGAGCGGAGGAGGCTGGGCCCCCCGACGGCGCATCTGCCACCAGCATCTCCCGCTCCAAGCACCCAGAGCTCACTTCATCAGTTGGTCTCTGGCGTGTCTCCATCAGGTGGGAGGCGGGGATGGTGGGCTCCTCTCACGGGCCCCGGCTGGGGAGGGGACTTGGCCCACAGCCCCATGGTGAGTCAGAGAAGGCCAGGCTTGGAACTCTGTGTCCCCACTCCAAGGACCCTTGGGTGACCTCCCAGGAAGCTCGATTCCGGTGGCTCTGCTGTGAATTATTGTTATTAACATTTACATAGTGCTTGCACACTCAGTTGGAATGTTCTCAGATATTCTAATAAATGACCGTGGAGGACAGTTTCTGTAGAATTGCAAAGATTTGACCCTCCCAACTACAGAGGACAGCTAACAGCAGACCCGTTAGATGTTGACATAAAGGCCAAGGTCCAGAAGTGAAATTGAAGCCTGGTCATCCCGCCA
The DNA here is from genome assembly GCF_003009895.1 of Hyaena hyaena. Classification (NCBI taxonomy): domain Eukaryota; kingdom Metazoa; phylum Chordata; class Mammalia; order Carnivora; family Hyaenidae; genus Hyaena; species Hyaena hyaena. Next base: position 4,821,954 of record NW_024080640.1, read on the forward strand.
ATTAACAGTAGAATCATTTGCCATAACATACGCCTTCTAGAAAGTCCCTGATCTCTGTGGTTTAGTATTTCCCTAGTTTCTATTTCTACTTCACTAGTTAGCCTCGATGCCAATTTCCTTTGGGAAAAAAAAAAGATATCAAACGTCCCCACAGCGTTGTGCCCACCTCTGAAGGTCAGCGTCCATGTTGCTGATTGTCTGGGCTCTAGGTTGGGGAGGAGGCTGGCTGGGCTTAGCAAGACCCTTACCATGCCTGGACCTGACCCCACAGAATGACAATCAAAAGATACGGAGAGGGTTTGCTGCCCCTTCAGGGGATAGTCTTCCAGAACTACAGTGCACTGTGTTCTTGCTGTGTAGTTACTGTGCTGGACAGTTATGCAGTTAAAGCAGGTTACACACAGCAGAAAGCCTTAAGTTAGATCTAAAGAAGGGCTTACAGCTATCGGTACTGATAGAGGAGGAACAGAGCTTTCTTCTCCTCCTCCTCCTCCTCCTCCTCCTCCTCCTCCTCCTCCTCCTCCTTCCTCCTCCTCCTCCTCCTCCTCCTCCTCCTCCTTCTTCTTCTTCCTCCTCCTCCTCCTCCTCCTCCTCCTCCCCCTCCTCTTCTTCCTCCTTCCGATTTTAGAGAGAGAGCGCGCACATGAGCAGGGGAAAGGGGCAGAGGGAGAGAAGAGGCAGGATCCCAAGCACATTCCATTCTCAATGCAGAGTCTGATATAGTGCTCAAGCTGATGACCTTCGGATTATGACCTGAGCCAAAATCAGGAGACACTCAAGCCACTGAGCCACTCAGGCACCCCCCAACTTAGGATTGTTTTTAAAACTTCACTTGAAAGCTTGTAGTGTGAGGGAAGCATGAGACCATTTTGGTGCATATTTTAAATAAAGGCTTAGAGTTACTGAATGTTTTATTGTCCTGTTAACATTTTTTAGCACCCTTCTTCTGCTTTCCAGAATGGTACTGAGGTATGATTTCTGGGTAAAGCTCTCCCACCACACACACTCCCCATACTTCCCAACATGCACACCAGGAGCCTGGCAGGCCTGGGTGACAGCAGTGGGAGGACCTTGGTGACCTCAGTGATCTTGGTGACTGTCCCTGGGTGTAGGGACCGAGCTCACTGAGCCCCTGTCCCTGGCAGGGCCCCCTTGCTGCCATGACGAGGCAGGTTTCCTAGTGCAAGTAAGTTCTAGAGGGATTGACCTAATTTCCGGAATCTGAGGGCGACAGAGGCCCCAGCCAGAACTCCTGTAAGTGGGTGATACAGTGTCTTTTGGGGAAAACAAATACCATCTCCGTAGGCTAGCAGGCTCCCTGAGCCCCTCCCACCCAGCAAGAAGACACGTTTCTCCCAGGAGGCGGGCTCCTCCTGAGGGCATGTCTGTCTTTCCATCTCCCTGCAGTTCTGACCGTGCAGCCCACTCCTGCCATCTCCTCTGCCAGGCCTCATGGCAGAAGGGCGACTTGGGGGGACGTCTGTGCCAGGCCGGGGTCCGGGAGGGCTGAAGGCTGTGCTTGGCCCTCAGAGTTGAACTTTTAGGGGCTGCCAACTGTGGGAGTCACAGTTGCGTGCACACATGCGTGCATGTGCACGCGTGTGCGTGCGCACACACACACGCACAGACTTCCAACCATGGGAGTCACAGTCAGTCACACACACACACTCACACTGGCTGCCAGTCCTGGGAGTCACAATCCTTCTCTCTCTCTCTCTACACACACACACACACACACACACACAGAGTCTGCCAGCCCTGGAAGTCACAGTCACAGCCACACACATCCACACACACATAAACACACACGGAGGCTCCTAGCCCTGGGAGTCACAGTCACACACATGCACACACATTCGTGTACACACACACACACCCCTCTCCATCTGAGGTAGCTATCATACCCAGTTATTAGGAAAACCGAAGCTTAGAGAGTTGAATAATTTGCCGGAGTTTGCCCAGCTAATAAATGGACAAAGCCAGAACTGAAACCCATTTGCCTGCATTTAAAAAATCAAGTTCTTTCCCCTATTCTGCTGCTGTCGGTGCTGTTCCAGCCGTAAAAAGCCTTAGAATCACTTGGGGATCTTGTTAAAACGCAGGTTCTGATTCCATACGTGGAATCAGAGGGTGTGGTCAGAGATTCTAGTAAGTTCCCAGGTAATAGCAGTGCTGCTGTCCATGGAACACACTTGTAGTAGCAAGGGTACCTCAAAGGGGCTGACTCTGGGGAGCAGTACCCATAGATTGGGAGGCTGAGATTGTTCTGGAAAATAGGGAGATATGAATACCAGACTAGCTCAGGCCTTGGGGGAGGCAGGGAGGTCAGGGTGGGAGGAGCAGGTGTGCAGTGTCCCCGGGCCGTCTCGGACACGTCCTGCTTTGAACTTTGTGCCAGACAGGTTTCCCGATGTGAGTATAAGTTGTGTTTGTCCCAGTGGACGCCTGGAGTCAGGAGGGTACAGCATCTGTCAGGTTTCATTTCTGGTCCGGAATTCTAACTTTCCAGCCTGTTCATTCATCTAGTGACTCAGACCCCCTAGTACATTGACTTTTCCAAAAACGGCTGCAACGGTGTCTCCCACCCCACGTGCTGTGCTTGCGGTGGGGCTTCCCAGCCCATGGTGGAGGCTGCATTCCTTCCCCAGGCATCTGAGCCGACGTGTGATTACAGCCGAGGTGTTGCTACGTGACTCTCGAGGCCACGTCGTGAAAGGCAGCGCATTGTCCTCCTGGGTCCCTTGGGCCACCTGCTGTGGGAACCCAGCCACCGCACTGGGAGGGGTCCAAACAGCCCCGTGGAGATGCCATGTAGGGTGTTCTGGCCACTGCAGGTGAGGCCCAGCCAATAGCTAGACGTGCGAGCAGACAGGTCCTCAGTGACCGGACGCCGAGCCCTCAAGTCTTAGGTTTCGGCTGAGGTCCCAGACATTCTTGCTGCACCCTTTTCGAATTCCTTGACCAACAGAATCTTTGAACGTGAGGAAGTGGTTATTTTTTAAATTATTTTGAAGTTTATTATTTATTTTGAAAGAGAGAGAGGAAAAGGAAGAGAGAGAGAGGGACGAGAGAATCCCAAGCAGGCTCTGCGATGTCAGCATAGAGCCCGATGCAGGGCTCAAACTCACAAACCCTGAGATCATGACCTGAGCAGAAACCACTGAGTCGTATGCTTAACTGACTGAGCCACCCAGGCACCCCCAAAAGTGGTTGCTTTTAACACGGGTGCATTTGTAGTGATATGTACGCAGTAACAGTGGCCGGAACAGGCCCCCAAGTAGGGGCTGCCTGAGGCCAGGTGGGTAACAAGGCTCAGAGGATTTGGGGACAGTGGCAAAGTGGGTCCATGCAGCACCCGACCCTGTAAAGCTGCTTTTCCTCGCTATCGACCTCTCAACAATTCTCATTTTATAGGTAGGAAAATGCTGCTTCCACATGCTATTCATGTTAGGGCCCATGGAAGTTATATACTTGCTTAAGACCATATGGAGACCAGGGCAGCTCCAAGATGACCTTCAGATCGGACTCTAGAGCCAGGACTCTTTCCATGAAAGCTGTACTCCTCAGTCAGCCCATGACAAATAAAATGTCTCTGCCTGGCACAAAGCCATGGATGGTTGGGGACCTCTCCTCTGTGTGATCGGTTTGAATTTTGTGCCTTTAGTACCCATCATGGGAGAAGAAAAATCTTGAATATTGTTAATAAACAGAGTCAGAGGAAAGCACTAGAACAGGGCAGGTGTTATTTATCAAATGCAAGGAATAAGTTAATGAATCAAATAGATCCTGGGTGGGATTTCTCACTGGTGCTCCAGGATTTGAAGGAAATGAGACAGCAGATTTGGGGGTCTGGAGCCTTTTTGCTGCAGGTGTTTTTTTTCCATCTTCTCTGTACCTGCCCCGAGGGAAGCAGCGGGCACGGGAGGGTGTGGTGGCAGTGCCACAGAGGGGAGTTTTATCCAGACTGCCCTGCCTGCAGGAAGCACTTGTCAGATTCCTGACAGGATGGAAGTAGTCCCCTCCCCCTTCAATCACAGAAGGGGAGATTCTTCTTGTATTCCATCTCACTTTCTGGTGAGAAGAGGCACTTTTGTCTTCCCAAATCTCTTCTAGATCAGACCTTCCAGATGTCAGAGACAGCATTTTAGATCACATGGTAGTTCGATGGCTCATCTTGCTGTGGCACTCGATTATTTGACAAAATACTAACCAGGGTGTTGCTGTGAAGGCATTTTGTAAATGTGGCTACTATCTACTATCTAGATTACCCTCAGTAATGTGGGTGGGCCTCATCCAATCAGTTGAAGACATTAAGAGTAAAAACAGGTTTCCCCCCACAGAAGAAGAAATTGTGCCTCAAGATGGCAGCATCGAATTCCGCCCGAGTCTGCAGGCTGCTTTACTGATAGTTCTACTTACTTGCCCCCACAATGACACTGGTCAGTTCCTTAAACACGTGCATGTGCGTGCATGTACACACGCACACACACACACACACACACACACACACACACCCCTCCTATTGGTTCTGTTTCCCTGGAGAACCCTGCCTGATACAGATGCTATCCTGAGTACATCATGTTGTCCCAATATCTTTTGTTCTCCGTGACAACAATTTTGATGCACGGGTTCAAGCAGGTGTGATGACCATGGTGGTGGAGGGGGTGGAAGGTGAGGCCGACCTGAAGGACCACATGCACGTTCTATGAACCACGTTGTGCGTGCGGTCTCCTGCAGGGGAGGAGGAGGGCGGGGTCTCTGGGAAGAGTCCCGGCAGTCAGGCCAGTGTTGGGGCCTTGGCTCTGTGGCTGACGACCACTCTTCTGGAACATGGACAGAACTCCAAGAAGGATCAGGGTAATCAAGTAAGGTTATGGAGAGAGAGAGGCAAATCCTGTGTGATACCATTTGTATGTGGAATCTTTAAAACAAGCCAATTTCATAGAAACAGAGAGTAGAAAGGTGATTGCCAGGGGCTGGTGGAACGGCACATGGGTGATGTAGGTCAAAGGGCACAAACTTTCAGTTAAAAGTAGAAGTTCTGTGGTCGAATGTAGAGCATGGTGACGATAGTGAATAATGTGGTACCGTAGACTTGAAAGTTGCTGAGGGTAGATCTTAAGTGTTGTCATCACATGTGCGCGTACACATGCACACAAACTATGTGAGGTAATGGATGTGTTATAATTATCTTGATCTTGGTAATCATTCCACAATGCATATGTATATCAAACCATCACATTTTACATTTTGAACATATATAATTATATTTGTCAATTATTCCTTAATAAAGTTAAACAATTTTTAGAAAGAAAAGGGGGAATCGAGTGAAAGGGTTTTTGTAAAACAATAGATGCATGAGATCTGGGATCCCTTAGTTTTTTAAAATCCAGAGGCAGTCCACAAATTGCCTAAGGTAATGGTTGTTTGGAGAGAGTATGACCAAGGGTGGAAATGGGCTTGTGTCTCCTTCTTCTGCATGTCGGTTCAACACAGTTCACACCAGAAGAGAAACAAATGGGGACCATTTGTCAAAACCAGTTAAATACTTTCAATGATGTCTACCAGGGATGCAAATATGAGGCTACTGAACTTGTCACAGGCAACACCGGAAAGAACAGCAGGGAGGGTCTTCGGTCAGGCATTCAGGCTGGGGGAGTTACAGGGAGGAGGGGCAGAGCCAGCTTCATAGTGTTCCTGTCTCCGCTTGCTTCGTTACCTTGACTCTGTAGAGTCAGTGATCCTGATTTGGAGGCATGATAGGACTCAGGAGAAAGCTCTTGGACAGTGACCTGTTTGCACGCTAAGTAAGGGGTGGGAGCTCTACGCAGGGCTGAAGATTGTACTGGGAGGAAGGGGAAGAGTCAACATTATGAGCTGGGATGCTAATATAGGATGTATCAGTTGGCAAACAGAGTGGTCTGCAGAGTGCTCTGGGCCTTAACTCCCTTATATGTAGGCCTTTAGGACCATATGACATGCCTTTCTGTTTTTTAACTCCATGCTTGCCTGTCTCTTGCACTGGGCTATGAGTTTTGTGTGGTCAGAGGCCATCGTGATCTGTGTCCTGGCACATAATGTTTAATGAATACATAAATGAAGTCCTAAGGATGCTCAATCCATTGGCCATCATTGACTGTCGTCGTATTCCTATATGCATTGTTTCAGGGGCCCTGTAATAGAGGAAGAGAAGGACGGGGAGGGGAGGGAAAGAATGGGGAGATAAAGAAATAAGAAAATAATTCCCATCCTTCAGGGATTTGCAACTTCCATCGGGGAAGTCAGATATACTTATACTGTGCTAATGGTTCGCTCCTCTAACACCTAATGAGCTTCATCCTGCTGCGTCTCATTGTGGACGAATCCACAGCCAGCCCGTGGGCAAGCCCGAGGCAGTCTTCTGAAGAACAAACCTGCAGGTACAAGGGCACTGGGAGACCAGGTCCATTCTGGATGGCGTTGATTTGGGTCACTCAGCGCTAAATCTGGAGGGAGTGGGATTGGAGAGGGCCTCCAAGTGGGCACTGGCCCTTCTCTGAGCTCCCTGTACGCTGGCAAACTGGGAAAATGCCATCTCTGCATCCAGCAAGAGCGATGTCTTTTCCTGCCCATCTCAAGCTGTCAGGGACCCTCTTCCTTAGAGCACATTCGGGCGGCACAGTCTTGCATTAATTTAGAGCTAATTGTCAGGTAATGAATTCGATTTGGCTCACCATATTGAAATCCCTTCTGCTCCCAGCTGAACACCAGTAAATCATTTGCATCACAAATCTCTTCGCTGGATGCCCAGCTTGGCCAAGCTGTTGCTCAGACCCTCTCCTGGCTCCCTACATTCCTAGATCTTTGAGAGCAGCTGGAAATTATTACCCCTCTGTGTTTGAGATGCAAAGCTGAGACCCACCCACACTGAATTTGGGTATGTGTTTCTGAGAAGAACAGTGGTTCTCAAAGTGTGGTCTGCTGAACCACAGCATCAGTAGCCTTGTAACTCATTAGGCATGCAAGGTTCAGGCTCTATCTCCTGAACAAACTGCATCAGAAACTGGGAGTGGGGCCCAGCAGTCTGTGGTTTAAGAAGCTCTCCAGGTGATTCTGATGTGCAATCAAATTGAGAAGCACTAGTCTATCTAGAACATTCTCTAGGTCCACCAGAATGTCCATGTCAGAATTCTCAATTCACTTTAACTCTCTACAAGGCCATCTTCCTTTTTCTAGATCTCTGGATTTTATTAGGGGCCTCTCAATTTATTCCTCTTCCACTTCTGTTTTAGTTAGAATTAGATTCAGTTGGAGAGAAAAAAAGAGACAAATATAAGTGACTTAACCAAGATAGAAGTTCTAATAATAAGGAAGTTGGGGATAGCATGTAGCCGACCACAGTAGACTCTAAGCTGAGGGTGGGTGATGGTCTAGTGAAACCAAAGAAAAGACTCAGAGACAGGAATCAAGATGTAGGCTTACTGGGGCAACTTTTGTACCGGGAGCCCAGGGGAGTGGCTGACTGGATAAAGCATCTGCTGCTGGGATCTACATGCAGCAAGCTTTTACAGCTTAGCAACTCAGCTCACCCCCCTGTGCACGGCCAGCGTTCCAAGGAGATCAGGGCCTGCCAACCTGACATTCTTCGTTACAAGGGAGATGCTGTGAGTTGGCCATCCCCAGCACCCCTGACCTTGAACGCTGAACTACATGTTCTTCTGCACATTTGGCTTGATGGGAATATAAGGGAGGACAGGATCCCTACATTCTCAAAATATTAGCAGGGGTGTTTAGGGGATGGTTGTACAAACTAGCTATCCAGCACGTCGCATGCAGATAGGCCATCCAAAACTGGCTGTCCTGCCATTGTTAGCATGCATCTCATAGTCCAGGACGTCTGTACAGGATTCAACGACCATCACGTCTGCACTAGAGACGGCGAAAGAGGAAGAGAGAAAGGCACGGTCATTCCTTGACAGACACTTCCCGGAAGTTGTACATAGCACTTCCATCTTATATCTCATTGGCCAAAACTTAGGCACTTGGCCATGACTGCCTGCAAGGGAGCCTGGGAAATGTAGTTTTTATTGTGGCGTTCATGTGTCCAGTGGAAAAAAATCAGGAAATCTATTTCTAAGGAAGTGGAGATTAGATATTAGCAGAGACAACTAGCTACAAACGACGATGTGTGCTATAGCCTTTGAGACATATTTCTGTTTCAAAGTCTTCGAGCAAGTTCTTTCCCATGTTTGCCGCACACTGCAATACCTGCCTCACAACCTGTGTGTTTTAGGAAGAAATACCTTCGATCACCCTGACCGTTTCTTTCCTAACAGCCCCCATGCCTCTAGCTTACCTCATTCAATTCCCACTGCCTGTCGATCCATCTAATTTCTGTGAAATCATGATCAGTGATTAGTTTTTAAATGCCTAGGAGCCAGCGTGGGGACACCATTTTTGCTGGTGGAGCCGTGGCGAGTCCCTAAACTCCTCTGGGATCCCGACTCCTCACCTGTAAAATGAGGGGATTGTAGATGGTCCCTGAGGTGCCTCCTGGCTCTAACGTGCCATGGTGCTCTTTTTTGTTTCCTTTCTTGACGTTTATGATTGTCCTCAGGGTGAGAAGGCAGTGAGTCCTGACCAGCTAACTACCAGGTGAACGTGACAGGGTTGGTTATAAATGAAGGTGCTGACTGCAAAGCTGGGAAATACAGCTCGGGGCCTGATTTGGTTGATGGCTTTTGAGAAACTGGTTCTAGAAATGAAAAATGTGATTTGTGTAAAAATTAGGGGACGTCTTGCAGGGAACCTTGTAAGGTGGGTGCTGACTGGGAGCTCATTTATCTGATGCTGCACCTCATTGTTCCACCCTCCACCCCTACTTACTTCCACTTCCTTTTTTTTTTTCTGGTTTGAAAAACAGACACACAATCAAAAAATAACCCTGAGGTCCACAGAGAGGGGAAATAATTAAAGTCTTACAACCAAACAGTGACAGGGCAGAATTGACTTCCTGTTTGTGACCCAAGGGTCACCAAAAGGGCACCAGGATACACATATACACGTGTGTACTCTCTCTCTTTATCCTAAATGAACCTGGTTGCAAGTAGTTACTAAAATGAGTGCACTCAACCTCTATAAATGTCAGTTTCCTCATCTGTTAAGTGAAATGGGATTAAAAACCACTTTACAATTCTTAGGAGGATTAGCCAAAAAAACGTACAAAAAGTCCTTGACACTTTTGCAGATGTGCAGAACATTCCAAAAATGTCCCTTCTTTTCTGGAGATACGTATTTAGGCATGATAATCCCTGAGCAGACCTACCTCAGTTTACTTGAATGTCTGCTTAGCTGGGCATTTTCTCTGAGGACCCCGCACTGAACAAACACTGAGTGCACACCCCAGATAAACTGAACTTGGGGTCTGTGATCTGAGTGGAGGAGGACAAAGGAACCAGTAATGATTGCCACTTCTGTGTCCTGAGTGTGGCCAGTACTTTATACAGCTTACTCATCACAGAATTCCGATAATCGTGCATCACTCTGTCCAGAGCAAACTTAGGTCTAGGGTTAGGGACAGGATTTGGATTAGGGCTGGATTTGTTATAATCATGTGACAGATGAGGTCATAGAGGCCTGGAGACATAAGCAATTTGCCCACACATCGTTGGGGGGTGAGATCTGTGGGCACCTGGGGCATGGCCGAATGGAACCAAGAAAGGGGAGTTTTGACGTGGGTTCAGGAGGGAGGGAGTGATAGGGGCTGAGCTGGGGGTGTGTGCAGTGAGAGGATCCAGAGTTTCCATGAAAGGGCAGGTGGCCACTTCTCACTGTGGTGGGGGCCACTCTTAGTATTTAGTCTTAGTATTCTTAGTTATCTGTGAAAACAAATTGTCTTTCATAAAGCTTATTTCTTGAGGTTAAAAGTTAGTCTTAAAATTTTTTTTGATGTTTATTTGTGGGGGGTGGAGGGACAGAGAGAGAGGAGACACAGAATCCAAAGCAGGCTCCAGGCTCTGAGCTGTCAGCACAGAGCCTGATGCAGGGCTCAAACTCACCAACTGCGAGATCATGACCTGAGCCGAGGTCAGACGCTTAACCAACCAAGCCACCCAGGCGCCCCAAAAGTTAGTCTTCAGTAGAGAGGGGAAATCCTTTCTTGAAGCACAGAATGCTCCAAGACACCTTCCGGGATATTCTTCGGCAAGCCCATTACTTACCCTGCTAACCCTAAGAGATGGTATGTTCCCATAAAAGGTGTGGGTCAGTCAAGCGTCTGCCAATGTGTTTGTTTCCCTTATTAATATCCCGTAAGCTTCAGGACATTGAGGTGGGACCCACGAGGCTCCTGACTACGGCATCAGCTGGCCACCTGCTCCATTTGCGGTCTCTGACCCTGTTTCCATCTTTTATGTGAGCAGTGACCTCTACCCAGAGACACATCCTGCCCCGCTACCTCCTGCTCAGTCCCTCTGCTGTTCACCTGCTTGGGGAGAGCAGTCTCTTACAGCACTGTTGAGTGAGCTGGTGCCTCTTCCTGCTGTACACCTCCACCTGAGCCCTGACCACTGTGTCAGAATTGGCTCTTGGTGTCCTCTCTTCTTACCCAGGGAGCCCGTGTCTTCCCCCATCTGCGAATCCCCAGTACCTGGAGACCAGTAGGTGCTTACACTGAATTTAATTGATTATGTTGCAATCTTCGACATCACTATCAGCCATTTGTAAACTGAATACTGAGGGGAGGGATATAGAAAATGTGTGATAAGTTGTCCCCTTCTCTGGGAATCTAGTTTCCGAGGTGGGACTGACTCAGAGAATAGGCCCACAACCTGCCACTCGTGTGGCACAGACCACTGACCTGGAGGTTTCTGAGGCGAGGCCAGTTCCTGGCAGCTGGAGCCATCAGACAAGCAGAGTTCTTGGAGATATTTTAGGTTGGGTCCGAGGTGATGGGGGAGGCACAGGACTGGTGGTGGCCAGGGGGAGCGCTGGCTGAGATGAGTGACCTGTGGGACAGCGCCAAGGGGTGGGAGAGTCAAAGGCCTAAAAAGCCAGAACAGGATATTTATGTCATGAGAAACAGGGAGCCATGGAAGGTTCTCCAGCAGGGAGAAACAGGATGAAGCTGTGTTTTAGGCTGGTGAGTGCTGAAAAGTGGTGAGGGAAAGAGTCTGGGGGGAGGGCAAGAGACGAGAAGGGCTGCTGCCATCTGACTTTGCCCACGTCTGCTCCACTTCAAGACTCTTGCACGTGGTTGTTGACTGGACCCAACCGGTACATGGAGTGGAGAAGCTGCTCCCTTGTTCGCTCATTTTTTCAAGACATTCTCTGGGGCACCTGGTTGGCCCAGTTGGTTAAGCATCTGACACTTGATTTCTGCTCAGGTCATGGCCTCGTGGTTCTTGGGTTCAAACCCCGCATTGGACTGTGCACTGACAGCGTGGAGTCTGCTTGGGATCTTTCTCCTTCTCTCTCTGCGCACCCACCACCCCGCCATGCATGCGCATGCGTGCTCTCCCTCTCCATAAATAAATAAATATTAAAAATAACCCAAGCAAAACATTTTCTATTGCTGCCTCTTGTGCTCCAGTTCCCGCAGCAGAGCTGGGATTGCAGATGCTTGTGGCCACCCCCAAACATCCTGTGGCTGAGGACACACACTACCTAAATACACACCACACAGCCAGCCGATGACCTCTTCGCCTGTACTCTGTCATTTAAGGAAACCATTGTGTTATGTGTATAAGCTCTAGTCCTCTGCCACCCCTCCCCCATACTCTCTGGGCTCCCCATTCCCATTGATCTGCCAGTTTTCCCAATCGAGCTACCCTCTTCTTTTTAAAAGAAAAATTTTTAATGTTTATTTTTGAGAGACACAGAGACAGACAGACAGAGTGAGAGCAGGGGAGGAGCAGAGAGAGAGGAGACACAGAATCCAAAGCAGGCTCCTGGCTCCCAACTGTCAGTACAGAGCTGGATGCAGGGCTTGAGCCTACAAGGGTGAGCTCATGACCTGAGCCGAAGTCAGATGCTTAGCCCGCTGAGCCACTCAGGTGCCCCTAAGGGGCTACCTTCTAATCAGTGTACCCCGTGCTCTGGGAAGAGGAGGTGGTCTGAGATGTGGTGGGAGGATCCTTGAAATGCTGACAAGGTGGAATTTCCTCATCTCCCTCCCCTACCCTTGGGTGCGTGCCCACCAACTCCCTCCACTACCCCCAGCTGGGGCTGTCTGCATACTCAGGGCCTCAGGGCAGACTCTGCTGAGAAGCCCTTTGAGACCTCAGCCCCCATATGCTTGATGCCGGTCTCTGGTGGCTCCCAACCCACCGACTCCTTACCCTCCTTGTCCTTCATTTGTCCTGCAGGCCTCATTCTTGAGACTAAGGAAGGGAGTCAGAAGCACAGAGAAAGATGCTCAGGGTGTCCTGGGCTTGGTCTCCTGCATGCCCACCCACCCAGCAACACTCCCTTGAGGTTGAGACTCTACAAGGAAGCTAGGGTTGAAGGACGCCCGGCTCCCTCCAGGGTGTCTCAACCCTGCTAGACTCAGCCTGTCAGTTACTCATTGGAAACCATCTCTGATAGAGCTGGTCAGTCCGGGCAGAGACAGCCACAGGTACCAAGGAGGACTGAGCATATCCTATGAACTAGGCTATAGCACATGCATCACCCCACCGAATGACCATGTCACTGGGGTACCTGTTTCTTATCCAGCCTGGAGGAACTGGGTTGGAATCTGGGTTAAGCTCAGGATAAGGTTTATTGTATTCATGTCATCTATGAGGCAAGGAAGGCTCAGAGAGGGGAAGCTCCTTTGCTGGGTTCACACAGATCTTGGTGGTCTGGGGTTTGCTGCTCTGCTGAGGGCACCCATATTGCTGCAGAAATGCAGACTTCTGCTGTCCTGCAAGGCTGGGAATGCTCCCCCAGCTCTGCAGGGTTTACTAGCTTCACCTACCTTACCATGCCTCAGCGCACCTCTTTCTGTCCACCTGCCTTGCAGGCGCTTGCTGACTTAAGTCTGCACTGATGAGGCACTAGAACATTCTCTTTTCTATACATAGCGATGGGAAATATTGCAGAGTAAACATGGACCCCTGCAGAGCCACACAGGAGATTCATTTAAGTTGGCATCAATTTTGCTTAGCTTCCTGCTGAAATATTTGCCAATCTGGCCAAGATTTTGAGCTGCCTGGGGCCCGGGAACACCTCTTCTATTTAATGTTGTCCTTGAATGAGATCAAATTGCCAGAGGTGGCAGAGACTCCATTATGTGGTTTCAGCTCCTTTGACTTTGGGATCCAGGCAAGGTGATCTTCTGCGCATACCATGCTTTGCTTATGTGGTCCTCCTTTATTCTGTCTTTCAAGCTTAAACACTGCTAGCTAAGTTGAAGTCCGGCATGGCAGGAATGCTATGTGCCAGGGCCCAGGCACTGGGGACCTGTGCATCTCTCATGGTTGGCATCTTCACCAGGGCTCTCTGAGGCTGTTTACAAAGTACGTTGTCTTGGCTGTTGCCCGTGGCCATGGCGCGTGGTGAGCCAGGTTGGGGATTATTATCTCTAGTTTGGAGTTCAGTGACACACCCGACTTACCAAGGCCATCCACAGACACCAACCCAGGCCTTCTGCCTGTGACCGAGGCTGTCCCCTTTGCCTCACACAGAGCCTCTCACAACCCCACGTACACACGCAACCCAGCCTCTGTGCTCTCTACCACCTCTTGTTAAGGGAATCCTGTAGATGTCACAGAGACAGAATGCTGATGGGGACACAGGTTGTCTCAGCCTTGTGCTCTGTCCACTGCTGTCCCCTGAAGTCATCTGATTTCACACAGGCTGTCTCCAGAGCTGCCCACCGATGGCATGCCTGTCCTTATAAGGAGGACTGCATGAGCCTCTCGGTAGACTGTCTTTCCCTTCCCTGCCCACAGAACCATCCGTCCTCCCAGATTCTGTTGGTGACCAGATAAAAGGATCTAAGAATGAGACATAAATTATCCTGGAGACTATCCCTCTTAGAGGGGGCTGATGGTGGACTGGGGCACTGAGCAGCCCTGGGCTCCTGGATATACTTGCCATTCCAATGCCTGTTTCTGTCCTGCACCCCAGTAACTTAATCACACAAGTCCCTCCATGCTCTCTGGCCGTCTTGGTTACTCCTGGTGAAAACTGGCCATTCTTGTAATGGTCACTGCGTAAGAACATCTTTGTGATGCCTCAAGGGGATGCCCTGTGGTTGAAAAGCATAGGGCCAGTGTACTGGGCCAGTGTGTTCGGTCCTGTGGACCAGTTATCACTTACAGTCCAGACAGGCAGTGGTGTGGACTCTAGATCCAGGTGTCTGGGTTTGAATCTGGCTCTGCCACTCCCAGCTCTGTGATGTTGGGCAAGTTACTCTTGCTTTCTTTAGCTGATGAGTAAAATGCGACCCTCAGAGGGTTGAATGAGTTAATGCTTATAAGGCACTTAGACCCATGCCAAGCACATGATAAATCCTCAAGGTGTCCAGAAAAATGAGAGCTATTGTTATAATTCTGATTATGCTGCTGTACTGCTATTGTCATTCTCAGCCATCTTAATGACAACATAGAGTATGTGTAGTGCATCTCAGTTTAAAAAGTGCTAATATGCTATCTCACTTCTTCAACATGGGTAAAGGTTATGGGCAGTGCCCAAGGTCACAAAGTCAGGGAGGTGGCAGTGCCTCATCTTGACCTTGGTTCCAAGTTTTTTTCCCCCCAAATACCTTTATATTACTCAACGCCACCCCCTATAGAATGGGAGGGAAAGCCGGGAATGACTCCCTCCTAATTGCTGGGGAAGAAGAATGCCTCTGAATATATCTCATTTTGAGGATAGCATGTTTGGGAAAAAAAAATAATTACAAGTGAAATCCAAAGCCCATCCCAGAGCCAGCTGCAATTCTCTGCCAGCCATTGGAGTTCAAAGAGGGAGACTTAAGGAAGGTCTTGAGGAGAATTACTTAATTTAGAGCATTGGAAACCCAACAATTATTTGCTTAAAAATAGAATTTGCTGAAACAACTTCCAGCTTCTTATTCTTCTCACTGCATAATAAAGTAATTAGTAATTTGTGTCACTCCGGTAATTTTTCTCCTCATAATCACCAACAGTGATACTGTTGCCGTGCTGGGGTTCTAGTACACACACACACACACACGCACACACGCACACACACACTCACTCATATTCAATCCCTGGATAATCCACAAGGTAGATGTGAGAGTTTGTGTTGTTTCGTTGTGGTTGTTGGAGTGAAAATTCTGTGACCCCTACAATTTACCCATCATCATATGCATAAGACACTCTGAGTGTGGTTTTCATAGAAGTAGAAATAAGAGCAGAAAATTGTCAGGATATCTCCAAATATCATACAGAAGCTATTAAGGAGCGTGGTAAGCAGCTAAAAATCAGGACCTTCTTCTGACAAAAGATTTTGTCCTCAACTGCAGGTTTTACGAAGGTAACAAAAAATCCCACATTTATTTATACATTTGTTAGATTGAACAGGAAACTATATAAAAATGTGGACAGTCCGAGAAAGTCCAGGGTGTAATTATAAGGGAAACTTACATGCGTTTTAATACCTAATATGGGCTAGATGCATAATCAGCTGTTAGAAATCAAGCAAATCCTCAACTATTTGAAACAAAGCAATGGCAACAGGGATTTTTATCCCTGAGTTTATCTGAGTTTATAAGTGACTTCAGGTGACTGTGGGAGAGTAGAGAAAGGAAGTTCGAAGGATCTTTCCTTTCCATGTTTATCATGTGATAATCTATACTTGTATTCAAGTTACTATACTATATAAATAGTACTTTTGCTAACACTTACTGACTGTTCACCATTTACCAGGCGCTGTGCAAAGACGTGTGTTTTATATATACTTGCATTTTATACATATATCATTTAATCAATTTTATAAGTTAGGTGTTAATATTCGCATTTTATGGACGAGGAATGTGGCTGAGACCATGTTTCTCACCCAAAATCCGTTCTTCTCTTTTTTTCCCCCCGTAGTAACAAAACCCAGATTTTATTTCGGGTGGCAGTATAAGTGATGTGAATGGCCTACATTTTCTGCCCTCCCTTTGAAGCCAGATGTAGCTGCGTGACTAACTTTTAGCTGATGGGATAGAGTCAGGACTGTGTGTGGACCATCTGAGAAGTGTCACCTAACGTATCTGACTCAGAGGTGCGCCCTTCCTGTTGTTTCTCCTGCTTTATACACTTCCTGCAGCAGTGATAGCCAACACTGTGCTATTTCCACCAGTAGCCGGATTGGCAGTTCAGCACCATTCTCCTGTTGAGAATTACTAGAAAAGCTAGATCTTTAAAAATCTGTAAGAATCTGGAAATCACAAGTCAATGAAGAGTTCTGGGGCCGAGTTCTTTGAGAAGAGAGAAGCCCAGTGAGGCGAGCCTGGATCTTCTGGCCAATTTTCTCTTTTCTCCTAAGAATGTCTGGCAAGTCCAGTTGACGTGGCTGAGGGGCCAAGATGCTGAGCAGAACTTTTGGCAGACTTAGGGAATTAGGCGCCTGTCGGGTGGGAAGCTCCGATAAAATCCCACAGTCTGGGTTAAGACCATGAGTGGTCACATCATTGGGATAACATGAAGCAGGAATAGTCTGTCCCTGGCATGGACTGAAGCCAGCTTCGGGTCACCTCAATCCCTGTTTGGATTGATATGATCGGGGATTGATGGTGTCCCATGTTTCTTGCCATAGGCAAATGTAAATTCTCTCCGAAGAAAATGCATTAGCAGAAGCCTCAAATTATCTCAATGGAACAAAGCAGGGGAGATAATGGGGAAAATTTTGACTTCCAAAATGGCAGGTGAAGAAGCTCCAAAAATCTGTTTCTGCTTAAAA
Organism: Hyaena hyaena; assembly: GCF_003009895.1. Lineage (NCBI taxonomy): Eukaryota > Metazoa > Chordata > Mammalia > Carnivora > Hyaenidae > Hyaena > Hyaena hyaena. Next base: position 4,838,829 of record NW_024080640.1, read on the forward strand.
GCGATAAGAATGCTGGCAGAACCCGCCAGGAATTGCACGTGTTGGGGGCCATCGCGTCCACCGCACCCCACAGCACTGGAGCCCCACATAGCTATGAGGCGTATGTTGTACCCTGAGGGGTGGGATGGCACACCATCCTTGCAAGGTCACAGCTTCACGCGGGGCCTCAGCCAAACACTAAACAGGCCCTCTTTCTATGACATCATGCAGCTCTTGTGAGATACAGTTCCTTTCGTCCCAACACTTTCCTGGGAGGGCTATGTAGTACCTTGTCTCTAGATACTGGACTGGAGGCCAGAAGGATATTGGGTGCAAATCTTGAGGGGAGCATGTGCTGTCTGAGTATAAAGAAGTCTGTACCATCTTCACACTATCCTGTGCATATCCACATGTAGTTGTTCTGGCCTTTAAGAAATGACGTGGCAAGAAAACCCACATTAACCACTGAGGAAGGTAAATTCCATGTATCTCCTTAGCTCCATCTTAGAGAATGGTTTAGGGAAGAATCTGTGTGAGACAATACCACCCAACAAAATGTCACAAAGAGGAAGAATATGGCTCTGGTATAAAAATGTCATGTAGGGGCACCTGGGTGGCTCCTTTAGTTAAGAGTCTGGCTCTTCTTTTCAGCTCAGGTCATGATCTCACGGTTTGTGGGATTGAGCCTCGCATTGGACTCTGTGCTGACAGCATGGAGCCTGCTTGGGATTCTCTCTCTCCTCTCTCTGCCCCTCTCCTGCCCATGCTCTCTCTCTCTTTTTCTCAAAATAAATAAATAAATGTTTAAAAATGTCATAAAATCCACATAACCTACACAGTGTTTTGAGTGGTGCTAGCCTATTTCTTCTAAATTTGACTATTGTTCTTAATGTATAAAAAGCATAAATCCTTATTGTATCTCTTTGGGCTACTGCTCAGAAGGAAGCCCTGAGTGCTCAGGAACTCAGGGCAAGGACAAACCATATGCTTACTCCCCCACTCTGTTCAAGGGTGCATATTGATCTAGTAGTCTCCTGCTCTCTCTGTCCTTATCATTTCCTCAGAGTCAAGGCCATCCAGAAGAGTGGAATAGAACAGGGAGACCCAGAATACTGCATTATTTTCATATTAGTAATGTTAGTCTTCCCTAATAACTTAACCTAAAATATTTGGGACACTTGTCCTCTCACATTTATTCCTGTACTTCTGCTTTCCTTTCTAGGATGGGCACTGAAGAGGGAACAGGAGTGGAGGAATATGGACAGACTTAAATGACATCAGACTTTGGTGGGAGGGGCCCTTCCTAGCCTTCTGCTATGTTCTGGGGCTCTGCTGACAGCATAAAAAAATATATAGCATTAGCTCATAGAATAAACATCAACAAATAATAAAGGGAGACATTTCCTTATGGTAATGAAATCATCTCAGAGGGTACATGAGCAGTTCAAGCACTTGAAAATTTAAAAATATTCCCCTAAAAATTACTAAGTAAGAGAAGACGTTTTCAGTATTCAACAATTCAGAAATAAAAACAGTATCTTAAATTTGTGGGATAAAGCCAACGCTGTTAATTCAAGGCTTATGCATAGCTTTGAAATGCTTTTAAAATTAAACAAAAAAATGAAGTAAGTAATAATCTTAAGAAATTGGAAAAATTGTCCACCAAACACAAGGAGCTCAGTATTTAGAAAATATTTTAAAAATCACTTCCTTTTTAAACAAAAATAGTAGACAAATCTAAGAATGAATATAAATAAATCACAAAATAGACAATTTATGGCTAATAGTATGATGGCAAGAGAAAATGCAGAGATAAAAACACATACGAGAAAGGAAATGTATCAACAGATACAGTAATTTCAAATGATAATTAAAAACAACTTTATGCTAATTTATTAAAAAATTTACCTGAAATAAGTCTGATACAATTAAAAAAATAGGTAACATTATATTAACAAGAAGAAAAAGAATTGACCCTTAAACACGGTCCACTTTTAGATGATTTTGCTTTTAATTTTTTTTGTTAATTTTAGAAGGAGAGAAAGATAATGTGAATGGGCAATGGGGCAGAGGGAGAGAGAGAATCTTAAGCAGGCTCCATGTTCAGTGCAGAGCCCAATGCAGGGCTTGATCCCATGACCCTGGGATCATGACCTAAGCCAAAATCAAGAGTCAGAGGCTCAACTGACTTTTCCACCTAGGTGCCCCATTGTTTTGCTTTTAATTTTTAAAGGATCACATAATTCCAATGCCATTTGAACTGTTCCAGAGTAAATATTAAAATCTTCTCATTCCCTCACAAAGGAAATATATTTCTGTAACAGACTTTGAGAAAGATATCGTAAAATAGAAAGTTACAAACCGTTCTCACTGTATATAGACACAGGATTTCTAAAGTGCTCACAAATCAATTTCAAGAGTATATAAGAAGAGCAATCTATGATGATTCCACTGGGTTATTCTGGGAATACAAAAATCATTTAATATTAGGAAATAGAAGATTATATCAGTAAGTCTAAAGAGAAAATCTTCATCATCTCAGTAGATGTCGAAGGCATTTCAGAAATTTCTGTGCCAATTGTGAATAAACAGATATAGCAAACTAGAAATAGAGGAGTTTTTAAATGCTAAAGACTATTTTTATTAAACAATAGCATATATCATAATTAAGGGGAAAACACCAGATGTATTCTATTTAAAATCAAGAATAAGATCAAAATATCTCGTCTTGGTGTATTAATTAATACTGTTCTGAATATGTTAGCTAACACAAAAAGATAGGATGGGCAGCTGAAAGGAGATCAAAGGTGCCACTACTTGTAGTTAATGCAATTGTATACCCAGAAAACCTATGAGAAGCAGTCCACCAATTACTGAAACTAATAACAGCTTAGAAGGATGGATGACTATGAATAAATATACAAAATAAGCACTTCCCCAATTTAACATTGATAATCAGTTTAAACTTTTTTTTAAAGTTTATTTTTATTTTGAGAGAGAGAGAATGTTCACACACATGAGTGAGCACAGGAGGGGCAGAGAGAGGGAGAGAGAGTGTTCACACACGTGACTGAGCAGGGGAGGGGTAGAGAGAGATAACCCCAAGCAGTCTGTGTGCCCTCAGCACAGAGCCTGACATGGGACTCAAATTCACGAACTGTGAGATCATGACCTGAGCTGAAATCAAGAGTCTGATACTTAACTGACTGAGCCACCAGGCTCCCCTAGTTTAAATATATAATAGAGAAAGTTATCCTTCCTCAAACAATTGCAAAGGTGTAATGTGCTAGGGATGATTCAATAATGAGTAAGTTTCCACCGATAAATACAAAGGAAGAGCAGAACACAAAACGGTTAATCCCAGGTTTATTTATAAATTTAATTAATCTTCAATGAAAATGTCAGGTATCTGATAAAATAATAGATAAAAATAGTCAACTGTATTAAAAAATTTTTTTAATGTTTTATTTATTTCTGAGAGAGAGACTGACAGACAGACAGACAGTGTTAGCAGGGGAAGGTCAGAGAGAGAGAGGAGATACAGAATCTGAAACAGTCTCCAGGCTCTGAGCTGGCAGTCAGCACAGAGCCTGACGTGGGGCTCAAACCCATGAACCGTGCGTGAGATCATGACCTGAGCCGAAGTCTGACGCCTAACTGACTGAGCCACCCAGGCGCCCCCCAACTGTATTTTTAAAGAAAAGTATTGATGAGACTTTTTTTTTCAGGAAGCAAAATATTTTTAGGTGGAGTGTATCTAAATTAGGGTTTTCTGGAAATTAATTTGGCCGTTTATATCAAGGAGCTGTAACTCTATCACTCTATAACTCCACCTTGAATAGTTTATCCTAATAAAAACTGCAGAGATGCAGATAAAGTTTTATGTACAGGAATGTTCATCATGGAGCTGTTTATCATACTGTTTCTAAATTTTGCAAAGATTGGAAATTCATTAAATCAATGAGGAACACATTTAAAAATACATATCATTCTGCTGTTCCAGTTACGAAGAAGAGTCTTTAACAACATGCAGCATATTGTATTTTCCAAAGATGGCTGTCTTCTATCCTACCTGCTCTTCTGCTCTATGACCTTGGAAGGATGGAGACTATTTCTCCATCTCCTGGAGTGTGGCCGGGCCCTATCCACAAAATCATGAGCAAAGTTAAACTGTCCTTTTAAACCACAAAGTTTTGATGTGCTTTGTTATACAGCACCAGAGGAATGAGAAAATATGTAAAGGTGTTTTAGGTTACATTTAATGAAAAACATGTTACCAAACAATATAGGCTGTGTCATTCTTTGCATGATACAGGGAACGATTTCTGCCAAAATGTTAGCAGTAGTTACTTGGGATCATGGGATTAACTGTACTTCTCATTTCCTTCTTGCAGTTTGCCTTCTTTCTCAAACTTTTACAATGACTATGTATTGTTTTATAATAAGAAGAATTCCCAAAGTATAAAGTCATGTTTTTGAAGAATTTTGATGACAGATAAGCTCATAATACAGCACTACCTGAAAAAAAATGATTCAGATACTGTCTGTGAGGGGTTTTCTATTCCCTACACCTTGTGTTTCCAAGAGGGAACTTTAGCAAGAAAACACATTCAGCTTTTCTCTCCATGTGTGTCCTCACTCGCTTTGCTTCTCTGTGGAGAGGAGGGATGACTTCCTTAGCAGGTGTGATAAATGCTCTCAGATTCCACTGCTCCTGATTCCTCCTTTGGGGGAGTTTGAGTGCTCCCTGGGGGACAGACCTTGATGCTAGAAGTCTGCCCCCTTGTTTGCAAGGGCTCTTTTCCTGCTTGCCAGGGTGTGCACTGGAGGTGGGGCCAGGCCTGCCTCCTGAGGTCAGCTCTGCCCATGCTCTGGGGATCAGAGAGTCTGAAGCAGCAAAATTATCCCATGTGCAGCTGACCAGGGAAGGGTCTGCCTCGAGAACCCCATGCTGAAGACTGGGCTGGGCGTGGGATGAGTATGTCTGTTTGTCTGCAGACTCCAGCTGTGCTCTCTCAGATCTCTCTGCCAGAATCCTTACCTAAAGCCTATACTTATTCATCAAAGTGAAGAAGAGTGGCTGATAATTATCTTCAGAATGTAGTAGTTATCTATAAATGAACTCAATCTCATTTTACATATTTAAAAGCTACGTATTTAGGGGCACCTGAGTGGCTCAGTCAGTTAAGCGTCTTGATTCTGGTTCAGGTCAGGATCTCACAATGAGATCAAGCCTTGCGTTGGGCTCCAAGCTGTCAGTGTGGAGCCTGCTTGGGATTCTCTCTTTCCCTCTCTCTCTCTGCTCCACCCCCTCCTCTCTATGCGTGCATGCTCACCATCTCTGTCTTTCTCAAAATATAAGCTTAAAAGAAAATAGGGGCAACTGGGTGGCTCAGTCGGTTAAGCATCCAACTTCAGCTCAGGTCATGATCTCATGGTTTATGGATTTGAGCCCTGGCCAGGCTCCATGCCGACAGCTCAGAGCCTGGAGCCTGCTTCAAATTCTATGTCTCCTCCTCTCTCTGCCCCTCTCCTGCTTGCTCTCTCTCTCAAAAATAAATGGAACATTAAAAAAATTAAAAAGAAATAAAAGCTACCCATTTAGACAGATACAAATTGTTTATATTACGTATCACGAGAATTATGGAAGAAAGCACATAAAAATACTAAAAGTGATATCTCTCTGGATGTTGGGACTGTGCATTTGTACTCTACAAGGCAGCATGGATTACCTTTATAATCAGAAAAAATTATTGTTAATATTTAAAACAAAGTATTAGTCTCTGAAGTTGCTTTATAATCTTATATATGCAGGCTCTTGGGACAGCTATTGCTATGTGCTTTTGGGGTCATGCAGGCTCTGTTCCCAGCATCCTTTGGGAATGCCATTTTCCAAAACGAAATCCTAGGGTAATTGGAAGAGGCATGTAGACTGGGTCTTTTGTAGTTTTGGGAAATGAAAATGCTTTATCTTCTACCATCATAGGAGCCATTTGCATCATTTGGAGAACATTTATGTTGACTGGTTTATCAGTCAGGACAACAAACGTAATTAACAGAGAGAATTTAATATAAGGATTTACTGATGCAGGTGTTAGGGAACAGAAGGCGAAAGGGAACACTGAGGCAGCGCAGAGATAATTGCGGGAAACAGCTGTCATCTCTGTGGCTGGGGGCAACAAAGGAAGAAGCTGGAAGCTGGGACGAAGGCGTCTGCAGAGCTGGGAGCTCAGAGCACAGATGACGGCAAAATGCAGATATTTAGCAAGTAATGAGTTTGGGATATCAGTTACTTTTGTTGGTTTTTAATTTTATTTTTAAAGATTTTACTTATTTTTTATTTAACTATAGTTAACACACATGTTACAGTAGTTTCAGATGCACAACATAGTGATTCAGCAACTCTGTAAATTATGCTACCTTCACCACAAGTGTCGCTAGTGTCGGTCACTATACAAGGGCATAATGTTACAGTATCATTGACTGTATTCCCTGTGCTGTACCTTTTATTCCCATGACTTATTCATTTCATAACTGGAAGCCTGTATCTCCCTCTCCCCTCCATCCATATTCCTCATCCTTATACTCTGCTCTGGCAATCACCAGTTTGGGGTTTTTTTGGCCTGTATTTATTGGTCTGTTTCTGCTTTGTTCTTTTTTTTTTTTTTTTTTTTTTTTTTTTTTTTTTTTTTTTTTTTTTTTTTTTTTTTAGATTCCACATATAAGTGATATCGTATACTTGTCCTTTGCTGTCTGACTTATTTCACATCAGCAGAATACCCTCTGCATCTATCCATGCTGTCTCAAATGGCATGGTCTCACTCTTTTGATGGCTGAGTAATATTCCATTGTGTGTATGAGCAGATAAAGAGGATAATATCATCTTTTGATGGACATTTAGATTGCCTTTATATCTTGGCTAATGTAAATAATGCAGGAATAAATAAACATGGGTGTGCATGTCTTTTTGAATTAGTGCTTTCATATTCTTTGGGTAAATGCCCAGTAGTGCAATTACTGGATCACATGGCAATTCTGTTTTTAATTTTTTGAGGAATCTCCATACCGTCTTCCACAGTAGCTGCACCAATTTGCATTTTCACCAACAGTGCATAAGTGTTTGTTTTTCTCCACATTCTCACTATATTTGTTACTTCTTGTCTTTTTGACACTAGTCATTCTGACAGGCGTGAGGGGATATCTCATTGTGGTTTTGATTTGCATTTCCCTGATGATGAGTGATCTTGAGCATCTTTTCATGTGTCTGTTGGCCATCTGTATGTCTTCTTTGGCGACATGTCTATGCAGGTCTTCTGCTCATTTCTAATTGGATTATTTGTGGGGTTTTTGGGGGGCATGTCTGTTATTTATTTAAAAAGCCTTTTTTAGGGGCGCCTGGGTGGCTTAGTCGGTTAAGTGTCTGACTTTTGCTTGGGTCATGATCTCACGGTTCGTGGGTTCGAGCCCCGCATTGGGCTCTGTGCTGACTGCCAGCTCAGAACCTGGAGCCTGTTTCAGAGTCTGTATCTCCCTCTCTCTCTGACCCTCCCCTGCTCACGCTGTCTCTCTCTCTCCTAGAAATAAATAAAAAATATTAAAAAAAATAAAAAGCCTTTTTTATTTTGAAATAATTATAGACTTACAGGAGTTGCAAAAACAGTACCCCTATACCAATTGTGACATCCTCTGGCTTTCCCTAATTGTGACACCTGTATATCATTGAAACCAGGAAATAGATTGGCACAATACAATTAGCTTGAGTATAGACCTGGGCCAGTTTTTGCATTTACTCATCTTTTTATGTCTTTGTGTATAGTTTTATGACATTTTGTCACCTATAGAGATTTGGATAACCATAACCACCACAATCTAGATTCAAAAATGTCCCATCATCGCAAAGAAACTCCCTCTTGCTGTGTCTTAATAGTTGCCTCTTCATTTCCCTTCTGTAACCCCTGGCAACCATTGTCTGTTCTCCCTGTCTATAATTTGTTTGAATCATGTCCCCCCAAAAGGCATGTTGGAGTTCTTACCTCCAGTATCTCAGAATGTGACCTTATTTGGAGACACGGTGTCTATAGAGGCAATCAAGTTAAAATGAGGTCTGTAGGATGAGCCCTAAGCCAACATGACTAGTGTCCTTCTAAAGGGAGGTTTGGGGACCTACACGACCACGGGGAAAACACCATGTGAACATAATGGCAGAGATCGGAGTTACTCTTCCACAAGCCAAAGGCAGCCAAAGATTGCCAACAAACCACCAGCAGCTAGGGGAGGGCCACGAAACAGATTCTTCCTCACAGGCCTCAGAAAGAAACCATTCTGAAGACACCTTGATCTTGGACTTCTGGGCTCTAGGACTGTGAGAAAGTAAACATCTGCTGTTAAAGCCACCCGCTTTGGAGTGCATGGTTACCGTAGTTCTGACAGTGCAGCTCTAACTAATACAGTGAGTTTATGTAATTTAATTTTTGATAGTAATTTTGCTTAAAATTAGCTTACAAAATTCCTGAAATTCTCTTGAGCGAGCTTGTTCCAACCCACCATTGCAAATAAGGGAGCACAATGAGGCTCGTTCTGGGAGCATGGAGAAAACTGGAAGTTGAAACCAAGCTGCCACTTCCAGAATAGGGAGGCACTGCTGATGAGGCCAACATGGCAGATCATGTCCCTACTTCCTCCTTCTAGCGCCCCCTATCGTCTAGTCTGTTGGGAATCTAGCTGGCTAAGCAGGGAAGGTGGCTTTTGGAGCTGAGCACCCCTATCACAAAGCTCAGAGACAATAGCTTATTATCCAGACACCCTCAATCTTTTTTTTTTTTTTTTAAAGACTGTTCTAGAGACTAAAAGACAGAGAATAAAAGTCTCTTTTATTTAGCTCAGCTATCATTATGGGTTTTCCTTTGGACCATGAAGCTGCTGGCCAAGGAGACAGATATTTCTGGCTACTTACATTCATAGTTTATAGCTTATTTTGAGAAACTGATCACATGTACCTTATTTTGAGAGGCTTATTTAAAAAATACTCCTTTTTTTTTTTTTAAAGTGTGCTGCCTTTCACCTTGTGTGGTATTCCCCGGAGTGGGTTGGCTGTATTCTCTCAAGAACGCTACTTCATTTGATAATAAAAAAAGGTATGGGAAAGTAGGATTTGGCATATGAAAATTTAATTTGCAGAAAGCAACTTTTTGAGAACAGATATGTTCTTTAAATACAGTGAGATTGCCTTGTGATGCCTGGAAATCCATCACTCCCCTTGAAAGGAAAAGCAACTTCTTAGTGGGGCTTTGAGAGTGAGGAAAAGGCCTGGTTCACTCATTGGTAGTCTGGCTCCCTGTGTGGGTTAATTCTCTCCGTACTAAGTAGCCTGAGATGAGTGGGATTGCTCTTCCTGGCTCCCCAGGACCAGCCCAATATCTTTCCTGCCAGCTCTGAGCATAGCACGGTCTCCCAGCACATCCCACTAATGATCCAAATTGCTACCACAGCATCTGTGCTTATGACTTTTAGATGCACCAGCTAGAGGGATTCCAACCTGGGAGAGGCATTTCTGCTAGAGCCGACATCTTTCTTACCGCACACCAACCACTTCATACCTTCTCGGGCATCTTATTTCCAGCCTGTCCCTGCAGAACAAATGAAAGTTTAATACCTGTCTCCATTATACATGTAATGCAGGGTTGTTGTGGAAATCTTCAGAAATGTAGCAAGTTGCGGGAAATAAAATGCAATTTGAGGTCATGTGGCTTAAGTTTAATAGGAAAAGGGATCAAACGTGTGGTGTTTACTCAGAAGATGCTGTCATCTCCCCTCCCCCCGCCACCATCCTGCTGTGGAAATGTATATCTTGAGGAGCAGTAAGCAAAATGTGATGTCCATAGCCCTTTGCTCCCTGCCTTGGTGCCTGGGAGAGCCTAGAACTGCCTTATGGACCCTGCTGGGAAGCCTGTGAAGCTTACCTCTGTTTCCTCATTCTCTCAGGGCTCTGCTCCTTGGCAGTTCAGTTTTGGATTGTGGCATAGTTTGAAAAGAATGCCCCAGGTGGCCATCATGCTAGGGCAAGACTAATTGCAGAAAGCAGAATACTTTGTCATAATGGTCACGGCTAAGGTCTCAGCTGGGATAGCAAGCCGTAGGTACTATCCGTAGTAGTACTACAATAGGTAGCAAATACTATATATCTGGGGGAGTACAGTGATGGGGAACTCATTAGAGAAAAACTGTGGGAGTGTCCATCCCTCCCAGTGTTTCCCACCTCTTTCACCAGGGTCCTGGATAAAGTACCTGGACCATAGTGATGGTTCCTAACTTCCTTCCTCTCCCCATCTCTTCCTACTTCCCCCTAGTGGCGGGAATTAGCCATTCAATAGTTTATCTCCAGCCAGGACCTGCCATTCACATGTCGATCTGTTCCCCAATCAAGCCTGGAGTGAGATGCCTTAGAGAAAACTGGCTCCGCAGTAAGGGGAGGGGTGGAAGCAATAATTAACGTGAACAATTTAACTGAAGTTGCTTCTGTTTCTTGTTCTTCAGCAAGAAATGGAGAGATGGTATAATCGCAGTTTAAGCAAGGACGTTGGGTTCAGACCTGAGTTTCAGTCTCAGCCCCGCTAATTACTTGGCTGTGTGACCTTGGCAAGTTATGACCTCCTTCTGCATCAGTTTTCTTATGTGTAAAAATGGGGGCAAGAATACTCTTTTTGCAGTGTTTTCAGTGTAAAATAATAAAAATTGTAATACACGTGGTATTCGACCCGGTGCCCCCACACAGTGATCACACAGTAAGTGGTAAGGAGTATTTAGAGTGAGATTCCAGGAAAAGAATCTGGTAGGGGTGGGGTGTTGGGGCAAGTCCAGAAGCTCCACTTCCTGTAAAGAACCTTCGTTATGATGGACTGGATTTGGAGCTGCTGGATAGTCCTATGGACATGTATCCTGCCAGTTCGTCTTCAGCTGTGTCCCTGAGATCTGGATTTTCCAACCCCTGTTCCCAAGCCTGAGACACATCTCTGGGAGGGAGGCTGGAAAGAGGAGAAAAAGATTGAGTGGGCAGGTACTCAAGGGAGATCTGAAATTCAAAGGGCAGTGGGGTCACATGAAACAGCAAAATCACGAGAACTTCCAAGGTGAACAGCCTGTGCCGTACTGGGGTGAGGGGTGGGCAGATTTTACTCCTGCTCTGCCCCTGACTGGCCATGTGACCAGGAAAAGCACTTTCCTCCGTTCTCTTGCCTGTGAAACAGGAACGATGCTGTCCCTGCACCTGCCTCTCGGGATTTTTCTGAAGATGAGAGGAGATGATAGTTGTAAACATGCTTGAATCGAAAATGTCCTATATAAAGTTTTGTGTTATCATAAAATAAGTGACTGGTGTGAATAAATGGCCTCTTTCCTAACTTTACACATAAGCTAGGTCCTTGGGTTTCTTCTTCCAGAAACTGCTGTAATCATCCATAAATGCAGATGTATTTTATATTTTTTTACTGTTTTATTTTATTTATTTATTTTTAAATAGTTTATTATCAAGTTGGTTTCCATGTAACACCCAGTGCTCATCCCAACAAGTGCCCTCCTCCATGCCCATCACCCCCCCTTCCCCTCCCCCACCCCCATCAGCCCTCAGTCTGTTCTCAGCATTCAAGAGTCTCTCATGGTTTGCCTCCCTCCCTCTCCCCAAATATTTTTCCCCTTCTACTCCCCCATGGTCCTCCGTTAAGTTCTTCCTAATCTACCTATGTGTGCAAACCTATGGTATCTGTCCTTCTCTGCCTGACTTATTTCGCTCAGCATAACACCCTCTAGTTCCATCCATGTTGCTACACATGGCCAGAATGGATCAAGAAGATGTGGTATATTTGTACAATGGAATACTACATGGCAATGAGAAAGAATGAATGCAGATGTGTTTTAAATGTGACATTGAACTCATTAGTAATTTCTAAGAGTCAGTGCAGAAGATAAAGAACAGGGGGATATGGGGAGGAGGAGAGAGCAGAATGTGATATGTGAAGTATTTTATAATATGTAAAATGTTTGTATTTTATCCAGTGTTCATTGAGCACCTCCTTTGTGACAGGTACACAGTGCAGCGGGCACTGTACCTGGTGGTAGAGAATGGGCATAGACCCTGCCCAGGAGATGAGCCAGTAAGCAAAACCATGATACCAAATGTCCTCTCTCATTCCATCTCAGCCACCCATGTCCGCAAATATAACCTGGACATTGGCATCGCCTGAATCTGCCCCACCTTCAAGATCAATAACTTAAAACCCCTAATCCTCAAGGTCACGGTAAATATTCGATCACGAACCTCATGTGGAGCCATAACATTGCCCAGCAATTATCCTATACCTCCTGCTCCAGTTACCCTTCCCTCTCCTAGATGACCATTTCGTGTCTCCCTCTCTCTTCTCAGCCCCTCTTCTCCTCGTCTCTCTCTTCACTTTCCACCGATGCTCTTTGTTCTCAATTTACTGAGAAAACTAACACCACAGGCAGAGAACTTGCAAAAGCTCCCACCCGCCTATGGATCCACCTACCTACATTTCTGTTCTATTTCCCACCAGGAGGGATGAGTGCTCTCTGCCTCAGCCTTCTACCAGCCCTTTCACCTGATGGCTAGCCCCCCCTCCCCTACTCGAGAGCGTTGCGTTGCGACAGCATCCCCACCATTCTGTCCTGAATTATTCATTTGTATTCACTACTCATTTGATTCCTGTATTATGCTGACCATTTGCGTCAGCATTCATATATGTGTTGCTATTTCTTCCATTTAAAAAAAAAAAACCTCAAGGCTATTTTGAACCTCACTCTACCTTCCAGCTACCACTCCATTTATCTCCTTTGCTTTACAGCAAAACTCCTAGGAAAGTTGTCTGGAGCCACTGGTTCCGGTCTTTCTTATCTGTGGGTTACTGTGGAAAGAAATCTTTCCAAGGTCAACAGTGAGCATATTCCTTGGTTCTCATCTCTTTGGACTTATCGGCTGTATTTAATTCACTGGTTACCTCTCCTCACCTTGAAGGGTTTTCTTCTCTTGGCTTCTAGAACAACCCCTTTCTTCTGGCTCTCCTTCTCCCTCTTTGGTCTCTCCTTCTCAGTCTCTTTTGCTGGCTTCTCCCATCTTCCTACCCTCTATACTTGGGGATGTCCCAGGGCCTCATGATCAGACCTCTTCTCTTTTCAACCCTTACTCTCAGGGCTGGAGGTAGAAAATGTGGAGCCATCGGCATATAGATGGTACTTAAATAGATGGTATTTAAAACCAGTGGGATTGGATGAGGTCACCTTGACTCTTTGGAACTTCTTACCTCAATAGCCACGTGACAACTCTCTTAGGCACCTCCCACATAACAGGCTAGAACTGAGCTAGTGATCTTCACCCAAAACTTTCTCCTCCCACGACTCTTTCATCTCTGCTAAAGATAAACTCCACCTTCTCAGTTCCTCCAATTCAAAACCATGGGGTTCACCTTGATTATAAGGGCACTAATCCTATTCGTGAGGGCTCCATGCTATGAACTAATTGCCTTCCAAAGGCCCCACTGGGATTTAAGATTTCAATATATGAATTTTAGAGGGGGGCACAGATATTCAGTCCTTTATATATATATATCAGTGAACCCCTAAATTAGAGCTTCAGCTCACACTTCTGTGTGGGGCTGCTGACTCAAGTCTGTTATATCACTGCTTCTCAATCCTGCGTTATATCTATTTGCGTTCCCCAAAGATACCTCAGACTCAACTCATGATCACCTCCCTCTGAAAATCCCTACCCAGTTCACGTCTAATTTTCTGTTTCTCGTTTTCAGTGTTCCCTGTTTCAGTGAGTAGTCTGGCAATTCGTTAAGTCAGAAATCTACAAGTTTTCCTTGAACCTTTCTTCTCCTTCTATTGAGTCTATCAAGTCCACCATCAATCCCTATTGATTTGATTTCTGAATATCCTCCCAATGTGTCTTTCCTCTTCTCCCTGCCTCGCTGCCAGCCCCCCGCCTGCCACCATTACAGCTCCCCAGTCCAGCCCGAAAGCTCCCCCCTAGTGCCTCAGCTCTCCTATGGCCTCAAGCTGCTTCCCACACCATAGCTAGCGTGATCTTCTGCAAAAGCAGATGCCATCCTGTGAGTCCTGACCTCTAACCCCCCTCCTACCCACAGCCCTTGAACAGCTCTCTTTGTTTCCTGAGATTGAACCATGTTCCTTGATGAGGCCTACAAGTCCCAGCGTGGTGTTTCCTGGCTAGCCCCCCTGGTCATGTCCCGCACCTCTCTCTGCATTCTCTGCCGCTGCCATCCTGGCCTTCCTAGCATTTTGCCCCATCTTCCTGAAAGGTCTTTGCATAAGTTCTTCCTTCTGCCTGGAAATCCACTCTCCTCCCTTTTGCCTGGTTAACCCCTGCTAATCCCCAGATGCCAGCTGAGCCCATCACTTCTCTGGGGAAACCTACCCACAACACAATACACTGCTAGCTTCTTAATTATATTCTGAAGTAGAAATTTCTTTGTAGTGCTAAGGCCCTTTGTATTATAATCTCACAGTGGTGATTTTTTAAAGAAATGAATATATTTCTTCTTTACTACACTAAAAGCTCTATCAGAGTATGGGCTCTATCAGATTTTGTTTACAGCTGTATCCCCTTGGCCTAGCTTACTGTCTGACACTAAGAAGGTGTAAAAAATATTTTCAAATGATCAACTGAGCATAAATTGTAATGCATGCTAGCAAAGAAATTACCAGAATGCAGAGGTAGAAGATGTAGCTAATTAGGATGGTCAGGGAAACTGCTCTCAAGCTGTAAGATGCAGCTGAGTTCTGAAGGAGGAGAAAGAGGCAACCAGGGGGAAAGTGGGTGACTGTATCTGTAGGGAAAGAGATGAGTAAATTCAAAGGCCACGAAGTGGAGAGTCCTGGATGGTCAAGGGGAAAAGGACACTGGGTGCTTGGAGTATAGGCCGGAGAAGACAGCTACAGGATAAGCTTGGAGCATTGGGCAAGGCCCAGATCATTTAGGATTTATTGGCCATGATAAGTCATTTGTGTTTATTTGCGGTATAATGAGAAGCCATTAAAGGTTTTAGGGAGGAGGCATGCCTCATGACCTAATTTCTGCAGAGATCATAGACTGTAGATGTGTAAGACCAGAAGTGAGAACATCCGGTGAGGAGGCCTGAGGAGGCCGTCCAGGTGGTAGCTGGTGATGGGATGAATCACACATTTGGAAGTGAATAGAAGAAAGGTGGAGGGAGTCAATAAATATTTTGGAGGGCAAAACAAAACCAACAGAACTTGGTAATGGATTGAATTGAAGGCAGAGAGAGAGAGAGAGATTATGATTAAGGAGGTGGCCTCGTTTTGTTAGGTAAGCAATTATGTGGATAGTGGTACCATTTACAGAGATGGAGGAGCGTGAAGATTTGAGGGGGACAAATTGAGAATTGAGTGTTGGCTTTATTAACTATGAGATGCCCATGAGATATCCAAGTGGGCATTTTAAGGAGGTAGTTGTGTATATGAGTCTGGAACTCAAAGGAGTGATGTGAGTTGCAGATCTAAATTTGTGGGTCATCAAATTACGGATGGTACTTAAAGCAGTGAGCACGTATATAATCATCTACGAGAGTGTGTAGAGACGAGCAGGAGGCTAAGCCCTGGGAAATGCTAACATCTGGTGGGCAGGTAATGAAGAGATGCTTGCGAAGAAGATCAAGAAGCGACCAGGGTAGAAGAAGGACCCTCAGGGGAAGGCAGACTTGTGTTAATAAGGAAGATGTTATTACCTGAGCCAAATGAGGCTGAAGGATCAAGTTCTCAAATGTCCTTAATGCCACTTAGCTGTATACTTAAAATGGCTAACATGATAAGCCTTATGTATATATATATATATATATATTTTTTTTTTTTTTTTAATGTTTATTTATTTTTTGAGAGACAGAGAGAGACAGAGTGTGTACAGGGGAGGGGCAGAGAGAGAGGGAGACACTGCGGAGCACGAACTCACCAACCAGGAGATCATGACCTGAGCTGAAGTCAGACGCTTAACCGACTGAGCCACCCTGGCGCCCCAAACCTTTTGTATATTTTACCACCCCACGCACATGCAGAAGTGGTGATTTGTGTATGCTGTCTGAGAGCATGTTGTGTTCATAGCTCAAAATGGAAAAGATGAAGGGTCCAAATGGGCCAGGAGTTAAGGTCACGGTCCCTGGCACACTTGAAGAGAACCTGCCGCAAGTCTGTGCGTGGGCGCAGGGCGGAGGGGCCCCGAGGCCTGCTGGTCTCGAGCCCAGAGAGGTGCCAGGCTGTTTTGTCAAGTGCACTCCCTTCTTACGGCAGTCTGCTCTCCTGACACCAGGGAAAGGACACTGGCCTGTGACTGCTGTCTCCTTAGAGGCCCCTCTGGGACACTGCATGTCCGCACGGCTGCCCGTGTCTGATGACCATGAACCCAGAGCTGAACAAGCAGTGAATTTTCTCACCAGCTGCTCCATCATGGCCTGTGTCAACTTGAAATAAATCCGCGTTGCTGGTGCCCAGAGATTAGAGAGGCCTTCCAAACCAGCGATGAGCCCCCCTCCCACATGGGTAGACCTGTGATGTGGGGGACAAGGGTATGGATCGAGAGAGGCAACTTGTGTTTTAGAAAAAGGAGACAGGAAGTGGGTACAAGCTTATTCACCGATTCAGCAACTATGTACCGAAGGCCTGCTCCATACTGAGCATGGACAGGCCCCGGGCAAGATTCCTGCCCTTAGGGAGCCTGCATTCTAATGAGACAGACAGACTATAAGTAAGTAAAACGCATTAATGAGTAACACACGGATGGTGATGAGTGCTATTCAGATGAATAAAGCACAATAAAGAGATAGGAACTGTTAGGAGGGTAATATTTTATGCATTGCATTGATACTGCACAAAATAAATACTATGCATTAAATAAGCGCACAGTTGGTATGATTTTATATAGTGATAAGTACTTTATTAGACTGTTTGAGCTGCCATAACAAAATGCCATAAACTGGATGGGATATGAAACAGAAACACATTTCTCACACTTCTGGAGGCTGGATGTCCAAGATCATGGTGCCAGCGTGGTAGGGTCCTGGCGGAGACTGTCTTCTGAGTTGTAGACCGCTGACGTCTTGCTGTGTCCTCAAGTGGCAGAGAGCACGAGGGGCTCTTGGGGGTCCCTTTCAGAAGAACACTAATTCCATTTGTGAGGGCTCCATCCTCATGACCGAGCACCTCCCAAAGGCCCCACTTTCTGATACCATCACATTGGGCATTAGAATTTCAATGTCAGGAGCCAAACATTCAGACATAACAAGTACCATGAAGAACTTAAAGTGGGCAAGGGAACAGAGAGTGCCCCTGGGGGAGGGGCATCTATTGTAGATAAGGTGAATGCAGAAGGACAAAGTGGTACATTTGAGCAGAGACTTAGTGACATGGGGGATCAGTCCCAGCAGCGGGAACGCAAGGACTAGGCCATGAGGCAGGACAGCAGCCGTGTGCCTGGGAAAAGTAAGGTGGCCTCAGAGGCTGGGCAGAGGGTGGGGAGGGGAGGGAGGAGGAATAGGCAGGGGCAGGGAGAGCCGGTTGGCTTTATCCTAATGTGATGGGAGTTTTACGTGGAGGGTACACATAACCTGACTTAATTTGGAAAGGGGCATTCTATCAGCTCTGTGCACGCTTGCTGTGGGGAAGCAGGAACAAATGTAGGCAGGCTCTCAGAGCAATGTGGCAAGAGATGGTGGGCTTAGTCGGAGATGTTAATGGTGAGAGGGGTGAGAATTGGTTGGATTTAGTCATGGAGCAACTGTAAGAAAAAATATACCTCCAAATAAAGTTAGTTAACATTGATCGACCCATACCTTGTGCCAGCTGCTACCGTAAACCCTTAATTCTCATAACAACTCTGAAAGAAGGTCTCCTTATCCCCAGTTAGCGTCTGGGGAAACAGAGGCTTATGAAAGTAAGCCCCATGGCCAAGGCTGCAGTGCGTTCATTAGTGCAGTTGTCACTGAAACCCTGGTTGTCTGGACTCCAGATCCTGTGACCTTGGCTTCTCTACTGCACTGTAGTATCCCTGACTGGTATGTACAGAATGGAGGTGAGGCAGGAGTCATACCAGGGACAGGAGAACGGACATAGGGCGAGGAGCCAGAGAAGGAGGGGGATGGGATGTAGGCAGACAGCTTGGGGTCTGTTCCTCCTGACCCACAGACTGGGGTCTCTAGCCTGTGGTGTGGACAGAATCCCTTGGATTAATTCTCTCCCAGAGGCGTGTGAGGTCAGGGCACTCATAACCCTACTTGAATCCCCAGGTGTCCAGAGTGGAGGAGACAGACATTCTCCCCATTTTTGACTTCAGTCAGAGCACCATGAGGGCTCTGGGGCATGGAATGCCCAGTGGGATGATTCCTGTGGGTCTGGATTTCTAGAAACACTTTGCCGAGGGGCATCTGACAGTGTTCTGAGTTTCGGACTAAGCTCTAGCCAGTGACATTTGAGTCATGGCTGTTTATATGACCTCACCAACCAGAATATAAAATTCTTCTCAGGTCACATGGTCACAGTGTTGGGATGGTAATGGTGGTATAAGATCATGTAAAATCACAAGGTCAAGACCGCACATAAGTGTTCCTGGAAAGATATTTCAAAATCTTTCTCAGACCCAATTCCATTCTGTAGCGCCAGAACAGCAAAGGGAGAGGGGCAACATTCAGGCCGGGAGCCCCCATAAACATCTGGAGACAGGTGCGAGAGGGTGATATCAGAATTTAGCCCTCAACAGCTGGAGTTGTGGGAGCGGCTTGGGCCTCCCAGTGAGAACGAGACACCCCTTATTTCTTACTGCCCTCACACACTGCCCAGCTCTGCTCTTATTCCAATGCACCCAAACCTCCGAGGAAAAGTCACTCATCTGTGCCTCGTGTGGAAGCATCATCTTATTAATAACTTGCACTGAGTGTTGCAGAGTCCATTCACTTCCCTGGTGTCATGTGCCCCTGTCACCAAGCCCTGAAGTAAGCAGAACAGAAATTGTTATTGTTTTGTAGATAAAACCTAGGGCTCTGCAAAGATGCCCAACGTCATTAGTCATCAGGGAACTATAAATCAAAACCACAGGAAGACCCTGCTCACACCCACTGGGCTGGCTATAAAAACAGCAGCAGCAACAAATAACAAGTGTTGATGAGAATGTGGGGTAAATTGGACCCCTTATGCACCGGTGGTGGAGTATAAAATTGTGCAGCCACTTTATGAAACGTCCTGGCACTTTCTGAAAAGGTCAATAGAACTACTATATGATTCAGTAATTCCACCTCTGGGCATATCTCCAAAGGAATTGAAAGCAGGGACTCAAACAGATCCTTGTACACCTATATTCACAGTGGCCAAAATGTGGAAACAGCCCACGTGTCCATTAACGGATGTATGGATAAACAGAATGGGGCATCCCCATATAATGGAATAACATTCAGCCATGAAAAGGAATAAAATCGTAATACATGCTACAATGTGGATGGACTTGGAAGACATCATGCTAGGTGAAAAAGTCCAGATGCAGAAGGACAAATATGGTATGATTCCATTTATAGGAGGTGCCTAGAGTAGGCAAATTCACAGAGACAGGAAATTGAATAGATGTTACCAGGGGCTGGGGAGAGAGGAAGGGAGGGTTACTGTTTCATGGGCACAAAGTTTTTGTTCGTGATGATGAAAATGTTTTGGGTACAGATAATGGTGTTGGCTATATAGCATTGTGCATGTATTGAATGCCACTGAATTACCCACTTATGATTGGTTAAATTAATATTATGTATATTTTACTCAATTAAAAAAATGAAGAAAAAGCCCCACCCTCTGAGAGTTAAGTATGGGCTGAAGGTCACAGGAGTAGTAATGGTGGAGGCTGGCCTCCACCAGCCACGACGTGGGTCTTTCATAGGGTCTAGCCATCTGCACTGTGCACGGTACCTCATCAGCTGTGAAGGGACCCTCCCTAATATCCAAACCGTGTGACCACAGAGAGTGGAAGTCTCAGTAATGAGCTCCCTTGGTGGCCTCAGCAGTTAAGTCCCTAGTTAGGTGGATCTAGGGTGACAGGATCTTATATTAAAACTCGTGTTATAGCTAAAACATGGAAAGAGCCTAAGTGTCCATCAACAGACGAATGGATCAAGAAGATGTGGTTTATCTATACCATGGAATACTACATGGCAATGAGAAACAATGAAATCTGGCCATGTGTAGCAACATGGATGGACCTTGAGGGTGTTATGCTGAGCGAAATAAGTCAGGCAGAGAAGGACAAATACCATATGTTTGCACGTATAGGAGGATTAGGAGGAACTTGACGGAGGACCAAGGGGGAGAAGAAGGGCGGAAATGGTGGGGGAAAGGGAGAGAGGCAAACCATGAGAGACTCTTGAATGCTGACAAAAACTGAGGACTGATGGATGTGGGGGGGAGGGGGGGATGGGCATGAAGGAGGGCACTTTGGGGATGAGCACTGAGTGTTATGTAAAAACTAATTTGACAATAAACTATTTGTAAAAAAAAAAAAAAAAAAAAAAACTCGTGTTGTGATGAGATTTCGGTTTATAAGTTAATTCTCCTCACAGCCACAGAAGGTACAATTTAAAAACTAGCCCACCTCACATAAAATGATGCTCAGTGTCACTCATCATCAGGGAAATACAAATCAAAACCAGACTGAGATACTACCTCACGCCGGTCAGAGTGGCTAAAATGTACAAATCAGGAGACTCTAGATGCTGGCAGGGATATGGGGAAAAGGGCACCCGCAGCCCCTCTGGAAAACAGTGTGGAGGTTCCTCAAAATATTAGCAATAGAATTCTCCTATAACCCAGCAATAGCACTGCTAGGAATTTACCTAAGGGATACAGAAATGCTGATGCATAGGGACACATGTACCCCAATGTTCATAGCAGCACTCTCAACAATAGCCAAAACATGGAAAGAGCTTAAGTGTCCACCAACTGACAAATGGATCAAGAAGATGTGGCTTATATATACAATGGAATACTGCATGGGAATGAGAAAGAATGAAATCTGGCCATTTGTAGCAAGGTGGATGGAACTGGAGGGTATTATGCTAAGTAGCATAAGTTAGGCAGAGAAAGACAGATGCCATATGTTTTCACTCCTATGTGGATCAGGAGAAACTTAACAGAAGACCATGGGGGAGGGGAAGGGGACAAATAGTGGGGGAGAGGGAGGGAGGCAAACCATGAGAGACTCTTAAATACTGAGAACAAGCTGAGGGCTGATACGGGTGGGGGTGAGGGGAGGGGTTGGTGGTGGGCATGAAGGAGGGCACTTGTTGGGATGAGCACTGGGCATTGTATGGAAACCAACTTGACAATAAACTATATTAAAATAAAATAAAAAAGCATACTCTGAATACATTTTTAAAAACTGTAAAAAAATACAAACTAGTCCACCTAACTTTCAATGATTTAGAACTTGTAGTTTTAAAGGGAAAGCAGGAGATTGGTCAGAAATGAGAAGATCAAGCCACAGCTTCCCCATCACTCCTTCAGAAAGTTGCTTTCTTGCTCGTTCTTCCTTGATGGCCTTGATGACACACAGAGCCCAGGTCATTTAAAGGCCAGCAGCTTTTGTGTGACGCCAAATATATATCCGGATGGGAAGTTGGGAAGGGCAAAAAATTGATCAGATGCAGGCAGCCTACTAGTTAAAACAATCAGAAACACGAATTTAGAATTAGAAGCTTTGCTTCCTGCCACCTGCCAATGGCTTGGGATGCAGCTAAGGACTATCAGCCGAGGGTATTCTAAATGTCCTCAAACTCTCTCTCCCTCTGACCCCCTTCTTGTGCTCTACCCCCCCACAATCCCCTCCAATGATACCAGTGGACCAGGACATCTAGTCTTCTGTTACCTGGTGGTCCCTCAGTTTCCAAATTATCCCTTCTGGATCTCCACCTCATCCCACTCCGTGGAAAAATCCAGTTGATAAGGGACAGTCCATCTTAGCTGGTTGTTAAAAGAAAAGTACCCAAGGAAACAGCTTCATACTTCAGCGTGAATAACTGCTTGCGCATGGGTGTTAGGTGTCGCAGGGGTGTTTTGTTTTTGAAAAGTGTAGCTTAGTAACTCACACGGGTGACTGTTATGGAGGAATTTTAAAAGAGGATTTCCCCTCCTCTCTCAGGTTTCCACATATTCATCCAACAGGCATTTCAAAAGCTCCTTGCCTGTGTCAGAGACTGTATTAGGTGCTGGAGTTATAAATATTATGCCTTTAAAGAAAACGGCTGTCAGTGTAGGGGACAGAGAATGGTGATACATTTTGATGGAGGCTATAATAATGACATAATGTGAACATTTATCAGGACTTTCATTATAGGAGATATTAAATGTCCCTTTTGAGTCCGTTGAACTCAGGAGTTTCCAGTTCCACCCGCAAGCATCCTCCACTAGCGGGTAACCTACGGGACAGCAGAGGCCGTTGCCCCTGTGTGTGCTGTGCCTCCCCAGTGCCAAAACCAGACCAGGCAGGTAGAGGCGTTCAGTGACAGGCCCCTGAATGAATGAATGAATGAATGAATGAATGAACCAAGTCCCCAACATGGTGAATATGGATGGGACTACAGTTCCATGGGGAGTGAGGACTTTCCATGGCCTGTGTACACGTGCACGTGTTCAGTCCGCCCCCTCTGTTCTAGCAAAAGCCCCCCTCTCCTGTGGCATCAGCACCTTGCTGTCTGTTAGATTATTTTCATCAGCCTGCCTTTCCTCTCCAGCTCATGTCCCTTTTTTTGCTCCCCTTTGGAGCAAACCTCAAAAGTCGTCTGCACCTGCTACCTCCAAATTCTCGTGAACTCTGTCAAGTTCACGTCAGTCAGCTCTCACTCTGGTCCCCCCACCAAACCTGCTCCCGCAAAGCCCTCCAGTGCCCTCTGTGTTGCAGAGTCAGTGACTCCTAATGCCCTTTCTGCTTCCGTGGTGGCAGTGTTAGATGGGGTGACCTCTCCTTCCTCCTCGCCGCGGCCTCTGCACCTGGTTTCCACTCTGGTGTCGTGTCTAGCTGCTTATTAAACACTCCTTATAGTGTGCTGTCCTCTGCTGCTTCCCTCTTTAATTTTTAATGTTTATTAATTTTTGAGAAGAGAGAGAGAGAGAGCACAAGTGAGGGGAGGGGCAAAGAAAGAGGGAGACACAGAATCTGAAGCAGGCTCCAGGCTCTGAGCTGTCAGCACAGAGCCCGACGTGGGGCTCAAACTCACAAACTGTGAGATCATGACCTGAACTGAAGTCAGACGCTTAACTGACCGAGCCACCCAGGCACCCACCTTCTCTGAGTTCTTGAAGATGGTTTTTTTTTGCAGATGGCCGCATTCAGCCCTACCCCACCTTTTCTCCTGTCGTCCCCAACTCTTTCCATCCCTTTTACTCTTCTCTTCTTTTTCCTTTCTGTACACGCTTTTCAACCTGTAACATGTTACATAGTTTATTTGTCATTGTGTTTATTTTGCATGGATGGCCTGTCCCTCTGCCCCTTGTGGGAGTGTGAGCCCACAAGGGTGGGGGTAATTGTCTGTTCCGTTCACTGCTGTATTCCAAGTGTAGAGATCAGTGCCTGGCACATAATGGGCTCTTAGTAAATAGTTGTTGAATAGTATTTATTATAAGTAGCCATTTATTAGTGAACGTTTTCAGATATGATGATTTTTGTTTCTCTAGATCTCAGATAATGTATACTAGGAAAACAAGGATGCCCTGAATCTATTAGAGGCATCAGGGAAGGTGTCACAGGGAACCTGTAATCAGAGCTGAGTCTAAAGGAGCAGAGGAGAAATTCATGGGATGGAGAAGGGCTGAGGGGAGGGGAGTCCAGGCTGAAGAACCTGTTTCATGCAGGAATGAGTTTGAGGCACGTGGGTTAGGATTGGCATTAGTTCAGTGCAGGTGGGGGGCAGTGACAGGAGAGAGGCTAAAAGACTGCGTAGCCATCTGCAAGATTCAGATTAGCAGAGCCCTACCCCAGCAACAGCAGTGCCCTCCTGACCTGGAAGCCTCCAAGACCTTCCTTCCCTACATTGCTTGGGTGAGGGGGCCGGGGGTAGCTGAGACCTGGGAGCACAGAGGAGCATTTACATTCTTCACTGCCTGGTGTATGCACAGCCTTATGGGGCCTGAGTAACGATGTGTGTAAGAAGCTTCAAAGCAGCGTGGTGATAAGACCTTCGAAGGGGGTGGGGCGGGGGGAGAGAGAGAGAGACAGACAGACAGACAGACAGACTCTCAAGCAGACATGGGGCTTGAGCCCATGACCCCGGGATCATGACCTGAGCCGAAATCAAGAGTCGGATGTTCAACCAACTGAGCCACCCAGGTGCCACGAGAGTGTCCACTTCAAGTGGAGAGATCAGGGAAGACTTCATGGAGGCAGTGACAGTTTGTGTCATTCTTCGTCAAAAATCGGGGGTGGGGTGGAGAAGGAAACTCCACAGCAGGAGTGTGTGGACACTCCTGGATGACAGCCTCTAGATGAGCATCAATCAATGCGAGCAATCTGTTAATTGTATAAGTAACAGTTGTTTCTCAGGCAGCCACAAAACCCAGCCCTAGCAGATGTTGTCAAATGTATCCATTTTGTCCTATAATCTTTAAATAATCTTTTTATAAAGTACCATCTGAAGTAAAGACCTAATCCATCCTCCTTGGTAGGAGGGGAATTATCTTTCTGATGGTATAAAATAATCCTTTTAGGTGACATGAAACCAACTCTCAGCCTAAATCCTTTCTTTTTCCTCCCCCACAGGTGCCATCATTACTGTTAAGAACTGCATTTAAGAAATAAGCAGGAAGACTGGAGGGGTTATTTTGAGCCTCAAATAGTATTAAGTTGGAACCTGAATCTTCTGAAATGACAGCCTGGGTCCTGAGCGGCTGTGCTGAGGATCTTACTTCTCTCCGGTGGACGGGAGCCTCTGTGTCCTGGGTGAGGAGCTAGGGGTCCTGGCCCACTCCCCAGAGGCTCGGCCCTTAGAGGCACTTGGGACAGTGAGAGGTTAGGTGGGGAAAGCGATTCAAGATGGCCTCAGCGAAGAAAGTACTGGCTTTAAGGCATTCTAGAGGTGGTGGCAACAGAGATAATCCACTTACTGATGCTTTCCTTGGAGGGAAAGATGGCTCAGGTGGGGAGGATGACACACAGCTTAGAAACAGAGACCCTTAGTTCAAGATCTAACTTTGCTGTTTACCAATTGTGCAGTTTGGGGATGTCACTGTATTCCTCTTTTATTTTTTTATTGTTATTTTTTTAGTGTTTATTCATTTTAGAGAGACAGACAGACAGAGCTAGAGTGGGGAGGGGTAGAGAGCAAGGGAGACACAGAATCTGAAGCAGGCTCCAGGCTCCAAGCTGTCAGCACAGAGCCTGATGCGGGGCTCGAATCCATGAACCGTGAGATCATGACCTGAGCCGAAGTCGGACGCTTAATTGACGAAGCTGCACAGGCGCCTCTGTATTCCTCTTTTAGAATCTGTAAAACAGGAGCAATGTTAGGAAAGGCCTCTCTTGCAGTACACACGTGGGAGAAAGTTGTAAATGAGGACACCCAGGACAGAGAGCTTAAGAGCCATATGTAATGGCGCAGGTCAATGTGCTGGTGAGGTCTGGAGCTGAGGGCCCTTAAAACCCTGGGGCCCTCTTCCTGTTATACTAAGTAAGCTTCCGTTTTGTGGAATAGCTTGAGGACTGCAGAACTGAAACAAAGAGTTGATTCAACTATCATTTGCATTCTTTTCCTGGTCATATCATGCAGACGAGTGCTCTAGAGTCCCTCCGTTGATTATTCTCTCTCCTTATACTTAATACCATACATCAGTCTAGTCACTGGAACAAGATTTGTTGAGCACATGCCATGTGTCTATCGGGGAAGACATGCTGTATGTAGTACTGGGGACTCAAATAAGAAAGGCTGCCTCTTCTTAAGCAGTGCACAAACCTGTACTGGAAGAGCATATGATACCATGTGATCTTATAAGAGACGTTTGCATCAAGCTCATCATTAGAGCTATTTCTTGTTTTCAGGAGGAGGGTATGGGGGAGTTGGGAGGGGCTCCACAGAGGGAGTGAAGAGAGGGAGTGAAGAGAGCTCTCAGTAGGTGGGTGCTGATGGGAGTGCGTGCATACCTGTGTGTTTGTATGTGTGTGTGTGTTCAGAGACAAGGGGCAAAGGAGGGAAGGGCATTCCATGAGAGGGAGCAGTGAGTGCAAACACATGTTGGATCTGCTGCCCTGTTCAGCGTGGCCAGATGGGGTGAGAGCTCTGGCCTGGCAGACACACTGGGAAGTTGGCTGATGCCAGAACACAGAGGTATCTCATGGCCTCTAAGGAGTTAAACTTTCTCCTGGAGCTCCTTTTAAATCCTTCTAAACAGGGGAGTGACATTATCAGATTTTAGAAAGATAATTCTGGTGGCAGTGTGCGGCACAGATGGGAGGGGGGAGAATTGGAAACGGGGGGAACCCTTTTCTGCAGAGACTGTGATAATCCAGGCAACGGATGATGAGCGCCTGAGTGAGGGCAGGTGCATCGGAATGAGGATGAAGTGGATTAGAGAGGGGTTTAAAAAAGAGAGTCAACCTGGTGACTGATGGGGATTCTGGGGAAGGGAGTGAAGGGGGAGGGGCCAGAAAGCACCTGAGGTGTGTGGTTTGGGCGGCAGGGGCGGATGATGGGGTCATTAATCAGGGACTAGGATGAGGAGGAGGTTGGAGTGAGAGAAGAGGGGACAGCATCAGGAATTCTGCTTTGGGTCTTTTGAGTCCGGAATTCTGGGAAGAGGTGTCCAGTTGGCAGTTGAAAATGGGTTCAAAGTTCAGGAGAGGAGATGTATGTTTTCTCATGACACAAATACTTATTGAGTGTCTGTTATATGTAGGGTGGTCTTCTAGTGTCTGGAGATACAGCAGTGACTGTGACGGACAAGTGTCTCTACTTTCATTCCCAAGGAGGGAAAACAAATAAGAAACTAGTGGACAGATGCAAACTAAGACAGGATAACATGACAAAGACTGCCTGGGGGGAGTACATCAGATGGGGTTCAGGGCAGGCATTTAAGAGGTTAGTATTTGTACCAAGATCTGAATAATGAAGAAGGTCCAGCCATGTGAAGACCTTGGAGGAAAAGCCATCCAGGCAGAGGGAACAGCATATGCAAAGGCTTTGAGGTGAGAACGAACATGGCATGTTCAGGGAAGAGAAAGAAGGCCAGGCTGTTTGGAATGTAGTGGGTAAGGGAACGGAAGGTAAGGCATGAGACTGGTCAGGGTTGGATCGCGCCACAGAATGAATGTCAATCAGATGAGACTAATCTGCATGGTAACAAATCCCCCTCAAGTCTCAATAGTATATAATAGAGAAGTTTACTTATTGCTCACACTACATGTCCATTGTGGGTTGGCTGCAAATTTTCTTTGTTTCAGGACCCAGGTAGACGGGACAGCTCCTACCTGGGACACTATCGGTTTCCTAGTGGAGGGAAAAAAGGATTATCTGAGGGCCTTACAGCTTCTGCATGGAAGTGGATGTGCCACTTGTCTTGGCCCAAGCAAGTTACATAGTCAAAAGTGATGTCATCAGGGGTGGGGATGCATAATCCTTCCACAGAGAGGAGCAGCAGGTGTTGAGATCAACAGTGCTGTCTTCCGCATAGGCTATTAAGGAGGCTACTAAGGAGATTAGATTTTATTTTAAGGACTATAGAAAGCCATTAGGTTTTTAGTTGTTGTTTTGTTGTTGTTGTTGTAGTTTACTTAAGCAGACAGTATTGTTATGGGTTGCCAACGTAGGCTAAAAGGTAGATCAAGAATGGAAATAGGAGTTACGAGAAGCAGGGCGATCTGGGAAAGTATGTGCCAGATACGAGCACGTGGCAAGGGAGCCCCTTTAGGGTAGAGCCCTGGAAAGACTATCAGGACAGGGCCCTGTGACTTGGCCTGTTAGGCTCTCGTGCGTATCAGGCACTAGTGGATGGTCTTTGGACAAGGCCCCCTGGAGTAGCAGTAGTCTGCCCATGATCACAGCATTGCTGTCTGAGTCTCCTAGAGAAAGGTGTGGGTGGTGAAAACGGGAAAAGGAAAATGGCACCTAAATGCTAGTGAGAGTGGACCCTGAACCATAATAGAGGCTTTTGTAAATCAGCCTGGAGGAATCCCACAATGATGGCTTTTGTTCTCTCCTCCCCACACCACATGCCACAGGAAAAGATTCAATCCTTGGTCATGAATCTTTTTTCTATATGGGAAGGAGAGAGAAGGCAGAAGGCAGGATGGGTGGTGTGCTCAAGGATGGTGGGCTCCCAGGGCATTATGCCCCTTCTGCCACCAAGCTGGAGACAAAAGAGAAAGGAAAAAAAAAAAAAAAAAGCAAGACTGACAAAGAGCTCCTAGTGCAGTGTAGACCAGGAGCAGAGCCCCAGCCCACCTGTAGGACGGAGCCGCTCCATCCACAGGTAGTCCAGTCCAAACTACTAAAGTGGTGAGTTTGGATCAGCCTTCCTCTTCTGCGGGGCAGGCTGAGGAGGGGGTGAACGGGGAGCTTCCCTTCCCTCACATGCTGTCTCTTGCCACCTAATCCATCCACTCCAGGAGAGAGAATGGAGAAAGCCAGGCAGAGCAAGAGAACTTTGACATTTTAAGTTCTCCTGCCAAAGCTCCCCCTGCTGGTGGCTCCATTGCAGTTACTCAGCGTGTGTTTGAAACATGCCAGAGGGTCGCAGAAGTGGGGGTGGAGGTGGGGGACACATGGCCAAAATATCCAGGATAACTGACTTTGCTGCCTGGGAGTTTTCTTTGAACATCAAATCTTCACTTCTCTTTTTATAAGAGAATATCACAGCTCTTCAAATAAAATTATAAATGTCTCATGGGCAGAGCCCATAATTTGGACTTGTTTGGACCTTCACCCTTCCCCATAAGTCCAGCACAGGCCAGTCAAAAACAAGTTAAAAACTTCTATGAATGAACAAGTGAGTGACTGAATGATTTCCCTGAAGGCTTACCCAGAAACAACACCTGTGATCCGGCTCTCCCACTTGCCACGGTGTCGGTGATGAACTTCGTGCCCATATTAGAATGCAGGTGGAGAGAAGGAAATTTATTATGCTGTCAGAGAGAGAAAGCAATAATCTAGGCCTTCTGATTCTCTTCCTGCTGGCCGGGCCCCATGGCCAATGGTTAGAGAATGACAACGTGTCTCTGCTTCTTCTAGGTCTCAAGGAACTTCCACAGGCTCAGGCCGTTACCCATGGAACTGGCCAGGGAGAGCCTACCTGTCAAATTGGCTGGAACGTGGCAATATAAACTCCTGGTGAGTCCTTCTGTGACACCCTAGGGCTTTGGTGACAGAGGTAATTAATCAAGACACCAATGTCAAAATTAAAGTGAGGAAGAAAAGTCAATTAGCGATTGAATAGCTATGAGGAGACAGATTTTAATGAGGTTCCCTCTAGTTTGCACTGTTTCTTGCCCCTTCTCGTTAGGCGTGGTCATGCTTCCTTTTTCTGAGGACTGTGGGGGTCAGGAAGAGGGAGGGACGAGGGGTGTCTCTCTATACTCCGGGGTGGATGGGGTGAAAGTTCTCTGTTGTCTACGATATGCCAGGGCTCCATACAGATACAGAATTATTTTCGGCAGGGTGTTCATTTCCATTTGCAGTTTACCTCTTCAGGTCCCCTTCAGAAGGCTTGGCCGGGCTCCCGAGAGGAGACCTGAGCTGAGAGGGGGAGACACAGGCAGGCCAGGAAGGCTGGAGCCTCCAGGGAGGCATCACCTGCCACCAATCCACCCTCCACAGCCTCCTTCAACTCTGTTTGCTTCTACAGGGAGACAGGGAGATTATGATGTTTCACAGGCGTTCCAAACTCTTGTCATGATTAATAAAGGTCTGGCAGGAACCAGAACTGGGATGGCTTCACAGGCTCGGGTGTTGGGGACTCAGGGAGGAAAGATAGGTGTAGCTATTTCTCCAGCTGCCTCAGTGACACCAGGAGCCCTGAGAGCAGCAGAGACCAGACTGAGGGTCTCTGCTTCCTGCACTTACTCAACAGATTTACTGATCTGGGACATGTGGACAGTGTGACTGGTAGTGCAAGGTCAAGGGACAGGAAGTGGAGCATGAATAGCTAGATGAAATGCCGTGGGGGAAGCTTCTGGCCTGGGGGACTGCTGCATTTCCCTGACCTTGACTTGGGCCAGGATTGGGCCCAGAGCTTTAGGAGGGCTTGAGCCTGAAACTGGGATCTAAGTTTATCATTTCTTTTTATCACAAATAATACCTGTTCACTGTAGGGACAGCAGACAAGGAAAACGAAGTTTGACATTATCTTACCACCCAGAGACTAACCGTTGCTCGTCTTTTCAGATGTTTTCCAAGTAAATGTATTTAATGTTTTACATTAATCAACATAACGTTTAGCTGTATATCATCATTCCATCTGGTAGGCATAAGTATTTAGGTCTTTGGAAAGGCCTATCCCGTTTGTTATTTTCACAAATCAAAATCCAGTCACATTTACTTTCTAAAAATTAAAAACTATCAGGTAAGACTGAGGTCCTTTTATATAGAGGAAAAATTATGAAAGTGTAATCATGGGTTTCTTGTGCAATAAAAAGAATTTAAACAAAGAAAATGGTAGAAAGACATAAACGATAAGAGAATAACTGGAGAAAAATAACTTGTTCTTAGACAGAAAAATTCAATATTACAAAAATATCAAGAAAAAAGGAAAGCTGGGGCACCTGGGTGGCTCAGTCAGTTAAGTGTCCGACTTTGGCTCAGGTCATGATCTCATAGTCCTTGGGTTTGAGCCCCGCGTTGGGCTCTGGGCTGACAGCTCAGAGCCTGGAGCCTGCTTCAAATTCTGTGTGTGTCTCTCTCTCTGCCCCTCCCTCGCTCGCTCTCTGTCTCTGTCTCTCAAAATAAAATAAAGGCATTAAAAAAAAGGAAAGCTAAAAAATTGAAAACATATTATTATTATTTTTTTTTTTTGAGAGAGTGCATGAGGGATAGAGGGAAAGAGAATCTTAAGCAGGCTCCACACCTAGTTTGGAGCCCGACGTGGGGTTCAGTCGCATGACTGTGAGATCATGATGAGCTGAAATCAAGAGTCGAATGTTTAACCAACTGAGCCACCCAGTCACCCCATGCAAACATTTTATTTTTTTACTCAGAGTTTTTAATGTTTATTTTTAAGTGAGAGAGAGAGAGAGCAAGCACAGGAGGAACAGAAAGAGAGGGAGACAGAGAATCCAAAGCAGGCTCCCCGATGTCAGTGCAGAGTCTGATGTGGGGCTTGAACCCACAAACCGTGAGATCATGACCTATGCCAAAGTCAGATGCTCAACCAGCTGAGCCACCCAAGCGGCCCATCCATGCAGACATTTTAGAGGAAAGAAAATATCAAGATGCAGATAACCAAGCTGAAAAGAGAAAATACTTCTACAGGCCCAGCATACAGGCCCAATGATAATGACTTATCATTATAGTTTTTTTCTTTCTAGTGCTTTTCT
Source organism: Hyaena hyaena (assembly GCF_003009895.1). NCBI lineage: Eukaryota > Metazoa > Chordata > Mammalia > Carnivora > Hyaenidae > Hyaena > Hyaena hyaena. Next base: position 4,870,384 of record NW_024080640.1, read on the forward strand.
CATGTATGGTTTTTTTTTTAAATTTTTTTTTTTAATTTATTTCTAGGAGAGAGAGAGAGAGAGACAGTGTGAGCAAGGGAGGGTCAGAGAGAGAGGGAGTCACAGACTGAAACAGGCTCCAGGCTCTGAGCTGGCTGTCAGCACAGAGCCCAATGCGGGGCTCGAACCCACAAACCGCGAGATCATGACCTAAGCAAAAGTCGGACGCTTAGCCGACTAAGCCACCCAGGCGCCCCTCGTGTATGTTTTTTCAAGGATGTGAAGGCTTACAGCATAAACATGTCTTTAGCTTGTTTTGTAATCATGATAATATGATTTTCATGGCTAAAAATATTGCATCAAGCATATTTATTGCACATTGTTTAATTATTATCTAGCATTGGATTTTGAAGCACTTCAGAGTACCCTATTACAAAAATACAATGGTTAACATTTTTGTGCATGTCACTTTTTATTATTTTGAATTTTCTGAGGAGTGTATTTGCCTAAATGAAATTGTTAAAACATTTGGACTTTCAGGGCACCTGGTGGCTCAGTCGGTTAAGCATCTGGCTTTGGCTCAGGTTATGACCTCATAGTTCGTGAGTTCAAGCCCCCTGTCCAGCTCTGTGCTGACAGCTCAGAGCCTGGAGCCCACTTTGGATTCTGTGTCTCCCTCTCTCTCTGACCCTCCCCCACTTGTTCTCTGGGCCTCTCTCTTTCTCTCAAAATAAACATTAAAAATTTAAAATGTTTGGACTTTTAATATTTTAAATATTAAGATAAAATTTAATATTTAAAGTTTGGACTTCATTAATATTCCAAAATTTGCTTTCCAAAATGATTGTCCACTTTACAGGAGTATAGGTTTCATTACTCCCTCAGCAGCCTAAGATAGTATTAAAATTTTTTTTATTGAGGTGTAAGTTGTATGAGATGTCCATATTTTAAGATATCAGTTTGATGAGTTTTGACAATTATATATTTTTAAAACCACCTCCCCCCACAATTATAGAATATTTTCATTGCTTAAGAAAATTTTTTTGCCTATGCTGGACTTCACAAAAACAAAAATGATAACAAAGAATTATATATGCTCTAAACTGTATTAATCCATTGTTACAATTTTTTTGTTTTAAGTAGAATTAGTGGTCTTTTAAAGAATTAATGACATGCCCATTTGGTTCCTTTTTTTATAGTCATCATCTCTCTCCAAATTCCCCATTTGTTCACGTGTACTTACTCTGTTTATTTCACTGTCACTATCTAGACAGTTCTAACATCTGAGCCATCTCTGGGTCTTTTTCTATTTACGCTTCCTCCTTGGGCCCTATCACATTGGCTTGTATCTTATGGTCTTCTTAATTCCTTATTTATGTTTGGCACTGTGTGTAAGAAATCACTAGAGACTGAGGTAAAGAGTATTTACCCACCGGAAAGGTTGTGTGCCTTCCATTAGTCTGCTAATGTGAGGGGCGGAGACAAATGAAGCCGCTCTCTGAGCAGGACATGGATTGGTTGCAGCTTTAGTCTGATTCAGTTCGCCACTGGCTAACAAAGTTTTGAGGATGGTACCAAGGCTCTCTTCATGAGGGCTTGGGCTCTGAGCAACAGTGAGACTCAAGAGATCTTTTTGTGCTTCCCAGTTCTGTTGCTGGCTCTCTGAAGCACAGGAGGCTTTCTGTCTTTCTGCTTTGCAGCCAGCTGTGGCCGTGAGCATTAGGTCTTTCCCCCAGGTTTCTGCAACTTGAGAGACCTCTCTTCATCCTCTGCCCTGCTCCAGGTCTTAGGGAGGCCACTGTGCTGCACTTGGTGGAGACCCTGACTCCCTTGAAGGGGTTTCTCAGCCGTCCATCTTACTCCCAGTCTTTAGGAAGTCATTGGGGAAGATCTTGCGTGCCTCAAGGGAATATTCTCAGTTCTATCTTGCCCTTTGCCTTTGGTCTATTACCTATGTACTTGATGAATACCTCTATGAAAGCTTTGGCATGCGGATGGGTGTACACTTGCTCTATGACCGGGGCTGTTGGAAGGCTAATATGTCACACGAGCTCACACATACCCGTTACATGTTACAAGTTGGGCTGATATTTTTTTACCTGAGTTTATGGCAGATAGCTCTCCTACCTGTCACTTTGTAGATAGAAGCAGCTGTGTGTCTCTTCTGTCTTAGGAAGAGCTTGCCATTTCTGGAATCTGGTTTATTTGGGTTTCTTTGCATCCTGAGCACTCTAGTGATTTTTAAAACCATGATTTTGAGGCTTGCTTGGCTGGTTCTCAGTGCTAGGGCAGGTTCAAGAGTCATTTGTGGCTTTCAACATCCTAGCCAGAAACAGAAGTCCCAGAGGGATTATTTTTCAGTTCATGCTAACTTCAGAGAGGGAAATGGGAACTCCGCGCTTTAATTTATCTTTTTTTATTCTCTGGGAGCTGAACATCTCAAACCCTTGTTTCCTCATCACATCACTTCTTTTGTGAGTGCCTTTTGCTCTATCTTTTAGTGTCTTAATTTGTTTCTGACCCGTATACAGAGGTCTTAAATACTAAATACGGTGCCTCTGTTACATTTGTTGCAGTATTTTTTTTGTCTGCCATTTGCTTTTATGGGTTACATTTTATTTTGTGGTCAAACTTATGGATCTTCCTCTTTTTTTCTTTTTTCCTCCTTGTGTTGCTTTGGAGCCTATAAAGTTATCTTTCCTTTAGACATTTGGAAAATATTCAATTCTATTTTTCTGAGATTCTGATGTTTAAAAAAACCCACATTTGACTCTTCCACTCAATTGGAATTTATTTTAGTGCATAATATAAAGCGAGATTCTGAAATTATGTTTCTCCAAATTGCTAGTTAATTGTCTCAACACCATTTATTGGGTAATCCTTTCTTTCCCTCATTGAGCTGTAATGAATCTTACATCTTTGTACATAATTGGGTCCATTTTGGTGCCATCTGTTCTGTTACAGTGATCTCTCAGTCTGGGTCTGGGCAAATCTAGATGAATTTTTGAATCTGCAAAGCTAAGGAACTAGCTTCCTCAGGGGCTGGGAGAGCCATTTCTCTCTGAAAGCATCTGATGACAGTTATATGACTTATATTTATTTATTTATTTATTTAATTGCCTAATTATTATTATTTTTTAACATGTTTATTCTTGAGAGAGAGAGAGCAAGCATGAGTGGGGGAGGGGGAGAGAGAGAGAGAGAGAGAGGGAGATACAGAATCCAAAGCAGGCTCTAAGCCGTCAGGACAGAGCCCGATGCGGGGCTTGAACCCACAAACCGGGGGATCATGACCTGAGCTGAAGTCAGTGTTTAACCAACTGAGCCACCCAGGCACCCCAACCTAACTATTAAATCCTCAAGATTGAAAGCTCTTTGGGGTGCCGGGGTGGCTCAGTTGGTTAAGCATCTGACTTCGACTTAGGTCATGATCTCACGGTTTGTGGGTTCGAGCCCTGTGTCGGGCTTTATGCTGACAGCATGGAGCCTGCTTGGGATTCTCTGTCTCCTTCTCTTTCTACCTCTTTTCTGCTCATGCTCTCTCTCTCTGTCTCAAAAATGAATGGATGTTAAAACATTTTTTTAATAAAAACAATAAAAAAAATAAAAATTCTGCTTGAATTCAGGTGGGAGCCTTCTTCCTATTACTGTAGTCTCCCTCCAGCCATGAAATAGTCTCTTTCATCTCACAGTAATATTTTCTACTCGAGAAGTCACGTCTGTCCATTCACCACTGTGTTCCCAGTCTCTATAAACAATTCCAGCAACAGAGTAGTTTATTATTAATGGCTCAAGTTGTTTTTTATTATAAGAATAATACATAATCCTTGAAAGAAAAAATCAAATGTTTCAGAATGATGTAAAATAAAGTATAAAACCCCTCTTTTCCTCAAGTTCTAGCTTTTGCCACCATTTGTATTTCTTTTATATCATTCAGGACGTTTCCTATTTTTCCTATTTTTATTTTTTAAAATTTACTTATTTTGAGCAAGAGAGAGAGAGCGCATGTGCACAGGAAGGACAGAGAGAGAGAAAGAGAGAGAGAATCCCAAGCAGGCTCTGCACTGTTAGCACAGAGCCCCACACAGGGCTTGAACTCACGAACTCCGAGATCATGACCTGAGTGGAAATCAGGAGTTGAACACTCAACCAACTGACCCAACCAGGTGTCCAAGACATTTTCTATCCTTATGTGAAAAAATATATGTATACATCATAAATGAGACTATTCATAATTAATATTCTTTAGTTTTCTGTATTCATTCAATCAGCATGTCAGTACATCCTGGGTATCGTTTTACATATGAGTATTTGTAGAGCTACCCCATTCTGCCTATGAGCATACACTTTTCCCTTGTATGGTACATTAAGGAAATGCTATCATTTGTTATTTTGTTCTAGGTTTTTGATATTACAAATAGCACCGCTATAAATACCCTGTGTATCTATTTTTACATACCTGTACAAGTATATATACAAGGATAAATTCTTAAAGTGGAAATATCCAAGAATTTAATAAAATGTTGGTAGATTATCAAATTGCTCTTCAGCTTTACACTAGCACCAAAGATGAATGAAAACAATAAAAAAATATTGTGGTTATTATTGGACTTTGCCTATATTATACATGAAAAATTGAATCTAGATACCGATACAGTTTACATTTCTTTGTGTGAGATTGAACATCTTTTCACATGGTTATTGGCCTTCTAAAACACACACTTTTAATTAAAAGTTTTTTGACTTTCTTTTTTTGTTTTCTTTTGTTTTTGAGAGACAGAGACGGAGCATGAGCATGAGAGGGGCAGAGAGAGAGGGAGATACAGAATCAGAAGCAGACTCTGAGCTGTGAGCACAGAGCCAGACACGGGGCTTGAACCCACGAACAGTGAGAACATGACCTGAGCCGAAGTCGGACACTTAACTGAGTTACCCAGGTGCTCCTGGCCTTTTTTTTCTTCTTAATTGGGTTGTTCTTTCCTTATTGATTTTAAAGAATTCTTTTTATAACAGATAAATTAGCTTTCCTGTCATATATAATGTAAATAATTTACCCTTTTGTCTTTGACATTGTAAATGTTATTTTTGCCATAGAAAATATCCATTTTTTTATATAGTCAAAACTGTTCATCTTTTCTTCCATAGCTTCTGTGTTACTTTCAATTCTATGTACAGGCATATCATAGTTTACTTAAAGCCAGCATTTATGAAGATTTAAGTTGCTTTCCATTTTTAAATTATTTTAAACAATATTTGCAGAAACACATTTATACTCACTATTGACTATTTCCTGTGAGTAAGTTCCTAAACATTGATTACATGCTGCCAAATCAAGGTCACTGATTTTCACACTCTTCCGGGTCCACTGATTTATCCTCTCAGTAGGAATGCCTCTGTTTGCTCAGAAAAGTTAGATGCTGGAGAGGAGAAGGGATGAGGAGCAGGAAGATGCAGTGGGCAGGAGAGAAGAGCATTTTAAGAAAATGGAAGGGACGATATCACAGGTGCACATTCCAGTTAGCGTTGTTATCTCTTAGCTTCCACTCCTTCTGGCAGTTTGCTGGAGGCGTGGATCTGCTGCTCTTGTGGCTTTGGGGTGAGAATGAGGACTAGTAAGAACCTTGTCTCGTAGCTGGGTTTGTACACAGTGATGGTGACTTTTGTATCAGCAAGCAAGGAGGGACCCTTTTCTCTGCACTTATCTGCTACATGTGAGTTCACAGTCAGTACAGTTTATATATCTTCTTTATGGTTTCCTACAACTTTTTAAAACTAGATTGGAGCAAGGGGCAAATCCTGTCTATTTGTGGATAATGAATATGGAATAAATTGGATTTCTCTCTTTTAAATATAAATGAAAGGAGAGTTCATAAATCCCAACCGTTTCCGCTAATTCCACCAAAGGTAAATTGCACACTGTCTCGCATACTTCTCGAAAAGCATGAAGCTAGAATTTCTCTATTTTCTTTCCTTTAAAAAATTTTTTTAAATCATTTTTTGAGAGACAGAGAAAGACAGAGCATGAGAAAAGGAGGGGCAGAGAGAGAGGGAGACACAGAATCTGAAGCAGGCTCCAGGCTCCGAGCTGTCAGCACAGAGCCCGGCACAGGGCTCGAACCCACCAACTGCGAGATCATGAGCTGAGCCGACGTCGGACACTTAGCCTACTGAGTCACCCAGGTGCCCCCAGAAATTTCCCTATTTTCAGAATTGAAACTGGTTTAGGCACTTCAGTGAAAATGGCAAGGTGGCTGTTTAGTCTGATGGTTTCTTTTTATGGACTCCAGAGGATTGTATAATCTAACACCTAGAAATTTGGTTTAACTGATCAATCTTCTACAGTAATTTCAAGGTTCACATTTCTATTTATGCCTCTGCCATCTGCCCCACGGGACCGCAAGCTTCCTGAGAGCAGGCTTGCCTTGTGAGTGAGCATGGTGCGCTGCCCAGACAGGTGCTGAGAACTTTTCATGTCACTGAGGGGAGCTGCACGTGGTTTCCTCGGGAATTCTTACTGGTACCGGTTCCTCAACGTGGGGAGTTCTGATCTGAACTGATAGTGCAGAGTCCTCTCCCCCAAACAAGAACGTACATTTCACAGGCACCGTCTGCAGGGTGATGCAGCGGAGGCCGTGGACTGTGTGTATAAAACCATTTGCTGTTTGCATGAAGGCGGGAGGAATTGACTCCTCGGCGTAGTTCCTGTGACCCTTTGGGCAAGAGTCCCTTGAACAGCTTATCATGTGGTTTTTTTCTTGATTCCCCTAAAGTTCCTGGCAGGTTCTGAGTCCCATGCAGGAGCCACAGGTGCTTTTTCCTTCTCAACAGACACATGCCAGTCTTGCTTTTTGGAGCTTGTGTGAGGTGTGAATGGACTCTTGCCAAGAGAGCAGGACAGGAGGTTGACGTCAGGCTGGGACTGGGGAGAAGGAGGTATTGATGATGAAACGGGGCTCTGGGGTCAGCCTAGAAGTGGAAGTACTCCCTGTCGGGCACACACCACTGGGCGACCGCTGGTGGGGGTGGACAGTCTTACAAACATAGGACTCGGTGAGTGCCAGGTTCTCTGCCCATCCTGACCTCTTTACTGTGCTCTGTGCCCTCCTTGCTGGTGGTCAGAACTTCTAGCTGAAGAATTGTCCTCTAAAATTCCCTGACGCTCCTAAGCAGCAAGGCACGGTGTGGGGTGGAAGAGCGGCACACTGCGGTTCAGGACTTCTCCCTTCTGGGCTCTGTCCTCAGAATTGCACCAGACTTCCCATATGATGTAGCCGAGCCCCTGGGCAAGGCTGGCCTCAGCTTCCCTGAGAGGAGCAGGTGGGAAGGCGGAGATCCATGGTGAACCAACGTTTGTTGAAGGGTCAGAAATGGCAAATTAAAAATAAGCACTGGGGGCAGGGAGGGGATGGGGGTGGGGGTAGGAAGCCAGAAAGCACAAAATTAAAGTTGGCACATGAGAGAAAGAGATTAAACAGGAAAAGAGAAATCGCCGGCAGCTTTGGATTTACCCAGGCCGAGTTTCTCCGGTGGGCAAGGAAAGCTTAAGTAATCCAAATTAATTTCTAGTTAAAGGCAGAGCTCAGAGAGCAGTCAAACAGGTGACCACAGCTGGCACCAAATTTCACTGGGAGATAAACTACAAATGCTAAAAATCAGCCAGGTGTGCTGAGACTCAGACTGCAAACAGCCGGCCTGAGGCACAAGGCGGAGGCTAGAATGTTCCAGCCTTTCATTCTGTACTTTGTGCTAGGCACTGCGCTTCCATCGTGTGTGTGAAACACGGTCACTGCCTTCGAGTGGCTCATGGTCTAAGGAGAGAGATGCCTAAGGAGAGCGTTGTAGGACCACAGGATAAGTGATTCTATGACAGTGTCCACAGAGGGTGAAGAAGAAAGCAGGAGTGGGGAATAAGGAAAGGCTTTCTGTAGGACCAGACACCTCATTGGAGCCCCAGGACCAACAGGCTATAAGAGTCCCCATCTTAAAAAGCATTAAAAAAAAAAAGGGGGGGCGCCTGGGTGGCTTAGTCGGTTAAGCGTCCGACTTTCGCTCAGGTCATGATCTCGCGGTTCGTGGGTTCGAGCCCCGCGTCGGGCTCTGTGCTGACTGCCAGCTCAGAGCCTGGAGCCTGTTTCAGTCTGTGACTCCCTCTCTCTCTGACCCTCCCCTGCTCACGCTGTCTCTCTCTCTCTCTCTCTCCTAGAAATAAATAAAAAACATTAAAAAAAAAAAAAGAGTCCCCATCATGCTGATGAGGAGATGGGGAAGGGACCCTGGAGGCAGCTGGAATAGCAGGTGTGGGGACACGGACTCATGGGGAGCCCCGGCATCCCTGCGTAGTGCAGTAAGGTTGCGGCATGGGGCGTACCATGGCCAGATATGATTTAGGCTTTTACTCAGGCAGCATGGTGGGGCTAGATCTGGGGTGAGAAGGGACGAAATGGGGTCATCTGCACAGTGAGGGCGGTCACCTGGGGCAGGGGATCATGGCCTGAACTAAGGCTCTGGGCGTGAGGATGGAGAAAACAAGATGGATTTGGGAAATGGAGGGAATTTTTTTAGGAAACGGATGGAATTTGTAGTCTTGGTGATTGGATGACTATTTCAATGCATCTTGTCAAGAGTCAGACCTGGTGACTAGGTGGTGCTATCTTTGGAGATAGGAAGGAGGGGGGACAAGGGGGGGCTTCAGATGCACAAAGGGGACAAGTCAGGACAGGCAGGGCTTTGGGTTCCTGTAGGATGTCTAGATATCAGGCAGTTTAGAGCCTTACTCCTTTCCCTCTTGCTCTTTTTTTTTTTTTTTGAGAGAGACAGAGCCTGAGTGGGAGAGGGGCAGAGAGAGAGGGAATCCAAAGCAGGCTCCAGGCTCTGAGCCCCGATGTGGGGCTTCAACTGTGAAATCATGACCCAAGCCAAAGTTGGATGCTTAACCAGTTGAGCCACCCAGGTACTCCCTGCCGCCTCCCCACTTGCTGTTAACTCCCACCTCCTGAAGTGGGCAGTGTCTGGGTGCTGTCCCAGACTTCCATCTGAGGCTGCCCCCGCTTGCCGGCAGTAGTGGGTTTGGAGGATGGCTGGTGGTGGCATTCAAGGCTATCTAATTTCATGGTGTGAGGGGTCTTAATTCTACTGGCTTGGTCTTTGCAAGCTAATTTTCAGTGTTAATCTTTGGGGTATGAATTGGACAACAGTTTTCTTTTTTTCTTTTCTTTTCTTTTATAGTTTGTCGTCAAGTTGGTTTCCATATAACACCCAGTGTTCATCCCAACAAGTGCCCTCCCCATGCCCATCACCCCTTTTTGCCTCTCCCCCACCGCTACCAACACTCAGTTTGTTCTTAGTATTTAAGAGTCTCTTCTAGTTTGCCTCCCTCCCTCTACTTAACTATTTTTCCCCTTCCCCTCCCCCATGGTCCTCTGTTAAGTTTCTCCTGTGCCACATATGAGTGAAAACATATGGGATCTGTCCTTCTCTGCCTGACTTATTTCACTTAGCATAACACCTTCAAGTTCCATCCATGTTGCTACACATGGCAAGATTCCATTCTTTCTCATTACCATGTAATATTCCATTGTATAGATAAACCACATCTTCTTGATCCATTCGTCAGTTGATGGACACATATTCTTTCCATGTTTTGGCTATTGTTGAAAGTGCTGCTATGTACATTGGGGTACATGTGCCCCTATGCATCAGCACTCCTGTATCTCTTGGGTAAATTCCTAGCAGTGCTATTGCTGGGTCATAGGGGAGTTCTAATGTTAATTTAATGAGGAACCTCCACACTGATTTCCAGAGGGGCAGTACCAGTTTACATTCCCACCAACAGTGTAGGAGGGTGCCCGTTTCTCCACATCCTTGCCAGCATCTGTAGTCTACTGATTTGTTCATTTTAGCCACTCTGACTGGCATGAGGTGGTATCTCAGTGTGGTGTTGATCTGTATTTCCCTGATGAGGAGGGATGCTGAGTATCGTTTCATGGGTCTGTTGGCCATCTGGATGTCCTCTTTGGAGAAGTGTCTGTTCATGTCTTCTGCCCATTTCTTCATTGGACTATTTGTTTCTCGGGTATGGAGTTTGGTAAGTTCCTTAAAGATTTTTGATACTAGTCCTTTATCCGATATGTCATTTGCAACTATCTTTTCCCCTTCCATGGGTTGCCTATTAGTTTTATTGATTGTTTCCTTTCAAACTGTGTTCCTCTAGCCCTAGATTTCTGGCCTTGAGGACTGCTAAGAGGAGGCCAGGGCGGAGGAGGAGGAGAATGGGGGAGGGAGGGTTGAGGCCAAGTGGAGATCCAGGGCTCTGGTCCCTTTGAGCACCCCTACAAAGAAAGTCTGTTTTAAAAACCTGTTTTGAAGACAAAGACATTTGTGGGTAAATGGTTGGCCTAAGTCCAGAAATGTTCATACTCTTTGGGGGAGGAGGCTTGAATGAAATTTGGTGGGGGAGGCAGGGAGGGACAAATCAGGGAGCATCCACTGATGATGGAGGTAAGGAGCTTAGCACAGTGCTAATGAGCAGCCAGAGCAGACCTCCTTTATGCCAGGTCCTTGCAGGGCCACAGGGGGACTTCATGATGAGGCCGCATCTGGCTGGGGCCGGGAAGACAGAGAAATCGCTGGTGCAGAGGCGGCAATCTGGAATCGGCCTGCAGAAACCTGAACTCAGATATATTTTATTTGGCTCCTAAATTGTTTTTGCGATTTCTGAAATCATTGCCAGCATTTCAAAACACAGGAGGCTGCACGTAAACTTATGTTTTCAGACTTCTGTCGAAAAATAAGACAAGACCTGAGCACTGGGGCTGGAGCTGCTCTCCGAGGGGTCATGCTTTCTGGTCTGCATCTGCCCTCCCTCCGCTTGTCACCCCAGCGTTGCTCATTGTGGGACCTACCCCACTACTGTGAGCATTTAAATGTGCAATTTCTGAGTCAGAGTCTGCTCCCATAAGCCAGGCGGGCCAGGGGCCCAGGCCTCAACTCCTTTCTTAGCCCTAAAGGCTTTTGCAGCACAAAATGACTCTTTCCTCCCTCCCTCTCTACATAAGACTTTTGCTTAAACTGAGTCCCTACTATGGAGCTGTCTTCCTTTTACCATTCTGCCTGCTAACCAGGCACATGAATACAGTTGGCCTGTGGACAGTGACCATCAAGAGAATTGCAACTGTGACAGATGTTACGAGAGAGGAGTGTGCTCGAGCTCAAGGCAAGAGGGCTTTGCCCTAGTCCAGAAGAGGGGACAGGTCTGAGGTCTGACGGATGATGAGGAGGAGTTAACCAGGTGCAGATAGGAAGATAAGGTGTTGCAGGTGGAAGGGGAGCGAGATAGAGGGGTGCTAGGGACAGCAGATGTTTACAGATGAGCCAGGGGGCACCTGGATGAGTCCTGGAGAAAGATGCCGGCTTGGATTAGAGTAATGGCAGGGGATGAATTTGAGGGAATTTTAGGAAGTAACTAGAAAACACTGGGGGGTGGATGGGTGATAAGGAGTGAGGAGAGGACTGTGCAATGCTGTGTCCTTCGTTTCTGGAATATGTGACAAGACAAAGTGGTAGCATGCATTGAGACCCGGAGCCATAGGGAAGCACGTGCAAGGAAGGATGACAAGTTCAGCCCCCGTGTGAGGAGACTTCAAGACATCTCAGATGAGATGACAGAGAGTTGGATGGATACACAGGTCCAGAGCTCAGAGATGTTTGGACTTTAAAAAGGTCTGATGGTGAGCTGCCTACTGGGCCCTTTGCATTCTCTCCTCTGGACAGTTGCATCATTCAGTCACTCAATGAGCATTGATTAGACACCAGTGACTATGTAGGCACTGTGCTAGGCGCTGGCTAGATGAGTGAGCAGACGCTAATCCTCGCCTCCAGGAACCAAGCTGTGAGCCTGTGGAGTATGGATGTGATTGGATTCCTTCCAAACCCTCTGCCTCCTCACGCTATTGGGATTCTTAAAGGTGGGTTGGCATTCTCTCTGATTCCTGTTGCCTTGCATTGTGGTTAACTGTTTAGAACAGATTTACTTGTGCTTTCACACTTGATAGAAATAAGATAAGAGTCTAGATAAGAGCTTCAAAACTTTCTGCCCTTGCTACTTTGACCGTGGTCTACCTGGCATATTTGTCCCTAGACTCTGGGTCTGGAGCACTGCATTCTCTGAGACAGGACACCAGACCTCAGGTGCCTTCCCCAAGTATTAGGGCTGACCTCCTAGTCTCTGAATGAAGTATTTTGAATACTCTAAAACTTAACCTTTCTCAGTACGTGTAGCCAGAAGAAAGCAAATTAATCATGAACGTTGATTTGCTCATCATATTTGCTGATTTGTCTCCTTTCATGGCCTTTAAATATCTTGAGGCAGCGACTGTATTATTCAGTCTCCTTTCTACGGTTTCTAGTACAGTCTACGGCATGTGATCGACAATGAACGAATACATACACTGAATGTATAAGCCAACAGGGAGCATCTTCTGATGACTGTCTTGCTCTTTTAGTTAATTCTTATTTTACTTGTACTCGTATGTTTTTTACCTCCTCTCCTCAAGTAAAACTTGAGTTGGGGTGGCTAAAAGCAGTGGTTGCCCTGCACGACTAGACCCACAGCAGGTGCTCACTACGTACTTGTGGGTTGACTGCTTAGAATTAGAAAGAGTTTGGTCCTTTAATCACTGTCTTTCATCTGTAATGATCTCTTCAGTGAGTTTCCTCAATGTCTCCTGGTTTGTGAGAGCAAAATCCAGCAGGTGTCCGAGCTTTGCCTCTGAATACTTACCACGTCTGGGCACTATATTCAAGGTGGGGGTGGTGGGACTGGAGTGGACAGTCTTAGAGGGGTTCCTTAGCTGTCATAGACGAAGCACTGTCTCTCTGTCTCTTCCTGATGCCTGAGGAGGCAGGAACTACTGTTCCTCTTACTTTACAGTGAGAGAACTGAAGCGTGAGGAGGCTGGACACCTTGCCCAAAGTCAGGACTTGAATCCGGTTGGTTCTGCTTCTGGAACCCATGCTCTAAGTCAAAGATTGTAGAATTTCGAGGAGCGCTTGGGTGGCTCAGTTGGTTAAGCATCTGACTCTTGATGTGAGCTCAGGTTATGGTTTGTGGGCTCAAGACCTGCATCAGACTCTGTGCTGACGGTGAAGGGCCTGCCTGGGATTCTTTCTCCTCCTCCTCCTCCTCTTCATCCTCCTCCTCCCCTGCTCATACTCTCTCTTGCACCCTCTCTCTCTCTCGAAATAAATAAATAAACTTTAAAAAAAACCCACCAAATTTGTACAGTTTCTGTAAATGTCAGAATCACCTAGAAACCTGGGAATATTCCTGGACCCCACTGCAGACTACATTATTATTTAAGAATCTATGTTTTAACAGGCCAGCACCCAAGGGGATTCTGGTATTGGTGGCACTGTAGGCACTATGCCATCACTGACATGGGACGCAGTCACTCAGAGGCTTAGACTGTCTCTGACATACTCATCACTGCCCTTTGGGGGACAAGGCATATGACATTTTCCTGCTCTGTGTTTCCAGAAACCCATAAGCCTGGAACAAAGCTGTGCTGAGGGTACTTTGAATGGAGGCTTTGACTTGAGCCCCTCCTGTAAATTGGGAGGTGGGGAAGCACCAATGAGCAAGGGCTGCAGGCACTCTGCCTCAGCCCCATAAACGAGATGATCTTTTCCTCTCTATAGCACCACCTTGGAAGTAAAACAAATGAGACTCAAAGAGGGACAGGTAAAGAGACCATGCCTCCACCTCCCGGCAAGGTGATGTGGAAGCTAGAAGTCATTTGGGATGCTGGTGGTGCAGCGAAGTCCTTCCAGGAGCTCTGGGAAGGGGGAAGGAGGGGGAGGTGACTAGAACCGGGTAGAGATCCAGGATCCCGTCCCAGGAGGAGGGCACAGAGAACCTCCGGGAAGGGGACAAGCTCAGATGCAAGTGCTCATCAGAGCTGGGTCGTATCCTAGCTCCTCCGCCTGTTGGCTGCATCACCGTAGGCCAGCTGCGTTATCTTCTCTAGCCTCAGTTTCCTGATCTGTAAGATTCGTAAGTGAGAATACAAATACCTACTAATACCTATGCTGTAGTGTGTTGTACAGGTTAGGGATACCAGGGACACCTTGCCTGACACAGAGCTGACCCTCAGTAGAATGTGCCGGTAGCATGGGTTTTCTGAGGTTTTCAAGGGCACCGCAGGGAAAGAAGTTGGTATTCAGCTTCCCCTAATCCTGCATGAAAAATCCTCCACAGAAAGCCCCAGCGAGAGTCCTGGCTCCAACTCGTCAAAAGGGCATAAATATTTATGGACACTCCGGCGACCTCCCCAAGTGTCTTCCGTGCCCTTTGGTCTTACTCCCTTCTTTGATAATCGATATCTCTGCTCTTCTGCAGAGAGGGGCTCAGCATTTAGAAAGATGTAGTGGACTGATCCAGAAGCTGGGAATGTGCGAGAGCTTGGATGTGAGGTGCAGGGCTGAAAACGCTTTAGAGCCTGAAATTGAGTAACTATTGAGATTTGCTTCGGAGCCTTTGATTTGCTGTTGGCATATTTCTAGGAGAACCTGGACTGTGAAAGGATGTGCAAGCTGGGCTACCTGCCAAGGAAACCCTGGCTTGGTTCCTTCTGGAACTCACCAAGCTTTCGCGCCCTAGGTGGTAGCCTTGGAGCCAGGGGGACCTTCAGAGGCCTCGAGGAGCCCTCGGAAAATCATGTCGAGAGCAATAGCAACTCATACATAGAAAGGTACTGTGTTAAGTGCATGATTTCACCTCCACTGCAGTCCCTTGAGGCAGGTAAGTGAAGCTACCTAGTGAGGCAGCATCCCACAGTGATCAAACACGAGAACTCTGGGAAGAGGATTGTGGGACGCAGAGTCATGACTGTCCCTCACCGTGGGAACATGGCAAGTTCTTAGCCTCTCTAGACCTGGTTTCTCACCTGTAGGCTGGGAAGAGAGGTACTTATCTCTTACGGTTGAGAGTTTCCAGGTGAAACAAATAGCCAGTATCTGGCATATAGTACATCCATTCATTCAGTAGGTATTAGGTGTTGTTATGTCCGTTTTGTAGATGCAGACACTGAGGCCCCAGTAGAGTAAGCAGAGGGCCCCAAAGTCACATAGGTAGGGGTGGAGGAGTCAGAACTCAAGCTCTAGTATGTTTGACCACAGTGCTTTCGTGTTTTAGTCACTAGGCATTTTTTTTTTTTTAATGTTTTTGAGAGAGAGCGAGAGTGTGTGCAAGTGGGGGGAGGGGCAGAGAGAGAGGGAGACCCAGAATCTGAAACAGGTTACAGGGTCTGAGCTGTCAGCACAGAGCCCGATGCAGGGTTAGAGCTCACAAATCATGAGATCATGACCTGAGCTGAAGTTGGCCGCTTAACTGGCTGAGCCACCCAGGCACCCCTCATCACTTGGTATTCTGCTTGAGCTGGAAAATGTTCTCTGGAAGTCTTACTCAGCTTGAGTGATAGGTGAGGACTCGGGTTTGATCTTCTTCAAAAGGCAAGAACCTCTAGACTAGAAAGGAGGTGTTGAAGGGCATCGGGGCAGCCAGACCATGCGAGCGGAGTGGCTGCTGCCCAGGATGGATGTTTTCAGGGCTGGGGGCCATGCCTGCAGTGGACTGATGCCTTTATTTTGACTTGCCCCACAGCCATAGTTTCAGGAAAGGGTTCCCGAAAGGACTGGATTTGCTGTGCCACTTTATTGGAATCTGGGCTGTCTGGTTTCAGGTGCAGCTGGCCCTCCTGGAAGGAAGTACTTCCCCTGTCAGCCAGTCTGCCCGTCTCTTTCCTCTTCTCTCTTTCTCCGCTCTCGTGTGCTCTCAGAATTCCCATGAAGAGGATAAGTAGGCAGTGGCCTGGAGGCTTCGATGCCATGTACTCAGAGCAGTGGACTATATCTAGACCGTGCTTCTCAAACCATCTGGGATGAAGGAACAGGGTGTTTCTTTGACAGTTTCTTGCAGAATGATATTTTTATAAAATCTATATTTTTCTTTAAAAAATGTATTTTTTAGAATATGTTTCTGGGAAAGTGAAATAAAAAGATGGGAAGATACAAGCCCCATTTGTATTACTAGAATAAACCCATTCGATTACTCTTCTGGATTGCTGTAACAGTCTCAAAATGCTAGCTCAGTTTCTGTGCTTACCTCACGGGGGACCAGCAGTAAATAATTTTCAGCATGGCCCTGGTAGGTATTTTGAGTCGCCGTAGGTGACCTGGGGTGGGAGCCTGGACTTTTGCTTGGGGGCTCATGGGCCCCCCCCGCATAGGGGCAGGCCTGTCCCACAGTCATAGTTTCAGCGGTGGGCATGCTCTCCCAGTGGTTGTCACTGTCAAGTTATGGTGACCAGCATGACGTAAAGGGGATGTGGGAGAGCTCCCTCCTGCCTCTGCCGAGTGCAGTCCCCGCTGCTGTGACACCTTCCACATGGTGCTGCCACAGCACCATGAGGAAAGGAGGCCCCAGGCTTGAGGCTGATCGACACTGCGGAGCTCCCATAAATAATCACCTCAAGGTTTAGGCTCTGGGAGCAGGCCTCAGAGTCAGCTTCTTATCTTCTTCTCTGATTGGCACATCGGAGGGTTATTTGGGGAGGGGAGCAGAGGAAAGCCATGGTCCCCCTCCACACAAGCCTGCCTGTCATGGAGCGGAGAGGCATGATAGCATATCAGATCTTCTCTCCCCTTAACCTTGTCAGCCCGCCTTCCAGCTCAGGCAGTGCCAGCAGTTGACAAGAGGAAGGGAGCATGATGGGAAATTCCGCTCCTGGCAACAGGGAGCCTGTTATGGGGTCCCCGGGGGAGGGGAGCCTGCTCTAGAATGGTATGTGCCAAAACCTTGACGCAGACATGCCCAAGAACAGACCCCCACCCATCTACGTGTCCTGCCCTCACCCCGAGCCGCATCTGCTCGTGTGCACTTGTTACCGTATCTCAGTGTTTGCAGTAGCGCGGTCTGATTTCTGAAGACACCCCACGCAAGGAGAGAAGGACCCTGGTGGCGATGGGTGGGTGTGTTTGCCTCTCTGGAGGTTGCACAGATACCTGCCACTCTGCCTGCAGCCTCTCTTTTGTTTTCCTGTCTGAGAAGTTCCCTCCCGCTTTCTGTGCGTTTATGCCTAACTGGTGCCTGAGAGGTCCTAACTCAACTAGGCAAACACAGCTTCTGACCCAGTCCCAACGTGGCCCAGTTAGGGCCACTCAGAGTCCATCTGTTGCCATTTGGCATTCCAAGACGCCATGAGCTCTCAGAAACAAAAGACACAGCTCCTGCCCAGATGAAGGAGTCTTTAATAAGTCAATGGTGGGATGAGATCCTGTCTGCTGCACCCTCCAGCCAATGCTGGAAGGAAGGTGGGGCAGGCAGGGGAGAACAAGGGGCTTTCACACCGAGGGATTGGTTACCACTAGCCTCCACCTGGCTCTGCTCACAGTGCCTTTTCTCTTTTCCACCTTTATCTCCAAATGGCATCCCTTGCCACTCGCCTCCCCCCCCCCGCCCCGCCGAAATGAAAAAAATGACAAGGATCAGGCAGGTGGGAGTGAAAGTTCTCCAGGAGAAACAATACAGAAAGGGACACTTTGGCCTTTGAAGGTACTGAGCGCTGAGAGGTTAAGGCTGCTGCTATAACGTGGGCGTTCCAATCAGGGTTCCCTGGGACATAGCAGCCCGCTCGATCCTCAAGCCACATTTAGTCCCAAGGCAGTGGAATGTAGGAGTTAAGAACAGAGCTTTGCAGTCAGCCAGAATTGGCCCTCAGACCTCTCTCTGGGTTAAAATACTTTTCCAGGGGACATTCTAGTCTCTCCAGGACAATCCCATTTGTTCATCACCAATAGTCCTGTGGTTTTGAAATCACTATCATTTTTACTTTATGGACAGGGTTTGAGAAAAGCTTTCTCAAACATTTGTTTAGGTGCATCCAATTGCGTTAATTATCTAAAAAAAACCCCCAAAAAACAAAAAACACCTCCTCAGAAAGCCATTCCAAAGCGCGCAAATATGCAGGAGAGAGCTGGAGAGTAATCGCAGGTAGCTAGAAAGCCGCGGGGCTCCTCGAATACCTCCTAAACGTGATTGGAGGGGGTGCTCTGGGGTTGGAGCCACGCAGTGTAAATGCTAAGTAAGGCTGATGGAACCCCGGAAATGAGCAGGGGTCCCCGCCCACCCATGGCTTCCAGCCTGAAAAAACAAAACCCCCGAAGTGGGTATGGTATGCCATCCATACCCACTGGCCTCCACCTCTCTGTGCTCTTGGGAAAACATGGTTAACTTGGGGGCTTGGAGAGGAGTGAAGTCCAGGTGACTCTATCTGAGGCCTCAAATGCACCTTCTCCCTCCTTTGCCCAAAGGAAAGGATGTGCTCATCACTCCTTGCCTTTTGTCCTTTCTTCCTCTCCTCCTTGCTCTGGCCTGACCTGGAGGGGACATGGCCAGGAAATAGCCAGTCCTGCCCTGGACTGTGTACTGGGGCCAACTTAGCTAAGGGGGAATTCTGCTGCCTTTGGTTTGCCCTGGAGGATCCAATGGTCAAGAAAAACTGTAAAAACTTTACACAGTGGGAAAATAGTGGCCCCTGGGCAGGCTGAATGGAAAACAGCAACAAAGAAGATGACAAGTTCCAGGGTAAAGAGAGAGGGATGGGCGTACGGATTGAAGGAAAATAGGTCCCCTCTGCCTCACCTGTTTTCTGTGAGGGGCCTAAGGGTGGGGTACTCAGTAGCACCCACAGACTCAGGTGAGGCCCCTCAGGTTCTACAGGCTGGGGAACCTGCCATTTTCTGGGTTAGGGGTTTCTTAGACTATTTCCTCCCCAAAAGGGCTGGGACAGGAACAGTTTGGGAGGAGTTTTGTAGGATGCCATTTTCTACCTCTGTTTTCTAGAATGTCTTTACAGGTAAAATCCATTATTGTCCATTTTCACCGTAAAAAATAAATAGCAAGCAGAGTCACATTGCTGATGGTGCCCTCTGTCTACTTCCTTTTTGAGGAAAAGTTGGCAAATATAGGAAAGCCCAAATAAGAAGAACAAAAATCTATCCTTCCATTACTCAGAAGTAACTATGGTTAGCATTTTGCTATAAACTGTTTTGCTCTTTTCCTTCTGAGAAAAACAACATATTTTTAGCAAAACCAGATATCATACAGTAAATAACCTACTTCTTGCACTTAACAATATCCATAAACATTTCCCAGCATCATTGGATAGTTTTCTACATCTTTTTTATGGGTGCAGTGAATTTCATCATATGGTTATAGTGTAATTTATTTAATGATAGCAAATATTTATAAAGTGCTTCCTGTGGGCTATGCTTTACATGCATCATCTAATTTATTCCTTACTAGAGATCTATGAGGTAAATCCTATTACTATGCACCTTTCATAAATGAGAAAACAAGTTTTTTAGGCAGTATTTTGCCCAAGGTCACACAGGGAGTGAGCAGAAGAGCTGGAGTTTGAACCCCAGTGCATTCTTTCTGGCTCCCGAGTCTAGGAGCTAGCAGGCCACACTGCCACCTTGGCCGAGCGCCCACTGCCGGCACTTAGAGGTTTCTGGCTTTTAAATATTACTCACAAAGTTGTGTGGGACATCTATATAGCTATATGTAAATAACATGCTATTGCCATTGTTATTTGCAAGAATACGTTTCTAGAAATAAGGTAGAGAGGTCAAAAGAAATACACATTTTCCTGGAGCTGGAGCCCATGTTTGGGTCAGGACTGCACACAGATGGATCCCATCTGGAGGTGTTGTGGGTGAGGGGCCCCCTGCTTTACAGCTGCCCTGCCCCCCACCTCTCTTCCTGTCCGCTGGGAAGTCTACCTCAAATTGGATTCCCAGTACCACCCTTGAGATGGACTGTTTCCTGGCACTCTTATGAACATGATGAGTTCACATTTTAAAACCATTGCTGCAGGTTAGGTGGAAAAAACTGGTATGATTTTTTTAAAAATAAATTTTAAGTTGTCAATAAAGCCAAATAAACATTTAAAGTTTGTTACCAGGCCATCTGAATTTTATCTTAGTTGACTTTCCTGTCCATGTGCTTTGGGGTGGGACGTGTTTTTGACATCCAGGAAGTCATGGCATTTGAATGTTCTTGCTCCCATTTCCTTTCTGGGATGGATGGATGGATGGATGGTGGGTGGATGGATGGATGGATGGTGGGTGGATGAATGGATGGATGGATGGATAAATAGATGAATGGTGGATGGATGCATAGATGAGTGGATGGATGGATGAATGGTGGATAAATGGATACATAGATGAGTGGACGGATGGATGGATGGATGAATGGTGAATGGATGGTTGGATGGATGAGTGGATGGATGAATGGTAGATGGATGCATAAGTTGCATTTCCTGAAATTTCCCCATAGAGTCCTTTAATATGGTAACCGATGGTAACTTCTCCACTCTGCCTTATTGACCTGGCAAATCTTTCGTTAGCTGAATCCCATTTTCATTTACTCTGGAATGTCATCCTTGCTAGGTATGGTCTGGGCTATAGCTCTGGCTTAGAAATTATTCTTAGAGATGGTAGACATAGGAGCTGTCTTCCTGCTCCTGAGCTTTTAGGAATAATAGTACTAGCTACCATTTATCAGGCACCTGCCAAAGGCACATCGTTTTCATTTTTACCACAATCATACATGGTATATATCCTTGTCCTCATTTTACAAATGAGTAGAGGGCTCAGGGATGTTAGGTGACTTGTACCAGGTCACACAGCTAGTAAGTGGCAGGAGAAGAATGCCCTTTGTATCATGCTGTCCATTGGGGTAAATTATTAAAGGGTGTAGACATTCTATTTTTTCTCTCTTCATCATTGACAATCTTGATTTATTCATGACAATCAAAAAATTGGACAGTTGAAACTGAGGAAATTGTTATGGCAGATTTTATATCAAAAGATTGGAATAATGATTTCCTAAAATGTCTTCCAGTTGCTTGCATCTGTGATTCAAATGTACATCCTTTGACAACCAAAAGGAGCCCATGTTGGACCCAGAATCTACCTGCAGCCAGTCTTCCACTGGTGAGCCAGCAAGCCAGGTTTGCACATACCGTTTTTTCCCCTAGTGTAGGTGTCTTTGGTAGTATCTTAACATTTCCTCCCCTAGTTCCTTAGATGCTTATTGACTGAAGGATTGAGTCCAGATCCTCAGTTTGGTTAGGGCAGAAGTCATCCTGAGAAGCAGGAAAAAGTGGGAATGGGTGCCCCCCCGCCCACAGTGTCTGCCAAGATGGACTGTACCTTCCTGTCCACTCCCCAGACAATCCTCAGACAGAGGGAGCGGCAACCCCCTCTGTGAAGCTTTCTCAGCCGGCCATTCTCTTCTGTTGATGTTCTGTGTACCTGTGCTGGGGCCCGGGGCACCCTCTCCTGGGATCATGTTCCTGTATTTCTCCCCAGCTGACTGGGAAGCACTCAAGCATGGGAGCTGGATTATTAACCTTTGAACACAAAGTGGATACTTAGAGATGTTTGAATGTGTGAATAACAGCGTGAGTTAGGGAGCCTAAGTGCCCTGAGACTAGGAACACTCCTGGTTTATATGTACTGGTTAGGTTGGGCAGACTGGACAAAATGACCTCACAAGGCTCCCAGTGAATTCCCAGGTCCCAAGGTGGAGCTGTCTGCTTTGGCTTTCCTTTCCAAGGGGAAGGCGATAAAATCTGTCCTCTGGACAGAACCTTGTCCACACACCCCTGCCATGACCACTGTCCCCCTTCCCTCACCCTCTCCCTGGTCCAGAGCCTCCACTTCCCTGGCTGCAGTGGGTTGGGATGTACGGACATATGGTAAGGCCCCACCTTTGCACCTGTTCTTCCTAAGAGGCTGCAGGTAGATCCCTCAGCACCCACAGGGTCAGGCTTGAGGAAGGCTGGGCAGAGCCCTCCCTGACTAGCTGTTGGCACTCGGTGTGTGTGCCCGAGGTCGGGAGAGCGTGTGGAGCAGGTGGCTGGTCTACTTCCACTGGAGGGCTCGTGGCTCAGTGAGGGGGCATGGAATGCAAGGGGGCACCTCTGTCTCTTCAATCTTGAGAAGTCCCTTTCTTTTCTCTCTTCCTGCTGAGATCTGCTGTCTCCGAGAAGTGTGACTGACAGGACTGGTTCATATCAGGTCAGGCGTGACTCTCTAGAGAAGAGCAAGCCTTGGAGAGAAGAGATGGGTCTTTAGAATTATTTGCAGTGAGGGAAAATCGGGATCCCTGGGGGGATTGCTTAGGACAGGAGCAAAAGTAAATTAGAAGGAATCTGAACAATTCAGCACCTCTTTGGCAAGGGTTGGGGGGCATGGGGGTGGAGCTCTCACAGCAGGGAGGAGTCAAAACCTGGTCTAAAGTGAATCAGAAGGAAGAACTTGGTAACTCAGGGTTAGGACAAGCCCCGCAGGCCTGGACAGCTCTGGGACCTTGCGGTGTTTAAGTTACACGTTGACGCCTCTGCTGACCTTTGTAAATATGTAGGGATGGTTTTTGATTTCCATATGAATTAGAGGGTGCATCCTGCTTCTAATGAATGAAGGTCAGGCTTGCTAGCCCTCCTGTAATCTGTAGCACAGTCCCGAACAGCACGAGTTTTCCTAGCCCTGTGTGCCAGAGTCCCACTGAGAACACTGGGTAATATCTCTGGAAGCTTCCATTTCTGGTAATCTGATACTCTGATTCTATCCTGGCTGCAACCATCAGTTTGTTTTCTTCAAAGATGAAATGAGGGGAAAAAATCGATCATCTTAATAGATGTAGAAAAAGGATTTGCTAAAACTCAATAGTCATTTGTGATTAAAACATGATCTCTTAGCAAATTAAGAGTAATGTCTTAATCTAATGATAGCATCTACTACTTATAGCAAATACTATAATTAATTACAAAAGATTAGAAACATTCCCATTTGTTTTTATTTTATTTGAAAAAAATTTATAATGTTTATTCCTTTGTTTGAGAGACAGAGAGACAGAGTGCTAGCTGGGGAGGGGCAGAGAGAGAGGGAGACACAGAATCTGAAGCAGGCTCCAGGCTCTGAGCTATCAGCACAGAGCCCGACGCAGGGCTTGAACCCATGAACTGCAAGATCATGACCTGAGCCGAAGTCGGAATGCTTAACTGACTGAGCCACCCAGGTGCCCAGAAACATTCCCGTTTAAAGGAAGAAGGCAAGAATGTCCACAATCAATCATCGCTAGTGTGAACATTGTGCTTAAGGTTTTGATGAATGCAATTAAACACAAAAATAAAATGAGAGAATAAGAACTGGAAAGTCAAAGATGTAATTGTTATTTACACATTATTTGATTGTTTCTACAAAGAGCCCAAATGGCTGATGAAAAAGTTATCAATATTTTTTTAAAGTCAGATTTACTGGGTAGAGGATCAGCTTATCCAGGGGTGCTGGGGTGGCCCAGTCGGTAAGTGTCTGACTCTTGATTTCAGCTCAGGTCATGATCTCATGGATTCATGGGATTGAGCCCCACATTGGGCTCCGCACTGATAGTCCAAGTCCTGCTTGGGATTCTCTCTCTCTCTTTCTCTCTTTCTCTCTCTCTCTCTCTCTCTTTCTCTCTCTCTCCCCCTCTGTTCCTCCCCAGCTTATGCCTGCTTGAGTGTGGATGCACGTGCTCTCTCTCTCAAAAATAATGATAATAAAAGTTTTTTTTTAATTCATCTTATCCAGACTTGTTGCATTCTGCACAACAGTAATGACCAAATTAGAAAATTTAATTTGAAAAAGATGCAATTTTCAGTAGTAAGAAAAAACTATAAAGTGCATGTGGATAATTAAAGCAAGTGTTAGAAAAGTTCAAGTAATGTAGGAGGAATTGAATAAATTGAGATACAGTATGTTTGTAGATGGGAAGTCTTTATTATAAAGATATCAATTCTCCCAAAATTAGGCTATAAATTCAACACACATATAATAAAAATTTCAACATGATTTATCTTCATACTTGACAAGTACCACCTCCAACTGGAACTTAAAAAAAACCTGGTTGATCTCTTGAGCAGTGAGCTTATGACATGGCTCTCCTGGGACTAAGTGCAGGTGCTATTTATGTAGAGTAAGAGGGAAGCATGTTAGAGGGAAAAGGAAAGATTTGGAGATAGGAAGGGCCTTATGGTGTCTCTTCTCTGGGCTCTCTCCAACTTTTTGGCCTTGTCTTAGAGGCTGGAGGAAGGCTAAAGGAACTTGGTGTTAGGTTGGGCTAAATTGTGTTGTGGGGGGAAATCTTAGTGGTTTTACACATGAAGGTTTATTTCTCACTAAGTCAGTGCTGGCTGCATGTCTCCAAGGCTGCTCCCCTCTATAAAATGACTTGGGAACACAGGACATTTGCATGTGCTATGCCTCTGGAACATGTGGAACCCACATCCCTGGGAAAGGAACATGGGGCATGGAGAACTCGCAGGCCCTCTTTGGTGGTTTGACCCAGAAGTTGACACACACATTTCTGCTTATAAACCAATGGAAGAACTGGTTGTATAGCGCCAGCTTCATTGGAAGAGAGGCTTGGAATTGCAGTCATGTGAAATGAAAGAGGCATGTTCTCTGCAATGGAATACAGCCATGAAGAGCACCCGTGTGCTAGGTTTGGGTTCAGTGATAAGGGTAGTAGGGTTGAAGAGAGAGCCATCCTTGCTTTTCTGTGAGGAAATGACATCTCTGGGGGTGCGGAAGGGAAGGTAGCCCTGTTTGGCACTTCAGCGTTTTGAAGCTACAGCACTGTGGGTAGACAGCCCCTGTCCAGGAAAGCAACATCTTCCAGAATATACCAGGAGGAATAGTTGTGACAAAGGATGAGTGGTTTGGGGTGCGGGGGAGGGGCAACATCAACAAGGAGAGAACCTTGTAGAACATGAGACCCACGCATAAACCTATGGAGACTCCCCCAGATATCTGGTCCTGAATTTGTAGTCCAGAGCTAGGGGACAGTAAGTTTGGTTATCAACGCTAACACAGTCCCTATAGAATCTATAGGCTGATGGAACTGGGAGACATTTGGTTTACATCCCACTGCCCATCCAATAAGAACGTGAATCATCTATATGGTTGTATTTTAGCACTGAAGAACCATTTCCCATCTGGATTGAGTCAAACCATTTTAGACTCATACTCTATTAGTAATGGAGCTTCTAAACATACTAACTCAGGGGGTCTTCAAAGAATGACCCGAGACCAGAAGTATCAGCATCACCTGGAAACATGATAGAAACGCAACTTCCTGGCCTCCATTCCAGGCCTAATAAGTCCAAGGTACTGGGAAGGAAGGCCCAGCAAGGGGTTTTAAGAAGCCCACTGCCCCCACAGTGTTATTCTGTAACAAGGTCACATTTGAAAATTACTCATTTTTTTTTAAATTTTTTAACGTTTTATTTATTTCTGAGAGAGAGACACACACAGCGTGAGCAGGGGAGGGTCAGAGAGAGAGGGAGACATAGAATCTGAAGCAGGCTCCAGGCCTGAGCTAGCTGTCAGCACAGAGCCCGACATGGGGCTCGAACTCATGAACCGTGAGATCATGACCTGAGCCGAAGTCGGATGCTTAACCGACTGAACCACCCAGGTGCCCCAAGAATCACTCATTAACTCATTGAATCTTAGCAAGAATCTCTAAAAGCGCTCATCTTCCCTTATTACAGAACAGGAAACTGAGACTCCAAGAAATTGCAAAGTACTACATTAAAATTTTTTTAATGTTTATTTATTTTTGAGAGAGAGAGAGAGAGAGACAGACAGAAAGCATGAGTGGGGGAGGGGCAGAGTGAGAAGGAGACACAGAATCCGAAGCAGGCTCCAGGCTCTGAGCTGTCTGTCAGCACAGAGCCCAACGCAGGGCTCCAACTCATGAACTGTGAGATCATGACCTGAGCCAGAGGTGGATGCTTCACCGACTGAGCCACCCAGGCGCCCTGAAAGTACTACGTTTTGAGTCAAGACTTAAACTCAGTCTCAAAGTCCTGGGCTCAAATGTGGGGTTTGAATTGTTTTTTCTGGTAGAAATTCAAATCCCAGTATTTTAGGTCCTAATCTGGGCTGAAAGGGAGGTAGAGAAAATATCTTTTAGATTTATTATTTTACAGATGAAGAAAATGAAGCCCAGAGAGGTTAGAACAGATACTTAATCGCAGAGCCAGTAACTGGAACAGTTTCCCGAAGCCTGGGGCAATGAACTTTCCACTAGGGCATGAAGAAATCATAATTTAATTTTGTCTGAGGCCATATTTCTGCTTAACTGATCTGATTAAGCATCTGAATTGGGACAGGCCACCTGCGTTTTCTGCATGCCTTTCCCATCCCCCCACTACTCTGACCTGGGAGAAGTCTGTGAAACAGCTCCAGCCCTAAGTGGAGGGATCCCTATGGTCTGGTGATAGAGAACCCCCAAAATGAGTTTCCAGTGTTGCACAGAGCCTATGAGGGACCCGTCCCTGAATAATGCAGGACCCACTGGGTCCTTGGGAGCACTCGGGACTCTTCCTTGACTTGCAAGTTCTCCTTGGGGTCATGAATTCTGGTTTCTAAGTCTGAAGAGGGTCTAAATCCTAGCTCCCCTCTCCTTGGGGTTTTGGGGTGTTACTTTGCTCTCTGTACGGTAAATATTTAGTGAGGACTTAAGCCTAGGATTCAGGTCTGAAAGATGGAGATTTGATCTGACTTGCCAGCCATGTGAGTCCTCTCTGACCCATCCTCTGTGCTTCCGCACCCTTCATTGGAGAGAGGAAGAAAGCATCACCTACTTCACACACACATGCTGGGGGCATTAAACGACACAAACCTGCGGGAGCCCACGGAACAGGGCCTAGAAGGGCCAAGTTACCACCTTCCTCTTGGTTGGAATGTTTTATTGAAGTGTAACATATAAAGAAGACCGCATGAATCATAAATGTAAGACTCAGTGAGTTTTCACAGACTGAATACACCCAGGTAACCAGCACTTGGTTTCAGCGACAGAATGTGACTCGCAGCCCGGAAGCCCCCATGTACCTTCTTCCAGACCCCTGTCACCGCCAGGATAACTGTTGTCTTGACTTCAACACCATAAATGTGTTTGTTTTAAAGTTATATGAACGGATTAATACAAAACTTCTGTGTTTGGCTTTTCCCCCCACTCAACATTATGTTTATAAACATAAAAAACCCATAAGCTTTTCTCTTTATATTTTAATGCTTAATTATGTCCACCTTAATAGTCTGTGGTACTTTTTACTACCCACTTTCTGCCTCATACCTTGTGCCACAAAGTGTTTATCTTTACCCTGAGGCTGGACAGCAGATGGCATATGGTGCTTTATCCTCTACCATGAATATGAAGGTCAGAAGCGTGGGTCTTCAGCAGACATAACCAGAGTGGTCAGGTGACTGGACACTTGCTGAGCCAGTGTCCTCAGCTATGAGATGTCCTACACAGGGACACCAGCTCCAGAGGGACACCTCTGCCCTCCTGTTCTGGGCTACTGCTTTCTTCCCAGGGAAACCAGCCCACAGAAGGTGGCTTCAAAGCTCTGCCTCACAGCATGGCTGAGACACCTCCTTTCTCCAAGCCACAGGTTAAATAATAGATGAAATCACTGTATTTGAATAGGACAGCTCTTGGGACCTCGAAATACTTCACTGAGGAATTAAAAGGAGAGCTCTCTCCTTCAGACCTCATGGAGGTGAAGAGGGGACGGAATATATCTTGCTCATTGCTTTGGTGTCTACAGAAGATGGAAATGAGATCCCAAGATCCTGGGGCCACTTTTCTTCTTGATGTTTGGGGAACTACCCCTTTGTACCTGGGCACCCTGAGTCATGCCTCTAACCGCAAACAAACAAACAAAAAGGCTCTGGGGGGACCTATTAAATTTCTATGTGTTTTATATCCTGCAGCCCAGCCCCAGCCCCACACCCACCACCTCATAGACAAAGAAGTAACAGACCAGAGTTTCTCAAGTTTTGGAAAACAATGGCTCAGCCCTGTTGCCTCAGGGATCACTCACTGCTGGTTTTTTAGTTGTTGAGGCTTGATGTCAGTTAAAGTTATGACAGTGGTCTTTTTAGGAAATAAGATCAGACACCGGGGCTTTAGAGCATGAATGTCCTTCAAGTAACCCAGACCCTTATTTGTTATAAATGTCGCTTTTATGACATCCTTGAAAAATTAGTTACCTGTTTTTGTTTTTTAACTTTTTCTCTGAACGGGACCTCTGACCCCACCCCACTCCAAGACAACCATTCTCTTGCTGAGCAACCCCGTTGTCAGGAAAGGACCTTGTTGAACCAGAATTTTTCTCTACTAATTTCCACCCATTTGCCTTGGTTACTCCCGCTAGAGTCATCCAGATCTGTTCCAATCCATATAACAGATCTTTACCTATTTGAAAAATAACTACGCCATTAATGCCCTTAGGTTACTTATTGAATTCCTACTTTTTGACAGGCATTGAATCTTCCCTTCTCAAAGTAAAACATTCCTAGTTTTTAAAATATTTATTACATGAAGTAGTTTTCGAATTTTGCATTTAAACGCTTTCTGGTTTGTCAGGTGTCATTCTTGGAATGTAATGCCCCATGTTAAAAATGCATCATTTTGTCAAACAAAAAATTAGAGGATTGTAATACCAACATATTAGTAGTTCAGTGGGTCACTGGATTTCAACAACAACAAAAAAAACCCCAGAAACAGTTCCAAATATATGTACAAGACTTTAGGGTATGATAGATTTTTGCCTTGCATAATTTATCATGATAAATTCCAGATGGATTAAAGATTTCAATGTAAATTAAATGTCCTAAGAGAAAATATTGATATGATTATATACTCTAAGGGTGTGGAGTGACTTTGTAAGTATAATTCTAAAGACAGAAACCATGAAGAAAATGACTAATAAATTTGATGACATAAAAGTATTGTGTATGTGAAAATGTCACCAACAGATAAAGAGGGAAATGATAAACTGAAAACCATTTTTGTAACATTCATATCAAAGGATGGAGATACTTACTATAAAAAGATCCCTTAAAATTCATTTTTAAATAAAAGATGAATCATCTTAATAGAAAAAGCAAAGGAAATAAACAGGCAATTTAAAAAGACATTTAATATGGTAAATATATGAAAAATGTTCAACTCTATTGAGTAAAGGAAGATATTCTCATTAAACCTAAATATTGTTATTCATCATTAAAACATTTTTAAAGATGGAAAAAGACCACCAACTGTAGTCAGTGTTAGCAGGCTATGGGAGAAAGTATACTCTCATATTCTACTGCTTTAGGGTTAATTGGTACAATCCTTTTAGAGGACTACTGGGCAATATTGACAAACTGAGTCAAAAATTTTAAAAAATATATGTGTACAACATTTCTCAGCAGTTGTACTTCTGGGTAACTGCCTTATGTAAATAATCAGTATTGTGCCCAAAGTGTGTGTATGTATGTCTGTGTATATACAGACATATGGATATATGCACATATTATGTATTTATGTACATATACATTCATTAAAGCATTATTTATAATTGTACCCTCTAGACTTTTAAATCATATACTCCATCTGTAAAACAGAATTAAGTAAAATTGAGCAGATACCCCAAAGATCTATACATCTTTTATAAAATACCTGTCTGTAGTGTTGTAAAAATATATACAGTATATATATGAGATAGACATATTAAATGATGAGGTGAATGGAAACAAAAGGAAGTACTAAGACCTATTTCTCTCTGTGAAATGAGTGACCGTGTGCAGCTTCTGTGGTGGGAGCCTCTGACTTTATTACATCAAAATTTTGGAAATATCCTAAGTGTCTAGCAGTCGTTAAGTGTACATAAATTTTGTTTAACACAATAGTCAATAAGGTGGAATAATGTGTAGCATTTTAAATTACAGTGTAGAATAAACAGGTTATTGAAACAGTTTGTGTGTGGTTCTACTTCCCCTTAATGGTAAAGTAGCTTATAGTACACTAACTTTCCCAGAGATTATTATTATAAATTCTGAACAAAGTATAAAACACAATAATTTGAAGGTACTAGAGAGTGACCAAAGGCAGACACAGCTAGAGGGGGGTTGATCCTTGAAAGTAGGGAACAGCACTTGGTTGAGATTCATATTCCTATAGTTTTATTTTGGGGGGCCAAGCACTCCACGTGGGACAGCTGGAACTCAAGCAGAAATCTGGGGAGCCACTGGCTGGCAGAGTTGGGAGACAAAGTTTAGGGTAGCCAGAATAACTAAATGAGGGTGGAAATCTCAGAAAGAAAGGGGCCAGTGAAAAAGGAGACACAAGTCTACATGTAAACTTTGACTAAAGCCTTAGAGGATAATTGGGCATGTGTAGGGAGACCCAGGGAGCCAGCAAAAAAGAAAGCAAAGTTGGAAGATTGAAGAACTGAGGAGAGATTTCAGGTGCTGTCCACCACAAGGAGAGACAGACTTTGGAGTCTGAGTCCAGTCAAGTTTAACTGCCTACTATAATGAAAAGCAGCACTTCTCTGAGGAAGAAAGAAGAATCCAAAATCTCTACAATACATCATTTACAATGCCCAGTGTAGAATAAAACATTATTAGACGTGGAAGAAGCAAGAAAATATGACCCACAGTCAAGAGAAAAAGCAGTCCAAAGAAATAAAACCAAAGATGACCTAGATACTGGAATTAGGCACAAGATTTTTAACATTTCTATTACAAATGCATGCAAGAACTTGAAGTAAAATATGGTTAAAATGAAGGGAGGGTCTTAGAAGAGAAATGAAAAAGAAAAAAAGAAAAATAACTAAACAGAAACATTAGAACTGCAAAGTATAATGTGTAATTTAGATTGGCGTCAGAGAAGAAAGGGTTATTGAACTCGAAGAGAAATCAACGGAAATAATCCAATCTGAAGAATAGAGAGAGAAAAATGAATAAAGCCTCACTGTGGGACCACGCCAAGTGATCTAGTGTATACAACCTTGTAGCCAAATGTAAGCCTTGAAAGGTTTATCTGACCCATCCTTACTGATGTTCATAATTGTTATGTGCCACCTGATTATCAGACACAAATGGTAAATACTATGCCTGTTGGTCAATGTTTGGTTTTAGATTCACATATCTTGATTACGTTTTAGCTTCTATCTGTTCTGTCAGTTCCCCAATATTATTTATTGACATCACTGTTAACAATTTTCCCTGAAACCAGGCACTGTGTAACCGTTATTGAGAGAGGGTTCTCAACAGGTCTCTTGTGTTTCTGAACATCTTGTGAGTGCTTTTGTTCTGGGCTGTTTAATGATTTTTGTATAGCAAACCTCT
This sequence comes from Hyaena hyaena, assembly GCF_003009895.1. Taxonomy (NCBI): domain Eukaryota; kingdom Metazoa; phylum Chordata; class Mammalia; order Carnivora; family Hyaenidae; genus Hyaena; species Hyaena hyaena. Next base: position 4,901,656 of record NW_024080640.1, read on the forward strand.
TTGGAACATAGAGTTAGTTTTTCCTTCCAGGGCAGAATGGCAGTTCTGTTTACTCTCCAGTCAATAAGAAGTATGTCTCTCTCTGGGATGGAGAGCCAGCAGGCTTACTGCTTGTTGTAACAGATTTGAGTTCCCTAAGCTTCCAAGTTCTTCTCCTGTAACTCAGCCAACTGAGTTGCAGGTATCAATCACATAGTCCTCTTTATGTTGCCCTGTGGAAACTGTGGCCTGAGGACTTTGTGCAAGTGCTGACTCTCTGGCTACTATTATTGCTTTGAGCAACAGTCCTTTGTCTCTGACCCAGGAATCTCATGTCTTCTGACAGAATCCATGATATTGTGGTAGACTGACTTGTTAGCTGGGAGTAGGGTAAGACCTCACACCCTCCACAGTTCTTGACAACATCTCCTCATGATCAAAACCCCAACAGATTGGCAAAACAAAAAATCAGACTCCTACTGCCCAACAAGTAGGCACACCCTGCCCCATCCTCAGTGAAAGGGTTTCTGTATTCCAGTATAATGTCATGTTATCCCACCAAGGCACTGTACTCAAAGGTCTGTCCTATCCTGTAGGAAGCTGCCCCCTCCCTCTCCTTATTAAATAACTGCTCCTCATTCAGCAGCTGGGAATTCTAACTCTGGGCTTGACTCTAAGAAGCCAGTGAGGAGAGGGCAGAGTTACCTGTGCAGTGGGTTAGGTGTAGGGTCATGGTGAAGGGGAAATGAGCTGTGTGCTACAAGTAGTATGGAAACAGATGTGGGACTGAGCTCGGGTCACTGCATATTACTTCTTATCCCTGTGATTATTAGCCTTGGGTCCATACTGGGGAAAGGGAGAAAGTAGCAACAGAGACATTGGCTCTTGTTTAAGAAAGAGGAATACTGCTTCTGAGATTTGCAACATGAACTTGATCTTCCTGACACTAGGAAACTAAGATCTGGTAAAGCCCAGGGTGGCAAGTGGTGGATTTTCAGGCTGTTGGAGGAAGACCCAGGACAGCCTGGTGTGGGGGCTCCGGGGAGGGGAGAGAACGGACAGAGTGACTAACCTGCTGCAGACCCACTCTGCTTTCTTTCTGTGGTCTCTTTGGGGCTCTGGATAGGGATCCTGGGGCCAGGGATGTCTGAAGTGACTTAGTCTTGGCCGTGACCTTCACTGGCCCTTGCTCTAGGCTTGGACTTGTCTGTTGTTTTTAGCCTGTAGAGACTTCTGAGGGTCAGTTGGCATGGTCTGAGAAGGAGGTGCTGGGCTATTTCCCAGCTGAGAAGATTAGGATAGAAACTCAGTGCCAGGGTTCACGAAAGCTTTTCCTGATGCTTAGAAAGTCATTGTGTGTCATGTGAGGAAATGTAGGCACAAAGTTTTCAAGACAGCAGGTGATAAAGAAATAAGAAAAGATTTCTTTTTTGGAAAGGCTCAGCAAATCTAGATTCTGAATCTTCCACTTCCAGAAAGATGTGTTTTCATCCTTCTTGTAATTTTAAGTAGATCCAAAAATGCAGATATTTTCTCCCTGCCTATTCCTAGCCATCATTAGGATCAAACCACCCACATGTACAGAGGACTTTCTGCCCCTTTCTCGTGTCTCACCAAGTGAGTAATCTCAAGGGACAACAGCAGAATGAGGGACAGAAGGAGGTGCTTTCTCCCCTTGACTTGATTCTGTTTCTGAATTGACTACCTGGGTCCCATTAACAACCCAAGTCCCATTCAGAGTTTCTCTTCATGGGGTGTCTGTCACTGTCTGATTACCCAGATCCTGGCCAGGGTCAAGGCAGTTGACCTGCTGCAACCACCTGGTTGAGGGCACAAAATCCTCACTTAATGAAGCCCACCCAGGCTGGGGTCAATCAACTAGACTCCCATTTTTGGGAATTAGAACTAAGAGAAGCATAAGAAATTTCTAATTGTTGGGTATCTCTGTTGAAAGATCATGAAAATCCAGGGCCTCAGAGAACCATGCTCAGCCATGGGCATATTTGCAGGAGCATAAACTATGAGTTTTTCCAAAACTCTTCCCAATGCCCATATGTCCTTGCAGGTGCGATCCCACCACCTCTGGTTACACTTCCCACCTCACCCTTTGCTCCCTCTGTTCCAGCTGGCCTGGAGCTCTTTTTCAAACACACCAGGCATATTCCTACTCAGGGCTTTGGCACTTTGATTCTTTACCCTGGCCTTTAACTAGAAGTTATGTGTACCTGAAGAACCACTTGGCAATAAGGCCTACAGTACACTGTCCACTACTCCCATAAACAGCCTGCAGTCAGACAGACCTGGGTTGCAATCTCACTTTGCCTGTTACCACTATGTCGCCTTGGACAAGCTACTTAACTTCCCCAGCCTCAGTTTCCTCATCTGTACAAAGGGTATAATCAATAATCACAGGATGCTTGTGAAGGTCAAACCAAATTACAGACTTAAAAACCAGCCCTAGAGTGCCACATGGTAGGTTCTGGAAACACCAGCCCATAGGTGTTCCTCTTTCCAGTAATCGGTGTTGCTTTTGTCTGTGTTTTTAAATAGCTTCTTAAAAGTTGTAAAACAACACATGTACATCATAAAAACACGGAGAGTATGGAAGAGAAGAAGGAGGAAAAATCACCCACAATCTTATTACTAGAGGCAACTACTATTAACACTCTGGTATACTTCCTACTGAGCTTCTTTTAAATACCCCCAAATAGCTCCATTCCCTGTATGTTGATCTGTGTTTAAGTTCAGCCGTTGTGCTTCCTAAAGCTCAGAAATACTTTACATGTGAGTGTGAGGAACTTTGTCCTCTGGGGAGGGTGAAGACACGTGCTCATGGTTTTCTATTGTCTTCGGCTTTGTGAGTTGGGAAAAGCAAAAGCTTCCTACAGAGAATAGCGTTTTATTTTTAAAAGCACATAAACAGAGATCTCACTGTGCAGAGATGGGCTACCGAGTCCCTCAGCCTCCGTTCCCATGCTCCCCCGCTGGCTGCCTTCCCTTATTTCTTATCGCTGGAAAGTTCCCTGGCTGAAATTACCAACCCTGTTGCTTAGCAGTTCATCTGCTCCTGCCTGTTCCCCTCCTGTCCCCAGGAACTCGGGGCCATGTGTTCCCTTGGCCTGTATGCTGCCAAGCATCTTCCTGCCCAACCTGCCACCGACTCCGGCACCAGCCGGGGCCACCTGCTCAGTACCTGCCCCTCCCTGACTTCCAGAGGCAAGAGTGAGGGGTGGAGGGAGAGTGAAATGGAGAGAGGTAGGGAAAAAAATGATTCCTGAGACAAAGGAACTCCAGGGCTTCCCGTAGACCTCTTTTCTCTGTCCTTCCTGTGGCCCTTGCCCCTACTTTTAATTGATCTCTGCCCGGAGGATGCTTCAGGGAACAAAAACAGCCAAAAATGGAGCTAGGAAAAGAAGGACCTTGCTACAGGGAGAATCGAAACTGCTAATTTCTACATAGCTCATTAGCCTCCACTAAGTAGGTGGGTGATGCTGATGTCTGGGCCAGGTTGAGACCCCAGGGTATTACCTCCACACCATATGGCTTCTCTCCTGGGTCATGGGTCATGGGTCACAGGTCATGGGTCATGCATCCTGCAACCCCAGCACACTGTACAAATCCTTACACAGGATAGTCAGTTACAGTCCTTTATTGTTTCAATAACATTATATATAATATATATATTATATATAAATGCTGATGTTTATCTAGCCTAGGGTTACCTGAGTTGCCTTCTAATTGGGCAATTGTATGGATGGCAGGAAGCCCCCTTTCTGCCGTCAGGGTATAAAAACACTCCTGTGTCCCAAGCAAGGATACCTCTACTGGAGCTGGAAAAGCTGGTCCCTGGAGAAGGTGACTTAGTTTTCCAAAGGAGCCCAGAGGGCCTTCTGGATAAGGAGGACAGATACTCCCAATTCCTGCTTCCTGCAGTTCAAAACCATGGAGATCTGCTAAGGATAGAATAGAGAGCTTGCCGTCGAGGTCTAGTGGAAGGGGAGGGCAGTGAGGTCCAGAACAAACTTGAAGAAGGAAAGCACAGGGGTTAATGAGGAAGAGCTCAGGGTAGTGAAAGAGGGCAGGTTTGTGTATAGTATGGGGTGCTTCAGAAGCGCCACCAGACTGAGCAGCCTGGCACAGCACTTGCCAGGGTTACAATCAGGGTGAGAGTAGGAAATGAAGAGGGGTGCTGGGCGTGGTGTGTCCTTGGCTCATTCTCCCTGAAGGGCTACCATGGTAACATGGGCCAAAGAGGCATCACGACAAAGGACCAATGGGCAGCTGCCACTATGAGGAGACCCAGTGCTCAATGCTCAGAAAGCCCCTGTGCTCAGAAAGCCCCTTCAGAGGCAGGGAGAAGGAAGGTGGTTGTGAATTGCTCAGAAAGCAACAAACCCCACCTGGGTGTGGATGTCAAATGGACACTCCTTTGAGACAATATAAGCCCATAAATGTTCTAGAGAGGAAGGGACCCAAGAGAGCATCTCAAGTTTTCTATTTATTTGGCATTTGGGGTTTTACCAGGTTTTATCTTAAATTCGTTTCCATCACATTTATTATATAAGGAATAAATGTTAACTGTAGGACATATAAATCAAAAGAAGAAAACCAAGATGGCCCATACTCTCACTGCATAGGGACCAAATCGGTGCTAACATTTTGCTGTATTTTCTTCCAGTCTTTTTTTTATATAATAGAAGGGTGCATGTTATTATCTAACCTATCTTTTACCTTTAAAATGATGTGAGGGGCGCCTGGGTGGCTTAGTCGGTTAAGCATCCGACTTTCGCTTAGGTCATGATCTCACAGTTCGTGGGTTCGAGCCCCGCGTCGGGCTCTGTGCTGACTGCCAGCTCAGAGCCTGGAGCCTGTTTCAGAGTCTGTATCTCCCTCTCTCTCTGACCCTCCCCTGTTCACGCTGTCTCTCTCTATCCTAGAAATAAATAAAAATATTTTTTTAAAAAATGATGTGAAAAATAGTTTTCCATATCACTTACAAAATTTCCTTATCTTTTAAAATGGCAGCACCACATCCCATTGCACTGCTGTGCCATGGTCCAGTTTACAAAGCCCCTTGGTCAGACCCTGAGATTATTACAAACCCTTTTTGAGTTCTGACTTTGTGTGTGATTCTGGGCCTGCTCTATAGTGGAGGCATACACAGAAAGATGACACATGGTTCTTGCTGTTAGTTACAATTTGAGGCTTTCCAATCAATGTGGCAGACTTAGTGGACATAGAAAGGTGTTCCTTCCATCCACCCATATATAAATCCGCATATAACAAAAATAGATTCGATTACAGAACTTCCCAGTGTCATTTATGAGACAGGAACTCCAAGCCCAAGTGTTGGATGTGAGCTGAGACCATGATAGTCCAAAGGGAGTTTAAGACCCAGACAGAAGCCTTAGGGGTTCAGATTGGGTTTGACTATGCATCCAAGGATAGGAGTTAAAGCACAAATCTAAGTGAGTTGGGAGAAAGCGATGGAGGACTTCTGGCATAAATTTAGAGCTTCTGAAGGTAGTAGAAAAACTAAGCAGATCTTTTTGGGGAAGTTTCAAGAAAGTTTGTCATCTCTCAGTGTCTTGGGTGGAAGAGAGTCAATTGGAAACCTAAGCCTTCACTATGTGTATAAATTTACACCACATAAGTAATGCCTAGAAACTAACATCAATACTGGTTCAGAACTGCCAAAAACAGTGGGGGTGGTAGCAAAGGTAAACGTGTAGTATTATATAGACGGATGATGCTACCATTTATGTACCAAGGACATGAGATTACCGAAGGAACCAAATGCCATCGAAGAACTCACAATAAAAAGTAGAATCTATGAAAAGCTACAAGCTATGAAGAGGGACACTTAGAAGAAGCAACAGACTGGATGATTAGCATTCCAAAATCTAGGGGAAATAATCTTAAATAGACTATGACTTGAGTATATTTAAATTATTTAAAAACATAGAAGGAGGAATAAAAATCATAAGAACAGGACAGAGAAATACAGAAACAGATTTGAAAAGGAGACAGATGGTTTCTAGGAAGAAAAACTATGTCATTATAATAAAAATTATTAGATGTGTAAATTATATTACACAGTAGTACATTAGTGTGTGTGTGTGTGTGTGTGTTTGTGTGTATGTGTAAGATAGTAGCATATATTTGGCTAAAGAGAGAATTAGTGATCTGAAAGATACATTGAGACTATCACCTAGGATTTGAAATGGAAAATATGAAAGGGAGTTAACAGGTATGTAGTCAAAATACATCCAGTCAAGTGCCAGAAGGAGAAAATGGAGAATATATGAGGGAGGTAATACTTGAAAAGATATTGTAAGGGAATTTCCCAGAATGAAAGAAACATTTAAATTTTAAAATGGAAGAATATTAGGTCCCATGAATAATAAATAAAAACAAATGCACATCTAGACACATTGTAGATACACTACAGAAATAAAAAGTAGAAAAATTATTTTAAAAAACTTCCAGCCAAAAGTCAGACAACACAAAGGAATGACAATTTAAGTAAAAGCAGACTTATCACCAGCAAAAATAGATAAAATAGGAGATGGACCTTTGCCCTGCTGTTGGACAGCAACTAGCATCCTAAAATTCGAGTCCTAACCAAACCATCATTTAAATATGAAGAAAAGGAGTTTTTAACACAAAGCCCAAGAGAATTTATTACTCACAGATTCCCGTGGAAAGAACAACTCAAGAATGTAACTCAGTGAAAGGGAAACCAAACCAGATGGGAAGAGTAGAAAGCCAGAAGCAAAGGTGAGAAAAAAAGACAACAACGACGAAAAGATACACTTTTTGGTAAATGTAAGAAAGTGCTGACTGTAAGAGCAACAATAAGAAACAGTGGATTGCAAACAAGGTGAAAGTAAAATCTTGGATAACAATAAAAGGCATGGAAGACAGGAGTGGCAGCGGCAGGGGGGTGGCAAAGCGCCTTATTGTCCTGAAGGGAGATGGAGACAGTGATTTACTTTAAACGTTGTTACACTTAATTTTTTTTAAAAAGTTGTTTTTTAGGAAGAGCTACTAAAATAAGAGAAATACAATGCACAACTTTCAAAGCAGTAGAGTCTAAAAAGAAATAAAGAAAACGGAAATCACTCCCACAGGAGGCATGATATGAGGAAGTAAGGAGAGAATAACCATGGTGGTCACTACCAGGTCTGTGAAGGGTCTGATTTATTCAACTTTAAGCAACTAAGTTAGCCTGTCACTGTTTCATGGATGCTGTTGGAAGACATGAGACTCCTGGGTCAGAGACAAAGGACTTGAAGATTCACACATAGCAACCACCATGAGTATTGTGTGCGCTTCAGCTCATCTTTGCCCCCACGTCCCTTGGAAGCTGAAGCAGAGGGACCCAGATGGGGCGTTGCACGTGCAGAGCACCGCACTTGAAGAATCCATCTCCGAGCAGGCAGTGAGCATGTGCTATGTCCGAGAGGGACACCTTACCTATTCTGTAAGATTTCTTTATGTGAACACAACCCTGAGAAGTGCCCAGTTAAGGAGCTCAGAGCCTTACATTCATGGCAAACCCGGTAGACGGGGAGAAGCACAAGTGACTCATTGAGGAGCTTCCCTTCAAACAATGATCAGACCCAAAATAAGGCGATAGAAATGAATTAAAACACATTAGCAGTCACAGGAAATAGAAATCAATTAACTTTGCCTTTTATTTATTTATTTATTTTTTTAAAATTTTTTAATGTCTTATTTATTTCTAGGAGAGAGAGAGAGAGACAGCACGAGCAGGGGAGGGTCAGAGAGAGAGGGAGTCACAGACTGAAACAGGCTCCAGGCTCCGAGCTGGCAGTCAGCACAGAGCCCGACGCGGGGCTCGAACCCACGAACCGCGAGATCATGACCTAAGCGAAAGTCGGATGCTTAACCGACTAAGCCACCCAGGCGCCCCAACTTTGCCTTTTAAAAGACAGAATTTCTAACTTGGGGTCTAAAACTATGCAACGTATAAGAACCACCTAAAACATAATTTACTCTTTTTGCCTTAGTGGTTTGGCCATATTCTACTCTGGCAGATACCTGGCTGCCTGTGTAATACAAGTATTTGTGCGTGTGCACACATGTGTGTGTTGGTGGTGATGGTGACGTGATAGTGGGAGGAGTGCAGTTAATTTCTCTCCTTTTCCTCTCCTTCCTTATCATCCTTTGTCAAATCCAGTCACACCTCAGCAGCATAGATACAGAAAGTTTGAAAGTAGCAGGAATGAAGAAGGGCATACTGTGAAAATACTAACCAAAACAAAATTAATAGCATTAAAATAAATAGCAGATAAACTATATTTAAGGCGGGGGGAAAACCCTTCACATCAATTCAGAACCGCACACAGCATTACCTTGCAACAAACAGAGCAATCTAGCTGAGAGGAAACATACAAAGTCAAATCCAATATAAGGCAGCGTAAGATGAGTGTTAGGTGAGAAGTACAAACAGCAAGCATTTTGAATCCAGACAAAGGAGAGACGGATCTGGGTGAGCTGATCCAGAAATGGGTTCCAGATAAGGAACATAATGGCTTTAGGTCGGTCCCACATGAGGGTGTCCTGTGAAGCATGTAACAAGTGAACCACAGCTTGTTTGAGACACAGAAATACGTATTTAGGGACTTTATGAACAAAGGGAGGAAATACACACAGCAGAGACCCCAGGGTTTGGACTGCTGGAGGTCTTGGTGCTGGGGCCAAGGTCAGCCATCTTATCCCTATAAAGGCCTGTGTGTTTTCCTCTGCTCCTCAAATCTGTAACAAGTTCCAATGCTGCTGCGCCTCCTGTGGGTACATGGTTCTGGATGTGCCAGGTGTTAAGTTATAGGTGGCGTGGTACCAGCCTGGTGGTCTTCTAGAAAAGTAGAGATGACTAACAGTGGGGAGAAGGACACTGAGGTCCAGAGAGAAGTGACTGGCCTAAGGTCAGCTCATGACAGAGCTGGGACATGAATCCAAATCTCCTTACCCTTTGTGGACACTGCACCCCATGGTGAGAAAGCTTTGTCCACTTGCCCTTTGGGACTTGGCGCTTTGGCCAGTGCCTACTTTTGCAGATGTCTGGCTGCCTTTGTATGAGTGTATGTGTGTGTGTGTGTATGTGTGTGTCTGTGTGTGCGTGTGTGCACACTTGCACATGTGGTGATGGTAATGTGCTAATAGGGGGGTGTGGTTAATTTCTCCCTTTTTCCTCTCCTTCCTCATCCTTTGTCAAATCCATTCACACCTTTGCAAAGGCAGATGGGAAAAGAAGCTTTGGTGGGGGATGGGCTTTAGAATGTGGCTCCTGGACATGGGGCCTGGGGTTTCCTGGTGTCTATGTGGCTGTGGCTGCCCGCGAGGCTTCTGGAGCATCTGTCTGGGGACAGTGAAGACAAATGTCCTGGATACCCCCACACGAGCTGGGGCAGGGCGTCACATCATCTAAAGCCTTCTCACTCACCAGCGCCATGTGCTAACAAGCTGTTGGCAGAGCACTAGGGAAAGACATATTCAAAACAACAACAACAGAAATTGCAAGCCACTCCACCGGGCCTGCGGACCCCTCTGTGCATCTCATTAGTGCCCAGGGGTTGGGGGAGGGGGCCTGGAAGCTTCCACATTCTCTGTAAACCAATGCGGGCCAGCAGAGGTGGGTGGACTGGGAGGCGCCTCCGCTCCCTGCTTACTTATGAAAGGCCTTTCAGATGCTGTGCTTGTTCATCTGTTCCCTCGTGTATCTTCACAACAAGTATCAGGTACCTAAATCCTATTGCGTAGGATGCATTTCAGTCTCCTGTTCCTCAAACCAGCCGGTGCTTGAAAATCTCTTTCACATCTATGAACCTTGGGGTTTTTAATACAGTTTCCATGAAGAAAGGTCGCCAGAGTCATGGTGTCTTCAGGTGACCTCGTGGCTCGGCTGTGCTGTCTGAGAGTCAGGACGCTCTCCACAGACACCTCCACGCCACAGTTAGGACCCTCTCACCCCTAGAAGGCGAGCTCCACTTTCCATGCTGGAAACTAGACCCACCCCTCAGCAATTTCTCCATTCCGCCCCAACCTTTATTTCCTCATTCCTTTGTGCTTGTCTTCTCAAGATCCCAGTTTCTGAACAAGCTCATCTGGGCTGGGAAGTTGGGAGGGAGACGTGCCGTGGCTAAGGTCCCTCAGACCTTTCTCTCAGGGGGTTCAGGGGCCGGTGAGGAGGTAGCGCCTCCAGCCCCCAGTCCTGGGGGCTACCAAACCTCCAGCCCCCAGATTTCCCTGCCCAGATTGTTCTCTGCTAGCAGTAATAGGCACATGGTCCTACTCGATTTGAGTCAAATTACTCTCACGCACTACTCTCTCCATAAAATAGGGACAGAGAAGGGAGAACTTTGGCAGAGAGGGACTGCCAGTGCCTAGGTAAGAGCCAGGGCTGGCTTCTCTCAATGGCTCTTTTCCCCAGCAGAGCCCAGTGGTGAAGCCAGCATTTTTGGCTTGATTCTGCAGCCTCCTCACCTGGGATGTAGGGTGAGCTGATCAGCAGCCTTGGTATGGCAAATAGTTCACTGTTATAATGACCTTTTAGACCTAGGTTCCTGGAGATGACTGTGAACCCACTGGCAATTGTTGTCAAACAGTAAGGTGCTTCGTTACCATTGCTAACCCAAGGTGGGGAAATCACAGTCCCCAAAGCTAATTCAAGTGAAATGGTGAGGGGGCCCATGGAGAGCTTGCAGCTCGGGGCTCCAGACCCTCCCCAGAGGCCCAGGCTGGCTGGCAAGAGTCATTCTGAACTCTCAACACCTTCAAGGGGCATTCAAGGCTGTAGAGCTTCTGGACCCTGAGTCCTGGGGCCTCCTCCCTGGCGTCAGAGCTGCAGGGCTCCCATCACTGCCTGGAACCGGGGGAAAGAAGAAAGGCTGACTGCTCCCTGAACCCTCTCAGGTGGGACGAAGATAGGGGACTGCCTCCTGACCCTCCTTCCTCCTCTTGTGCCTGCCCCTGTACAATGTGACACGAGGCAAGCTGTCTCACATTCGTCAATGGGAAGGCAAGTCTGTGAAAACCAAACACAAATGAAGACCCAGGGAACTTCCCCATTCTGTCTAAACATCCCCATCTCTGACTTTTCAGTAAACCGAGCGTAGCCTGCAGGATGTGGCCAGGTTTGCCTTCGGGTGAGGCTCCAGAAAGCTCAGTGCAGCTGCAGAGCAAAGTCATGGGGCTTTAGTGTTTTCTCCTGAGCATCTTAGAGGAGAGAAGCCCGGACCTTCTCTGCATCCTCCCCCACCAGCCACTCTGTCTCCTAGCACTCTGCCATGGTAAATGGTTCTGTTCCACAGATACCCCGTGACACTTCAGTCAGTACTGGCTCTTTGAGCAAGCCTTTCCTGCTGGGTGTGGCTTCTGTCTCCTCCCATTGGTTCACTCTAACCATTAGAATAAAGTAATGTAAGGCCAATCCAAGCAGACTTCTCCTTTGCTTCTATTAGGATATCAGCTACATAAAGTCAGGCTGAGACTGGGGTGACTGTGCCCTGGGGTCTGAAGACAAGGCTTTGAGCCGTGGCTCTGGCACCCCCTGGCCATGGTTCTGAGCCATCACTTAACGCCTCCAAGTCTCTCTGCCTCTCATGATGACTGTCGGAATCCACTGAAATAACATGAGTTGTCATTGTAACCATAGGGCCGCGGTGTGCAGGGCATGGTGCTGCTCAGACTTGAACTTGCTCCAGTGTGGAATGGGCAGGCCTGGTGACAAATGCAGGGGAGAGGCATTAAGCCAGCCTGTGTGCCATCGAAGGAACACCCAGGTCCTACGTCCCTTCCCCCTGCCCCCCGCTAAGCAAATGGATAATAGCGTGTAGCATTAGCCAGGGGACAGATGTCTTCATGTGGAAGTGCCAGATCTCCTGGTAGCCAGGGACCAGGCCACGCTGGGAGGCACAATTGAATTTTTCGTTTCCATCTGACAGTTCAGGACTGGATGTTACTTTCCAAATGAGAGCAGTTCTGGAAGGTCGTTGGGAACAGTGAGTTGTGATTATACTGGCACATTTTTAATTCTCTCTCATTACGGCTGCTGTTAAGGCTGCATTATAATAATTGCTTTAGTTCTGCTTTGGTATTTTCAGGCTTCTTTAATGTAGCTGTAATCTATGTGTGTATTAAAGTAAGTAGAGCCAAAGAGCAGGGCCAGTGTTATTATCCCAGCAAAAGGAACATTCATGGGGGATGTAGAGCAGACAGGCAGGCAGAGAGAGGAGCCGTGGCGGCAGGACCCGGCGACAGCAGAGTGGGGAGCAGGGCATGCTGAGCCCCAGGCCCAACACGCGCCCCTGCTGTGACTCCGAGCAAGCTGAAGCCGCCCGTCTCAGTTCCCCCCAAAGTCTATCCCGGAGGCATTTGAAGGGTCTTAGGAGAAAAACCATTGCTGGCGAGGAGCCCCGGGGATGACTGCCCGGGGGCCGGGGAGGAGCCTGGCTGCTGGAGGAGGCCTCCCTGGCAGCCCCTGGCAAATGGCCATGTGGCCTCCAGAGCAAGGCCAGCAGTCAGAGACATGGTATGCAGACAGTGCCCCCAGTCCCCCGGGAGCATTCTGCTCTGGCCTTTCTTCTGTCATTCCCTGGTTTGGTTTGTTTCCCTTTGAAATTCGCTTTGTTGGAACCATCCCCACACTCGGCACAGCCCTTTACACACTCCTTCTTGGCTGCTTGAGGGATGCCTGCCTGTAACCCAAGACCCTGTGGCCTCTCTCTTTGATCCCTCAAAGAACAGTGGTGACAATTTGGAGGACAGAGTGCCAAGTGCCCATGCAAACCAGGCCATTCACATAGCGCTTCCTGGGTGTCACGTGCATGCTTGGCGTTCATCTGCTGCACGGACTCACAATCTCCACGACCATGCCATGAACAAAGTAATGCGATCATCCCTTTTTAGGAGCAAGAAGGGGCCAGAAAGGTCAAGAAATTTGCCTATGTAGCCAGGAGTGGCAGAGGCAGAATTTGAATCCAGTTTAGGGTGGGGCCCACCTTTTGTCTGGTGTCTCCCTCTTAAACAAGGTCAGCTCTCCATAGTGCTCAGTGCGGACCTCATTGGAAGGCACTGTGGGACTGAGGCCACAGGCCAGGCGAGGTGGCCCTGTGGCAGAGGTATAGATAAGGACACTGTTGGTGTGAGTGGTGCGCCGAGCACCTGCTGAACAAAATGTGTCTTCCTGGTCCTCGGCTCCCCCGTCCTCCTCCCTGCCTGGCCTTGTAAGTCTGGATGCTGCAGGGGGAACGAGAATATGGAAGAACTTCTTCAAGCGGTGTGGCTGTGCACTTGTTCCCCCACCTTCTGCCTGGACCACGGCCACACCCTGACATATCCAGAAGGATTGCTGTTTATCCCCGTCAAACTGTTAAAGGCTTCCCAATGAAGAGGGTTTCAAAGACTTTCTCAGGGCCTTTGGCCTGTTCCTTCCTCAGGGAAAATCATCTTGGTGGCATATGCAGCTGAAATATAGCCTGTATCACATGCAAAACTACAGACTCCTGGAAGCTCGCGGTTAGGGAGCCTTAGAGTCAAAGCCCTCCTGAAGGAATCTCTCCTAAGTGGCTTTTTTTTTTTTTTAATTTTGTAATGATTATTTACTTTCGAGAGACAGAGACAGAGTGTGAGCAGGGGAGGGGTAGAGAGAGAGAGAGAGGGAGACATAGAATCCAGAGCAGACTCCAGGCTCTGAGCTGTCAGCACAGAGCCCGATGCAAGGCTCGAACCCATGAACTGTGAGGTTATGACCTGAGCCGAAGTCGGACGCTTAACTGACTGAGCCACCCAGGCGCCCCCCCCGAACAGCTCTGATCGATGCTGGGCAGCTCGGCTCAAATGCCAAGGGGCTCAGGAGCTGCCTCTGGCCCACAGCGAACTGCTCCCTTTCTGGAACAGTGCTAATCATGAAGAAGTTCTTCCTTACTTTGGATCAAAGTCCTCCTCCTGATATCTTCTACCAAAAAGTCCTAGTTCGATCTCCTAGAATTAATCCATTCCCTTTATCATACGATAGTATTTTGAATTTATGGAGGCAGCCAAAAGTTCCTCCTGTCTTCTTCTGATTTGACATCCTCACGTTCTCTTTTCTGTTACTTCTATTTAGATATTCCTCAATGAGAAGAGATATCAAAGGATCTTCATTTGTCTCCAGCACAAACTAGGCCCATATGAATGTTTACTCTTTATCCTCTCTTGTATTCTAGTCAAAATTTGGGGGGAGCTATGGATGTCGCACATTGTGCTGAGAGTCAAACGATACAGATGAACTAAGATATGTTTCCTGCTCTTCATTGTGTCAGAGCATCAGTGATGACTGCTAAGTACTAACCTGGGGTAAACTACCTCCTTCTTCCTACGGATATTGTTCATTGGTGTGCTGAGTGCCTTTACTCTTGTGCGCAAACAGTGTCCTCTTTTTTTTTTTTTTTTTTTTAATGTTTTATTTACTTCTAGGAGAGAGAGAGAGAGAGACAGCGTGAGCAGGGGAGGATCAGAGAGAGAGGGAGTCACAGACTGAAACAGGCTCCAGGCTCTGAGCTGGCAGTCAGCACAGAGCCCGACGCGGGGCTCGAACCCACGAACCGCGAGATCATGACCCAAGCGAAAGTCGGACGCTTAACCGACTAAGCCACCCGGGTGCCCCAAACAGTGTCCTCTTTTGACTGTAAGAAGAACTGTGAAACTGGCCGCCCCCAAGGCTAACTCAGTCCTGTTTCTCGCCCACACCACCTTCCCGGTCACCCAGCTGTCACTGTGTCTTTTATCTCCATTCTTGGCCCATCCAAGAACCCTCCCCAGTCATCCCATCCCTCTTTCCCACAGGAACATGACACTCTCCCCTAAAAAACTGTCCTTAATTAGTTAACAACATTCCCCTCCACGACACAGCCTGCTCTCCCCCAGAAAAACCAGTGACAGATATGAACACCATTTGGTCTAATTAGTTCTGATATTTCACACAACATATTTGTGAGGTTTTTTGGAGGGAAGGGAGGAAGGCAGGGAAAATGCCTCTATTAAAAGAACAGCAGGGAGGCTTGCCTGATGGGGGGGGCAGGGTTTGGGGTCTTCCTCTGTCACTGCAAACAGACCCTTTGTTACATCAGGACCGTCTGGCTTCTGGAACCTCTATTCTTGCGCCTCCATCTGCTTGCAGTGGAGACCTTCCCAAGGAGGAGACCCATGTCTGTCCCTTATTCCAGTGGCTTGTGAAGTTCCCGCTTGAATGACCTTTTCTCCTCTGATCACAGAAATCTGTGCAAGGTGAGGTAGTGTGAGAGGAGGCTCAGCACCGGAGACCTGGGAAGTCAGGACGTGATGTTCTCTCTCTGTCCTGCCTGTGGCTTGCTCTGTGACCTTGGAAAGACTCTTGAACTCTTATAGTCCAAGGGCTGTGTGTTAGGGCGAGGTGGGTAGGGGCAGAGGGAGTTAAGATCGTATCTTGAACTGCTAGAATAGATGTGTCCCGAGGTAGGGAGTATTGGCAATTACAGAGTGTATAAATTAGGAGTAGCTCTGGACATGGCAAATCAATCTTGTGTTTCTCTGTCACATTTGTTGTCATCTCAGCAACCGACAAGGTTTAAGAGCGATGTTTACCAGTCCAAAGAGCCGAACACACGCTTGGGGTATCCCCCAGCATGGCTACAGTCTCATGAATCACACTGGAAGTCTAGAGCTGGGCTTTTCCCGAGTTCAGGTTTATCGCTGCGCCCCACCTAAAGTAGATGTTTCAAAGTAGTAGGACCAGAAATGTGGCAGAAACATAAGCCTCCAGGTGGTACCGTGGAAACAGCACTGGAAGGGGAGTCAGAACTCCTGGGTTTCCCTCCCTCCTTCGTGTTGTGACCTTTGGCAATTCATTCGCCTTCCTAGGCCCCTTTACTCATCCCTAGAACCAGAAAGTCGAAGGACTCTCTAAGGTTCCCTGAAGTTCCAGTGTCCATGACCTTATGGCCACGCTGCCAAACAGGACCTAGAGTATTTTAATAACCGTGGTGCAGAGCCAACGGGATGAGCCTGAACTTCCAGCCTGAGGGATCCCTGCGGGATTTCTGCAGACGTCCCTCGCTGGGGGCTGCCTCTGTGCAGTTCTCTTGGGGATCATGGCCCAGGCCTTTCTTGCTCTCCCCACTGCCCCAGTCATCACCCGCAGTCATTTGGCTAGCTGCACGTGTGTTCTGCTCCTTTTTATCCTGCGCCTGTCCCTTTTCACCTTTTGCTGTATATCTGAGCATCACTCTGTTGTGATCTCCACGTGTACTGGCTGTCTGTCCCACCAACCCGGGAGACAGACCAACTGCCCTTTCGTAGGAAAAGGTGAAATCACCCACTATCCTGGGTGATGTTTACAAGAAGGCAGCCTGTGGGAGCGCCTGGGTGGCTCAGGTGGTTGAACATCTGACTCTTGATTTCAGCTCGAGATCCAGCCCCGAGTCGCACTCTGGGCTGCGTTTAGAGGCTGCCTGAGATTCTCTCTCCCTCTCCCTCTGCTCCTCCCCCATGCTCACACATGCACATGTACACTTTCTAAAATTAAAAAGAAGAAGAAGGTGGCCTGTGAAGTCAGCTTAGGTGTGAATCTCTGCTCTGACATTCAAGTCCCCACCCTGGTAGCTATCAGTCTCAGTTTCCTCTTTTGGAAAGTTGTGATAAGAACACACACACACACACACACACACACCACGGCATGTAAAGTACTTAGCACAATATCTGGTTTCTGGTAAACCCTCAGTAAATAAATGTTCTGATCGCCCATCCTGATGTGTGTGGGTTTTTGCTCATACCAAGCAATTCTTCGACACCAGTTGGGTGTCCAGCAATTCGACTCAATTCTGACTACCTGGAGACACCATCAGATCAGAGAGAGGTCTCAGTCCCCCAGGACTGAGCTGTCGATTGAAGGTCCAGTTTGTCACCTGTACTTCTGACCCCCTGCCTATAAATAAGAGGTTCCCAAGACTCCTTCCTTGGATTTGATTAATTTGCTAGAACAGCTCACAGAACTCATAACATTTTATTTATGAGATTACTGGTTTATTATAAAAGGATATAACTTGTACAGCCAGTTAGAAGAGATAAATAGGGCAGGGTGTAGGGAAGGGGCTCTGGGCTCCCTTGCCCTCCCCAGTCACACCCCTCTCCCCAGGTCTCCACGTGGTCACCAGCCTAGAAGCTCTCCAGACCCCTCCTTTTGGCTTTTTTGTGGAGACTTCCTTACTTAGGCATGATCGGTTAAATCATTGAACTCAATCTTCAGCCCCTCAGCCCTCCCTGGAGGAGGCGGGGGGGGGGGGGGGGGAGGACTGAAAGTTCCAGGGCTCTCATCATCTCATGGTTGGTTCCCTTGGCAACCAGCTCCCATCCTTTGGTTATCTAGAGGCTTTCCAAAAGTCACCTCATTAACATAACAAAAGACATCATGATCTCTCTCATCACTTAGGAAATTCCAAGGGTTTTAGCAGCTCTGTGCCAAAGAGTGTATGAAGACCAACAATATATTACTTATTTTGTCACAATACCAAAGTTAGTTGTTATGTTGATGCTGTTATTTGTGATCAATCCTTCTGATACTTTTCCTCCAATCAGAAGCTTCCTCTGCCAAAATGATAATTGTTGTTTTGTTTTTGAGGGACTAGAAATCTGGCATTTCATCACATCCTTCCATGAGTTCTGAATCCTTTCAGAAATAGACCAGAGGTCAGAAAAAAATTTTAAAAAGTCAGCCTCATTGCTGGTAAAGCTGGATTAAGGAAAGAAAATGGGGCCCCTGAAGACCCCTCTTCAAATATTTCCCCAACCTCTAGGCCAGGAGCTGCTCTTGGAAGAGGCCTGTGGGCAAGGGTGAAGATACTGCATGAGTTAGACAGAGGTGGAGGTTGAGGTACATGCCATTTTTAACACATGACCTCTGCTAGGTGAAGAAAAGCAGCTTCCTGGGGTTGGAAGCCTGCTAATCTGATCATAGATTATTCTTCTTTCAGAGTGGGAGAGGCTGACTCTATGGGCAGAATGGAATAGGCAAAAGGTTTCTTCCTTCCTTTCCTCAGCAAGGGTGTAAATTCCTAATTCCCGGGGTAAGACAGGAAGCCAGGGACAGGGAGAGTGTGGTCCCCACTCTGACCTCCTATTAAGAATTTCCTCGTTTCTGGGGGTGCCTGGGTGGTTCAGTCAGTTGAGCATTCCACTCTTGATTTTGACTCAGGTCGTGATCCCAGGATGGTGGGATTGAGTTCTACATTGGGCTCTATGCTGAGCATGGAACCTTCTTAAGATTCTCTCTCTCTCTCTCTCTCTCTCTCTCAATAATAATAATAATAATAATAATAATAATAATAATAACGGGTTGCCTGGGTGGCTTACTCAGTTGAGCAACTGACGTTGGCTCAGGTCATGATCTCATGGTTTATGAGTCCGAGCTCTGCATCAGGCTCTCTGCTCTCAGCACAGAACCTGCTTCGGACCCTTTGTCCCCTTCTTTCTGCCCCTCCCCTACTCTCATGTGCATCTCTCTGTCCCTCTCAAAAATAAAAATAAAAAGTTAAAAATATTCCCTCATTTCTGGACCCCACAGCTACTGCATTGGCGTGAATCCACTAGAAGCCCTTATAAACTCTTACGCAAGCTTTTCAGAAGTTACTTCAAAAAGTCCTGTATGTCTTTCCATAATACGTTCTGTCTTAGTATCTCCTCTTATTATGAAAGAAATATATGGTTATAGTGAAAAATTAGAACACGAAAGAAATATATATCAGGTGGGGGTCCCCTGTGCTCTGTAATCAATGTCCCATGTCTCTCCTCCAACCAGAAGCCCATTAACAAGTTTTGTGTCCACAGAATATTTTTAAACAGTTGGTATAAGCAAGATTTACCAACCAAGTGTTCAGCTGATAAGTCATGCCCTCTTGCTAAGTCGGTGTGATGCAGACAAGCCATTTCCTGATGCGCTGGACCATCTGCCTGGGTTGGGCAGGCCACACCTGCTTCATTCCTGTTCTCCCAGCAAGTCCCAGTGTCTGTGCACCTCTACCCGTTTCCTTCCTGTCCTGTCAGGAATGCTTGGCTTAGGCTGGCTTTCTGCATCTCCGGGTTGCCAACTCATTTTTAAAACACAGATGTTTCTGGGACATCCTTTTAAAGCTGAAGATGGGCTTTAAGCTATGACCATGGCCCCATATCAGCCTACTATGAAAATTTGGTAGAAGCTCCAAGACTCAAGGGCTCTATCACTGTAGTGGACAGTCTTTCTCTGTCCCCAACCACCCCAGCCCTGTTCCTTCAGTCTGTGCTCCACTGCCTGAAGGGGTTTGGAATCCTCCTGCTGCTCTCTGGCCCTCCCTTTCCCTCCCCCTCCCTCTTCCGCCATGTCTCTTGGGCTGGATGTAGACCCTTGAAAATGGCAGCCTCCTTACCCAAGCCTCAGTGGTCTCCCATTTGGGTCTCTTGTGCTCAGCCTGACTCCCTATTCCTTTTTCTCCCTTCCCTGTCTCCATGGCAGAGATTGGGCTCTACCCTGGTGCCCCAGCCTCCTATCCTCTTGGCTAGTTGTTTTCCCAGGACCTAGCCCTAGTTTCTAGGACTCTCCCACATGAGCCCCACTAAGTGGCCTGAATGTCTCCCTGATGCAAGCATCGTCAATCCCCACGAGTGTAAAATTGTGCCCTGCCTGCCTCCCCACTCAGATCGGCTTCTGCCACATTGACACAAGGCTGGGAAGGCCGAAATCTGTCCCCATGGCTCCCAGCCCTGGACCTTGCCCTCTGCCCCCTCCTGGCCACAGAGCTCTGGGCTATAAGGCTGCCCCACGGTGGACAGCCCACCTTTACCGCCCGGCTTTCCCCTGCCCTGGATGTCGTTGGCGCTGGCTTCCCCCCTTTCTCCTGGAAGAAGTCCCTCATATACTGTGCAATTGAGGCCGTGCCATTGGTGACATGTTCAGCTGTCACTGCTATTTCCCATGAGATGTTAACTGTCACTCAAATATCGAGCAGTCCTGCTAGTTTGCAGCCCTATTTGGCAATTTATTTATTGCTACTAATACTCTGTCAGAAAAATATTGATGTCCCTTTAAATATGTGATTTTAACAGGTTTTCTCTAGGGAGGCTCTTGTTTGGGGGGCGGGCACATCTTCTCCCTAAGGGACACAACCCTAATTTTATCTTGAAATTGAATACGAAAATAAGATGCATGTCTTAGGAACTCATTTCACAGGCGACACATGACAGGAACCAAGGCAAATGAGGACATCATGTCAGTCATTGTGTGTGTGGTTACAGTGTCCCCTTCAGTCACTCCCAGTTTTACCTGCAGAGAAGTTCTTGCCTGAGAACCATTTCTGCCTTTTGTTTCAGGGCTCAGTTTTCTTGGTTCACCTCAGACTCATTGATTTCACTTAAGACTTTTCTAGCACTGGCCACGTGTCAGGCACTCTTCCAAACACTTGCAAGTAGGAATCCTTGGATAGCCTTATAAGGCCAGTGCTGTCATTGTGCCCATTTTACAGATGGGAGAATTGAGGTACAGAGAGGCTAATGAAATTGCTCAAGGTGACACATCCAGTAGGTGGCAGAATAGGGATCAGAACCCAGGCCTCCTGGGTGAATTTGCATGACTGCTGCTAGCCCAGGCTGCTTCCCAGACACAGGGAGCCTGTATCTTTGCTGTGAACCATCTACTCTTGGTCTCAGGGCCTTGGCAGATTCCTGGCTCACTCTCACGCCGCAGGAAATTGCACGTGTCAGGACTGGACACACAACATCTTTGCTGCCCACCTGACATGTGGGAGTGTTTTTTCTTCTGGCATCCATTTCCTTCACCTCGAAGGATGAATTGAACAGCTGAGTCGATTCCTTGAAAATGTGGCGTCTGATTTGTCCTCAGATGAACTCGTAGTGAAAAACCAGCATCATGCCAGTCCATTGGGCGGCCGCACACTGTTTCCAGTTGTGGTCAAGGACCATCAGCGGGTGTTTTTTCTATCTTGTGCTCGATCTGTCTCGTGGCTGCTTGAGCTTCCTGGTCAGGGCAGCCGTCTCAATAGACATCTCCCCACCTGGCATCTAGTGACATTCCTGCCCTTTTCCTTCAGGCACTGGGAACTGCTTGTCCAGTGCCTACAGTTTGTGTCCTTGCTTCTCAATTTGGTGGCGCCTGGGGACGATGTATTATGAAAAGGGAAAGCGAGATGGTAGAACAGGAGGCTGGGATGAGAACGTTTTGCATTCTAGCAAATGCCCTTGCCGCATAACATCATGGGCTGTATCTTGGGAAGTCAGGGAAGATGCCTGTTGGTGATTTGGGGCTCCCTTGCATTTGCAAACTTGGTCTTGGGGCCACAGCAGGGTGTGGGAGGGAGGCTCTGGGAATTAAGAGAACAGAGTTGTAGTACTAGCCCGGGTTTCTCACCTGGATAACAAAAAGCTCCACTCAGACCTTCTCTCGGCCTGTCTGAGCCTGGGATCCGAGGGTCACACAGAACACAAGGTCAGTGGTATGTTGAGGAGGCCAGGAAGGCCCCCAATTCCTGATCAGTTTGCTAAAGCTAGGCACTGCTCAGAGGCAAGGGGAGAGAGGTACAGGTGGAAGATTAAAGTTAGAATTAGCGTTTCAGGTGGCCAGCTTTGGCATTCATTAACAGAGCTCCTGATTACGTGCAGCCATGCGAATGACATTTCTGCGCTCCCCGCCTGCCGTGTTCCACTCCCTGGATACCTGCTCCCCAACTTTCAGGGGCCTTTTTAGTCACTTCTTTCTCTAACCACAAGTGTGGCGGTTTGGTCCTGGCTCAGAGGCTGGAGGGGGAGGGTCCTGATGGGTGATGGGGTGACAGGGTCCCCCACCTAGCACATAGGCATTTAATTAAAAGTCACTCGTTGAATTGGAAGTGGCAGATGGGTGCACCCCCAGAACCAGCCCGAGGGACTGGGGTAGAGGGAACCTTGGGGCTTCCTGTTTAGGAAGAATAGGAGCCACAGAGCTGGTGGGGGCTTCACTGGGCCCTCTGATGTGAACCCCAGGGATCTGGGACAGAGTATGGACATGAGTTCCCCCAAATACTAGTGTCTATCCCTTCCCATTTCTCCTCTTCTACCCCCCCCTCCCCAGCCCCCAACTCCCCTCCCCTGAACGGGCCACTGTCAGGCTCCCTGCCCATGATGGATTTTTCAGGCTTCGTTTAGTGACATAACCATCCCAGTAAAACATACAAATGGCCCAAGCGTGGATCCTAATGTGCAGTAAACGGTTTTTCACCTCATATTTTTTATGGGAAGAAATTGGCTTTGTGCTTCCCCTGCAGCGCCACCCACTTGCAGGTGGATGAGGCCAGGGGAGACACGGCTTCCACTCCATCTCCTGGGCCGCCCGCTCCGCTCGAGCACTGCTCACTCATGGGGGCAGGGGTGGGGGTGGGGGGCGGTTCAGCTTTGATTAACTGTCCTGTGTGATATTCATTTCTGACAAGAGGCTCGCTCTGCTGTGCCTACGGGAAAAGGGGTGGGGTGGGGGTCGCAGGGAGTGGACCAAGAGTCCAGGGTTCCTGATTGGATGCAGTTCTTTGTTCTGGTCGTTTTCAGAAGGCACCACCTTCTGTAGTAATCCTTTCTCCCCGCACCCTTCGTCCCTGGCTCTGTGCCCTCTGCCCTATCCTTGGTTTCCTGGGTTCTCTCACCCAAGAAATGGGTGCCTCGGTGCTTCTCTCTCTCTGCCGCGTGGCGACACTGGAGGGGATCTCTGAGATCTCCAGTTAAGGAGATGAAATAGTCTGAACTGGCGAGGGGACTCTCCTAACCCCAGGAAGGAAGGTTCTGTGATGCTAAACTCAGTATCTTCCAATGTGAGCTCAACCGCTGGACCCTGGCAGGTCAGTTAACTTACATCTCTGGGCTGACGACTCCTGAAAATCGTTCTTCTTCTGCCCCCGGGCCCAGCCCTGCCCAGGCTCCACCCGTGGCTTCATTTCCTCCCCTCCATTCTGAACTGGGGCGTCTCCTAAGACTGCAGCTTGAGCCACCTGCTCTTTTCTGTGAGCCTTCACAGTGGACACTTCTAGACGCACATCCAGGGCACAAGGGGTTTGGGGGAGGGCAGGCTATCTGCTGAAAATGAGGTGGGTGGTGACTCGAGGTCCCGTCCACAGCTGTGGAGTCGCCTGCTCTCTCAGGCAGCAAATTCTTCGCCTCTCGTCCCGCCTGCCTTCCTGCCAGCCGCCTTCCGCGTGTCCGGGAAGGCATGGGGTGCAGGGCCGTGATGCTGCAGCAACTTGCTCCCTCATCCTGCATCCTGCTACTACTGCTGGCTCTGCCTCCGCGGCCGAAAGGCAGCTGGTCCGGCGTTGCTGGGGGAACGCGTCTCTGCTTATGCATGTCCCAGTCCGCGGATGAAGCCACCTCCACAGTGTCCTGGATTTCCGGTGGAGGCTGACCGCCCACCGCCCCACCCGGCCAGCAGTGGGGCAGGGATTACTGCACGGCCTTGGAAAGGAGGACAAAGGGCAAAGGAGCTCAGCTGAGGCGTCCGGCCACCTGGGACAGTGAGATGGGCCCCATCCTGGAGCACGTATTTCCAGGTGCGTCAGGACCAGCCAGCAAGCACTGGGGGAGCGTGGCCAGGATGGAGGGGGGGCTGCGCACTGCAAGCAGTGCTCAGGGACTGTGACGTTTGGCCTGCAGAAGAGGTGGCGGCTGTTGACAAGATCTGAAGGTGTTTCATTTGGAAAAGCGGCTACTCAGCCCCCAGTTGTTGCACAGGGCAAGACTAGGGCAGATGTAGCCCAGGGTCAGAAGGCCATGTCCTCCCAGCCTTTGACCCTCCCCACGGTCATACAGCTGGCTTCATTTCTTCTGCCGAGACAGATCACGTGGTGGCCTGACACCGGCTGTTAGCGAGGTTGAAGGAGTCTTGCCTTGGGATGGTAGCTCAGCAAGATGACACGTTAGATTCTGTCCCACTCTCAGGAGCCTTGGGTTCTAACCAATTATCCTCCAAAGAGGAAACTGGAACCGAGAACCACAGATAACCTCTAGAAGGCGCGACTCCTCAAATCTGCATTGCCTTCAGGCCCATGACCTCTGGGACCCCAGAAAACCAAAGCTAAGTGCCCTCTCCGTTTCCCTGGAGACTCAGTCACCTACCGGCCGCTCTTCAGGGGACCATCCAATTGGAGACTTGGAGTCTAAACCCAGAAGCACGGGAATGAAGATACGGACCTCTTTGAGGGGCCTCCTGAGATTTGGAAGCTAAGGTGGATACCCCCCACCTCCTCACTCCATGCAACACCCCATTCTTCCTGCCTTTGCAACTGAGGTCCAGCCTCCCTCTCCACCCGCCCCACCCCAGGGGACAGCACCAAAAGGTCTGTGAGGTTCAAAGTGGGTAGAGGGCCATGAACCCCCTGATTTAGGAGACAGAAAGCACGGCAGTGAAAACAAATCTATTTAGAAGCCTCCAGCAGATTTTAGACACCTTGATTAATCATAACTTGCTACACATTATTTCCCTATAAACAAACTACAATGTTACTCATATAAACAGCTTTATCTTGACAGCTGCGGAATGTCAGGATTTAATGTGGAATGAGCAGAGATCCACCATATGTTACCACTCCAGGCCTGGAACACACTAATTCACGGCATATTGCCTCGTACCGAAGAGGTGATTACAAAAGAAGGGGTGAGGTTTCCGTCTTGCCGAGCTGTACACGCCGCGTCCAGGTCCCCGGTGCCTTCCTCTGTGGCTGAGCTGGACTGGCTGAGGTGCAATACGGAGGAAGATTCTCGGGCTTGCCAGCGGTGAGCAAATGGCAACGCAGAAAGTGTGGATGCGGCCATGTTGTGTTTTTAAAATTGGCCTCAAGTAAATACAGGTGTCCCACACCGGGAAACCCGCGGTTCCCGTACAATAATAAGCGGAGGGCGGAAGTCGATTCGCTGTGGGTATCCTGCTGGGAAAGGTTGCTGCTGCTTTTGCCGGAATCGAAACTCCTACAAAAGGTAGCAAACAAATAGAACCCCCTACAGGAACAAACAACTAAGAAGCAAGTTAAATGCAAGAGGAAACCGAACTTAATGTTCACGAAAATAAAGTTTATAAAGGGACTCTTTACCTAGGGGTAGTTTTATCCCAAAAAGAGAGAGAAATAGGGAATTTTCCCTAAGAGGCTGCACTCCGCTAGAAAATCCACAGGGCATATTTTCGTGGAGAGAATGGTTTTGTATGTATTCTCTTTGTGTTCTTTCCCTCCCCTCCAGTACCTCTCTTCTACCCCAGCATGGCATAAATCACACACAGAGAGCACCCAATCTGGCCCACGGCTTCTTTTTATAAATACAGCCTTACTGGAACCCAGCCACGCCCATTCGTACATATACTGTCTGTCTCCTCTTGTGCCATAGCAGCGGCGTGGAGTAGATGCAACAGAGACCATATGGCCCACAAGGCTGAAAATATTTACTATCTGGCCCTCTCCGGAGAACGTGTGCTGACCCTCTGCTCTAAGCCATACATGTGTTTATGTCACTCTGCAGCCTAAACACTTAAGGCATGCTCTCCATTAATTTTGGGCCACCCAGGAGTCAATCCCCTCCTTTTGGCTCTAGAACTCCGATTTTCTCTGGGGGAAAGTACCACTTACAGTGCCTGGTGTTTAGTGGGACTGCCAACTGAGGGGTGGCCACAGGTTGGTGTCGGACGTTCTCCCTGGGACTGTGCCCTGCCATCGGAGTGAGGTGCAGCTGATTTGTCATGTTGGTAGTTCCCTAAGCCTGGAATCCCAGAGATGCCCTGGATTCAGTCTGTCTCCTAGACTCCTGGTGAGGGAGCCACCTTTATGCTTCCACATGGGTTTTCTTTCTTTTAAAAAATTTTTTTAAATGTTTATTTATCTTTGAGAACGAGAGAAAGAGAGAGAGAGAGAGCTTGAGTGGGGCAGAGAAGAGAAGGAGACACATAATCTTAAGCAGGCTCCAGGCTCCGAGCTGTCAGCATAGAGCCCAACGCAGGGCTTGAACTCACGAACTGTGAGATCATGATGTCACTTGAGCCGAAGTTGGACGCTTAACAGACTGAGCCACCCAAGTGCCCCCAGTGTGGGTTTTCTTGCTTAAGTGAGAGCTGGATTCTGTTGCTTATGACCTGAGTGGTTGCCAACAGCCACTGAACGGCCCCTTGCCATCAGTAGGTCAGGTCTAGAGTGAGAAAGACTATAGAGACACCCCCTAACCTGGTCCTGGCTCACCTTGAGAGCCTACCTCCCCCCCACTTCTCTCTCAAATTCCAATGATCATACTCTGTGGATGTGTCCCGCACCCCAGCTACTCTGTTACAGTGACCAGTTCACAGAGGTGTCTTCCCCACACCCTGCTGTGAGCTCCTTGGTGGGCAGAGAATGGTCTCATTTATCTGCCTCCCCAGAAGCATGACCAGATTATTGAATGTTAGAAGAATGAACCCCTGTTTTCACCATTGGTGCTGTATTTGGCTGTTAAGTTATAATCTTGATCTTATGCCAAGAGTCCCCCAATCCAACTCAGCACCAAGTAGCTCTTTCTGCTCTCACACTGACTTTATTCCCTGGTCCCATTACTGGCCTCCTAGTACTGATCCATTCAAGCCCTGAATTTGTACCTGGCTCCTGGGATGGGCTTCCCGTTTCTTCATCCCCAGGCATATTTCTCTGCCCTCAGTTGCTGAGGTCCTGTCTTGCTCCTCTTTGTGCTGCTGTGGCTGACAGTTCTGCATATTTTTCTTGGAGCTCATGGCTAGAGCTCTGCTGTCTGAGACTAGACAGGATGACCTCCATCACTGGAAGCCTTGAGGGAGGCATGGACCTTCAAGATGCTTCCCGCCCTGCTGGATTGCCTTTCCTGGCCTTCACGCCTGCATCCAGATCCTGATAATCCTGGTGTGGCTCATCTGTTGCTGAGCTCTTGCAAGGCACCCTCTGACAGGGGGGGTGGGATTGCCTCAGTGGCACAGATAGCCAGGGCACAATGTGTGATAAACACCTCGATGGCATTTTTGCTGAAAAGGGAGTCTTTAATTCTTTTTTTTTTTTTACATTAATGCTCATATATTATTTTATTTATTTTTTAAAATCGTTTATTGTCCAGTTGGTTTACATATAACACCCAATGCTCATCCCAACAAGTGCCCTCCCCCATGCCCATCACCCCCCTTCCCCTCTCCCCTACCCCCATCAACCCTCAGTTTGTTCTCAGCATCCAAGAGTCTCTCATGATTTGCCTCCCTCCCTCTCCCCAACTATTTTTCCCCTTCTCCTCCCCCATGGTCCTCCATTAGCTTCCTCCTAATCCACCTGTATGTGCAAACATATGGTATTTGTCCTTTCCCCTTGCAAAGAGTAAAATAGTCCTTGGGGAGCACATGGCTGGCAAGGTTTAGCAGGACAGTTAATGCTCAAACCGCAGGGCTTCTGGCACAGCTCCTTTCTCGTGGGCTAGAGGCATGGGGCCATCTTAGAATCTGGAACTCTTAGTGCCCCAGCTCCACCCAGAAGAGATAAGCATTGTGATGCTTTGCAAGCTTCTTGGGGAGGGAGATAAATCACTCTCTGACATACTTCTTCCTTGCTGTCTTTCATGGTGGGCCACTTTCATGGTGGGCCAGAACTTTCTGAGTGCAAGATCCTGTCTGGATGTTAGAATCTTAAACATTAATTCTAGTAATTCTCTGTCTCTAATGTTCTTATGCCAAAAGGGCTCTGGGGATGTGCAAAACATCCTATATCCCAATCCTGCTGCCTGGGGTCAGGAAGGGTACTTGGTTTCTCTCCAGTTGGTGTAGTCATCCAAAGAAGCAGATTGTCCCACATCCAGCCCTGCAAGTCCAAACACAGGAGCCTAATTATGCCCAAAGAAGGCATAATTCGCAAGAGGAAGGCTCCTTCTGGGCTTCTGGGCTCACTTCTGAAGGTAATTGGCAGATGCCGGTCCCTGCTGCCAGGAACTCCTCTGGGAGCTATGAAGTCAAAGACAGATCTAGTGAGTGAGAAGTGAATTTGGTGTATAGGATGAACAAACATCCTGAAGTGTCCAGGACAGGCTGGCTGTGTCACACTGGCTGCTTGATTGTTTCCACAAACCTTCAGAATGTCCCTCAAGTGCTGGAATTTCTGGCTTACAAACTCTATCTCAGAGACCATCTTTTGCACTCAGAATGCACAAAATTTTGCCTGACCACCCGCCATGTACTTGATTTGGAGTCTGGTGCTGGTGCCTTGAAAGGCTGCAAAGGGCAGCTGGGCATTAGCCTTCTACCTTCTCCTCCTCTGGCCCCAGCTGGCCCAGGACTGGGGCCAGCTCACTTGCCTTGTGAGGCTGCCATGATGGGATTAGAAAATGGAGCCAATGACTTACATGCTGGCTCTGGTCTAGCTCTTGGTTCCCAGCTCTGAGCTCCTGGCAAAACTGATGCATAGGCTGCCTTTTCTGTCACTGGCCTTTTTTCTGTTTTAAGGACTAGAGTCTAGAGCTCAAAAGACTCTGGACACCTAAAATGGAAATGTCTGCATTCAATCATTACCAAGCAAAGTGGCTTACCCTTCACAATGCTCTAACACATAGATTTGGATTTCGAGAGAGTAATTCTATCATTAACATCAGTACCCAGCAATCAGATTAATGTGTTTCTCCACACTTGTAGTGTGTGTATGCATATGCATGTGTGTGTGTGTGGAGAGAGGGAAGAAAATGAGTTTCAAAACAGAATATTCTGGGATTCTGATTACTTATCCGCGAGTGCTAACTTGAACATTCTCTACTTTGAGTTCATATACAATTGATTGTAGTCTACATCAGTCCTGGAGTGGCGGGGGTGAGGGGGAGGGAAGCGAGACTAGGCAATAGCTATGAGTTTTGCATTTACTTTAAAGGCTTTTATGGATCCTAGTCACCTCATGGTTAGCTGTGCTGATGGAGGTGAGCAATAGCATGGGTAATCCAAAGCCAATGGATAATCCTGAAATCATTACCATCTGTTTTTGAAATGTACCATTTGATCATTCGTAGGAGCTGATTTGCCTTCCTAATCACGCTCTTCTTGGACTAATGTTAAAACCAACATTTCTTTCCAATGAAAAATAAAACCAGCTCTTAATAGAGCACCAAATCCATGGTGTGTGACACAAATACCTGGGGAAAAAACGCACAGGAGGGGAAAAGGGCTAAAAGACAAAGAGGAAGGTGGTGGAGGAGGAGCCTCTCTTTGCCTGTGATTGATTTTTTCTTGCCACAACTAGTGAGGGCATGCAAAGTGGGGTCAGTTCTCAGAACCTAAGCCCACTGCACATTTCGTGCTAAGGCGAGAGGACTGCTCTCCCATGTGTACCTTCAGACTCCCTGATTCCAGCTCGATGCAACATCGTGTGCAAGGGTGGTGGTCTCACATGTTTGCCCTGTTCAGATGAGCAATAATTGTACATGGTATGAAATTCAAAATATACAATGCAGTGGCAACTCAGTCTCCCTCTCACTGCGTCCCCACCCCTTCTCTCCTGAGGTGGGCCCGTCACCCCTGCAGTGCTTACCACCAAATGTGTCTCTTCTTGACTCAGCTGCTCAGAAACGGCTCTTCTCACAGTCAGTTGAGTCTTGGTGCTGCTCATTCTCTTGGCATCTAAACACAACTTTGAGGAAATCTACCCCCTGGGTCTTTGATGCCGGAGAAAAGTCATGTTCTTCCTGTGCTTCGAGCATCTGAAGACACCGCTCACCACTCCCAAGCCATCTGTATCTCCGTTCTTTCCCTTCTTGATGTTTTCCAGTTCATACTAAAGGACTCCGGAGGCCCTTTCCTGGTCTGTGTTGCCTCTGGTCTCTCGGTGGGGTAGCGTCTGACAGTCTTGTCTCCATCTTCTTGTCAAAGCCCACTTAATCCTGGACCCTGGCTTCCCTGCCATAGTGATGACCTTCCTCTCTCCTGACTGCTGAATTGTCCTCCCTCCTCCATGCGGGGTCCAGTCATTTCCTCTTCCCTCCCTCTCTCTATCCTTCATTCTCATCACTGTTACAAAGGCGACTCTCAAATCTGTGACTCTACACCTGACCCTTTCACTCAACTCCAGACTTGATTCCCATCTCTCTGCTGGAGAGTTCCACCATGATGGAGTCGTAACCATGGCTTGGGATCCAAGCTTGTGTCCTTCCTCTGATACTGCCCCCTTCTCTAACCTTTAGCGTTTTTGAAAATAGTTCCATCATTCTCCCTTAACTCTTCCAGACATTTCTCTCATCCCCAAGACTGGTCAATTCTCTCTTGATATTCTTTTTTTTTCCATAACCATCCTTTTATTTCAATTCATACAACCGCCATTTCATGTCCAAACCTTTCTGGCCCAGCACCTGGATGATGTTCAGTAAACTTTTAACTGATTCTCCTTCAGCTCCCTTTCTCCCCAGTCTGCTTGACATATCATCTTCAGGATAAATAACATCCCCAAATGTGACTTTATCATGTCATTCTCCTAGAGTTTTTTTTTAAACCTATATAAGCTGTTATGAAGCAGCCAAGATCCTGTAGATTCATACTTATCCCTTTTCTCTGGTTTAAACTACCAAAAGGAAATACTAGGATATACTTTTCTTGAGAATTATGTTGCTGAAGGAAAACAACTTTTTAGCCTGACTTCCAAGTCCATCTCAAATGGTCCCCAATTTACTTTTTCCATTTTATCCGGTCTGTTGTTTTGGTTTTGTTCTGGAGGCATTATGGTGCAGTGACTGAGTCAGAGGGCTCTGGACTCATTCAGCCTAAGTGTGTATTCCAGATCTGGCAGATATCTACTGTGTCACTTCATAGACACTTTTAAAAGGGGCACCTGGGTGGCTCAGTCAGTTAAGCATCCGACTTTGGCTCAGGTCATGATGTCACGTTTCCTGGATTTGAGCCCCACATCGGGCTCTGTGCTGACAGCTAGCTCAGAGCCTGGAGCCTGCTTCAGATTCTGTATCTCCCTCTCTCTCTGGCTCTCCCATGCTTGCACTGTCTCTCTCTGTCTCTCAGAAATAAATAAAAAACATTAAAAAAAAATTAAAAACACTTCTAAGCTTTAACTTTCACATCTTTCATTAAATATGGTAACAATGCATCTCTGTTATAAATCATCTTGTGGATCACTTAATCCATGTAAAATGTTTAGCAATTGCCTGGCATATAATAGTGTCAAGTAAGCATTCATTCTTGTTTTACCTTCCCAAGCATGAGCCCCTTGCTTAAGACAAACTGACATACCCACTATCTCTTCAATAATGCATTGTGCATTTCCTTCTCTCTGGCTTTGTTCATGGTTCTTTTTTTTTTTTTAATATTTTTTTAAAAATTTATTTCTAGGAGAGAGAGAGAGACAGTGTGAACAGGGGAGGGTCAGAGAGAGAGGGAGATACAGACTCTGAAATAGGCTCCAGGCTCTGAGCTCGCAGTCAGCACAGAGCCCGACGTGGGGCTCAAACCCACGAACCGCGAGATCATGACCTAAGCGAAAGTCGGAAGCTTAACCGACTAAGCAACCCAGGCGCCCCACCATGGTTCTTGATATAGCTAAAAATCCTATCCATTATTTATTTATATATTATTTATTTAATGTTTATTTTTTGAGAGACAGAGACAGTGGGAGAGAGGGGGAGGGGCAGAAAGTGAGGGAGACACAGAATCTGAAGCAGGCCCCAAACTCTGAGCTGTCAACACAGAGCCTAATGTCAGCCTCAAACTCATGAACTATGAGATCATGACCTGAGCCAAAGTCAGATGCTTAACTGACTGAGCCACCCAGCTGCCCCTTATCCATTTTTTAAAATCCCACCTATAAAAAAATCTTTCCCTGATTCTGGCTCCAGTGAAACTCTTCTGTATGAGACTGTCATGGTGGTTACAAATCATCAGACATTTATCAAAACCCGTAGACTGTACTACACAAGGAGTGAACCCTGATGTAAACTGTGGACTTCAGATAATAATAATGTGTCAATATTGGGTCATCAGTTATAACAAATACACCACAGTTATAGAAACTATCAATAATAGGGTGGGAAAGAGGGGATATATGGAAACATTTTGTGCTTTCCCCTGTAAACATAAAACTGCTAAAAAATAAAGCCTATTAATTAGAAAAAAATCTGATCTATCTACATGTATGTGAGTTCCTTCAAGGCTCATTCCTTTATCTTCAGCTTCAGGTTTCTCTGGCTGAAAGATATACAAAGGGGACCCTTTATCATATCATGTTGTGAATTCTTCTACCTTATTTTAACATGATAGAGTCAAGAGACAATGTGGATTAAGAAAAAGAAGTGCATGAAACAAGAAAGATCTAAGTTTATATCCTGGATCTTTCTCTCTCTCTCTCTCTGTGTCTCTCTCTCTCTCTCTCTCAGTAGGTTTTATGCCCAGCATGGAGCCCAACTCAGGGCTTGAACTCATGACCCTGAGATCATGACCTGAGCCGAGATCAAGAGTTGGACTGAGCCTCCAACTTTTTGACATAGCCTGGCTCCTCTTTTGACATAGGCTTGTCACTTGGACAAGTTGTTTAGGTTTTTGAGCCTCAATGTCCTTATCTGTAGAATGGGGATAATAATATTTGTCTGTCAGGTTGTATTGGAATAAACCAGCAGTTACTGTCTTATTACTATATGAGGTAAGAGCTTTCTTTATAGCCAGGTAATCCGCCAGAGGCATACGTTCTTTATAAAAACAAAAACTTGCTTGCTTTCTTGATCAAAAAGTGTTCAGAATTAGAGAGATCAGATTACTCGGTGATGACGATGGACACAAAGGACTTTCATACTCGGATACGTTATTATCCACACCACGGGGGAAGCTCTGTGGATGTGAGTTGAAACTGAAAAACTGCAGCATCGTCGTATCAGTCCATTATTAGCATTTAGTGCAGCAAAGATTTTCACTTAGGTCTTCATCTTGTAGATACAACACCCAGGACACGTGACCTCCAAGGTCGCCATGGTGGAGGATCAGACCTAGAAGTGGCTTACATCATCTCCATTCACATCCAGTCGGCCAGGACTCGTTCACGTAGCCGCCGCCTGACTGCAGAGGAGCCTGGGAGAGTCAGCCTTCCAGCTGTTTACAAAGAAGGAGAGCGACACGCACAGAGCGTGGTCACTGAACAGTCATCTTAACAAAAGTTTGCGGGTTCAGAAATAATAATTTTTTCAGAAGTGCCATCCACTTCTGTGCTGGTGAAAATGGAACTGCCCAAGTGCTTTTGTTTAAAAACAAAATATTGGTTATTTCAAGTCGCCATTGAATTGAAAGACTAAGGAGAGAGAGGGTGATCTCCCAGTAATGGAAAGAGAGAAGACCGCTTTCTTGTGTAATAAATTATTTGAGGTAGGGCTTCAACACTTTCACGAGGATAAAGAAAATCGTCTCATTCCCTCCAGCCAATCCCGACAGAAAACATTGTTCTCTCAAACTATGGATAAAAATGTCAAAAATGAAATCCGTTTCCATCTGCAAATTGAAAGTAGAGAGTGGTGGGATCTTGCCAGAGCATGGAGGCCTGACGTCACTTGGCAGTGTGATAGGACGACTTCTCCCGTGTACGTCCTTGCGCACATTATACATGTAGATTCACTTCGTTCCTGGGAGAATTTCATTCAGACAACAGCCCTGACAGATGACTGGATCAATTTTTGTCTTCAGCCCACATGGTCCAAAGCGGATACACAAATCAACAAGAGCATCTTGAGGAACCGAGTGGGCTGGTTTATTCCCATTCCAGTTTCTCTTATTATTTGTTTGATTTCACAAAGGTGGCCTAATCTGATTTGTAATATTTATGGTAATACTGTTTTGGTGCTAGATAACAGTCTTGTAGCTCATTAGGTGATTTCCAGAACAAATCGCCATTATCAAACATGCTTAATCACAGCCGGGCTCCTGGAGGGACAGAGGTGACCAGAGCAAGCCTCGCTGTCCCCCACCTTCTGCTCACACACTGGGTTCACACAGAGGACTAGATGCACCAAGCAGCTCAAATGCTCTCCCAGATGCTCTGCTTTCGCCTTGTGTGTGGTGTCTTCACCACGTTCCTCCTCTTACTAATGGTTGACCACAGAGACTAGCTCCGTCTATGTCCACAGAATTAAGGGAGAGCCTTATAAACCACGGAGCATGGTGTCTGGCTTGTAAGCTTTCTGCGAATGTTGTTATTTGCTGCCTCCCCCCTTCCTCATTACATCTGAGCCTGGGAAAGGGGCCCCCGAGAGGAGTCCCAAGCCCTCCAGTGGTCATGGAAGGAAGCAGAAAGGCAAGGAAGCCGTCACTGAGCACCTTTCAGGGCCCAGAGCTTGCCTGCACGTGTGTTATGGTGGTTCTCTTCATTCCCACAGGGAGCTGGAGAGAGGAGGTGTTATCTTCCTTGTACAGATGGAGATACCGGGAGGCGTTAAGGAGTTTAGGGTCCTTGCCCAAGGCCACCCGGCTGGTAGGGGGTAGAGCTAGAATTGGAACTCGTGTCCACAGACTTTGAAGTCCTGTGCTGTGTCTGCCACACTTGGCTGCATCCCGTGAGAGCAGGAGGGGAGATAGAAGGGTGAGAAAGCCGCTGCCTCACCTGGTCCCCACCCATCCTGTGGTCCCGGACAGGTGAGGGGCCTGACAATGTCTTACCCGCCTCACAGGCCCCTCTGCTTGGAGTGCCGTCTTGTTGCCCGCTGTGATCGCCGAGTCCAGCCACGCAGACCAGAGTAGGGGTGGGTGGCTCCATCTGAAGGAAGGCGGTGCTGCATGTCCCCTTCCCCACCACCCTGCCCCTGGGGGCCGTACCCTGGGGAAGAACACGGGGCCCCTCTTGAGGTGGGATGGGAGGAGGGAGCAGAAGTGAGGTGCCCTGACGGCAAAGTGTCCAGTGTAGGGACCCTGTCTTGTTCTCTTCACTGCACTCCCAGTCCTCAGCATGGGGCTGGCAACCTTTGCTGGTGGGCTAGCCTCTTTTGAAGGGGTTCTCGCTTCATCCCGTGTTCCCCCCCCCCCCCCTGCTCAGTCTGTCCCTGTGCTGGTGTGTTTTCCTCTCTGTTCTTCCTCTCTTTGTGTAGACGAGTGGGGAGTGTGGCCATGAACTGGAGGAATCCAGGAGGAGGCACTGGGGAGAGAAGGATCTGGGCCTTTCTGGTGGTCTTTGGTGTCTTCTGAAGTCTGGCTTGGATTCTGTTGTTTAACCACTCAAGTCCTATGGGGTTGTGAGGGGCCACTCAGCTCTGACCCAGGGGAGTCTCTACAGCTTGGTCCCTGAGCCCTGGGGTCTGGAGGTCAGCGGTGCCCTCCTGCTGCAGCAGAGCGGAGCTGGGGAGCAGCCGCCGAGGCCAGAGGCAGGAGGCGGGGCTCCCGCCCACAGGTGACTCACTCCATGTCCAACTCCCTTCTCCAGCCAACAGCCTCCTCATCTGAAGGGGCCTGGCCGGACTGAATGACTCCCCAGGTTCCCTGTGACCCTAGTATTTCTCGATTTGGAAGCTTCCTCAGGACCCGCATCATTGGCCTTGCATTTATCTGGCTTAGGCTGTGTCATTCTCCAAAGTTATCGTCTTGTCTTGGAAATTGAGCTGCTTCTAAACTACATGTGGGCAAAGAGGTGTCCTATAAATTCCTGTGGGCACTTTATTTTATTTTATTATTTTTTAATGTTTATTCATTTTTGAGAGAGAGAGAGAGAGAGCATGGGCAGGGGAGGAGCAGAGAGAGTGGGAGACACAGAATATGAAGTAGGCTCTAGGCTCTGAGCTGTCAGTGCAGAGCCCGACACAGGCTCAAACCCACGAACTGTGAGATCATGACCTGAGCTGAAGTCAGACCTTTAACTGACTGAGCCACCCACACACCCCGCTGTGGGCGTTTTAAAGGGTATTTCCTCTGAACTGACATCGTTCCCCAAGTGCAGCCACACCCCTGCTACTAGGTCAGCTCCCTCACCTGTGTCTCTGTCCTTGCAGACTGGCGAGGGGCCTGACCCTCCACTTCCACATACCGCTGCTGTCCCTGATGTATCAGAGTCACTGCAGAGCCAGCTACTGTTTACCAGCTAATCCAATCCAGTTTGATTTAATTTATGCCCAGCACCTGCGTGTAGAATTCTCCAGATTGGGCGCTGGAGTTAGCACAGAGTTTACACGGTCCCTGTGCTTGAGGGGCACACAGTCTGGCAGAGAGTGGATAGTACCGCCACACACTGATAGTAGCTTTCTTACGGGTCACTCCCCCAGCTGTCCTGGCTATGCAGATAGATTTTTCTGGCGACCCACAGGATGTGCAGAAGGGACCGCCAGGACCCTCTGTCTAGAGGGGAGCAGAGGAGCCCGTCCGTTGTCCTGCACTTGGAGCTACGACTGATCTGCCTTTTCCACTTGTCACGTTGAGGAAGGCTTCCGTCACTGGTATTTTCCTGGGTTGGAGCTGCCCCGTGTGCTGTGTGCTTCGGGTGACACAGGACCAAGTAGGGAGTCGGAGGCCAGTCCTGGTCGCATACCTTATACTAGGTGACTCATAACCTTCCTCAGCTTCCACGGGTGTCCTCATCTGTGTGCGAGATGTTTGGAAGAGCTGATTTCTGGGTATCCTTTTGGATCTGCGGGGGTTCCCCACACTGTTGCCCCCCGAGCTCGTGTCTTTACCTGCAGGAGGAGAGCCTTCAGCAACCTCCTGGGGCGTCTCCCCCTCCGGGACAGCTTCCCTTCCCCCACCTGCCAGCACATTCGCTCCCTCCCATCATGTCCCAGGGCCACTGTGTACTCAGGGAATAGAAACCCGCTTTTATATGAAGTAAAGCATCCACCGCAAAATCCAATCACGCCTTTAAACTCCAACTAGTGTGATTTAGAGGATACTCTTTTTAGAATCGGATTCATGTTTGCTTCCTTAGAATACTTGCGAGGTGACTTGCTCGAGCACTGAGCTCCCCAGTGGAAAGCACGGTCAGGGCCCTTGAGGTGCGTCCTCTGTCAGACAGATGACAGTGACATCAGTGAAGCTAATAGAAATAGTCCGTGTAACTCCGACATGGTCACACACTGAGAAATTACATTGTTTTTGTCTTTTTTTTTTTTAAATCAGGCAATTGTTTCATTTTGAACTGTCTCAGGAAAGCATGACTGAGGGTAATGGCACCTGCTTGGGTAGTGGAGACGTGTGTGTGTGTGTGTGTGTGTGTGTGTGTGTGTGTAGTTGCAAGCTGCATTTCATTTATGTGCATACCTGTGGTGCATGTGTGTGTGCACATATGTGCATGTGTATGTGTGTATGGTTAGAAAGGGGTTAGGGTCAGGGGTTCAAACCTCTGGAGGAAGGGGGAGGTTTTGCATTATCCCAGGCTTCTAGAAAGGCCCAGTAGGAAGCATCGCCTTCTTCAGCACCCCATCCTTGGAGCTGGCCTCTCAACAACCCCAGATGGGGGCCCCTTGTTTCCAGCCCTGGAGACTCAGCCCTCTTGTGAGTGGCTCCCCAAAGATGCAGTCTTCTCAGAGACTTAAGTGGCAATGCTTCACCGAACATGGTGACTTGGGATATGACAGTCCTTGCTCTTTAAATTGTCAAAGAAGAAAAGGTGCTTTGAACTGCAGCTGCCGGAAGGGCAGGGGGACCTTGCTTAGAGTCGCCTCTGCCTCTGTGAATGCTCAGGGAGCATGAAATAGCGACAGGGAGACAAACAGGTAGACAGGGTAGGGCGACAATATAAGCACCACAGGCCCTTTCACGGTCAGGCCATGAGGATCCCGAGAAGGCAGGCCTGGCTATGCCGTCTGGGCCCAGCGCTTGCGAGCTACAGCAGGCCCTCTGTGAGCGCAGTGGGGGCCGAGGCCTGCTTTGGCCGCCGGCCCATGACTCTGCCCTTGAGGCGTGTGGCTTTGCCCTGTGGGGACCCAAGCATCAATGGTCAGGATGCCACCAGGATAATTGGACAGCTGGCCCAGGGCTGGGAGGGCCAGAAGTCAGGAGCTATATAAAAAGAACCATCTGGAAGCACAAGCATGGGGAGCTCTCCACGTTCTCCCTGGGCCTGGTGTAGAGGTCTCCTGGGAGGGAGGAGAGTCCTGGCCAAGCCTGGGGAAGGGAAGGAGTGTGTGAAAGGGGCCGGTGGACCCAGACTGGGTCTCAGGGGAACGAAGGTATAAAGAGGTGGGGTAACAGTGGGCAGGCCTCAAGGTGGTTTCTTCTAGAGGGTTTTTCATTTCAATGTAGACAGTGGAATGCTGGAATCAGTTCTTGGCTGTGGTGTTTGCCACTGGAACCTGGAACTGTCCCTTGGTCAAATGCCTTATCTGCAACTTTTGAGTCATCCAGTTTATCTCTTAGCCTGACACTCGATAAGAAGTTCCTGAGGATAGTAAGCAAGTGTGTGCTTTCATTATACATCCAGACAGTAGGAGGCAGAGTAATGCTCATTCACATCTCTCCGTCCTTTGCCTTAGTTTTTATGTTTATTTATCTATTTTTGAGAGAGAGAGAGAGAGAGAGAGAGAGAGAGAGAGAGAGAGAGAGAGAGAGAGAAAGCACATGAGAGCACAAGCCAGGGAGGGACAGAGAGAGGGAGAGAGAAATCCCAAGCAGGCTTTGTGCTGTCAGTGCAGAGCCTGATGCAGGGCTGAACTCACCAACTGTGAGATCATGACCTGAGCCAAAACCCAAGAGCTGGATGCTCAACTGACTGAGCCACCCAGGGTCACTGCCTTTGCTTTAGTTTTTAAATATTCAGGCCCCTTCTCTTTCCTGTTCTGGTGCCAAAAGGAAAGGAGAAATAAAGCTGATAGGGAAGCAGAAAGGGAGTAAACTGTTGTCCCCGAGTTAGATTATGAGCTTCAAGGACAGGGTCCTTTCTGGTGCAAGGGACAGGGTCATTGCATATTTTTTGAATGAAGCATCCAAGGAGAACTAAGCCTCAGCATTGGGATTTATAGTCAGGAGGACATGGGAAAAGACTCTTCCATGCTTTCCCACTGGCTGGCCGTCTGCTTCCTGGTAAAGTTGTTGGTTCCTCAAAGGCCAACTGTGGTAGATTGCTTTCCCTTGCTGGCTGGGTGTGCAGGACTCTGAGCCCCACCACCCCATCCTGAGAAGCTGGGGATTTCACAGTCTGGTTCCTGCTTCCAGAACACACGGTCCTCAAGCTTTAATGTATACCAAACCCTTGACACTTCTCAATTCATCCTTGATCATCAATTGGTCTCTAATTACCACCATTAGCTTCCTGTTATGTCCAAACCAGAAACTCTGAACCTGTGGATGCTTCCCTTTAGCAGTCTCTGTACCTGCAGCCCTATCAAGGCAGAATCTGGGTCGTAACGTTTCTGAACATTAGGCTAGTTTCAATTAGCCATGCAAAGGAGAAGTAGCCCCTCTTCCTCCCCCACTTCACTGACCGTGAGGACTAACACTGACTGTTCTCTCAGTCAGCTCTGCAGAATTCTGTTAGTGCCCAAACTCACCCACCCCTGAGATGTGGGCATAGGAGCTTCCAAAGAATTTTCCCTTTGCATCACCACCACTGTATTTCCCATTTGTGCCACCCCTGGGTTCAGCACCAGGCACGTAGCAGTGCAGTGCCAACACTCAGGGCAGTGGTGACCGATGGAAAACCTCCCATGCGCAGGGCAGCAGCGTGTGTCTAAGGCAGATAGCCCTCTGCACTGGAGGCGCAGCCTCCTGCCCTGCTGAGTCCGGGGAAGGGGGTGACTGCTGTCACTTTTCCTCCCCTCCTTAATGCTGTCATTGAGGCCAGCTGATTAGTTCCTTCCGCCTGGTTGCATCTCAACCATCCCTTGATGCAAAAGCGTTCAGAGGACAGATTGCACTGATGAGCGCATTTCAGAATTTGGTTTGTTTACTTCCCTCGGCTTCCTATTTTCTGCTGGCGGGTGGTCTTACACCACAGGCAATGCAGACAGCTCCTTCCTTTGGCTGCTCCCTCCTGTAGAGAGCACAAGGAAAACAAGACATTTCTTCTCAGTGACAAAGTCCACAGGGCCCTCACAGTTCTGATTCCAGGACCAAGAACCCAAGATAGGATGCCTGCAATCCTCTGGGTCAAAGGGATGAAGCAAATGAGGACCCAGGCTAGGTTTATATGATGCCAGATGTTTTGTGCACTCTGACTTCCAACCTTGAGCAAGACCACGCAGTCCCTTGAAGCTCTGGAAGATCCAGATGCTAATGAAGCTTCATGAAACATTTCCTACAAATGAGTGGAAAGCTACAGGAACCCATCACAACACTCATTAAAACCATAGATAGCCTCTGTTTTCACTGGCTTTGCCTGTTCAGGAAGGTTCAGCTAAACCACCTGAGCCTCTATGTAGCATCCATCCAACATGAGGACTGATGACCCACAGAGCTCTGGTCTTTATGGAGAACAAGCAGACTCCCTGTTTTCCATGCAAGGAGAAAATGCCCAAGTATTTGCTATACTGCAGGGGGCTAGAGGTTGGTTTATTTTGCAAGAAAACTAGGATGGAGGACACTGTATCATTCCATTTCTGTGAAGTTCTAGAATAGATTAAGTTGATCTATGGCAGCAAGAATTCATAATGGTTATTGCTCTGGGGAGCTGGAGTGATAGAATTGATGAGCAAGGGCATTAGAAAATCTTCTGGGGTGGGGCGCCTGGGTGGCTCAGTTGATTGAGTGTCCAACTTCAGCTCAGGTCATGATCTCACTATTTGTGAGTTCCGATCCCACATCAGACTCTGTGCTGACAGCTCAGAAGTCTCCTTTGGATTCTGTGTCTCCCTCTCTCTCTGTCCCTCCCCTGCTTGTGTGCTCTCTCTCTCTCTTTCAAAAATAAATAAACATTTAAAAATTAAAAAAAAAGAAAATCTTCTGGGGTAATGGCAGAATTCTACCATGTGTTGATTAGGATTGAAGTTGCAACAAATAATGCACTTATCACAGCTTAGCAAAAGTACGCTTAAGATTTGTGCATTTCATTTTATGTAAATTTTATCTAAAAATAAATCTGTATCAAATCCTTACAGTTGGTCAATCATACCCATGTTGAAGTATTTAAGGAGAATTATACTGATGTGCGCAATGCACCAAAAAGAAGATAACTTAGAGAATTTATTCTATGGTTCCACATGCAAAATAAGATTTATAGCATCAGGTGTTATGTTTAAGTCTTTCCTGCATTTCAAGTTAATTTTTGTGAGCAGTGTGAGATAGGGGTACAACTTCCATTTTTCTGCACGTGGCTATCCAGTTTTCCTATCAGACTCTCCTTTCTCCCTTGAGTATTCTTGGCTCCTTTGATCACTGTTGGTGGGAAGGTATGTTAGTTCAGCCACTATGGAAAACAGTATGGAATTTCCTCAAAAAGTTAAAAAATGGAATTGTTATATGATCCAGAAATTCCACCAGTGGGTATTTATCTAAAGGAAATGAAACCGGGATATCAAACCAATATCTGTATTCCCATGTTCGCTGTAATATAATTCACAACAGTCAAGGTCTGGAAATAAGCAAACTGCCCATCACTGGATGAATAAAGAAGATGTGGTATGTACATGCAACAGAATATTATTCAGCCATGGGAAGGAAGGAAATCCTTGGAGACTTGATGTTGAGATAAGTCAGACAAAGAAAGAGCAATACTCTAAGATGTCACTTATACGTGGAATATTAAAAAAGCTGAGCTCATACAAACAGAGAGTAGAATGATGGTTACCAGAGGCTGGGCCCAGAGGAGTTGGGGTTGTGTTGTTCAAAGGTATAAACTGGGAACCAGTAGATAAACCAGTCCTGGAGATTTAATGTACAGCGTAGTGATGACAGTCAACGATACTGTGTTATAAACTTCAAAGTTGCTAAGAGATAGATCTCAATTGTTGTCATCACAAAAAGGAAATGATAATTCCATGGAGTGATAGAGGTGGCTAGCTAATGCCACTGAGGTAATTGGGTTGCAATATATAAATGCATCAATATGTTCTACACCTTCAACTTACGTATTCTTATATGTCCATTGTTATGTGTGACTATTTTTCATAAAAAATGTTGGGGCAAAATAAGAGGGGGCAACTTGAGGTAAAAGAGAAGTTTTTTCTTTTTTTCCCGTTTTGTATAAAATAGCTAGAATTGTTTTAAATTCACAATTATCTCGGCTTTCCTGGATTCAAAAGAGTCAGATGCTACAATTTTATTTTAAAGCACTAGGTACCAAGAGTAGACTCTAAAGACAATAAATGCTGCTTCTTCATCTCATTAAAGGATAAAGGTACCCACAGCCAAAATAAATCCTAAGGCCCCATATGGTGCATTCGCTGCAACCTCAAAGTCAGAGAAATCAGGGAGATGATGAGGAAGCCAGCATTACAAATTGCAGGAGAATGGAAGGTTTGGAAAAGGATGTTTCATGTGGCATTATGTGAGATCACTGAATCAAGATGAGAAAAAAAGAAAGAAAAAAGAAAAAAAACAAAAGCCTTACAAAACTGAGACATTCATTTTATCCCAACCCTAATAAATTGACTCTCCGAAAATACTGGAATCATTTTTGAGCAGTGAGAGCAGGTCAGTGCCCAATCAGTGTAGATCCATCCAAGGCAACTGTCTTGCCGCTCTGGCTACGACTCGTCCGGCCTCCCTCCCTTTTCAGAGTGACTTCAGTAGCTGAGTAGCCAGGGAGAAGTTGTCCTCTTGGCTTTTGTTTTGAGTCTAAGATAA
This sequence comes from Hyaena hyaena, assembly GCF_003009895.1. Taxonomy (NCBI): domain Eukaryota; kingdom Metazoa; phylum Chordata; class Mammalia; order Carnivora; family Hyaenidae; genus Hyaena; species Hyaena hyaena. Next base: position 4,944,347 of record NW_024080640.1, read on the forward strand.
AGTTTGTAATTTGAGGTGCAGTGAAATTTTGTACCTTAGGTTCAAAATGAGTCTTGATATGTAACCTGAAAAAATCTTGCGAACCCTCATAGCCCAGTCTTTGTATGGAATTGCATTTAAAGAGGTGTGGACAAACATCAGCCAAATGGCAGTTTAAAAAGAATTTCAGGGGAACCTGGGTGGCTCAGTCAGTTAAGCGTCCGGCTTCAGCTCAGGTCATGATCTCACGGTTTGTGGGTTCAAACCCCGCGTTGGGCAGCTAGTTCAGAACCTGGAGCCTGCTTCAGATTCTGTATCTCCCTCTCTCTCTGACCCTCCCCTGCTCATGCTGTGTGTCTCTCTCTCAGAAATAAATAAAACATTAAAAAAAAAAAAGAATTCCAAATGTTACTGATATCTCTTGAGAAATATTAAAGAGAATACAAGCCCAAACCCATAGAAGCTCGGGAGAGCTCTTCTTCATCTGCCCCTTCTCTCCTCTCTGTCCCTCTCCCTACATTATAATCTTCCAAATCTTCTCTCTCTCTCTCTCTCTTTTTTAAACTTCTTAGTGTTTATTTATTTTTGAGAGGGGAAGAGAGACAGAGTGTGAGACAGAGGAGGAGTAGAGAGAGAGGGAGACACAGAATCCTAGGCAGGCTCCAGGCTCTGAGCTGTCAGCACAGAGCCCAGTGCGGGGCTCGATCCCACAAACTGCAAGATCGTGACCTGAGCCAAAGTCAGACACTTAACCGATTCCAGGTGCCCCCCAAACCTTCTCTTAAGCCATGTAGCTTTTGACTTTTCTCACTCTGGATTTCTTAGTCTGTTCTAGTTTTGTTTTGTTTTGTTTTAAAACTTATGTATATGATCTTAGCCTTTCTGCCCAAACCCTCCTGTTACTCCTTGCCTCTAGCTTCTTTGATTTTACCTACCCGCTCTCCCAATTACATCAGAAGACCCAGGAATCTCGTTGGGAATTTCTCAGCTTATGAGTATGCAGAGGGTTAGGGCTGGGGGCATAAGCAGAGGCAAGTCTGGATGGCCAGAGGCTGAGGGGCAAGAGAGAGGTGGTAAACTGACATGTTAATAAATGATATTCCTGCTACATGTGTGAATTGCCTCCTCCAGTACTTTGCATGTGCTAAACATTCAGTTAACATTCCTTCTCCCCTGTTCCTTTCTTTGCCGGCACCTGTGTTAAGGTGAATCTCTCACGGCGCATGTTAACTGTTCTGTTTCTAGATATCTTTCTGTTAGTGGCTTCCCTGGGACCGGACCAGCAGAAATCCTAAAGCCAAGTCGGAATGACCACAAGCAGTTAGGGTCCTCTCCTCCTTTTCCTAAGAAACACAAATTAAGAGTGTGGAAGTGGCCTTAGGAGAAAAGCATCTCTCTCTAACAGCTGTGAGCTGATCAGAGTGAGAACAAAAACTGTTGACAAAAAAAAAAAAAAAAAAAGGATTGATTTGGCTGTCAAATAGTGAGCAAAATAAAAAGCTACTGGTTCGGGAATCCGACATTCTTTTGATCCAGGCTGTAGTTCCCTCCGTGGGAATTTCCCCTAACCCCCTCGTTCAGCATCTTCTAGCTGGTGGAATCACAAAGGGGTAGATGGTGGGCAATGGGCCAGGCCTCTCCTTGCTTGCTCTAGGAGTCGAACTGTGCGCCTTAGTCTGAGTGGCAGTTTTCAATCTTTCGGTGAGAAAACAGACGTCCCCGGCAGCCTCGAGAAGACACGGCATTGAACGGGAATCATCAGAGCCCTGCGTTCATTATATTGTATTTCTTGCTCATTTTCCTTTTGGGGCCGGTCTCCAATCACAATTTGCAAGTCAAAGCAGAGATGGTCTGTAGCCAGTTGCTGCAGTGAGACAGCTTAGTGCTGGAGAGGCCTAGGTGATAAAGGTGACAAAAATCCTGCCCGCGGGTCATTCCTAAGTCAAGAAAACCTGGGCCTCTGGAGGGCAAAGCACTTGAACCCGTAAGGTTTGCTTCAAGAACACTATCCAAGCTGGAAAGCGTGGCAATGCCAAAACAGACTGCAGCTGTACTTTAGAGAAGACAAAGGCAGCGAGAATGACAGACCAGGCTAGCTCAGAGCCAGTCTGTGGGCACAGTCCAGAGGCGCCACCATATTGGATCAGACGGGTGGGAAAAGACCATTTCTGGCTGGGTGGGGCAGACCCAGAGGACCTGGAGTCCAGACAGAAAGGATTTCGCTCCCCGTGGAAACAGAAGCTATTCCAGAGAGAGGTTCACTAGGGCAGAGGGAAGTAGAAAGGGTAAATTAGGAAGGGAAAACTGGAAATGGCAGTAAAATCCAATTTATATGGTAATCCATGCTAAGCTAATGTGGGCACAAGCGTTGGCCGGGCCCCCTGATTTATTAGTGTACAGCGCATGTTCTGACAGCCCCACACCTGCCCTCAAAGGATGTACTACCGTCCAGAGGGCCCACAGCCAGGCTCAGGCTTGGGAGCACCCCACGAGAGGGCCTGGGAAGGGTACTGCGTTTTTGGAGCAGGAAATCCTGACTGCAAGAATGAAGGACTGGGAAGCGATGTCAGCTGGAGAGAGAGGCATGTAGGGGCTGCCTGGGTCTAGCTTCCGGGAGCCTACCCACCCCAGCCCTTCTTTCCTAGCAGGGCCCCCCCTTCTCCGGCCTCACTATGAGTAAGGCAGATGGGTGCCCCTATTTTTGGGCGTGCCAGAGCTCGCCAGCACCTCCTGGGTCCTATTGCTCAGCTCAGGATCTCGCCTGGGAGCCGGTCAGAGGGGTGGGTGCCTTTGAGCAAGTTTTGTTTTTTTGTTTCTATCAGAGCCCTTTGATTTTAGTAACCTGTTTCCCAATGTCCTCTGGAGAACCCCAGCTCCCTGACCCTGCCCTCTTCCTCTCTGCAGCCTCTCTGGATTACTCCTCCTCCAGGCTCGCCACTGTCCTGGTAGGAGGAGACCTTCGGGCCCCCATGAGTGGCCCAGTGGCCCAGAGCAGCTCCGCAGGCCTCCCTGGCGTTCCCAGAGTGGTCCCTCCCGGCTCCCCACCTCCCAGGAGGGTTGCCCTGGGAGACGAGGAAAGGGAGGGAACAGCCACCAGACAATGGTACTCACAGGGGTTGGCGGAGCTTGGCTCTTCAATATTTATAAGCACTCACTCTAATGGAGGGAGAGGAGGGAACATTAGTGACAATTTTCTTCTGTGTCTTTAGTCTGTTTTTTTCCTTCCTGAAAGTGAGGGGACACAAGAAGAGGGGAGAAAGGAGCCTCCAAAGCAGTTTATGCCACTTAGCTCCAGGCAAGTGAGAAGACGTGGGGCCGAGGTGCCTGCAGAAGGCAGAGAGGAACAGACGCTCACAGTAGGGCTTTGCTGACGCTCTCTCCTGCCACCGCCTCCAGGATGGCAGCCTGCCTGCCACTGTTTCTCAGGCTCCTGCAGAGTGTAGGCGACAGGGCATACCGCGCAAAATGAAGAGAGAAAGGCACTAACTAGGAGGCATAACAGAGGCCAACACAGAACTGGAAGTCCTACACTTGACCTGCCTCAGGCTGTTGACCTTGGGCAGGGTCTTGACTTCTTCCAGGTGTCAGGGCCCCTGTATCGGTGGGTGGGCAGGGAACAGGTTCCCTGAGTTCAGGGGCGTGGCTACTGACTTTCTCTGATGTGGCCAAATCACCTTCTCTCTCCTGTTTGCAACGTATCTGCCCTCCGGGGTGCAGCTTCTCTGGAAACCCTTTGCTCTTTACTCCTTCCCTGGAGCCGCTGTGGCAACGACACTTTGACTGCCCCATTTAGCAATTAATCATGGACTGTCTTGTGGCGTTTCCTTCCGCCGTCATCAAAGCGTGGGTAACTCATCTGTTTAACTCTCACCCCGTTTGTGGTCTGGTCAAGTTATCCTGGGAACCCCTAGGGTCTGGACTCTTGCTCTGTGCCCAGAACAGGGAAGCTCTTATATTTAATGTGAAGGCCCAGGGGTCGCCGACTCTGAGGCATGGGCTCCTCCTGAAACTCTCGTTGCTCCCTGGGGAGCCATTGGGAAATAGAGGTGGGAGCAAGATTGTCTTCTGTGGCCGCCTCTAGGTGTTCCCTAGGAGGCTGCGGGCTGGCAGCGAGGCAGGGCCGGCCTGAAGCAGCCCCCCACCAGGTGCACCTCGTGCACCCCCTCCTACAAGCCCATCCTTCCCAGTGACAAGGGCCAGGCAGCCGCCTCTCCCGCTGACCATGTCCCCCAAATATCCCCTTGCTTTCACAAATCCATGATTGGACAGCTGCCTGCCTTTTGTCGCTCCCTTCCACCTCCAGCCTGCCCGTGCACGCTGTCGTGTCGGTTCCAGAAGGCAGAGTGAGCCTTTCAGTGTAATTGTGTGGGCAGAGAGTCTAGTCTATACAATAATTATATTTAAAAAAAAAAAAAAAGAAAAAAAAGAAGTAACTTGCAGGCAGTTCCAAGGTTTCCAGGAGCATGGTGGAAACCAGTGAGCTCTCGGGCCCTGTGGTGGGAGAGCCCTGGAGGCAGTAGAGGAGGTGCTGGTCTGAGCCCAAGGAAGGATGGCTCCCAGGAACCACTAGCCAGGTCCGGGCTGAGCCCCGAGAAGCAGCAGAGTGCTCATGACATGGAACCGGACTTGGAAGAGCTGGGAGATGTACGCTCCGATACAGGGCAGGCTCCCCTCCTTTCCTTCCTGCTCTTGTAGATCTCTCTTCTCACATGGCGCTGTCTTGCCTTTGAAAAAACACTCCGTCAAAACCCCTGCTTCTGGGGCTCTGACATGTGGCCAAACAGGCTTTGGAGCCTCACAGCCCTGTTTCCGGAGTTCAAGCCTGTGTCTCCTGCAAACATGGAACTGCATTAGTGCATCACCAAGTGCATGTGGGCTGTTTCTGGACAGGGAAGGGATAGACAGGGGCAGAGTCCACCCGCAGCGAAGGGAGCTGATGGCCGGGGAACATGAGTAGGATGGAGGCCCATTGTGTTTCTCCACTTGAGTGTCATGCACATGTCTTGCCTATGACACCAATAATAATAATTAATAGTCAATTATGTCACCCCCAAAGTGTGGCAAAGGTCAGGGGCAGGAGGGAGGTGCTGTCCCATCTCAGCAGGACATGGGATCTCTTGGGTCATCCCCCAGCACCCCTAAGATCATCCCTGTGGGCTTACCAGACCTATATGTGGCCGGGTCATTTCTGCCTTAGCTGTTAATTCAGAGGCTCTCTTTTCCCGTTGCTGAGAGCACCTCTGAGTGCAAGCAGGCAACATCTCATTTGTAAAAACACGAAAACCAACAGCAATAATATAATGGCTCCGAATTACCCAAGGAGGAGAGAAAGAAGGAAAGAAAACCCCATCACCTTGCTCCATCTCTCACTCTTGCTCCCCATCTTTGTTCAGAGCCCCGTCTGTGTGTTTCTGGTGGTATTATCAGCTTGGGGGTTGGGAGGAACTCCCAGGTCTTTTCTGATTAATGCTGCATGGCTCTGAAGCTCCTTTGCACAGGCTAAGTACTCTTTGATGAGGATATCAAAACTCAACTCCTGTTTGGGGCTGCATTTTGTTGGAAAGAATCCATAAAGCAGATGGCAGTGTGAGAGCATTTTCAGAAACACAAAAGAGATCCCATGAATCGGTAGCCCTCAAGAGGATCCCGGGGAGCAGTGGCCATGTGACTTCCAGCCCAGCAAGCCCTGCGCCAGCTCTGTCCTGGAGGAGGATGGGCAGGGGCTGGAGATCGCACGGCCTCACTGATAGTGCTCATTTGATTAAGAACTAATTGCTTAGGTCTAAACGTGGGACTTCTTTAAAGGCATCTTCTCTGTTCTCTATATGGCTGGGCTTTAGACGGAGTGACTAACCTCGTGTGAGTAAAAAGAAAGCAAGCTTTAACGCTCCTACCCACCCTCCCTAGACCAAGGAGGAAGACTAGCCCGGATGGGGTGTGAAGGTGTGAAGCTTCTCACCACTCCAAGGGGGGGCTGGATTAGGGTGGCAAGCATCCTGGTCCCCTACGAAGGCCAAGACATGGGACTTTCAGTGCTGTCACTGGTAAAGCCACAGGCAGACCAGGATGGGTTGGTCCCCTAAGCTGCACCTTGATGATGGAAAGGGAGGGATGAGCTTACCTTGGCTCCCACAGTCCTCATGGAAACTTTGGCCTCATGCGACCAGGGGAGAAACAGCACTCCCACGAAGGGTCTCAGTGGGTGCATCAAAGGGAGGCTACACTAGTTGTGGGTCCTGCTGCCTCTCCAGGGGACCACTGGGACTCTGGATGGTGCTGACTTGGCTAAGTGTATGTGTCAACTTGACTGGGCCACAGGGTGCCCAGACATTTGGTCAAGCCTTATGCCAGGTGTGTTTGTGAGGGTGAGGGTATTTTCTGAGTGAGATTGACACTGGAATCAGTTGGCCGCGTAAAGCAGACTGCCCTCCCTCATGTAGGGGGCCCCATCCAATCGCTGAAGACCTGAGCAGAACAGGTCTGCTGAGTAAAGGCTGAGTAAGAAGGAACTCTGCTTGTCTGACTGATTGAGCTAAGACACTGGTCTTTTCCTGCCTTTAGACTTAGACGGAACACTGTCTTCACTGGGTCTCAAGCCTGCTGGCTTTTGGACTTGAACTTACACCATTGGTTCTCCTGGGTCTCCAGCTGCCTACTCTGTTCTTGGAACTTGTTAGCCTCTATACTTATGTGAGTCAATCCCTTGTAAGCAGTCTTTCTACATCCTCTTCTGTTTCTGGAGAACCCTGACTAATACAGGGGCCAAGTGGGGGCTGTCTCATAGGCAGCAACCAGAGGGGACTGTCAAACTGGTAGAAGCCCACCATTTAAAGGCCAGGGTGTTTAGCATGAGACATTCACCAAGTCTTTTAAAATACATTAATAGGGGCGCCTGGGTGGCTCCATCAGTTAAGCGTCCGACTTTGGCTCAGATCACGATCTCATGGCTCATGGGTTTGAGCCCCACTCTGCTGTCAGCACAGATTCCGCTCTAGTCCTCTGCCTCCCCCTCTCTCTGCTCCTCCCCCACTAGCATGCGCTCTCCCTCTCTCTCAAAAATAAACAAACATTAAAAAATACATTAATAAAAGTCAGTCATGCTCTTCCATGTCAAACATAGGACTCATATCTAAATTCTAATGCCTAGATTAGAATTAGCTTTTCTTTATATCAACAGCACATTGAAAGTGAGCCCAGACCCCACAGCAATCTGATGTTTCACAACAAGGGCCCGGGAATCAGAGACCCCAGTATGGGTTTTCTTGACATTTTGTATCAAAGAGTGGACCACTCTATGCTTGGGATTTCTTTGAAGGCATATGCTTTGTTTTGAGAGGCCCAGCGAATTTTGTGTTCAGCTCCTTAAGATACAGGATTGTTTCAGTATAAAAATATTTTATGTATTTGTTAGTAAAATTATATAATCTATCTCCAAAAAATCTTAAGTAAAATTTCTGTTCAAGAAGATTCCCATGTTTAGTTTGTAGCCTTAAGTGTTCCTAAAATGCAGCTTCTACTTCTCCCCCAGCGTGTGCTTACCGTGGTGAGTTATGATGGAGGTATCTTTGCACATGTCCAGCCGAGGCGGGGTGATGAGGCATACTCAGTAAATATTTGTTGACTGGATCAGGTGATAGAATGTGACACTTCTAAGATCTTTTAGGGATGTGTTTCAGTAAGGTTCTTAGCCGCCACTAAGTTAATTCTGGCTGGTGTAGACAGAAGAGGAAGTTGTTGAACAGATACTAGGTAGCTCGCTGAATTGTCATGGCAGATGTCTCAGTGTGCCCCAGTGACACTGAATCCCTGATCCTGGACTGTGCTGGTATCCTTCTGGCTACCACGTGTTTCTCAGCATCACTAGCTTCTGATTCATGGCCTGGGAAAGAAGCATCTGATTGGGTCAGCTTGGGCGGTGTGTTCCGGCTTGTGTCCATCATTGTCATCACCCTTCCCACGCCATTTATGCTCCACCTCTTTCTGGCAGTTTCTTGTCCCAGGGTTAAATCCCCAGGGACTGCTCTACCCAGACTCCCTTGCTGTCAGGTTTCCATTTGGTTAGACCAGTGGCAGGCCAGGTGGAGACTGAGGGAGGAGCCAAAAGAGAAGTTTGGGTATTTCTACCCCCAGTTACTTCCTCTGACATGAGCACCTTGGTTCTGGCTGTAGGTGCATCTCAGATCTAGCTCTGCCTGAGTGGCAGCCTCGGGCACCGCTCCTACCACATCCTCACCTTGCCCCTTCCAGGCTGGCTTCCTGCTGTCGTGGGTCTCTGATTGCCTGGACCCTCTACCGTCTCCTTAGCCCCGCCCACATGACTACAGTCAGTCCCTACAGTAGCCTCTCTCCTAACCCCATCTGAGTGTGCCTTCTGTTCTTTATGCCCTGGCTGCAAAAGAAGCTGAGAGAGTAAGTATCTGGCATTTCGGCTTCTAGGTGGGAGGTGGGCTCTGCTTCCCTGCAAGGCTCATGAGGTGGGAGATTCCCTAAAATTAGGGAGAGGTAATGATGTACACTATCACCTGCTCAATACTGCGCAGAAGGTTTTCATTAGCTCAGTAAGGCAAGGCAAAGAAACAAAAGACGTAAATATTGACAATGAGCAGCAAAATTCTTCATTCACAGATGTAATAATTATATGCACAAATAATCCAAAAGACTCTGCAAATGATTGAAATTAGTAACTGGATTTAACAAGGATCAGTGTACACAGGTCAATATACAAAAATATCAGTTGAATTTCTTGATGCTAGCAACAAATAATTGGGCAATGAGGTTTTTTTCAATGCTACTTATAAGGAATGTAAAATGGTACAGCTGTTATGGAAAACAGTATGGAGGTTCCTCAAAAAATTAAAAATAGAATTACCATGTGATCCAGCAATCCCATTTCTTGGTATATACCCAACCGAACTGGAAACAGGATAGCAGAGATATTTTCACATCCAAGTTCATTGCAGCAGTGTTCATAATAGGCAGGAGGTGGAAATAACCTAAATGTCTATCGATGGATGAATGGATAAAGAAAATGTGGTATATACATACATTTGAATATTATTCTGCATTAAAAAAAAGAAGGAAATCATGTTATACACCACAGTACGGATGAACTTGGGGACATTATACTAAGTAAAATATGCCAGTCACAGAAAGACAAATACTGTATAGTTCTGCTGGTGAGGAACCCAGAGTAGTCAAATATATAGAAACAGAAAGTAGAAAGTAGTTACGCAGGACTGGGGTGAGGCCAAACGGGGTGTTGTTCATTGAGTTTAGAGGTTCAGTTGTGCAAGATGAGAAAGTTCTACATATCTGTTGCACAATATGCATGCAGTTAACACTTCTGTACTGTACTCTTGAAATATTTAAGGTAGTGGATTTCGTTAGGTGTTTCTTACCACAATAAAAAAAATGCTATTTACAGTAGCACTAAAAATATCAAATAGCAAGTAATAAACTCAACAAAAGATGTGTGAGACCTCTACACTGGAGATTGTGAAGCCCTGATGGAGAGATTGAAGACGAGCTTCTGAGAGTTTCCATAGTGCTGTAACAATTAAGACAGTGTGGTGTTGGCGCAGGAGAGACAAATAGATCAATGGGACAGAATAGAGAATCCAGAAATAGACCCACACGCATTCAGTCACAAGATTTACAACAAAGCCTCCACGGAAACTCAGTGGGGAAAAGAAGGCTTTTTTCAATAAATGGTACTGGAGCAATTAGATATCTGTAAGAGAAAAAAATGAGCTTTGTCCTCTGCCTCAGCACCATACACAAAAATTAATAGTTGGTAGATCATAGATCGAAATGTGAAAAATAAAACAGCAGAGTTCCTAGAAGAAAACAAAGGGCAACAAACAATTGTTCATGACCTTGGGGTATGCAAAACTTTCTCAGACAGCACACAGAAATACTAATCATAAAAGAGCAGAGTGATACATTGGACTACATTAAAATAAGATCTTGTTTTTTTCCCCATCAAAAAATCATTTAGGAAGTGAATAGGTAAGTCGTGAGGTCATGGACTAGAAGAAGATATTCAGAGTATCTCCAACAAAGAATCGATTTTTTTGCGGGCACTGAGGTGGCTCTGTTGGTTAAGCATCCAATTCTTGGTTTCGGCTCCGGTCATGATCTCTCGGTTCATGGGATTGAGCCCTGAGTTGGGCTCTGGACTGATAGTGTGAAGCCTGTTTGAGGTTCTCTCTCTGCCCCTCCCCTGCTAACAGTCTCTCTTTCTGTCTCTCAAAATGAATAAACATTAAAAAAATGAATCTGATATTTTTAAATGTTTATTTGTTTTTCAAAGAGAGAGAGCAGGAGCAGGGGAGGGGCAGAGGGGGGAGCAGAGGATCTAAAATGGGCTCTGTGCTGAAAACGGTGAGCTGGATGTGGGGTTTGAACTCATGAACTGTGAGATTATGACCTGAGCCAAAGTCAGACACTCAACTGACTGCACCACCCAAGTACCCCAAGAATCTCATTTTTTTAAGGGCAAAAGAGTTAACAGGTACTTTACGAAAGAGGATATCCTGATGGCCAATGATCATATGAAAAGGTCGTCAACATTATTATTCATCCGAGGAGTGCAGTTAGAACCGCAGAGATACCATTGTTACCCACCAGTTTGGCAAACAGAAGAAAAGCAGAACCATGCCTTGTGAAGATGTGGGGTGACCTGAATTCTCAGACACTTCTGATGGAAGTATGAATTTGCTCAATTACTTTGGAAAACAATTTGGCTGTGTCTGCTTAAAACCCAAACATGGCCTGTTCTGTGATCCAGCAATGTAGACATTCATCTGAAAGCAATGAAATATGTGTGTCCCCTCCAAAGTCACACAAGAATATTCCCAGCATCAGTGAAATACAATACTGCGATAAGAAAGAACCAGATACCAGGCCACAGCACGGATGAATTCACAGACATTGTACTGAGTGAAAGAAGTAAAAAAAAAAAAAAAAGTGTATACACTGTTTGACCTCATTTTTATGAAGTTAATGTAAAACTAGTTTATGGTGATAAAGATCAGAATAGTAAATAATTCAGGGGGTGGGGAAAGTTAGGATCGACTAGGAAAAAGCATGAGGGAACGTTCTGGATGTGTTCTATATCTTCATCTGTTTGGTATACAAGTGCAAAAATTCGTAGAGCTATACTCAATATTTGTGTAATTACCTACAAAGCATGTACCTTAATTTTTTAAAAGAAGAAAGGGGCTCAGGGGTCAGGTAGAAAAATGATGGATGGTCACCCAGGGGATGCAAACGGCAATCACTGTTCCAGTAGAAGGCATGGGGAAAGTGGTGGGGACCTTTGGGGTATCCCAGGGCGGTGCAGACTCAGTCAGAGCCCCTCTGAGTGACCCCTGGCTTGGGCCATCAGATCCCATGCTGGAATCCAGAGATTCAGGGCGGATGGAAAGCCTCTCGCGGTTGGATGATCAAGCCCAGGATTCTGGGCACTTCCTGGCATGACAGCTGCTTCTCTCTTGCATTGGCTCAAGTTCAGGTGCAGAGGTTTCTGCGGTATTCCCCAGTGAAGCCCCACCCTCCACCCTCCAGCCCCAGGCATGCTTGAGTGCAGGCCAAAGCAGGACTGGGTCAGCAGGCTTGGTCAGAGATGCCCTTGGATTAGGGGAGACCCTGGGTGGCGTCCTGCATCTCCTTGGGGTTCCAGGCCAGGGGGTATTCAAAGTGTGGTCTGTTACTGAGTCTGTCCACAAACCGATACTCACCCATGATGATCTAGCATGGACATGGAGAGTAGGCACCGAGAAACTCTATAGCTATTCTAGCACTCTCGGGCCTATTGAATTTACATTATAACATTGGGGCTTGTATGTTGTATATCTTTTTTGGTTTGCGTTTCATTTTTCTAATTTGTGCTCATCGTATTTTTGAAAAGCATAGGACTGTGATGAATTGGAAATGTTTACAAAGAGAAACTGGTCTTTCATCACAGGTGGCTTGAGGAGTATTTTCTTCAATGCTCAAAGGGCGTGTCCTAACAGAACATATGGAAGAGCTCAGGTTGGGTCCCTGGTACGTCAGGGGCTGCTGCTGCCTGCACTTGGCAATTTTTAGAGACATTGAGCAAAACAGCCTAATTGAAGTTTCCATAGTTACCAGCCACCACCGTGGAGAACATGAGCAGATCTTAAAGGGGAAAAGCAGGCAGACGCGCAAGTCAGAAAGGTGGGGAGGAGGTGTCTGGGCCGGAGAGCGCGGCCACGACAGCTGCAGCCGTGAGCTGTCATCTCCATCCCAGGGGCAGATGCCTGGGGGCCCAGCGAGGGCACATCACCCACTGCGGCTTTCTGTGAAGGACACCGAGGCGTTTAGCACAGCTGGAGGGATGCCTTACTACCCTTCCGGCATCCCACTCTGGCCCTGAACCTGTCCCAGCTCCAGGAAAGTCACCCTCTTTCTCTGCTGTGCAACCCACCGTCTGCAGGGCTCCACACCCCAGACAGAGTCGGCGATAAGGGAAAGATGGCAGGAAGGTACCAGCTCCACACACCACCCCCCCTTTCCTGCTCAGGCTGGGGGTGAGACAAGCCTCGGTTTCACTATTGCTGATTGGGGTCAGTGCTACCAACCAGCCAGCCACCTCACGGATTCATTCACTTGCTCATTCCTTCATTCATTCACTCAACAAACATTTCTAGAGTGCTTGCTTGGGGCCAGCACGGTTCCAGATGCTGAAGATAGAGCAGAACCCAGCCAGAGAAAGTCCTTGCCTTCATGAGGCTTGTACTCTCACGAGAGAGGTGGACAATAAAGGCACAGGCATAAACTATAATGTCAGGTAATGATCCATTCCATTGGCCCAAGGGTGTGCACAGGGCCAGGAAGGGCTGTGGCGAGGGTAGAAAATTCACACCCAGTCTTTAGTGCTTGAAGGGATCTGAAGGGCTAAGACACAGCCACATTGGCCATGTGACTCACAGCATCACTAGCAAGCGCCTCATAAACCAGGGCTCAATAGATGCTTGTCAACCAAATCCGTGGAACCATGGGAATTAACACTTTGTAAGTGCCTCTGGGCCACATCTGCACGTCCCTGGACGTGCCCTTCATACCCATTTGGGGGGTTAGGTGTGACGGGTTCCATCCAGGAGCCCGCCAAGGCCTCCAGCCACTAGACGGCGCTGTTGCCACTCCTGAGCCCTGCGGTAGGAAGTTCGAAGCCAAGAGAAGGAAGGACCCTTGTAGCCTTAGGAAAATATTTGGGTTATATGAAATACGAAGCAGTCCCGCCTCATAATTACAGGGTCATAAATCACTCTGGGGGAAAAAAGGGGCCAGGGGAAGGGGAGACGTGGGACGTGAGTTTACGATCTCTCCAGAAGCCCTTGGTGGAATTACAGCCTCATAACTCACTGGGGCCTGCGCTTTCGGCCAGCCTGGCCTGAGCTCTTACTCCGGGCCGCAATCAGGGTGTCAGCGATAGGAGGTTCCCTTGGCGGAGGCTTCATGCAGGCCCTTTAGGCTCTCTGAGGACTATGAGGGGCTGGCCTCACTGGGTGCTGGCAGCTGGGCTCAGTGTTAGAGATTCCATCAAAGTGTGTTCTAAGGACCCAACACCAGATGGAAGGGGTTGGGGGCTGGGTGGGGCGGCAATGATAGTCTGCAAAGGGCTTTGGGACCACAGAGCAAGGACTCTGGATCTCTCATCAGATGGGGTGGAGCGGCATGAGGGTGCCCTGCTTCTCCCTTGTCTGGGCCGTGTGTGCAGTTGGCCCTTTTACAAGATGGAGACCACCGGCCTCTCCTCAGGCAGCAAACACAGAGCAGGGCTGCAGGCGAGCTCACAGACCAAGAGCAGACCATTTGCTGAGGGAGGTGGCAGTGACCTTCCTTCAGCTGAGAAGATGTGCGTGGGAGGAGGGGGTGGCTGTCATGTGCGTAGCCTCCCCTGGCTTTAGCTGCAGCCTCTGTCACACTCAGGGTGTGACTCAGGGTGGAAACAAAGGCAGTGGGGGGTGGGGGGCGCAAGCAGGTTTCAATGGCAAGTCAGTGATGCGTGTTAAAAAATAGCTACTTTTCTTGAGGTGGGGTTACTATGTGTCAGACATTGTGTACATAATCACACTTAATTCTCACAACTCTCTCACAAATTATTTCCATTTCACAGATGAAGGGAATAAGGCATAGAGACAGATGTAAATCAACTTGTCGAAAGTTTCACACACACACACACACACACACACACACACACACACACACCCCACTGAGTATGGTATTGGAAAGTTGAGCCCGATTCCTCTGTAATTATTGTGCATCCCGCCAGGAGGCCTGACAGTGTCTCATCCCCGTGAATGGCAGTCCCTAAGTCTGAGTTAAAGTCCCATTCAAATTCTATTCTCCCCGCCCTGCTTTATTTCACAGTTGCCGTCCAGGCCCCATCTTTGCTCATTTTCTCGCAACGTCCTTTGTACTTCCAGTGCTGTGGGGAGAATCAGTCAAGCCATCGATGGGAGAGAGACTTTGTTTAATGTTTGTTAGAACACAGCACAGTCACTAAGAGCATAGGCTTTAGAGGCAGAGAAACCTAGGCTCACACGTCAACTCTGTGACCTCTTGTTACTCGCTGTTTCGGGGACTGAAGTGGCTAATGCTATGAGCCTCAGTGTACTCATCTATAAAATGGGCATAGTAGTGGCAACTACTACATAAGGCTGGGTCCAGAGAATTGCCTGAATAATTTCACTTTTTAAAAAATAATTTCATTTTATGAAATCGTCTCTCTGAGGAAGTCTTTGTGGCCTGGAAAGGGATGACCCTCTGTCACCAGGCATTGAATCAGGGTTACAGCCCCAACTGACTCTTGTATTCTCTTCTCTACTCCAAGCATCTTATCAGCACTACCTTTCTTTCTTTTTAAAAATGTTTTATTTTTGAGAGAGAGAGCGAGAGAGAGAGAGCATGCACACACAAGTGGAGGAGGGGCAGAGAGAGGGGATAGAGGATCTGAGGTAGGCTCCATGCTGACAGCAGAGAGCCTGAGGTGGGGCTTGAACCCACAAACTACAAGACCATGAACTGAGCCGAAGTCGGATGCTTAACTGACTGAGCCACCCAAGTGCCCCTTAGCCCTACCTTTCTTAAAGTCAATTTTTAAAAATTTCTTACTCTTAATTAACTTATTTTAAAATATAATTTATTGTCAAATTGGCTTCCATACAACACCCAGTGCTCATCCCAACAAGTGATTTTTTTAAATTGATAGGATACAGAAGACTTTGGTCTTTTTGAAACCTCCTCTTCAGGATCAGTTTGGTTGCATTACATGATCTTGAAGTCTCATATTTTAGAGAAAACAGTGGGCATTTATCTTATTCCCATGTATCCAGTGTTCAGCTCAGAATAAAAGAAATGCAAAACCTGGCCCACTCATTGAGATGAGGAAGTAGAAATGAAGGTGAAATTTTTAGGGAATAAAATGATTGGGTACATATCAGCATTGATCTGTTAAAATACGGTGCTGAGTGGCGCATTTGAGGCAATTAGAGCTACAAGCATCCGGGATAAGGTGCTAATTGTGCAGTGCGCAGAGAAAGGCGGAAGGTGCCAGAAAGGTTAAATTAGCAACAGTCCCTCTGAAAAGTCACCTGCAAGTCTGATGAGTCACGGAGCTAGTGGGCGAGTCCAGCCCTCCACCGCCATCAGGGTCTCCTGTTGCTTGGAGGCTCTTTGCGTATCTCACACGTGTGACAACTTTCAAGGTGGAATAAAACTTGGTTTTGTGGTGAATAATGGAAAGGAGGTACAAAGGCAGCACCTGTAGCTGGTGATGGAACTAGTAGAAAAGTGAAGAGGTAGAAGAAAAGCGAGGGCTCTTACCGAGAAAATACTTTTTGAAATGACTTTAATCTTGCTTTTATGGAATTATTAAGGGCTTTAAAGGGCTCTGTATGGTGCTGTCGACTTCCTCGTGTTCCACCTTGTACCCTCTTGACCCACCTTTCAACCCCAGCTGTTGTCACAGCAACGAGGTGACTTTGCACAGTAGCCTGACAGCACCTGCTTTAGGGACAGACACTGCATCCACCCGGCGTTCTTCTTGAGCGCTCCTCTGCTCTCATCCCTGGGGTCACTGGGAGGGGAACACATGCACCCATTCTTCCAGGTGCAGACCTTGGGGTCTGCAGGAATAAGCAGCCCCCCAGCGGCCTCTGAGCAGCGGGGGATGGGAGCCAGTGGACACAGTCTGTTCTGAGGGCGGCCAGGGAGATAGTCTTGCTGCCCACAGCGGGGCCGGGCTTGATGACACCCCGTTGAACTGGCTTGTCCTCATCCCCTACGTCCACCTCTGTTCCTCAGGACCACTTCCCCAAATAAGCCACCTGCTCACAAGCCCTTGTCTCAAGCTCTGCTTTTGTGGGAACCGCGGGCACTTATCATTTTTAATTATTCATGTCTGTACTTTATTGGGAAACTTTTATCTCGACTTGCATTTCAGGATTTGGCCGTTTGCAAGATCCTTGCGCTGACTTGACTCTCTCTATTCATCTCATTCACAAACATTTTCAGAGTGACTACCAGATGCTGTCCCACAAGCTGGGGCCAGAGAGAGACCGTGTGGGCTCTTCCTCAAGAAGGCTGTCACTCAGTACCAAAAAAACTACCATCCACTAAAATCTTGCAAAGTGTCAGGGCTTGCTGTAAGTGCTTTGTAATCCTTGCCTCACTTGATCTTCTGTGAGGAAGGTGTTATTTTTTTCTCATCCTTATAGGTGAGAACACCAAGATTTGGAGCCGGTTAGGAACTCACCCAGAGTAACACTTCTGGACGAGGGTAGGCAGGGTCTCACTATTACTCTGTGCACAGACCGTGTGCAGGCTGCAAATGGGTGGGGGGTGGGGGGTTAGGAAGGGGATTGAAGTCACAGCAGTGTGGATGGTGTGCTCTCCCAGTTCTGAGTCAGTGGCATATTAGCCTGTGTGACCCGCAGAGGCAAACTACAGAGTTTCAAAGAAATGAAAGTTTCCAAAAATGAGAATCATTGTGGAGTTGGGGGCAGTGCAGGCTGGCACTCAAGGGAGTGGGGGTCTGGTCCTTTCAGTGCAGGAAACAGGATGTGCTCTAGGTGAATGGGGTGAAGAGTGCATCCCTGGTGCCTTGCCAGCTTCCCACTCCTCCCCCCCCCCCCCCCCCCATAACACACAGGCTTGATCAGGAAATGGCTGGGGACTTGGAAGATGGGGAAGCAAGCAGTGCTCCAGCTCTGTGCTCCACTGTGGAACAAGGGCAGGAAGGGCCCTCTTCGGTTGGGGGGCGTGTGTTGCTCCCCTGCCTGCATTTTAGAGGGGCCATCGGGCCTTCGTATTGGGCAGCAGCAGGTGCTGCTGAGAAAAGCCAGCATCTGTGTGTGGATGGGCCTTCCTAGGCACCATGAGACAGTGTTCTTTGTGGCCTCCTAAGTGTGGCTTGCCATCTTGGGTGGGACTTGTGTTGAGAACATGGTCTGTGCCTCCTAGTAAGGACAAGCTCTCTGCTTTCCTGGAAGTGATGAAAACCACTGATGAAAATCCAAGTACAGTAAAACCTTGGTTTGTGAGCATAATTCATTCTGGAAACCTGCTTGTAAGCCAAAGCACTTGTATATCAAAGCGAATTTCCAGAACCATTGGCTCAGTTGTGATCATGTGATGTTCGGCATCACTTACTCCTCGTATTGCAAGACAAAACTGATTAGAAATGTTTGCTCCTCTTGCAGAACCCTTGCACAAGTTACTCAGAATCCAAGGTTTCACTGTATATAGAAA
Organism: Hyaena hyaena; assembly: GCF_003009895.1. Taxonomy (NCBI): domain Eukaryota; kingdom Metazoa; phylum Chordata; class Mammalia; order Carnivora; family Hyaenidae; genus Hyaena; species Hyaena hyaena. The sequence continues at coordinate 4,962,104 of NW_024080640.1, forward strand.
GTTATAGGTCATGTTTTACAATGAACTTGGTTGGATTCATCCATACATGGCAAATAACAGCTTCTTAGGGCAGTGTGGGGTGTGAGTGCTGTGACCTCTACCTGAGGCTGAAAAACTTTCACTTGGGCAGCCTGCCGTTCTGGGGATGGGAAGCCATCATGCCCACTCCAGGAGGGAAGACAGACATTGTTGAACAGTGACACGATCTACCCACTATCCCTACGCACGGCCCAACCTCATGCACCTGCCTCACCTTTAGCTCATACTCCCTGCAGCCCTGCAGGCTTGGTTCAAGGTGGGACTTTTGTTAAAAGGAAAGCAGGACAGGTCTGGAGGAAGACATTGGTGTGGAAGTGACCCACCCCTGTTCTGCTCTGCCGGTAGCCACTCTCCCAACCCCGGGAGAGGTCTTGACCACAACGCCTGGCTCTCTTCACCTACAAAAGATAAGTCACTGGCTGAAATTGAAGGAATTCGTTTCCTAGAGATAAAATATTCATGGAGGGGATGTGGTCTGATGTGGAAAATAATAGAGGCATAGTGGTTGGGCGGGGAGATGACCGAGTGACCAACTTCGGGGCTGACTGCTTTCTGCCAGTCCTGCCACCCCTGTCCCTCCCGCCACCCATTCATGAGTTGCTGAACACTCACTTGCCCTGTGCTGGACACTTGCTAAGCTTGGGTAGCATACATTCAGCTGATATGGTCTCTGCCTTCGACAGTCTTACAGTCTAACAATCAAAGTACATGTCCCTTTCCATAAGCTGTTAGATACTTTTTGGCAATTAATCTATAAGGCACTGTTACAGAATGAATTGTGCCCCCCCGGCCTACCCAGATTCAGGCCTCACCCCCATTGTGACTGAATTTTTGGGTAGGGCCTCTAAGGAGGTAATTAAGGTTAAGGGAGGCCCCAGAGGGGGGTTCTAACCTGATAGGACTGGTGTCCTTATGAGAAGAGACCGCGGGGGTCTCTCCATGCACCCACCAGGAAAGGCTATGTGAAGACACAGAGGGTAGTTCTCTGCAAGCCTGGAAGAGAGATCTCACTAAAAGCCAGTCCTGGCATGCTAATCTTGGACTTCCAGCCTTTGGAACTGTGAGAAAATAAATGCCGGTGGTTTAAGCCCCCTCCCCCTCCCAGTTTTCTGTTACAGCAGCCTGAGCCGAGGAATATAGCATCTATTCTCAATTTGTTATTGAGGCCCCGGGCTGGATCCCCTCTGTTGTTTGTACAGTATCATTTTTATGACTGATAACAATACCGCATGCATGTGTCACCCTTCGTGGTGCTCAGGGTCTTTTTCACTTTGGTTATCTAAATCGGCCTCCCCCACAGTCTCCTGGGGATCATAGAGCAGTTAGAAGTGTCTTCAGGTCATGGATAAGGAAGCCAAATCACAGAGAAGTGGTCTGCTCAAGGTCAATGGTGGTTGCTTGTGGTAGAGTATGAGATCACACAGGTAAAGGCATCTGCGGACATGGCAGGAACTTGATCGGGTGTGGAATCTGACTTGAACTTTCACACTGAGCCCATCGTCCCTACCGCAGCCTGCTTCACGGTTTAGGACAAGGGAGAAATCTACTTTCCGTGTCAGTTGGAACTCTTGAAAAAAACAAAAATCACCACTCTGATCTCAGTCCAGGCAGTCTGTGCTGGTCTTAGGGTCGCTAATTCTGGCTTTCCCTCCTAGCTGTCACCTGTTGCCTCATTGTCCCAAGGTTGAAGGTGCCTGGCATTGGTCACTGGCTATAGGATGTGTCTTCCAGAGGTGATCGTGTCTGGGTCTCACTGTGGAGCCGTGCTGGCCCCTTAGCAGCTCCCTCTTACCTCAGCAGTGGGGTCTCTTCTGGAAGGTGGGAGAGTCTGTGAGGCAAGCCAGGACTTGCGGACTTTGCACCAAGTCAGAGGTCCCGTGTTGGTGAACTCCCGCACTCACACTCGGGGGGCTCTGCTTTGAAGGCTGGAGGAGCCCAGGGGCTGGGGGTGGGGGGTGGGGCCGGGGCAGCAGGGCGATGGGGAGGGCAGGACTTGCTGTTGGGTGCCTGGGGTCTGTCTGTCTTCTCCCACCCTCTCTCCCACCTCTCTTCCTCTTCCTCACGTGCTCTCCGTCCTTACATGTTTCTTTCCCTTCCTCATCCCACTTCCTTCCTGTTCTCTGGTTTTCAGTGGGAATAATAAGAACATTGGAGACGTGGAGCTCAACCTCCCCCGTCTGCTGACCCGAGTGAGGCTCAGAGGGGCAGAAGCATCTGCCCAAGGGCGGCCAGAGTCCCCGGGCCCAGGCCGGGGCTCACACTGGCCCGTCTGCTTGCGCTGCCCTTGCCCCCTTGCACTGCCACCTGGAGGCCAGCCTGGACCGTAGATGGACAGGGTGGCGGGCAGACGGCCACTTCTTCCCTGCTCCCTGCCCCCACTGCCACGCTTCCCATTCTCTTTCTCTCTCTGTCCTACTTCTACACCAGGGGCACAATTGGGGTCAAGATGTCTACCCTCTATCAGAATGCTCGGGGACAGAGACACTGATACAATCACTTATGGGAGGGCGCAGTTTGCTGCGACTTAAAGCAGGGATGGCAACTGGCCTTCTCTCCGGGACCGACTCTAGCGGGTTAGTTGTGCGCGGGCCTGGAGGGCTGTGTTGAGAGGGGCTCAGAGGCTGATCCAGCTTCATGCGGAAGTGGTGTGTGCTGACTCCACCGGCGGGAGGCATGCTTGCTCTCTCCCTCGCTGGGGGCACCATCATCTCCAGACACCTCTGCTTTGTACCCGAAGACAGAGCCTTAAGTGAGAGAATTCACCTCTGGTGGTTGAGTGTAGACATCATGGAGCTGGAGAGAGACGCTTCCACATCTGTGCACTGTGGAGGCCTATTTATGGCCAGTGTTCCCTTCTCCCCTCTCCCTGCCCCCTCCTCGCCCCCTCCCCACCCCCTCCCCACCCCCTCCTAGCCAGCCACATGAAGAAGGACCCAAATCCCAAACTGCATTTTTATTATTTTTTAATAAACTTTATTCTATATTACAAATAGGTTTTTTTTTTGTTCTGAACTGCAAAATAGGAATGCCTTATATTTACATACACAGGTATACAATTAATTATAACAAAGGTACAGAAGCTTGCCTTTACCAAGTTACAACTGGGCTCCAATTTAAATAGCATAGGTTTCCTTTTTAAAAACTTTATTTTTTAAATCTTTTTTTAAATCTTACTAGGATACTCTTTTAAAAATCAAAACCAGAAGACCCTCTTCCTCTGATAGAGTTGGTCCACCTATCTGTGAGGCTCATTGTAACACTGTTGTCTAAAGATATGTTTTGCTTTGTTCTAACAAAGGGTCTGTGTTCAAGGTGAGAGCTTTATGGAAACAGAGGTGGGGCGGGGCTGGAAGGGGGAGACCCGGGGCAGGAATGACCCGCCCCACCTCCTTCAACAGCCTCTCTCTGAGACTCAGCGGCCTCTGCCTGTCCCTCAAACCACCCATTCATCCTTTCCCGTTTCCCCTCTTGCCTCTAATATTTGACTTGACTCTGGGTTGTGTGCCCAGCGGCCAGACCCCACGTCCCCTGCACCTCAGGGAGCCATTCTCTGTTGGCCGTACCCTGGGGTTGCTGGTTACTATGGTGACTCGGCAGGACCCTGCTAGAAGCGACAGGCTGGGCCTTACCAGCTAAGGTGGGGAGGAGGCCAGCTGTACCCAGTCCCTCCTGTCCATCTCAGGGCCTGAGGGCTTGTTCTTGGTCAACGTAGCCATCACACGACTAAGCAAGGACCTCAGGCCTTGGGAACACCAGACCCAGGCAAGGAGTGACGGAGGGGAGGGCCATCTACTCTAAAACACAAAGTCATTGGTTTCCAAATGGAAACAAGATTCTCTGAGGTAAACTAGCTTTTCTTTTTAAAGAACGGAAGGTTTAACGAGCCAACAGCTGGGGAGAACATCAGGGAAGGGAGAAGAAGGAGAACACACGAGACACGTACCCCATCCTGGTCATGGGCCTGAATCGCATTCAGCAGTCCTGTCTGGTAAGCGGTCTCGCTTTGTTAAGTGTCCTTTGCATCGCTCTTTAGCTGTATCCTCTGTTTTGAATTCCACTCTTGGAAGGGAGCCCTTCCAAAATGTGCTTGAGTCGTAAGATCAAAGATACTAACAAAAGATGTTCTAATTCCAGATTAAAAAAAAACAAAAAACAAAAAGTGGTGGAAGATGAGCTTCACAGACCGTGTCTGTTTGCCCGAGCATTTGCATTCTCAGGGGACGAGACTTGATGCCTCCATGACCAGTCCTTAACAGGGTGTCCCTACGGGTTGAGGTAAGCTGATGGGAACCGCACAGGACTCAGCCACACCAGGGGAAGCCCAGAGAGCCAAGACCAGACAAAGCGAAAGGGGGTGAGGAAAAGGGAAGGTGGGGTGGACCCAACTGAGGGTACAGAGCCCCCCCGCCCCCACCTCACTGGCTCTGCCAATACAGACAGAAGCCTCTTTTCGTGTATTAGGGCTTTTGTTTCATTTAGCTTTGCTCTGAGGAAGTCACCAGTCTACTCAAGGAATTTAACCGAGACTCTAATGAGTATGATACTTTTACAACCAAACGAATCCTGTATATTTTATAAAGTTGAATACTCCCCCTACTAAAAAAAAAAAAAAAAAAAAAAAAACCTACAATTTTATTGGGGAGCAAAGATTTATAGTTTAAAAAAAAGGTCTCTCTTGAAAGTCTCAAACTTTTACTACAGAGACTCCTTTCTAACTGGGAAGAACGGTCTTTATAAGTTTTCCAGCCGAGGGCCCCCCACTCTCAGAGGCTCATGGTGTCCCAGCCTCTCTCTGGAGCTGCCTCTCTAGTCACCTGTGGCCCTACCTCGGCTTCCCGCTCTGTAAAGGCTCACCTGTGGGGGTGAGGTGGCGGGAGGGGGAGCGGGGTGGGGGTCACCGCGGGCCCCAGCTCTCGGAGGTGCAGGGGGAGCACCAAGGGTATCAGCAGCCATGGAAACCGCTTCCCCAGGCGTGGCGTGCCCACATCTGGGAACTATTCAGACCCACTTTCTAACAACAGCGGTGAGGGGAGCCCCTCTCCACCCCCAGCCCCGTGGCTCTCCTCATCCCTGCAAGTCACAGGTAAAGAGGCTTGTTCCTTCCCTCCCGCAATTTGGGCTCCCTCCTTAATCTCAAACGCTTAACATATACAGACAAAAAGTACCTCAAACCCCAGATAAACAGCCCACATACAGAATAAGGAAAAAAGGAGGGGCTGAGGGGTCTAGGGCCCTCAGCCACCTGCCCTGGGAGCTGACCGGAGGCAGGGGGGCTGCCGGGAGGGCTTTGACATGAACTTGGAGCAAGGAGAAAGGCCATGGAGGAGCCAGGGTCCGCCTGGGGCAGGTCTTCCCTTGGGAACTCTGGTGGCTGCAGGTTATTCCTTCCCAGGAATGCCTTTCGGCCTCCCGCTGGACTGCCTGTTGGGGTGGCCCATTCCTGGAAGGGCCACGGAAGGGGTGTCTCTGGGCCTCCCAGCCTCTTCCCCTCCCTCCTTGCTCTCTGAGAGGTGGGAAAGTTTGTTCTTGATGAAGAATAATTAACCTTAACCTTCGCTAGGTTAAGTACTTGACTTCACATCCTATGAAGCCATAGGAAGTGTCCCCTGATTCCTAAGAAAGGACACAGATGGAAAACAGGGCTTTGCCTGTTAGGTCAAAGTGAGAGGTTGTTTAGGGTTCTGGAAACATCAGCAGGACTTGCCTCTTGGACTGGAGGGCGCTTGGGAAATCATTGCTTGTGGCTTCTCTGATGGGGGATCCCCAGGGACAGACCCCCAACCACTCAGGGAGGCAGTGTTAGGAGGGTGGGAGGGGCCCAGGGCTGTGTGTGGGGGAGGGAGAGGGGGCTGGGCTGTGAGGTCACAGGCTGCCGGTAAGACTGGATACATGGCCTTGGGGCAGAGGCTGCAGGTGAGGGGTGGGGGGGGGCACACTCCCCTCGGCGGTGGAGGGACACCCTCAGAAGCCAGGCGTGCAAGGGACACATGAGCACGAGAACCTCGGGCAGGGGGATGTGGGGGTGCTAGGACAGTACCTAAACCTTGCCCAGGGCTGAGGGGGTGGGGCCTGGGCCTGAGGGGACAAGGTCAGCGACCTTACCTGTCGGGGACTGCTGCTTCTGCCTGGCACAGCCCTGGGCCGTCAGCTTCGCTTTGGGATTACTGAAAATGACTCCTCTCTCTGACCGTAGCCCTGCTCGAGCACCTCAGTCCTGACCCATCGGCTCACCGGCTCATAAGAGGGAGGCTCTAGGGCTGACCCCGGGTGTGCATGGTGCTCTGGGGGCCTGAGCCTACTTTGCCTGTGAACACTCAGGTTGTCCTCAGTCCCTAAATTCAGACCACATTGAAAGAAGGCAAGAAAAAATGTTTTCCTGAGGAATTAACTGACACAATAGCCAACTTCACTTAGTGGTACCATCTACAGTTACCGAGAGATGTCCTTACATGGAAGGACAAAGAATGGCGAAGCCCCCACGTGGGGAGACTCATGCCCCCCGAGAAGAATGACGTGCCTGCAGCTGTCTTTCCCAGATTCTTTCCATCCATCCTTTTCAATTCGGGACCCCACCAAGCTCCCCACCTCGTACCACTACCAGCCTTCAGCCCATCTCCCTCCTACATTCAAAATCCCCACCTAACCCACGTCAGTTATCCCGGCTGTGGGAGCTCCTGGCACCGTCTTGACCCTGGCGGTCTCAAGGGGTGGAGGGTGCAGGAGATGGTTGAAGGGGGAGGTGAGAGGAGATGGGCCTTGTCTCCCTTCTTCTCTGCCCGGGACTCAAGGAGTTAGATAAAGATTCCACCTTAAACAGAGTTATGACCCTGGAAATTCACTGTCATGGTGGGGGGCCCTTGAGGGGAGCTCCCTTCCACTGGACCAGTCTGCCCAGCTCCCCTCTCTGTGATGTGCTGGCCCGCATGTACCCCCTGGACAGACTTGGGGTCTGTGGCCTGCCAGGAGGAGATTGGGAAGCCCAAGGGGAGCTCTGGAAAGAACATGAGGAGGCAAGGACAGCTCTTTGACAATGCTGCCTTGTCTATACTTTGAAACATATCACACGTACACCACGAATCCAAATGGAAGAAACAGAAAACGAACAAACAGCGAAAGGAAAGAGAATTTTTGTGGGCAAGAAAGGTTGCAGCTCTGGGTGATTCTATCCCACTTCTCCAGCCTGAGCAGGCTGCAGAGGTTTCGGCAAACAACACCAGCAGCAACCCCTACCCTCCCCCCACCAACAAACTAAAATTTCCCCCAAAACCCTCTCTGAGGAGAAAGGAGGAGAGCCAGGAGACTGTCCTTTCCCCCTTCTTCCTGACACTGAGGTTTCTCTGAGGGGTTTCTCTTATGACAAAATATAGCGGCGGGGGCGAGGGGGGGGGGTTCTGTACCGACAAAGGAACAATAACAACAATAATAACAATCCGGTAAAAAATAAAAGCTTCCGCAGAACCATGATAATAGTTTTCTTGTCTGCCTGTTCATTTTTTCCCCTTTCTAACTGTGCAAAACTTAAAAAACAAATCAAACACACTCACTCATACATGCGCTCACACATACACTCAGCTTCCATTCAGCAAATCTGTTAAATATGTTTGTGTCTCTCACCTCCCCAACCCCTCACGTGTGCAAATAACATCTCAGCGGCTGTGGAGCCTCTTCTTCCCGCCTCCCGCACGCCTGCTTTCTGGCCGGGGCCCGTGGCTCCTTGGGAGGAAATAAAATGGTCAAGGGTAGAAAGCCCATGCTTCTCACCTGGCACTTCATTTGCCAAACCTTTGGTTTTTTGTCCCCCTTGATGCCACATAATACCCTGCTGTGGGTCACCTCCAGCCAGCCTCCAGTCAAGTCTAGGCCTCCTTCGGCCAGTGACCACCCTGATTTCCTACAGAGAGGTGGCTGTCCTTCCACCCACCAGCACTCAGCATCGAAAGCTAGCGTTGAAATATCCTGAAGCTGCAGAATGAAAAAGCAAGAGTGGAGAAGGGTAACACATCAGAGTCCCCTACATAGGATAAGAAATCCTTCTGAGCTCTCTGCCTGCTCCTGGGGCAGATACGCACACGCGCGCATGCACACGCACACACGCACACTCACACATGCACACATATTCACATCCAAAGGGCCTAGCGTTCTTAAAAGTACAGGGTACTCCATAGACTTTGCTGGGAACGGAGTGGCTCCTTCCTCTTTCCAACGGGAAATCCATTTTGAGTGGATTGCAGGGAATGACGTCTGATGCTTGGGGAGTGAAGGCAAGACTGGGATCCTCGCCCATAACCACACCTTAGACAATGCTTCTCGTCTCCCACACTGGTGTACAATTAGCCACCAGGGCTACCAGGAGTGAATCTTGTTGATGGTGAGAAACTGGGTCAGATGGCATCTAAGGTCCCTTTAAGGTTTCCATGATCCTCTGTTAGACCGTCTCTTACCACAGCCCCTGCTCACCCATGTCTCAACACACGCTTGCCCGACAAGCTGAAATCCATCCAGAGATGGAGGGACAGATGGAGAAACAGATGCGAGGGCTGAGGTCCACTGTGTGTCTCTTCTGTCATTGCTGGCCACGTCCTTCAGCTGGAGTCCTTGGTTCCTCCTGGACATGGCAAGCTAGGGGCGGGGTTTGGCTGGCATTTTGGTTTGTCTCCACGAGGCTATGCTTGAGCGTGGTTCTTTCCATAATGACTGGGGAGGAGGTGAGGAAGGGCAGTGACTAAGGAGACAGCGGATGTTGAAGGAGTCATTGCCAAGGAGGTCTGGACAGTGGAGTGACAAGGCCGTCTGCATAGCAATGGCACCAGGCTCTGCAGGGGGATAGGGGCTCACTCTCTGCCCCAGCATTCTCTAGAGTTCTCAGGAAGGGTGGTGAGGACGGAGCCACAAAGGCAGCTGGAGGTAGAATCTCCTGGATGTATTCTGCATTTTACATTGATCCTTGATGAGCGCCAACAAAGGAGGATGCAGGTGCTTTCTCTGGACAGCATCGAAGATCTGGCAATGGATTAGACCCATGACCATGGGCGTGTTGCATTTGCATTTGGAGGTGAATGGAAAACAACAAATTCTGCTTCCAGGTTGGATGCAACTCTCTTTCCCTTTCTCCCCCTCCACGTTGTTTCTGCCCCTTTGAGCCAGACGAGAAGGTCTGGAGGGTCTCCATGGTGGAAGGTAACTGCTATTTCTCCTGTCTGGCTTTCCACAGGCAGGGGAGGAGATGGGCCAAGCAGGTCCCTAGAAGCCCTTGGAAGGGCTCCAGGAAGACTGCAAGGGGACAAGGAGGCCTCTGGACACCAACACAAGTAAGAGGCAGCCTGAAAAGCACCTCCGAACTCCTCACTCTCTGGCCAGGCAGGAGCCATGGCCTTTCTCACAGTTGCAACAGAGCCACACACTGACGGTCCCCCTGGAGATGGACTGTGTGACAAGGGAGAGAGCCAGGTGATGTCTTCCCAGTGAAGATAATACTGAGCTCACTGCCTCTTCCCCTAGACCAAAGTCCGACCCACTGTGTGAGTGGAGTGGCAGCCCAGGGACGGATAGCCTCTCTCCGTGGCTCCTCCTCCATCCTTTGGGCCCCGCTGCTGATGCCTGGGCTCACCCGGTAGAGAGAGCCCCTCTGATATCTTCTGGCTGGGTCCCTCGCATGAGCCTGGCCATGCTGGACTAACTGAGGGGCGGTGGCTTGGTTTGATCGTGTTGGCAGAGCAACGGAGAGAAGGGATGCAGGGAGAAGGGAGAGACAGAAAGAGGCAGAGAGAGACAGCGCTGCTCAGGGGATGCTGCTGACGCCAGTCGGAACTTGCACTTGGTAAAGATGATAATCTAGACTGAGGCACGGCTTGGTGTGTCCCTCCCCCCAGGGGCCCTGGAAGGACGGTTCTCAGCTGTCTAAGCTCATGAGGGTTATGACTTGTTCTAGTTTGTAGGCCAGTTTCTGCTTTCCACACTGGTCGTCATGGTCCAGAGGTCCGAGGATCTGTTGAAGGGCCAAGAACAGGGCAGTTACGAGTTTGTGCACACACGTTCGTGTTCTTAGGGGGCCAGGGCGGTCAGGCTTGGCGAGCCACGTGCACATACAGATGCACACAGGAAGTTGCTGGGTCGGCAGGCAGCCTGGCTCACTCGGGAGTGGGGTGCAGCATGTGGGTACCCCTGTGTCATTGGACACTGGGTGTCAGCACGTACATCAGCATGTCTAAATAAATGTGTGCATTTTAGTGTCCACGTAAGACAGCTGACAGTGGGCAGGAGACGCCTGCACAAAGATGCGCCAGTTACCTGTAGGGTGACAAGCAGATAGTCCCACTCCCATGTAAAGCTTGGTGCCCTGTGTCTCTGGGGAATGTGATTTCACAGATACTAAGAAATCCCACTTGTCATCCAAAAAAAGGAGTATCTTCCCCATCAGCTCCCCAAGGCCCCAGGTCCCACATTTAGGAAGTCATTTGGCTTTACTTGTCCATTAACAAGCAACTATCCTTTGAAGAGCCCTATCTCAAGCTTTCTTGGTCATCAGCACTCATGATAGAATGCCAGAGCCTTTTCTGAGATCGGATGGTTGGTTGAGGGCAATGACGGCGAGCGACTGTGGAGCGTGATGGGAAATGTGTTAGAATATGACTCAGACTCAGGGGATATGGGATTGAGTAACAGGTCTGCCGGTTTCCAGCGAGGTGATCTGGGCTAAGACATGTCACATCTCTGAACCCTCATTGCCTCATCTGTAAAATGGGGGAGCTACTGGTCCCTCCGTGGGCTGCTCCAGTGCAGAGGACAAAGTCACAGAACACACGGGAGTGTGCCCTTCCCACGAAGTCTACTCCACAAGGGGTGCGTGAGACAAACAGGCATGCGTGTGCTGGGGCTGAGGGGCAGGGAGGCGGAAGAGGCTGCAGGCTTGAGGGGAGCCTCCCAGAGCCCTGGATTACTTGGCCCATTGAATGCAATTTTAATTGAGGAGATGAGGATGGAATTGCCAACTTCTAAGCTGGCCAAGAACTGCCTGTTACTGGCACCAGCATTTCACGAGGATGGGACATTTTCACACCACGAGCAGACAAGTGTCCTTGTAGCCTAAAGGGCAGTCCTTCCAAAATGAGGCAATTGCACCCCCACCCTAGCGCACTCCACATCGCCCTTCCTTCTCTCATGTGGCCACGGACAGGTGAAAACTTTGCCCCTGACCAGCAATGACCTGCAGTCTGGCATCTCGGTCCCTCCCCTAAGCGACTCACAGCTGGCTTCTCCTGCACTTGGCGTTGACAGCACTACGCTGCTCGTGGTCTGCTGGGGCTCCCTCCTTAGCCTGCGGTTCCTAGACCTCTCTCAGGGACGAGGTAGAGAGGAGGCAGAGAACTGGGGGCACTGGCTTTAGCTCCTGTTACTACCTTCCACTCAGGGAGAAGGTGGTTATGCTGCTGCTCGGACAGAGGGAGCCTGGATTCTGAACCCACTTGGGCTAAGCCTGAATGACTAAGAAATCTGGAAGCACCTCTGTACTGGCCAGGAAGAAGGCAGTGTCTGCAGTGGCAGTGACCCCAGGTGACGTTTTCCACCCGGGGAACACGGCAAGTAAAACAGATCCCGTTCTGTTCTGTTCTGCTCTCTCCTGTCCCATCGTGTCCCACCACACCACACCATTCAGCCAGCCACGAGAGTGGGCAACTGCTTGTTTAAAGAGAATTAGACCCAAAAGAGAAAAGGGAAAAACAAAAGAGAGGGACAGGCAGGGGAGAAATAAGAATTTTCAAAAGAAAAGAAAAGGAAAGAAACAGACACTTTATCTAAATATCTAAGAACAGGGATTAATGCAGAATTTACAGAACGGAGCATTTCTTCAACCCCAGTCTGTGGCACAGAGCCCTCCAAGTCCAAGGTGACAGACAGCTTCCCCAGCGGAGGTAGACTGTGGCCTGGAGTTCAGGCCCTCAGTGGCCTAGTGGCCTAGTGGCTGCCACAGGCGGGGACTTTTCCATCTCCACCCCATCCTTCCCAGTGGGCACGGGGTGGGGTGGGCTTACCTCCTCACTGTACTTGCCCACGTAGGAGAAGATCTCCGAGAGTGCGCTCATGGCGTTGAACTCATTCATGTGCATCCGGGACTGCTCGGCCAGGTATGCATTCATGTCCTGGTCGCTGATGGCTGGCATCTTCCCGATGTCCGAGTAATACCTGTCCGGGGAGGGAGAGGGGAAATGAGGAGCTCCAGCCGTGCATAGGAGAGTAGAGGGCAGATGGAAACTCGCAGCACTGGGGCCAGTGGATGCCTGTGCATGATCCCCTGGGGACCATGGTGGGCTTCAGGGGCTGGCCCCAGAGAGCCCCCTACAGCTCTGAATGCAGGGGGTGCAGAGGGAAGGGATGTGGCCCAGATGTGGTCAGAGGGTGAACCGGGGGTGGGAGCCGGACTACGGAGGAGCTGTCTCCCGCATCAGCCTCCCAGCCACCAAAGCGTGGTCCAGCGTGTCTCTTGTGTCCTGTCCTCCTCCCGCAGATGCCAGGGCCGCCCTCCGCAGTGCCCAAAGGCCCTTCCAAGCAGTTGCTCTGCCTCGATGCCCTCCCCTCTCTGGGGAGTTACCCGGGAGAAGGGCAGGGTGGGGGGGCTGCTTGGGGAGAGAGGCTGGCAGAAGGCAATCAGTCACTGTCACCTGCAGCTGTGCACTGCTGTCAACTTGTTAATTAGACGCCAGCATTTACATTTTTAATTTCTGCAGTTTGACATTTTATGCAGCAAACCCCAACTCCTCCGCCAGAGGGGAGTGGTGCAGCTTCATAATGAGGAGCTGAAGGGCCCCGGTGCCCCCCCCCCCCCCCCCCCCCCCCCCCGCCGCAAAGACAGCCATGACCCGCTCTCCAGGTGCCGGCCCTTTATGTGGGCCTACAAAAGCAGGGAGGCTTCAGGGCAGTGGGGGAGCACCTGGGAGTCCTGGTCATCCCAGCCTGGCCTGCAGCTGAATGCTTATGGCTTTGGAGCTGGGAAAGCAAGCTTGAGCATCTAGAACACAGGAGGTTGGTGGGACCCTCAGGGGGGCAGGGACCGGGCTGAGGCGAGGGAGGCGCTGGCACACCTGTGTGAGTGCAGGTGCCAGTGACAGGCTCAGGGCAATCCCGGAAGTCAGGCAAGTGGAGGGGCATCCTCAGGAGCTCTCTCGTACAGTCTCACCTTGGCTCGAGTCCCTCGGTGCACCGACCAGGAATCCATAGGTCCTCTGCCATCCCCAGCCCTCCACCACCCCCAATCCAGGCCAGCAGACATGGCACTCTTGTGATACTCAAGCCATCACACTCGAGGGCTTGCAGTGCAATGACAGTTCAATTTGCATTCCTGGGCCAGCGAGGGCTGTGATGGCCGCCCTGCCCCACGCCACAGCCTTGCTGTGACCGCAGACCTGCCATTTGCCATTCTGGAAACCTTCCGAGGGAGACGGAGGGAGGGAGATGCAATCAGAGAGCAACCGGCAAGAGAAGGAGCTGGTCGGAAGGAGCCTCCTCTGACCTCAGAAAGCTGGCCACACACAGACACACTTGCCAACTGCTTTGTGGAGCTGATTGCATTTTGGCGGGAGGTCTGGGCCTGGGGACAAGAGCGTAATGGAATGGCCCTTCTCAGAGGAGCCTGCGGTCGGCCTCACGTGAGGCCGTTCTGCCCTCAGCCTCACCTGGACTTCATCCTTCACAACCTTCGTCCAGGGTGGGGTCCTCCACCCCCTGCCCTTCTTATGTTCAGAGCCCCCTGTTCCCTGTCCTGGGGCAGTTTGGTTCCTTCACTCCATCCCAGAAGAACCCCCTCTCTCTTCCAGACCTGCAATCTACCCCTAAACATCCTCAGGGTTCTGGGTGCTTTAATGACATTCCAGGTATAAACGTTCCAGGGAGAGACTCGATTCATTGGCACTTCTTCTGGAAAGCCATGAATGCCAATGTTCCATTTTATGCCAGAGACCTAGGGGTTTCAGCCCAAGGAGGTGTGTGCCCACTGTCTTGCCCCTCCCAAGGAGGTGTGTGCCCACTGTCTCACGCTGGCCGAGCGACATGTGTGTGTGGGGTCAGGGGCTAGGCCATCAGGTCATTTTGGTGGAAACCACAAGCAGATGACCTCCCTGGCTTCTCCGCAGCCAGCGACCAGGCCCGTCTGCTAACATGCCTGGGGCCAGAGCTTCCCCCTGACAGTTACACTCGGTCACACCCCTAGATGGTCAGAGAGACTGACAGGTCCTCGCCAACAGGACAGAGCTGTCATCAGAAGCAAAGACTCCTGCTATTTCTGGTAGCTGCCTGTGAAACTTCTCACCCTGCACCCCGAATCCTGCACCCTGAGATGCCTCACCACAGTCTCCACCGGAAACAGCAGACGCCCAGCACTCTGTCCCTTTAACGTGGCTTGCCTTGGTGTGTGCCAGAAGCCCAGTCTATTTCTCCAAAGAGATTATTTGGAAATGTGTCTGCGTGTGAGAAAAAGTGAGAGGGAGGGGTGGGGAGTGGAATGGGGAGAGGGTGGGGACTCCAGCCTTCTCTCCTGAAGAAATGGGTGGTGGGCCACCTGGACGTGCTTTGCCTTGTTCTAACAGTGAGGTCATGCCCTCACAGAGCAGCCCAGCCTCTCCTCTGTTGCTTACGTGCAGAGGGCGCTGGATGGGACCCGTGCACATCCGTGGCCACATGCTAGTCCATGAATGGACCAACCACGTGCCCTCATCTTCAGCAAGCACTGAATAGCTGAGCTGAGTGGCCATGGACAGCTCAATTTCCCAGATGAGTGTGGGGTTTGGGGTCCAGCTAACACTCTGCCTGGGTCTTGACCCCAACCTTGCTAGCTGGGCCCATCCACACAACAAGGCATGCTGACGCTGCCTTGACCTCTCTTCACTTCCCTCCAGGGCTGCACCCCACCTCTCCCCCTGGCCTTGCCAGTACCCCTTGAGCCGGATAATGACCTTGCCCTGGATTCCCCAGCTGTGTGGGCAATTGCTTCCTTCTCAGCTCCTGCTGGGCTGGCCTTTGTGCTGGGCTCCACCACTGAGAAGGCTTATTGGTTCTAAAGAATGCAATTATGCCCCATTAATGAGCTTCAAACAGGTATTCTTATCAGCAGGCTGTGCAGTGCGGAAGGGGAAGGTCAGCCTGGGCTCCTGTACTTGAACTTCCTCCCATGGGATTTCTGCCTACAGGTGAGCCCCTTCAAAAGGGACTGACGCTCTGAAGGTCCCCCAGGACCCCCTCCCCCATCTGGCCAACGCCAGGCCTGCTGATGAGGTCTGGGTCCCACCACTGGCCCTACTCGGCTTTCTTTGCTGAGTTTGTTTGGACCAGATGGGATGCTAGTACGCTTGTGGGGCATCGGGGAGCTGCTGTAAAGGGTAGAGCCCTGGAATGCCGCATGTCTCGCTGTCAGCCAGTCCATACTGGTCCACATCTGTGGGCTTCTAGGGGACGGGCCCAGTGAGCGATGGTGTGTCTCCTCGCTGCCTTTAGGATGGCACCAGTGATCAAGAAGGCGGTCTCTAATGCCCTGAACTCTTAGAGGAACAGTTTTGTCATCCCTCCAAACACCTCAAGGATGAAGTTGTAGACATGAGAAACATTTAGAGCCTGAAGGCCCCGCACAGAGATCTTCATCTCTGAGAACCCCTCACTGACCTCTCCAGGCCCAGCAGAATCAGGCTCTTCCTCCCCCGCAGCACGATCACAGCTCGATGGGGTTTGCCGAGGGCCTGTCTGTGCGTCCTCCTTGACCACGAAAGCCACAAGGGAAGGGCCAAGTGTAATATATCCCGAGTGCCCCATACACTCCTGATGGAGACCATAAATGTTGGACCCATGGATTGATGAATAAGTTAATGAAATGTCTATACTTCACCTCCAGTATTGCTCCCAGGGTGCACTGTCACCGTTCTACATTTTGAATGGATGGCTTCCTGAGAGGCATTTTTAAATATTCAAAATCCTTAACCTCTTTCATACTGTGACACATGTGACAGATGGCATTGAAATGTGTGGCACACCCCAGTCCGGTTCTGAGCCGGTCAGCTGCGATTCCGCTCCACTCAGCCCTACCGCCAAAGCCTTGAGGGCAGGTGAGAAAGGCTAACGAGGCCACAGGAATAACCTTGAGGCTCTTCCAATTTAAGAGGAGAGGAAATCGCCACCTGACATGAAAATTTTTACTGCTATTGCTAATGAAATAGGAACTATAACTGGCCATGACACACTGTTATGGTGATTCTGTAAGAGGAATGTAGTGGTTGATCGCTACCGGGGAACACGAGGACCTTCGCCCTTCCTCTAGATGTGGCCATAAGCAAAAACCTGCATACTTGGGCAGACACAGCAAAGACTGGGAGCGTGCAGTGGGGGCTGCCAGCCACTAGCATTGTGGGTAAGCACCAGCCATGAGAGGTTGGGCTCTACCGTCGTTCTTCTGAACCACACGCTGCCAGTGCCGGTGGTGGGCAGAGGTGGGAGACCAGGCTTGCTGTGCACCCTGAGCGAGTTCTGTCTTGCTCGACTTCACCTCCAGCAGGCAGACAAGCTCAGAGGCCAGCCTCCGAGGAAGTGACGGTGGACTCCTTCCATCCCTCACCTAGTGAAGCAGTCTAGAC
This sequence comes from Hyaena hyaena, assembly GCF_003009895.1. Taxonomy (NCBI): domain Eukaryota; kingdom Metazoa; phylum Chordata; class Mammalia; order Carnivora; family Hyaenidae; genus Hyaena; species Hyaena hyaena. The sequence continues at coordinate 4,978,750 of NW_024080640.1, forward strand.
TTGACCTCCAGACCTGCTCACGCTGTGTCTCCCAGCCCCTCTGTCTCTGTCCCTCATCCCAGAAGGAGAGGAGAAAGGGTTTGGGTGGGATCTCAAGCGAGTGAGAGATGAGTCTCCCTAGAGTACCACTGGTTGCTAAGAAACTGGCGGGATAAGAAATGGAAACCATCGAGCCACTCCTAAAAATAACCAAATGGACCAGGGTTACTCGTGACCCGCAGCAGCTGCGTGGCACAAATGTCATTTCGCACCAGGCGGAGGGAAGACTGTTAGCTCCGCGCAGGCGTTATTCTCACCTCTGACTAGCTAGCCGTGTGCCGAGGGGGGTCCTCTCTGCAGGTGTTTCATCAATGCCCCCAGCCCTCCACAGCCCTGCTTCCTGGCTCCCTGCCTGAGGTCCCAGTGCAGTGCCGTGGGACCCGCGCTGGGAGAACCAGAGCCCGGCTACGGCCTTTCTCCTCTCTATCTTTGCTGACGAGCCGGTGACCACACGGGAGGGCTTGTTCCCAGCAGCTCTATTGTCAGAAGACTGAGCCACCGTCTATGTGGAGGGAGGTGAGAGCCTCTCCTGGTGATCAGACTTAATCAGATACAAGGACAAGGGGGCCCCTCGCTCTCTGATGGCCAAGACTGCTGCCCACCACGTGCCTCAGCAGGAAGGGGTGGGGAGGGTATCAAAAAACAGAGGGGAGAGGAAAAACAAAATTCGGTGCTGTTTAGCAGAACCATGCTACTGAGGTGGCCAGGACTCTACACTCTCTTAGTTAGTCCCTCGTTACAAGGGAAGGCAATTTTCAAGCATGGAGATGGAGACTGCCTCTTCCCCATGGGGGAAATGATACTGTTCATTTTGTCTTCAGTCACTAAGTCAAGAACAATTTCTGGCATCTTTCACTCTTAAAAAGGCACCGAATCTGAGCTTCATGGCAAAAAGAGAAAAGGGACTCTAAAATCAGGACTGCCCTGTGGAGTTGTGCAGGTTGTTCGCTGAACAAAGGTGCTCGGGTTGACATCCAGTCCATCACTCAACAAACCATGCATCCTGGTCTGGGGTTACATCCTCCAGCAGGAAAGGGCACCTTCCTTAATTCACACAGAGGCACCATATAGGTTGGCAGAGGCCCCAGCTGGAAGCATCACTAATAGTATAAAAGTAGGATTTAGCGGAGTTTGGGGAACACCTCTCATCTTGGCCTTTTTGAATGTATATTTCTTCATTTTCATGGACAGAAAATAAATGCCAGTACTACTGTGATGAATAAAGAAAGAAAGCTTTGGCTAGTTGCCTAGCTCAGGTGCTCACTAGCTGGAGCTGGTTGGCCCAGACACACCACTAATGATCTTTACCGTGAGTTAGCTTTGCATGAAGGGGCTCCCCAGCTTAGAGCTGGCCCTCCAGTCATAGGACACCGCATGAGACCATGATGAAGGTCATGGCTACAATGGCCGAGAAAGCACCACGGGCACAGGGCATCAAGAGCTCATCTTGTGAGAGTCAACGGTCTGGGGCAGTCAGAAGCGTCAGAGTGACAATGACATCCCCACAGGATGTCTTACTGGATAGACAGGGACTGGATGTTATTTGGTTCCTTGAGCATTTGTTTGTTTTGTTTTAGTGGGGGTTAGAGCAGGAACTGTTATTTCCTTCCTGGACCTGAAGCCATTTCAGCCACTGAGATCTGGAGCCCTCCGTGCAAGGAAACAGAGCACAGTGGCTGCTTCCGGCCAGGTTCCCCAGGGTCCCAGCTGACAATACCAACGGGGACGCGGGGGTGTGGGTATTACAGACTGCAGCATCAGGCTCTGCGAAGCCTGTCTGTAAGCACCGGCCCATTTTGGAGGGGACGGGACCCCTACTCAAGGGCAGTCACCTGCAAGCGGTCCTGCGTTGGCTCCCAGACCCAGCACTCACCTCTCTACCCAGTTCTTGTAGCTGGGGATGTCCTTGGCATAGAGCAGCTTGTTGGAAGGGGAGTCCTTGCCCAGCCGGTGCTCTGACGTGGAACAGGAGTCCATGAAGGTCTGGGCCACCACGGAGAGGCAGGCGTCCGTGATGCTGTTTTTGTGGATGTCGAACACAAACTGAGGGTTCTTGATCATGTTGACCCAAAACCGCAGGGGTAGGCTGTGTGGAGGGAAGGGGCAGACGGTCAGGAAGAGGGGGCAGGGGGCTGTGGCGTGGCCCGGAGAGTTCTCTGGGGAGAGAGAAAAGGCTGGGAACTGACTGTTCTTAAGCAAAGCCTATGCCTCTAACATACCTGCCAGGAAGCGGAGGATCAGCAAGGCTGAGCGCTCCACCCACAGCTAAAATGCCGATAGGCACTGGAGAGGGCTTGGTGCCCAGCCCGGAAATGCAGCGCTACAACCCTCCCTGATGGCACAAGGCCTTGGGGCTCAGAGGCGGCCAGTTTGGGTGCTACAGAGTGGAGTTTCTGACTCTATTCCACTGTCTATCCCCTACACCGGATATAATGCACATCGAATCCGCAAACCTTACAGAATAGCCTGGAATACAGGTTTTGTATCTTGTTCTCTGCCATCCACTGCATGACCTGGAAGAAGGCACATCCTTCCTCCCTGCCTGGCGGTATCAGCTTGAGCCTGCGCAGTGAAGGCACTGGGGCTGAGCAGTTGAAGCGTAGCTAACTGATTTCTCCTCTCTGAGCCAGCATGCTTAGAAACCCACATCCACAGCCCTTCATCTGTCCCTTGTGTTCCCCTCCCTCTTTCTTGCACTGAGTGCCTACTGCATACCAGGCACTATGCTAACAACTGGGGATATGGTGTGAATGGGACACATCCTCTGCCCTCCAGAAGCCAGCATTCTGGTGGGTTCGTGGGGGAGTCAGACCTGCCACCAAGTGTGTGCTCTGAGAACTATCAGTGCTGGAACCCAAGGGCAGACAGGGTCTCACGTGGGACACAGCGAGGTGTCATTGAGTCTACACAGAGGGAAGTGTTCAGAAAGTCTTCACAGAGGGAGATACACTGGATGGTCTGAGTTTTAAAGACACAGAGGTATTCCTTAGCTGGAGGAAGCCTGGAGCAAGCAGGGGAGGAATCAGCTAAACCAAGACAAAGAGAAGAAAAGCTGCAATGGGGTCTGATAAATGCAAGTCACGCTCTGTGTTGCCAGAAAGCGATATTGAGAGACCTGCCCCCCGCCCCCCCGCGTCCCCTTTGGCCATACTCGGCTGGCTCTTGCATTCTGCGGCTTCCATCCAGCCTGCTGAGATGCAAGTTAGGAAGCGGGATGGCACCAGGCAAGGGATCGCTTATTTCCCTCCCTCTGTCCCCCACCTCCTCACCTCCTGCCTTTTGCCCTGAAGTTTTATTGCTTTGGTTGCTGTTCTCACTGTTGGTAATAGTTATAGCGTTCCTGCCTCTTGAAACTTGAACGCTTAGAATTACTTACTTCAATACAGAGAGTACAATACATTTCTATGTGTTGTACCTCCCAGTAGCCAGTCCCGCCATACAACGGTACTAAATGCTAAAATACAGTAAGACCTCAGATTCAAGCCTGCCGATTGATCAACAAGCATGACGTTCCTACAAAGTGTGGAGGACAGGACTCGGGCGGCACTGAGATCTGACAACGGGAAGAGGCACTTGTTTCGTCCTGGGAAAGATGGAATAGGAGATCAGGGGATGACACAGAAAGCTGCAGCACACGCTCAAAGTCAGGGTCATTGTAGCTGCCCAGGGCAGACCATGACAGCTGGGCTCAGAGCCCCGGGTGAAGGATTCCCGGGTGCCCCACCTACGGGGTGTGCCCACACCTTCCTGTTTCTGGGAGTCTCACCCAGAAGAAAGCCTGGGGGGGGGGTGTTTCTATACCTGCTACACAGTTGTTTCCCCTGCTTATGCCAGTTGTGCTGACAGGCAAATCAAACAGGGGCGCCAGGGCACCACACCGAGGCTCCTGCCTAATGAAATATTAGCATATTATTAACATTAGTGGTGGCACTAATCTCTGGTTGATTGCAGCCACTCAGGCTAAATGAGCAGGAGGTTTATTTCAAAGTAGGGAAACGTGGAAGAAGCGGGTGGGGGGAAGGTGAGCTACAACTCTGGCCAGGAATAAAGAAGAAGTCATCTTTTTTTTACGCAGAGACAATGAACTCGGAGTCATGATGCAGATCTTGTAATTCCCAGATGAACTGCTTCTTGCCTGAGCAGCGAGCAGGGTCAGGGGGCGCGTGTCCTTGGGTGAGAGAACGCGAGCCGGGTACTGCGGACGACCGCCCTGGGGTCCCTGCGATGATGCCATAGCACTGGGAGGAGCTGGTGTGGAGGGAAGGTCGGGCCCACGCCAAGGGCATTTAGGAGGGTGGGGGGCTTACCGCAGCAGGAAGTATGGGCTGAAAACCAAGGTGGTCTGCTGGTAAGGGGCATGTAGGGGTGTTTGGGAATCCCAGCCGGGCCCAAGAGCGGGGCTGGGCAGAGAACGTCTTTGTGTTGTTGAGTCGGCTACCGTTCAGAGGACATGGTGAGTAGGAAGACTCGCTGGCAGAGGGAAGCAGATGGGGTAGGTTGGGGACCGGGCCCGTGCAACGGCTTTGCAGACCCAGGCTAAAAGAAATGGGCAGAATTCAAAGCAATCTTACCCGGACCAGACCTGGCAGGCCCTCTGCAGGGAAGAGCCTTCACCCCGTGTCCCTGAGGAATCCAGATCCTAAGAGTGTTATTTCAGAAGTGTTGCAAGAACCCGGCAGTACAAGATCTTCTCTCACCCGGAGTCAATGGGGGAGCAAACCCAACTCCTTAGTGCTATGGTCCAAACCTCTGTTCCCGCCCACATTTCCGGGTTCAGCAGAGAGCGCGCTAATCTTCAGATGAAAGAGACGAGAAGCCAGAGCAGATGACGTTAAAGGAGGTTTGAGTGCCACTTCTGACTCCCCACGTAATCTGTGTTTGCTCTGGGGCTCCGGGCTGGCTGCCAGGCCCGTCCCTGCCATCGGCTGCAGGTGCTGGGCAGCGGGCTTGTGCTGCCTTAGAAGAATGTTCTGGGGAAGAACAACCCGGGACAGGGACAGTTTAAAAGACCCAGGGAGGCAGTTCTGGAACTGATGGGACCAAATCTAAGCCGGCCTGGCCTGAGATAGAGGCCTCGAGTACACACCACATTGGTCCTGCATCTTCATCAATATGTATCGAGCCACAGCTTTGTGCAAGGTTCCACACCGAGCGCTGAATACTGATGTCTGACCTTGAGGCTGGAAACCCAGAGTATACTCCCAGGAAGGGAAAGGAGGGTATATGTTCAAGGACAGAGGGGCCACAGCAGGGACATCTAGGGTGTCAGGATTCAGAGAATCCTGCTTCCTCGAAGACAGACAAAGCAGGTACGGGAAGGTCTCTTCCCCAAAGGGAGTCTGGCGGAAGGGAAGAGCCTTGCTCCTCAAATAGAACAGAAATACCTTTTGTTCACCTAGACGACTCTCAGGTCCAAACTGTGCTTGAGGAGCCCTGTCAGGTGCTGGCTCTAGAACTGGTTGCATACATGCATCTTCGGCCTCTTTGTCCAAACAGCCACCTGCCTGTCTCTTAGGCACACCTGTCAGCCCAGCGAGGGCAGCGGCCGTGCCTGATGGTGTCTGCATGCTCAGCGTCAGGCACACAGTGTCGGGCACACTCTGGATGTGACAGGGACCTGGTAGCAACATTTGGCATGTTAACCTTTGCTCGCTTATTTGGTTCAATAAGTGTCTGCTACCTGCTTGATCGATTGATGGTAAACAAGGATGCTTTGGGTGGAGGGAAGGGAGAGAGGAAGCCAGCAGGGACATAGAAGGAGAGGGTGGGGAGGCCCAGACACGGAGCCTGCTCCGGGTCTCTGCGGAGGAAGGGGCGGTGTGGGGGGAGGGCTACGGCATCACTCACCAGTTGCTCTTCCAGGTGTGGCGGACATGCGGGTCGTGGATGCCGTGTTTGTCGGCCTGTTCGTCCAGGAAGTCAAACATGTACTTGATGGCCAGGGGCAGGGCTGAGCCCCGGTGCGCCGTGCTGAAGATGGTCTCGAACAGGTCATCCACAAACTTCTGCAGCGTGCCCTGTGGAGTGGGGCCAGTTCAGGACACAGCTCCGCCCAGGGAGCTCTCAGCACTGGGCTTAAATTTAAATCTGCCCAGCAGACCAGGAGAGGGGAACGGAGGGCAGCGTGCATGCAGCCTGGCCTGCCCAGGGGAGGGGGGCAGGGGGGAGGCCAGGCAAATGCGTGCATTAAATCCCCTACCATCTTCATCTGCCTCCAATGGCTTTAAATTTCCCGTGCACGTGGAAATAGATATAATGTTGATGACCTAAGCGAGCCTTCCTCTGCCAACAACATGGGTTGGTTTAACACCCTTTGGTGGTGTTATTTTAGCACCTTCCACGAATGCTAACGAACAACTCCCTCGGTCAGAGCAGACAAACACAATCTGCTGGTTTTGTTTCGGCATCATTCACACTGGCTAATGAACAGTAACGCATGCGGCTCTGCAGAGCGGAGGCGGAGGCCAGCCTCACGAGTGAAGGACTAAGTGCAGGCACACAACATTCCCAGAACCGGGATCAGAATGGTGCCTGGAATGTCACTGATGGAGCCCCGCTTTCCCTCGCTCGAGGTTGTACATGACACCCTCGAGACGGAGGCGTTCTGTCACGGGGCACGGCAGAACATGGACAGATGCAGCTAGTATCTCTGTATTTGGGAACGGGGCACCGAGAAGGATGGAAACAAAGCGTCAGATGCATGCGTGGGGTTTGCCCGAGGTGTGAGGTTGAGAAGGATTCTGCGGTTCCGTGCTGGGAAAGAATACTGGGGCTTAGTGGATAACAGGGAGGGTCCTAGCACAAATGCTAGGTATCTGCCAGCCTGGCATTTCTGTGGGGTGACGACGTTCCTTCCCACACCCCACATGTGCCCTGAACGCCATCAGAAGTCCCCTACCTTCGTGGCCAGTAGCCGCGTCAGATAGATTTCAGACACCATCTTGCTTCCCCGGTCGCCTTCCTTCTGGTCCCCGTGCTCGTGGTTCTTCACCAGATGCCACATCTTGACTCCGCTCTCCAGGTCGGGGGTGATCATGGGCGTGCGCGAGCGGAGGCTGTCCGGACTGCCGGTGTAGCGGATCATGTTTTCTGTCAAGGCAGCGACCCCGCCTGTGTGAGGCCTTTCCATGACCCACAGCTCGCCCCATATTCTGACCGTGGCCGATACCGTCTGGTGCTTCCTGCATTTTGTGGGTGCCATTGGTGGCCTGGCTTGCGTTAGTCAGTCCATTCCCTGAGACTAGGATACTTTTCCCACCACATGCGGGAAACTCTCCTTGGCTACTTTGCCCACTGAGATTCCTCGCCTTCCTATACTTGCATCTCTCCGGCCCTTAATTACTCGATTTGTACGAGTATCAGCCTGTCCCTCGTTACACGTTTCCTCGTAAGAGTTCTGAGGTGATGTCTCCAGAACATGTGCCCTGTTTCCCTTCATGACTGTTGAACAGACAAGTAATCGCCTTGTCACCTGCTGACTTGCATCCCCCGTCTGGCCTGGGCCAAACCTTCCCACCTGCTTGCTGCTGACGTGTGGGGTGTGGTGCAATGAGTGTGGAGCAGAAAAGAAGATGAAGATCCTACTGTGTGCCCGCATCAATGTAGGTTTACTACTGATTTTTCACAGTGACCCTGTGGAATTGGTCATTTTTTCCCCTCCAGTTTTGCTGGTAAGAGAACCAGGTCTAACGGCGGTCAGGCAGCTGGCCCCAAAGCACACGGGGTAGCAAAACAGGGCTGCACAGGGGCCCCCGGCCCGCACCCAGCACCCTCTCCCTCACACCCCGGAGCCGGAGCCCTGGGCCTGCACCTTCCCTCAGCCGCTTCATAACCGTGTGACCTTTACATGTTGTGTAGCTTCTGAGCATCTGAGTTATAATTTGCTAATCTGCATAATAGGGGGAAATAATAATTATTTAATTCACTGATTGTTACGAACATGACGTGCGGTAATGAAGATCGCAAAAGTGAAAGCATCACGTGGGAGACTGTAAGGTGCTCGTGAAGGTTAGATTTTCTTCTTGTGCTCAAGGATGGAGGTCCCGGTCCTGCACCAGAGTCCCAGAACCAGGAGACTCCTCCCCAGTCAGGTCCGCCCCAGCGATGGTCAGCCTGCCTGCCTCCCTCTCCCCCTCCCTGTCCGGGGGTCCAGGGCCATTCGGCAGTGTTGCCATCATGACACTCGCCACGGCGAGCTCGGGCATCCTCTCCTCCCCAGGATGGTTCACAGAACTCACCATATTTGCTCGCCGAGGTCCTGGAGACTGTAGAGTTGTTCACAGCATTATAGGCTGTCACCTGCTTAGACACTAGGGCCACCACAGAACCATCTGGCACCTACAGGGGAAAGGCTTATAAGAGATTGGGCACAGAGATTCAGGCACCTCAGGAAATAGGGACAATCAGAATTCACTTGGATCTTAGGGGCAATCAGTGCCTCGCCGAGGGCGGGAGGACTTCAGAGGCAGTCAGCTTTGCTTCATTGGAACGAGACAGACCAGAGTGCCGAATAGTATCCTGTGCTGTGGCTCACTCTTGGAGCAACTCTGGCAAGCTTGTCTCACCAGTACCCTCCATCCAGCCTTACACCCCAGGGATTATCTAAGAAAGGCCTTTTCTTGGGGACTTGCCCACACCCTTCTGAAAGCATGCATGTTGGCATCCTGTCTCCAGAAAGGTCAAGGTTTCCTGGCTGGGGGACATCAGGTTTCCCTGGGTCGCTAGGGGATCAGAAGTGCTGGTGGAGAGGTGGGTGTGAGGCTTGGTGTCTGGCCTCAGGGTGATCCTGTCTTTCAAGGCCTGAGACTCTGAGGGGACAGCAGGTTAGCCAGCCCTATCCCTCCCGCGCAGTCACCCCACCTGGTAATGGGCCAGGGTGTTCAGTCTCTTCCAGTCATTCTCAATCTTGGTGGTGATGTCCTCATCCTGGAGGATCATCCTCGCCCCACTTCCTTGTCGCCACTCTGTAGGGAGAGCGGGTGCATCTCAGAGAGGCCCTGGGGCCTGAGGACCCCTGTGCAGGTGACTACAATGGACCGTCTCCAGGGTGCATCTGTGATCAGACACTCCCTGAGGAGGGGTGCAGAAGCTCTCGGTGCAGAGGGGGGCCTGGGTCCCAACCCCACACGCCATGTGCCACACAAGTGGGGTAACAGTGCCTGTCCTCCCCTGCCTGCCTGTCCACGGTGAGTGGCCACATCTGTGAGTCGATGCTTCTAAAACCCGGCTGAATGAATGAGGCAGGTCAAAGCACTTAAGAAAGCGCTAAGTAAATGCAAGGTGGCGTCATCACTGCCACATGCTCATTTGCTTGATTGCAAGGTCTCGGAGCTAATGAGAGGCTGCAGGCTCAGTCTCGGAATGCCCTGTCCTGTTCCAGGGGTGTCCTGCACCCGAAAGCTGGGAGGTGGGTCACCCCTGGCAAGGAGGCTGGGGTGTGGAGAGATCAGCAAAACCCATTCTCATGGACTTAATGTATCCACATTACATCTTAGTGATCTATCCAACACCTAATTATTTGTTGCTTTAGGCATATACTTATATCCATACATTCTCCTCGGGGGCCCAGACGCCAACACACAGGCTCTCTGATGGATCCCACATGGGGAAGCAGGAGACTGTTTCCCATCAAACCAAACTGCCATCACCACCCATGGTACGCACCACATGGAGATGAAGAAGTGCACATTCCAGCCTTGAAATGTATGCACATGGAGACCAGGCACACACCAGCTCTCGAGTGCACGTGCACACCCACACATGCACATATGTTCACACGCACACACCAGAAACGAAAAGCAGCCTTTTCAATTCAGATGCAACGTGCGCTCCAGCCAGGAAGTCACGAATCTGGCTCCCAGGCAATCACGACCCTGCTCAATACTGCACGGACTCCAGTGCTCCTGAAACATGCAAGAGCCCCAGGGTGCGTGGAGCACAGACGGGTGCTGGAAAGCGTCATCTGACATCCCTGCCTGACCCCTCTGTGGGTTTTTCTATGGCTTACAGAGGCCCGGTTCAGGCCCTAACCCCACCCCCGCCGTCCCCTCCCATCGAGGCTGAGCTGTGGGCGCACGACTGGCCACATCTGCGGCGCAGAAAGCACTTATTCTTCCCCGCCTTGTGTGCTTGGCCGGGCCGGTGCCGTGGATGAAAAACAGGCCCAAGAAGGGGGCTGCCTGCCCTTAGGGGCAGCAGACTTGCTTGTAATACCCCAGGCCCCACTCCAGGCCGAGGGCTTGCCTGCCACCTGATTTAAAGCTTCATGGAGCATCAGGCCATCCCAGGAATGAAAACATGACGGTATCATGCATGTTCACTGGAGCGAAGGTCCCTGGGGACTTAGTGCTGTTGATGGCTTGGCTGGAGTTGATCCGCAGGATCAGAGCCTCGGGGCAGGTAGGGTAATTGACTAAAGAGGAAACGCCCCACTGAGGCACCTCGTGGCCAGTGTTTTATTTGTTGTGTTGTTTGGTTTTGTTTTTCATTGTGTGTGAGTGTGTATGGATGCATGCATTTCTGAGCAGGAGGAAAAAGTAGTAGAGTATCCGGCAGGTGGTCAGCCAGTTGCTGTGTGGTACAGTCCGAGTCCTGGTGAAGGCCAGCCTGGGGCTAAGGAATATGGCAGTCATATGCTCTACCCCAGTCCCCGAAGACAAAGCCTTTGGGTCTCTCCTTCTTGCCTGGTGAATAGCACCAGGGCCATGAAGTCAGAGGCTGCATGGGGGAATAGTACAGAGACAGCTTGGGAGCACGGAAGACAGGGTACTGCATTCCCCACATGGGGGCTGGGGGAGAAGCAGGGGAGGACTCTGGACATTACGTCCACTGGCTGGGCCTCAGGGGGAAGGAGGTCTCCTCCACTGAAGTGGCTGTGGGCTTTCCAGGAACGGATGGGGACCAGCTTTCTGGTTTAGCAGCTGCAGTGGCACTGTCCGCTGATGGAATTGTAGCACATGTCAGTAGGATCTGAACAAGCCACACTGCCTGGTGGACTAAGCCGTGATAGCTGGTGACTGATTCTGGAGCCTGATATAAACTCTTCCCTGTTGCACAACTCCCCCCTGAAATTGTGCAGTGCGCAGCCTGTGCAGCTGTACTCAGCAGCCTTGTTTCTGAGTCATGTCCAATAATTATGTAAGCAAATGAAAATCAGTCTGTATCTATGTCTCCAACTGAAAAAAAGTAGGGCAGAGTATGGCTTTGCTTCCCCCAGGACAGTGAAGGAATGATGGCTTGTCCTTAGGAGTACAAAAATTTGATGTTGCTAAATGCCTACTGGCAGTGCTGGCCCAGCACCCGGGATACAGTAAGTACTCGATGTGTACTTTATTAGTGAAGGAAGGAAGAAAGGAAGGAAGGAAGGAAAGAAGGAAGGAAGAAAGGAAGAAGAATGAGCGAGTGAGTGATGGTGGACTATTTTCCAGGCAGTACAAAAGAATTTTCTGCATCTGTGTTGGTGCTCACGGTGGACAGTGAGTTGCAGTTAAAGGGGAACCGTGAACTACTCTCTTAGCAACCTGGGTCAGAGGTTGATCTGAACTCCTCAGAAGCACAGCCAGTCATAGCCAGTGCCAGAAGGAAAGTTGTCTTAAATTATTACCACTCGTTTTATGACCGGGAAATTAAAGAACCAGGTTGGGAAGACAGATGCAGAGGCCCTTATCCCCAGGCCACTGCCCCTTCTGATCACCAGTGGAGATCTCTTCCATGGGCACTAACTGGGTTCCTTCTCTGGGCGGGACACTGGACTAGGTCATCGGGATATAGTGACGTACGAGGAGCCTTTGTGCATGCTCTGGACGTGTCCCAGAAGGGACCCAAGAAGGCTGCCGGCAGTGTCCCTCGGGCCGCAGCAGCTTCCTTTCCATAAAATCAAGTTCTGACGTTGGTGTAGACACAGGCTTTCCCCCCTGGCTGAGACGCCCAGCCATGAGGTACGCAGCGGGCAGCACAGGCGCTCAAAGGCGGGTGGGAAGCGTGCTCCTCACTGATGCCGATGTGCAGTCACACATCCAGAGGCCGCAAGAAGAGACCAGGGTCCCTCTAGCCCAGCCCCTGCCTCTGGTGGGCTACCAGCCGGCAGCACGAGGTAGCGACTCTTTCTTGTCAATTATCTCAGGAAGTTACCGATATTCCCCCAAGTACCAATATGAGGATACTGAGCTGTAATCAACTAGAGCACTTAGCCCTGCTTTTAGAGCTCTTGAACCTGTTTCTTCTCGTTATCTCTTACCCGGAAAAAATTGAGGGTGGGGGGTAGAGGGCGCCTGGGTGGCTCAATCAGTTAAGCATCCAGCTCTTGGGTTTGGCTCAGGTGATCTCATGGTTTGTGAGTTCGAACCCTGTGTTGGGCTCTGTGCTGACAGCATGGAGCCTGCTTGGGGTTCTGTCTCCTTGCTCTCTGCCCCTCCCCCATGCACGCTGTTTCTCTCTCAAAAATAAATAAAAAGAAACTTAAAAAAAAAAAAACCTTGGATTTGCTTTTTTTCTCCCTGAAATATAAGGAAGATAAAACAGTGAAATTCTCTGTCCTGCCCCCAAATCAGTCCTAATGGATGGAAACCCAGAGAGGTGGGACCCTGGTTTTGGCAGCTCAATCCCTGGGCTATAAGGGGCAGGCCATGGGGTGCCTGGCAAGCTGACCCACAGTGGGGGGTGGGGGGGACGCGGAGTGCAGCGGGAAGGCAGGGGATTGCCCGGCGCCGAATAACTTAACCTGGGCTCACCTGGGCACTCATTCCTGAAACTCACTCTCCTCGGCCAGAGTCCTTCGTTTTACCTGCTGGCCTGAGCACACTTCCACCTCCGAGTTACACTTTCCTTCCTTTCCTGAAACCCATCGTCCACAGCAGCCACGGTCTCTCTTTTGTTCCCGGACTCATCATGGAACATCTCGAGAAAATCAAAAGAGCCGACGCGGGCTCGGCTTTCTGGAGCGTTTCCGCACGGCTTCGTGACTTTGTCTCGACAGAGGCACGTGCCTGGAGCTCTACGGAGTCATGCCGGGACCAGGAAGGGACAAGGTCGAAGGCCAGAGCAGCTGGCTTCTTCCTGTCTTGGAGTGCCCACCCTTGGCATGCCATGGCCGGCTTCCGGAAATCCCGTCCCTGCCCGGCAGTGAGGAACCCAAGGGCAGGTTGGACTGGTTGAGGGTGAGGCAGGCTTGCCGCCGTCAGATCTGAAGGACAGCGGCCTCGTGCATGTGGCTGGCTGGGTCACCCTCAGGAGGCCCCTGAGCGAGGGCGTATCTCATTTTGCACTCTGTATTGTATATTCGACACACGCTTAGTGTTGATAATGGCAATGCAAATCAGTAGAGCCAAGGCTCTCAATCCCAAGTCCAGCACTCTCTTCACCAGATAGGCTCCTTAAGTCTTGCCTATAAAAACGGTACTAAAAATATCTCTCTTTTGTGTCCACACCTTTGCTGTGTATGTACGTTAGAATAGCTGAGGGGCAATGTGACAGCTGGGCCAACGGCCAGCGTCCTCCGGGTGAATGCCCAGCCCCCCCACAGCTTTGCCTGTCATTGGGGCACAGGGAGGGACCAGAAAATACGTCCAGACACCAAATGATGGGAGACACTGGGCTCAGTGATGGCCCCAGAGAATCCCGAGACCCGGCACGCTCTGGACCAGCACATCTGGGAAGAGGCATCACCTGTGGCCACCGTGCTGAAAATCCAGATCCAGAAAACCTCAGAGCCCCATTCACACTCACCCACTGCAGCACCGTCTTCCCTGTACCCACGGTGTGCCCTGTCCTGTGCTAGCACAACATTACACTTGCTCAGACTGAAGCCCTGGGTCCTGAAGGGCTCCCTGGTGGAAGGCTGTGAGGAAGCATGATGAATCGTGGGCCCAGGATCAGGGTAGGGTAGGGGGGAGAATGAGCAGCATCTCCAGGGGGTGGGCGCAGGGATGGTTGTGGGGCTGAGGGCTGGGCAGCAAGGGGGACGGGCGCTCTGGTCCAAAGATGCCGTTTATGTGATGCTTCTGGGGACCCGTGGATGTGTGTCAGTGTGGGAGGCAGTGGAAAGGAGAGGCTAGGAGACTGGAGTCATGTGCAAGTCAGAAGTGGGTTAAGAAAGATCTGGTGAGCCAGGCTAAGGCATCTGGGGGTGAGCTCCAGGGCGGGAGGACGGGGTGGATGAGACACGGAGGTAGGGAGCCCCACCAAAGATGGCTGCCCTTGACCAAGGCAGACAGTGAGGGCCCGAGCTAAGCAGTAGGGACTGGGGTACAGATGTAGGGGGTGTTCAGGAGATCGACCACACAGTGCTCGGAAATTCTCGAGGAAAAGGAGATGGGAGGGCCACGGCGTGTTCCCCCAAGTTTGAGAAGGTGGCTGAGGGAATAACTGGAGGCTGGGGCATAGACAAGGGAGGGGTTTGGGTGCAGGAAAACCCTGGAAGGAGACACGGGCCCCAAGCACGTCACTGGCCCGGCTCCTGGAGGGGCCCCTGCCTCCCAGCAGGTGCTGTGTTGAGGGACACACGCTACGTAGAGCACAGACCTGCACGAGCTTTGACCTTGTCTGTGTGTGCAGGTGTGCACACGGGCACACTCTCATGCACACACTCACACACTCATAGATGTCTGCACACACACATACATGCATGCATTTCATTTTACCTTAGGGTGGAAGCTCAAGGCTTGTAAACCCCCCCCCCCCCCCGGCTTCCATTCTTCCTATTGGCACCTCTCCTCAGACCTATCACAGAAGCTTCAGGAAAGGCTGACCCGGACGGGCAAGGGAGGGGGGATACACTCACCAGACTGATTAGAACGGGCCGATCCACCAGGGACCTTCTGCCCCAGGCCACCTTGTCTCACCTCGGGGGCACCAAGAGCAGGCTCTCACCACAGCCAACCTGCACAGTGCCTGCTCTGCCCCCAAAGACAGGACCCCCAAGCAGAGGCTGGAGGAGGGGACATGGGTACTGCCGCACACCTGTTGACCGGTGACCCCCAAGGAGACACCTGGCAGGGCCCCTGGGACCCTCAACATCCAGCAACTCAGCAGGGTAGGGAGCATGCGACAGAGCAGAACAGAGAGGAGCCATGACGGGATCAGTCTCACTTCAAACAAGGTTGGAAAATTGACCCAGGAGCGGGAGGGGTACTGTCTTTGTTTATGTTTATAGTTTATGCTTAAACTATGCTTTGTTTTTAAAAAAAAAAGTATTTTATTTATTGTGAGAGCAAGCTCTAAAATATAAAATAACTGAACTACAACATGAGGTGCTTAAAAGGAGAAATTCCCAGAGCGCCTGGGTGGCTCAGTCAGTTGAGCATCCCGCTCTTGATTTCAGCTCAGGTCATGATCTCACGGTTCGTGAGCGCGTGCCCTGCTCAATAGCGCGGAACCTGCTTGGGATTCTCTCTCCCTCTCTCTCTGCCCCTACCCTGCTTGCATGCATGTGCACGCTCTGTCTCTCTCTCTCTCTCTCTCTCTCTCTCACACACCCACACACACACACAAACACACACACACACACACACACACACAACATTTTTTTAAAGAAAGAAGAGATTCCCAGGTAGAACTTGCCATCTGCATTTAAGGTACTAGGTCTTTGTAAACTGTAAAGTGCCCTGTACTGGTGAGCTGCTGCTCTCTGGGGGGCATCTGGAGAGCTGAAGGCAGAAGGAGGCTGTGCTCTGCTCCTCAATTTAGGACACAGGAGCTAGGGCTTAATGGACATTCTTAAGTATGGGACACCAAGGCTCTGGTGGCCCTCCAGCTGGGCTGTGGTGTGCAACGTCAGAGAAGAGTGGAGAAGGGGGGTGGTGGGCACTGGAGAGGAGGAGACATGGCCCGGGGTTCATGTGCACGACGCACGGCACCAAAACAGAGCTGGTGGCTCTGACCTCTCTCCCTCGCAGCTCCTGCCTGGCAGCCCGGTGCCCCGCTCCCATCTCCAAGCACAAAGGACAGACACACTCAACAATCCAATTTGTTATACTTCCACCTTCCAGGGAGAGAGGGAGGTAAAAGAAGAAAGAAAAAAAAATCCCATTATCTTTATCTGTCCTTCCTATCAGCTGCAGCGGAAAATGCAAACTGGGGAGACAGCTGCTGTGAACTCTTTATATTTCATTCAGAATATAGTGTATCTTTTTATTGCATGCAGGAATTACTCGTTTGAAAAATATATATATATCCTTACAGCATGACTTGAACCTTGAACGGTAAGACAGAGGGGACAGCAGAGTTCCGGAGTTCTGGTTGAGGCGGTGTGTGTGTGTGTGTGTGTGTGTGTGTGTGTGGTGCTACTGAGAGAGTATTTGCATTAAACCAGAGGAATCTCTGGAGGTCAAGGCTCATGGGGAGACTTTACAGGGGGGAAATGGGTGTTCTCTCCACCTTCCTGCTGTGTGGCCAGGGCTCAGGCACTGTGCCTCTCTGAGCGGTAGATTCTCCCATACAGTGGATCAGAATGGCTCCATGATTTCCACTTTCCTGAAACAAGAGTCCCACAGCTCAGGGAGGGGTGTTCTGCATGAAGAAATGAGAAACTCGTCTTGCTCACACTGGTACCCCCATGCCTGGTGCAGAGCCTGCCCTAAGTTAGGCTCTTATGATACACATGTTAAAGAGTTTAGTGCCCCAGGGGGCTCCCTATGCCCAATACCTGTGGGTGGAAAGGGGCATAAACGTGGTGGGGACAGCCTCGCATGTAACAGAGTGGGGTCCTGTTGCCACTGCGCTTTGGGAGCCCAGCCCCAGACCCCTGACCTGCGGTATCTTTCCTTCCTTCCTTTCCTGGATTCCAACAGTTGGAAATGAAAGCGGACCTTCGTGTCCTTCATTTTTGCTCCTATGATGGTTAATTTTACGTGTCAGCCTGGCCTAAGCATCCAGTTATATGGTCAGACGTTATTGTGGATGTTTCTGTGGAGTTTTTTTTTTTTTTTTTGATGAGATTAACACTTGAATCGGTGGACTTTGAGGAAAGCGAATTGCCCTCCATGATGTAAGTGGGCCTCATCCGCTGGGCTGAAGGCCTGAAGACAAGACTGACTCAGCAGAAGGCCTTCAGACTTGAACTACAATGGGGGCTCTTTGCCGGGTCTCCAGCCTGCCAGCCAGCCTTGCAGACTTTGGACTTGCTGGTCCCCTTGCCATAGGCTGAAGTTCTGTGTCCCACCAAAATTCCTATGTTGAAATCCTCACGCCCTGTGCAATGGGGTTTGAAGGTGGGCTCTTTGTCAGATAGGTCATGAGGGTGGGGACCCCTTGAATGGAATCGGTGCCCTTGTAAAAGGGGCTCCAGAGAACTCCCTTGTTCCTTCTGCCATGTGAGGACACAGTAAGAAGGCATCACCGATGAACCAGGAAGCAATCTTCACCAGACACCAGGCCTGTCCGCCCTTTGATCTTAGACTTCCCAGACTCTGGAACTGTGAGAAAGAACTCTCGGTTCTTTATAAGCCATGCAGCCGGTGGTATCATGTTATAGCAGGCCAACGGGCTGAGACCCCGTAATCACGTGAGCCATTCCTTAAAAGAAACCTCTCTCTCTATATGCACATTCCATTGGTTCTATTTCTCTGGAGAACCCTGACTAATACATTCCCCATCTTGGTTGCTTAATGCCTAGAAAGGTCTGCCGAAAGGGTGGATGGGGGTGGGGTGGGGAGGTGAGAGAACTTCAGTCTGAGGAGCAATGGATAGAAGTGTCTGGGAGGAGCAATGGATAGAAGTGTCTGGAAGGAGTGGCCGGGCCAGGGGCCACGGTGATGATGAAAGTCAGAAGGAGGTGTTTGGGGCTGGATTTACTTAGGACAGTGACAGAGGTAGCTTAAAATGTCTTTGTCCCCTTTGAGCTGTTCTAGGACAGGTGTCCCTGCTTTGCCAGGGGCTGACTGGCATCGGGAGGGGGAAGGCAGTCTTTGCCCAATGCCCTGAGCTATGGGGGTGGGGGTGGGGAGGAAAGGAGAATGCTTGGCTCTCTTGCCTCTCTCCGGAGCACGGGTCTGAGTCCTCTCCTTTCCTCTGTGCTGTGTCCCTTCAGCATTGATTAATTTTTGATAATAATCACACCTTGCGTTTGTAAATTGCTTTTAGGCTTTTAAAGCACTATCACCTACATGACGCGAGAAGCTCGCTTTGGCCTCTTTCTCCCCTTGGGGACCACAGGCTGAGTTGAATCATGTAGAAAAAGCATTTGGGTCTCTGAGGAGGGTTCCATTTCCTTGTTATGCAATGTGGCTGTGGTAGAAAGAAAGCCAGAGCTTCCGGGGCGGCTCCAAACCCGGGCTCTCGTAGAGCAAAGGGCATTCCTCAGAAGGGCACCCACCATGGGGGGGCCTTTATGAGGTGTGCAGCCTGAGCTCCTTCCCCAGTAAGATGGGGCCCTGAGGCTCGAACTGCCTGAGGTCCCCACTTCCTTGGCTTCCCCCCGTATCTGTCCCTGCGGTCAGGGTAGCTCCTGGGTCCTTCCCAACAGCAGCTCGATGGGAGGGGTGGCCCCTTGGTTCTCCTGAGGCTGCCTTGTAGGCAGTGAGTCACAGGAGCCCCGGCTGCTGCGGGAAGCAGCCTATAGCTCAGAATGTGCACCCTGGGGTCAGTCTTGCTGCTTTGCTGCAGGGCTCAGGCCTCTTCACTGGGATGGGGTGGGGGGAGGTGGCTATGGGAGAGGTGGGGGTTGGAAGGAAGTAGCCATAGGTGCTTTGAGGCTGCCATTTCTGCTCCAAATGGCCCACCGCTCTGGCTGCAGGATGCTTTACATCTTTTCATTGATGCCCTGCTCTTGCCGGGCTTTTGTGTCTTCAGGCCTTTTAGGAGCACTTTTCCAAAGCTAAGGAGCGGCTCCTTCCCCTCCCAAGATCGGTGTGTGTGTGTGTGTGTGTGTGTGTGTGTGTGTGCGCGCGTGCGCACGCGCAGATTCCAGGGGGGGGGGGAGATCCTGAGCTGGGATGTGGCCTCGCTCCAGGAAATCAAGCAGGTGCCGAAGGCGTGGCCCCTGAATCTGCTTCCAGGGCTGCCCCCTGAGCTTGGGGTGGACACTACACTGCCGGACGCAGGCCCTGCCCTTCCTGAGAGCTGTGAAGTGTCTGAGCCGCCTCAGGAGGTAGTGTTCCTCACCACCCACCTGCCCTTTCCTGGTAAGGAAGAGAAGGTCTTCCGGTGCAAAAGCTCGGTCTCGGTGCTTCAGGTGGAGGCTCCCGAAGCCCCCTGCTGCTCTCCCTCCCGGGAGTCACCCCCTTCCCAACCGTGAGAAGCAGTCGTCGTGTACCGCCTGCACGCAGGAGCTCTCCCTGTGCGCTGACCCCAGCTTTCCACCCTCACCCTCCGGCATGAAGGCTCTTCTAACAGCTCCTCCTCTGGGCCCCACGATGTCAGGGTTACGCTCCCGCCCACTGTGCAGATAGGGACACTGAGAAGCCAGGAACACGGACATGGCTTCCGCCGATCAACAAGAGGAACGGTGGGTGCTACCTGGCTCCGCTAGCGAACGCCAGTCTCCCCAGGAAACCCACTATGAAGCAACCCACTTAATTGTTTGGGGTGGGGAACCCGGAGTCGGTCTCCCTCCCCCTGGTCCGTCAGCAGCCCCTTCACTACGTCCGTCTGTGGGATCTTGACGGCAGCAGAGTCACCGGCACGCAGACACAAGTGTTCACCCTGACGGGGGTGCCCGGTACCCCGGGACACACGCGTGAACACGCTGGTGCACCCCTCACCACCACCGACTCGCTCCTGTGCTCCCCCCTTGCCCCAGAAGCAGCACACACAGAGACACCTCTCAAGTGAAGGGGACTCTGTGCTCCCCGATCTCTCTCTCCCTGGGTGTCGCAGCCCCTGGGGCAAGAGGAGGGGGGTTAAACGAAGCAGAAAGGGTTGAGGTGAGTGAGTTTGTAGGACTTCCTGCTCCTGAGTCTTCAGGCATCAGACTCTGGAGGGACGTGGATGGCGCAGCAAGACGGGATGAAAATTTCCTTCGGATTTTAGAAAACAGCGGAGATGTCCATCTGTGTTGGATGGCTTAACGGAAGGCAGCTTAGAGGCCAGATGGGTGGATTAGGGGCCCCGGGAGGCCCTCCCACCCCACATTGCCACAAATCTCCAGACACAAGCACATACACAAACGCCTTTCTCTCCGTGCCCAGGATCAACAAACAGGCACATACCAGTTCCTTACTGGTGTTGTTCTCCCGATCAGTAATAACAACAGCCCATACTAACTGGGTGTGTACTCTGGGCCATGCCCTGCATTGAGGAGCTTTTACAAGCATCATCGAATTTCTTTCTTACGGTGAGTTGGGCATGATGATTATCTCCATTTTCTTTTAAGTTTTTTTTTTTTTTAACATTTATTTATCTTTTGAGAGACAGAGAAAGAGCATGAGTAGGGGAGGGGAAGAGAGAGAAGGAGCCACAGATTTTGAAGCAGGCTCTAGGCTCTGAGCTGTCAGTGCAGAGCCCGATGTGGGGCTTGAACTCACGAACCGAAAGATCATGACCTGAGTCAAAGTTGGATGCTTAACCGACTGAGCTGCACAGGTGCCCTGATTATCTCCATTTGATACGTAAAGAAATGAAGATACAGAAAGGTTAAGTAACTTGACCACGGTCACACAGCTATGACTTAGCAGTGTCAGGACTCAAGTCCAGGTGTGACGATGTGTCACAGGGTCAAACTGCCTCTCTTCAGCCATGGCCCCTTTGGAGCCTGGAGCTCCCCACCAGGGTCTCCCCAGGACAATATCTCATTAAATACCCAGGCAAGCCATAGATTGGCCCTAAGGGGCATGCCCTTGTTTAATAGGCTATGCAATCTATTCATGGAACATTCAAATAAAATGTCATCCCGCTCCCCAGCAGGCTGTCATCTCTCATTTTTCTCTCCTCTTTTTCTCCGTCTTCCATCACTGACCCAAATCCCTCCTGCCTGAGGTAGTCAGCAAAAATGACACACACAGAACAGAGGGCAAGGGAAGACCCTGGGGGCTAATGACGGTGGTGGCAGGAATGGGGACCACACAGATTCAGCTCAGGTCCCCTTCACTGCAGAAAGGACACCCTCAGCGACTCCAAAGACCCCAGAGGCAGTGGGGCCTGCTGCTCGCTGAGCAGCCCTGGGGGCAGTCTCCATGGGCTCCTGAGGTCTGGACATGCCTGCTCCCTGCACCTGGATCCCCTGGTCTGTAGGAGGCGCCTCTGAGCAGTCCCAGGACAGCCCCTGGGTGGGCAGCCTACTCACCCAGGTCCATGTCTGCAGCCTTCGGCCGGTGGGAGCAGGGCACATTCTTGAAGATGGCATCCAGAATCTTCTCCTTGACCTGAGTAATGGTATCACAGTTGAGGATCTTCACTGGGACCTCAGGGCTGTTGGCATTGTCTGGGTTGACACAGCTCAGGACCTGGGGAGAAGGAGCAGAGGCACATCGGGGAGGGCGGCAGGAAGAGCCGAGTCCCAGGTGCATCCTGGACCCCCCGCTGCACACACCAACAATCTCTCCGGACACGCACCCATACCCACACTCTCTCTCACATGTACACGGCACCATGTCAGCAGCACACCCAGACCCCTGCCCACTCCTGAACCCTCCCCTTCCCCATGTGTGGGTCCTTCCTCCCAGCCACTCCCTCTCACATACACACACACTAACACGAATCTGGCTCCTTGCTCAAGAGGTTTCATAAGCTTCGATTTTTGTGACTGTTTTGGGCTGATTGGAGGTTGGAGAATCTATAAGAAGCCTAATGGGTTCTTTAAAAATAAAAAGGTGTAGGTTCAAACTACTTGAGATCCTTTCCTGGCTCTGAACCCAGAACCTTGTGTTAAGGAAGAGTGGTCACCCTGGCCCAGGGCCTCAGTGTCTCTTTCTGGAACTAGTCCAAAAAATTCAGGCTCTTCTTAAGGCACCAAGCTGTATTTTTTTTTTCTTCCTTTAAAAAGTTCTGGGCTCTTTCCCAAGGCTTTGCTTCCCTTGCTGTTCTCAGAGAGGACCGAGACTCTGTCTACATGGATGGGACTGGGTGGGATGCTGGGGGGGGGCTGGGGGGATGGCTGCCATGGGGCGCGGGTGGGCTAGGCGGCTGTCACACCGGGCTCCCACACCCTCCCTCTGTCCCTGCCTGCCGGAGCCCCCCATGCCCTCCTCCCTAATCTTTCCCTGCCCTTGCCACCTCGGATCTCAGATCTCGCATGTCTGCAGCCTCTTACGACAGCTCCCCCTCCCCTCCCCCTCCTGTTCCATGTGGCTGCAATCAGACCCCCTGGACGCCTGCCTTTCATTAGCAGCCAGACTGCTGTGAGCTCAAACGGGAACATGCTTCCTCCATTAAGAAGGAAAAAAACCCTCTCCCAAATCTATAAATCCGGTCTCTCACCCTCAAAGTGTCCTAAAATGAAAACAATGGTGGAAGAAATTCTGGGCCATGGGCCCCTTCTGAGTGCCTTCTCCCAGCTCTTCCTTCTAAAGCATTCCGGACCCTCGCTGCCCCCTCCGTGGCCGAGCACAGCCTGTCACCTTGTGCTGCCCTGGCCATCCCTGTTGTCCCATGCTCTGGGCTCAGCCTCCTCTGCCAGGCATCAACTCAGACTTTTCTGGGCTTCCTCCCCTAGAACCTCGAGGCAGAAGCTGTCCCCCCTCCCCCACCCAGAGTATGGCCTGCAGACATTTCTGCTTGCCCCAGGGGTTCACGGTGACCCTAGGAGAACCCCATGGGATGCCTCAGGGCCTCCAGAGAAGAAGGGGAAGTGCTGAGGGACAGGGTTGCCTGGCCCCTGGCCAAGCCACAGCTCCACCCGGAGCACCTATTCCCATGCCCCTTGGCTAGGTTCTGAGCAAACTGCCTGATGTGTTTTGTTTCGTTTTTTCCTGCCAACTCAGTACTTGTCAAGTTTTACTGTGACTAGGATCCCTCAGGGGTTTTGTTAGAATGCAGATTCTGACTCAGGAGGTCTGAGGCGGGGCCTGAGATTCTGCAATGTGGCGGGTAAGCATGGAGCGCCTAGCAGCCAGCAGGCTCCTGGGCGAGCACCCAGCACTAGCAGGCTCCCTGGAGAGGCCAGCAGGGCCCTAGAACCCGCAAGCCCAGGTTCTGGTATCCGGCTGATTAATCACTCAACACTTTTGAGGGCACCTAATAGAAAGCGATGCACCCCTGAGGCCCTCAGTACCTGTCCTCCTTTGCGGTACCCCTCCGCCCAGGACAAGGAGAGTATCCATTGGCCCGCACTGTCCAGGGCTCCTGTAGCACTGCTGAGTCCCACGACTTCCCCTCTTTTTATCTGGCCCCTGCATCCCGGCAGCTCTGGCCCGGGACAGCCCTGGCTGCTGCTGTCTGGTACACTTGCTTCCCTTCCCTTCTCGCCAGCCAGGGGCTGCTGCCCTTATGTCTGTTGGGAGTTCCCTTTCGTAGGCCTGAGGTGGCGGTCCGTCTCCCCGCAGCCCTTGCTTCTCCGGGCAAAACAATTGCAATTTCTTTCCAGTTTCCACATGGCGCCTCTTCTTCCCCCAGTCTCTCCACTTGACGGCTGTGCTCCCCTGACCCACTCCTAGTTCCTCACATTGCCTGACACCCGGCTGGTGTGCTAACAGTAGGAAGGATGCTGCGATCTGGGGACAGAGCATCTTCATTGTGCGGGATTCAGTATTGAGGATCCATGGATGGGATGGGCAAGGAAGGGGTCGGGGGAGATTAGGCAGGAGACATTTCAATGCTACATCTAGCTTATTAAAAATCTATGCGGGTCTCTATTTTGGGAAGCCCCCCGCCCCTTTCTTATTTTAATCAGAGCCTCCAAGTCTCTCCTCTGGAGCAGAATGTGACTCAAGGAAGCCAGGCCTTCGGTTGCATGCTGCTCCTCTGAAGTCTCCTCAGTGGCGCCCATCCCAGCAGGTCTATCAAGATGCCCGCTGGGCCCCTGTCCCTCGGCCCTCTGAAGATGGAGAAGGACAGGTGCATTGCGGCTGCATCATTCCCAGCCAGGAGGGGCCGTCTCCCCATGGCCGTGGGGTCTGGGATTCACCCTGGGCTCACTGTTCCTGTCCCGCTCTGCCCTGTCCTGGCCCGGCCTGCATGGGTCTCATCTCCCCATAAGTCCATTTAAATCCTTTTGTCTGTCCACCCGTCTTGGCGCCACTTATCTGCTATCTTATGTTCTAGCTCCTTCCTTTCCCACCCCTCCTCTTTCCCAGAGGAGGCTCGGTGGGAGAGAGTGCCTCCATCACAAGAGCGCAGAGTCGAGTGAGTGTCCCGCCCAGAGGGACGGTGGCATTCCTCTGGACAGGCATCGCGGGAAGCGTGGTCCCTGCCTTGTACCCCTCCTCACACCCCATCCTCTGGAGTTTTGGGAGCTATGCACAATTACGATCCCTGGGTAAATCAATTCTAGTGTTAACCCCCCCCTTTTTGTTTTAGATAAAGAAACCCAAACCCAGAGAGATTGAGGGATCTGCCCCAAATCAGCCAGCTGGTCAGAAGCAGAGTCAGGGCTCTAATCCAGGCCTCATGCTCCCCCATGCTGAGCTTGGCTGCCTCCTGGGGTGACAGCTGCTATCAGAAGAGGGGGTCTAACCTTGACAGAGGGAATCCCTAGTTCCCTGGACAAGCGCCTTATCCACTAGGCCATCCTGGCCTCGCGGTCTGTAGCTTGGGTCATGGGCGTATTTGAACTTAGACTGGTAGGCAGAGCTGAGCTTCCGAAATATAACCTCTTTGAGGTTTCCTCTCCTTCGGCTTCCACCCTCTCTGCATAGAGCCGTCACCGTCTGCGCTGGGATCCCTGATGAGGCATTCATTCCATGGAATCAGCCGGCCAGCTGTTGGCGAGGCTTGGGACCCCATGCCCAGCGCCCTGGCCTGGAACCACACCAGCCTTAGCCCCAGATGCCCTGGTGTGGTGGTAACTGAGGGACCCCAGTGGTGACGGGCACAGGTGGAACACCTGGCTGGGCCCGTGCGCAGGTAAGGACAGGTAGCTTGTCAGCATCTCCACTCGCTGCTCAGGGGCATGGGACAGCGTCGTGAGGCCGGCTTACCAGGGTTTTGTAGTCGATCTGCTGGCGGATGAGCTTGTCCTCACTCAGGGAGTAGCGCGCCTCTCCTGTGATGGCGTCGATGGGCCCCTTCTCCATCTGCTGCTTGATGGCACAGAACAGCGAGAAGAGGGGCTCCCCGGCGCACTCCTGGACACAGAGAAGAGCCGTGCTGGGCGGACTCCGGACCAGCCTCCCGGAGCCCGGTTCCCTGGAGGGCTGCTCTCCACTCCCCCGTCTCAATCCTCTCCCGCTCCCCGTCCTTCTCTCTGGCTTCAACTCCCCCTTCAGACGTGTGTTTCTCCTAGCTCTCTGGACCACCTGTCTTCTCTCATCCACCCTCTCCCTCTTCACCTCCCCTGCCTCCTGTCTCTTCTCTGTTCCTCCTCCCCTCCCCACTCCATCCCTGCCCATCACGAGACAGAGGTCAGTCCCTGGTGGGACCAAGCCGTTCGAAAACAAGGTAATAATTGAAGTGGAGCAGATCTTCCATCTTCTACCCACACACGCAGCTGCAAGTGACCAGCCTGGGACCCTTATGGGCCTGGGGGCTGGGAGAGTTGGGGGCTGGCAGAGGTAGGAGGGGAGGGAGAGGGAAAGCAAGGAAATAAGGGGCGGATTGTTTGGAGATTACAAGGGGAATGTGGCTTTAGGGCTCGTGCAGAATGCTCTCATCTCCCCTTCACCTGGGAGAAAGTGGCCCCAGGGGATGGTATCACGCCAGGGCCGACAGAGGTTCTGTCTAGTGTCAGGGGGTCCCCCCCCCAGTTGGGGACAATGACAGTGGTGAGGGGGACCACATTTCTTGGAGGGGTTCTAAGAGCCAGGCCGTGGGGAATGTGGGCTTGGGGGCAGGAGGGCTCTGGCGGGGGGGTACCCCCAGAGATACCCCCACATCCAATCATACCTTGAGGAACTTGTAGAGCAGGAAAGTGAACCAATTGGTCAACATCTTCTCAGCCACAGACTCAGTCCTGTCACCAGTCACCAAGGAACCAAGGGAGCAAGACAAACGCAGAAGCAGCCGGTCAGACCCCAAGGACTGGGAGGGCAGGGGGTCAACTCTGCTGTTTTGCGGCTTACGGCTTTCGGGCCCCATCTCGAGGTACTACAGAACAGCTGGATTCCATGGCCTCCTAGATGCCCCGTAATGATAAGACAGGAACCAGGAGATGACATTCAGGGGTCAGGCTCCCCGGTACACATCTGGTGGGAATGCGCTAGACCAGCTGCCCCTTGGCACTTTCTGCAGTGAGGAAAGTACTCCCTGTCCCGTCCAGCGTGGTAGCCACCCGCCACCTGGGCCCAATGAGCCCCCAAAATGCGGCCAGTGTAGCTGAAGAGCCGACCTTTAATTAATTTACATTTGAACGGTCACGTGTAGCCCGTAGCCACCACATCGGACAGTGCAAGCTTAGAGACTTTATGGTTTCCTCTGGGTGGAGAAGAGAAACACACGAAACTCAGGGAGATACTAATTTGGTAGAGGATAGACAGGAAGGGGGCAGGAGAGGTGGGTCGTGGGACGAGAGCCCGATGGATCAGAATGACCCCATCCCCTAAAGCTAAAGCCTCCTAGAGCTAATACCGAGCTCAGCCCGAGAGATGCCAACATGGTCCTATTTCAAATTACTTCGGAACTTCCCCTGGGACCTGGCTAGTGTTTTGTTTGCGATGGCAGGAAGTGCCTTCTTGAGTCTAATCCTCATCCTTTGTGCCGCCACCCAAGTCCGCTTCTCCTTTTACTTTGGAAGGGAAAGGACACTGCTGCCTTGTTACAGCCCCAGGACACTTCTGGTTGCATTCATTTAGAGAAAACAAACTCCATTCGAACTCGGGCTAAGCGTGTGGCCTCCTCCACGGAGAAACCAGCCCATTCAGGTACGTGTGGATAGACTTGGGAGCTGCACTTGGCAAAAGATGCAAATAACTCCGATCCCAAGGCAACGGCCAGCACAAAAACGAAACTGAGAAGAGCAAGACGTCTGCTGAAATGAGGGGGCCAGCCCAGGGCAAGGAGAAGAAAGGGAGACGGAGGAGGGCAGAAGGCGAGAGGGCATCTGGAGCAGAGTGAGTGGAAAACAAGAGGGGAGACACACAGATCCAGAGCGAGGCCACGCCGGGAAATTGTCGGTGGGAGCTCTGGCAGGCAGCCGCAACCCTAGAATTATGCCGGTGGGTGGCTGCGTGGTGGAAGTAAAACAAAAATCAAAATGATCTACCTTGCTGTTTCCAAAGCTGTCTGATTGCTCCGAAATGTAGCAACCTTTTGCAGCTGTGCAGGCGAATGCCCACGGCACCAGGAAAAAGCCTGAAGGAAACACTTCTGGAAGCCAAATCTAGCCACTGGACCAAGCAGGGGGCCCTGCCTCAGACCCGGATGCCCAGGACGGAGGCAGAGGACGGGCAGAGGCAGACGGCTGCTGGGGTGGTCCAGGCAGAGGGATGCGAGAGTTCCCCGGCTTTGTCCACACGAAGGCTAAAGACACTGCAATGACAGCCTAGAGAGGAAATGGCCTTCAGGTACGAGGAAAATGTGAACACCAGCATGGATAGAGTTGGAGAACCTCTAAGTCCTGTAAAGCTGAAGCCACAGGATAGGGCTTCTGCAGTCACACGTGACAACACAGGTCTCCACAGTGTCAAGGACGAGGCGTCCATCGGGGTGTAGTGGTGCCCCTGGGCGCTTGGAGGGTCTCCAGCAGGTGCCAGGAAACACCTGGTGCATTATGTCAGGCAAGGGGCCACTGAAGGGCTTTCGTCCAAACACAGGCTGGACTGGTGCTTCTCAGATTCCCATGTGCCTTCAGATCACCTAGGGTTCTCGTCAGAATGCAGATTCTGATCCGGCGGGTTGCGGGCTGGGCCCTGAGATTCTGCATTACCGACAAGCTCCCAGGTGCTTCGCTGCTGGTGCTGGACAGTGGTGAGAGCGGCCGGGGCTAGAGTTTCCAATCTTTTGTTTTTTTTTTTAACATTTACTTATTTATTTTGAGAGAGAGAGCGAGACCAAGAGAGAGACAGAGAGAGAGAGAGAGCGAGAGAGTGAGCGAGCAGGGGAGACACACAGAGAGAAGGAGAGAATCCCAAGCAAGATCCGCGGTGTTCGCGCTGAGCCCAAAGCGGGGCTCCAACTCATGAACCGTGAGATCATGACCTGAACCGAAATCAAGAGTTGGACACTTAACCGACTGAGCCACCCCGGTGCCCCTAAAGTTTCCAGTCTTGAGATGGTGAGGGTGGTCCCCAGAGGGGCCTTGGGCTATCTCTCCTAATTCATGTTCTGATTCAGATAAGGCCGGGGTGATGAGCAAGGGACCTCTGAGGATTCCCCGAGAGAAGAATTCCAGTAGAAAGGGCTATAATCAGGGAAGGGTAAGGACACAGAGAGAAGGCAGAGTGGAATTGGAGGGCAAAAGAGAAGCAGCATGGTGAGCAGACGGGCCAAGGTGGACAGGGTCTTCCAACAGGGTGTGGGGGGGGGGGAGGCGCCCTGGTCTCTGGGCAGGTTGGTGCCTCAGCTTGGGGGACTTGGCTGCTCCTTCTGGGAGCTCCACCCCCGTCTCCCAAGAAGGCACAAGACCCAGGCCGCCCAGGGGCTCCCTCTGACCTCCACCCCCTGCCACCTGCTGGGCACGGCCCTCACCTCCTGAGCAGCAGCTTGGGGTGGTTCTTGCTCTCCAGGTTCTTGTCGATGAGGTCGGCCAGCAGCTGCTTCAGCACGTCGGTGGCGTACTCCAGCTTGCTCTGCAGCACCGTCATGATGAGGGAGGCCACGTTGCCGCGGTCGCGCATGGAGAAGCTTCGCTGAGACTCCAGGGTGCGGATGAAGGACAGCAGAAACACCTTGTTGTTGATGAGCTGGGCAAAGAGCTTCAGGCCCTTCTCCACACGCTCCTGCCGGTAGCCGGGGACCTGCAGAGGAGCCCCGCCCCAGGGGGAGTCCTGAGGCCGGGCCCTCTGCCTGAGGCAGAGGGTCCTCCCCAGGGGGTGGGCGCTGCACACTGCGGACCTTGGCACAAGGCATCATGTCAGCTATTTACGTAACCCACGTGGCCGCCCACTACCGCTGCTGTGGGGGTGAATCAAGGGAGGCACAGAGAGAACGGGCACCCTTAGGAATGACAATGCTGGGATCTGAATCCGCTGCTGGGCGTGAGCTCTTCCCTGACGCAGCACAGAGGTGGCGAGGGGCCCTACATCAGGGCACAGGAGCGTTACAGACAGCCCTGGGGGGCCTCCAGCGGTGGAGGGGTCCCCACACCTGACTCCCCAGCTCCTCTCATGCTGACCCTTCTCTGGCCACGTGGATTCTGTTGACAGAACGGTGGCCTCAGAGTCAGGACTGCCAGGGTCCACATAGGCTCTGACACCACCACCCCGTGGGACCTCTGGCAAGTCCTTTAACTTCTCTGGGGCCCCAAGGTGATTCACCCAGGGAAAGGGGAAGATTAAGCCCAACAGACTCTAGCATCTGGTATTTTCTCAGAGACTCCCCTGAGACCCTGCTCCACCCACGGAAACGGGAGGAAGAAGGGGAAGAAGGTGTCATCTTCCTGTCCATCGGGAGACGCCGGCAGGGAGGCACCGTCCAGCCAGCCACTGGGCAGGGCATGGAGGACGCATCTCTGCGATGCTCGAGGCGGGCCCCACAGCTCTGCGTGTCAGGGCCCCAGACCGGAATCAGCTAGATGTCTGGCAACAGCGAGGGGCTCCAGGAAGTGCGGGGAATTAGCCCAGCGGGAAACCACACAGCCACGGGAGCGGAGGGCTTTCTACCGCTCATGGTAGCAGGACGCATCTTGCAGATACGGCGTGAAAAAAAGGAAGAAGAGGGGGCACCGTACAATACCATTTAAATAATGATTAATAAGAAAACAACAGTGGCAGGAAAATGGCTCTCCTCGGGGGTGGGGGTGGCGGTGACCGGGAGGGGGAACCCGGGGATGCGTGCGGAGGGCCGGGCCGGTTCAGCTTCATGCTCTGCGCGCGGCCTGGTGGCCACGCTCTCAGGGAGAATGCACTGAGCTGTGTTCCCACAAGCTGCGCTCTGCTCTGCGGGCGTTCTTTCATTAAAAGAGGAGGTTGCTTAACAAATAAAGCAGAGCCTCTGCCCTCAAGGTGAAGCCCTCTGAGAACAGAGCAGGGCACCCGTCGTGGTGTGGGGTGCTGGAGGAGCAGGGACATTCAAGAGAAGTGCCGTGGGGGGGACTGCATCGCCCCTGCAGGGGCCTTTGAGAAGGAGCGTCTCGTGTGCAACAGTGGAGCACACTGGGGTTGCGGGGAGGGGCAAGCTTGAGTTCACTGTCACAGCCATATACTAGTCCCATATACTAGGGGACCCTGAGAGGACTCCATTCCTTCAACGGCGAAATGAAGGTACTCCAGCTAATGCATCCGTAGACCTTACTTTGCTGAGCCCCGCTCTACATACTTGAGAAATGTTGACCCCTAGGCCACATGACACCCTACGAAGTGGGCACTGTTATTATCCCGGGGCCTCACGACAGTGAGGACAGAGAAGTGTCAGAGCCGGGATGGGCACCCAGGCGGCCGGCACTGCGTCCTGCCATCTCAGGGTGGGGGTGGGGGGCTGGTGGGAGCCCTGAAGAAGAAGATGTGTGAAAACCTTGACAGTGCAGGGCCTGACTCACAGTCGCCTTTACTGAATGGTAGCAGTTTTATCCCACTTTATTCTAGAAGTTTTAGACTTCTGGGAAGAGGGAGACAGCAGAAATCCCGTGTGCCCAAGGTCCCAGGAGGTGGCAGAGACAGAGCTGGAATGTTCATGCCACTCACTTCCTGAGCTCCCCGGTGTTCCAGGCTCGGGGTGAGGCCCTCGAGGGAGGCAGAGATGGGTCAGGCCCAGGCCTGCCCTTGGACGGTCAGCAGGAGGCCCCTCTGGAAGGCCATGTGGGAAGGCGGTACTCAGGAAAGAGTTGGGAACTCGCCAGAGCCGCCCCCCCCCCCCCCCCCCCCCACATTGTCCCAGTTCTCTGCACAGCTGCCCTTGGCCAACTCCTCATTCCCCAAGGTGGGTCCAATCCCAGCCTGCATCCCACCTGGCTCCCCCCATTTCCCTCTCCACAGGGGAAACACAAGGATGTGAGGCAGCCTCACCTTGCCCTCAGCCTGGCCTCAATCTACCCAGCCGTCTGTGTCCCTGCCGACCTCCCCCCGTGCTCTGTGACCGCGCCTCGCGTCTCACAAACAAGTGCACGTTTTACCTCCTCCGTCCATCAATAATCCCCGCCCCGGTCCCCCGGCCAGAGCAACATGGCCACAACTTGTTCTACAACTGAAAGATAATGCCATTTCCCAGGCACCAGCACGTGCAGTGCACGGTGCTGGCACTACAATCATCACTCCATCTAAGCCTTCTAAGGACCCTGCAAGAGTGAGTGTGTCCTCTCTACGGCTCTCAGAGAAGGTACTGTAGGCTTCCTAAGGCCAGCCAGCTGGTGTGGGATGGTGCTGGATTTCCAAACCCAAGCTTGTCTGGCTCCCCGGTCCCCATCCCTCTGCCCATCCTTCACCACACCTAGTCCTACCGCTGAGCCTAGGAGGTGACCGAGAGCCAGCTCTGAGTCTCCCCTTCAGCCTCCCGCATAGGGCCTCCTGGCAACTCAGGTTGGCCATCAAGGGCAGAGGAGCCACGTCTGGGTTTGGTACAGGGAGGAGGAAGGCATAGGGCTGGCCAGCTGGCATGTCTGGGGAGAGGACGTGCTCTGGACTTCTTGCCTTGGCTACACACGCCTCCTGGCCACCAAGGCCTGGGACCCTGGGAAAGGTTTAGCAAAGCCAGCTGTGGGGTAAACCTGGGCAGTGGCGTGGGGTTTGGAGTCAGAGAGACTAACGAACTCACACAAGGAGGAATGCTCTGTCACCTCTGGGCTCTACTGCCTTGTCTGTAAAATGAGAATATGAGTGCCCATGTCATAATGTTTCATGAGCATTAAATACGATAATGTATGTAAAGTGCTTGGCACACACAGTACGCACTTAACAGCAGTTTTATTACCTGCCTCTCCTATTTCGCTGCTTTTCACCTATCCTTCTTGCCCAGAAGTTTCCAAGACATCGAAGGCATCAGCCCAGTGTCTGGGGGGAGTTGGGGGGTGGGGGGAGAAGGTAGGAATTTTCTCCCCATTTGATGAAGGGGGAGATGGAAGTGAAGTATGAAGTATCTTGGTAGAGTATCCAGCACAATTCCCCTTTGTAACTTGCCACCCCCCCCCACCAACTCCCTAAGCAAATGTCACTCTGAAACAAGACTTTCTTTATTCACCAGATGGTTCGATAATTTAGTTGAAGCTTATGAGTATAAAACTGGATAGTAAATTTTAATTGTAAGCTAACAGGTTAGAGTTTAGGAGACAAGGACAGGTTGAAAATGGGGTATGTGGTTACCATTTGCTCTCTGGTTTTAAAGGATTGGTGTGTCCCCAGTGCATGGGCAGCCCCTTACCCACATGCCACCCCTTCACCCAGGGCTACGTCCAGGATGGACAAAGCCTGAGGACACCCCCTTCTTCACACACATCTACCACTATGCCCAACCAGTGAGCACCTATCCCAGTAGCTGAAAAGGTCGAGAAACATGGCTTTGGGTTATCAATGGCTTCCTGGGGAATATTTCCATACTTGGAAAGCCGACAGGGAGAAACTTTTCCAATGGCAAGGCAGGGTTGGAAACAAACCAGAAAAGAAGAATCCAGGCAAAATCCCAGGGTCTTGCATAGGATGTCGGTCATATGGAGCTCATATACCACGTGGGATGGTAAACGTTGATTTCTGTCCATTAATTAGAGAGTTTAACAGAAATGAAAAGTCATACGTTCTGAGCATACACCCAAAGATTAGGGCCAGGAGCTCCAACAGGCACTTGTACACCCACGTTCTTAGCAGCATTAGTCACAACAGCCAAAAGGTGGAAGCGACCCACATGTCTGTTGACAGGTGGATGGAGAAACAAAATGTGGTCTCTACACATAACGGACTATTATTCAGCCTTAAAAAGAAAAGAAATTCTATCACATGCCACAGTATGGATGAACCTTGAAAACATTTTGCTACATGAAATAAACCGGTCCCCAAAGGATAAATCCTGTATGTTTCCACTGAACACGAGGGACCCTGAGAAGCCAAATTCATAGAGACAGAAAGTCAAATGGGGGATTCTAGGGGAGGGCAAATGGGAAGTGATGTTTAATGGGTACAGAGTCTCATTTGGGGAAGATGAAAACATCCTCGGGATGAATGGGGGGGGGGGCGCGGTTGTACCACAGCGTGAATGTACTTAATGACCCTGAACATGTAAAAATGGTTGACATAGTAAACTTGATGTCATGCCTATCTTACCACAATTCAAACAAAGAAGAGCCGTGTGACCTGTTTGATGCAGAGCCTGTGCGGGACTGTGAGCCAACCTGTGTGGGCTCCAACTCAGGAAGTGGGGGCAGGTGGCCGTTAACTCCTTCGTGAGCTGGAGGGTGGGGGCTACAAGTGTCCCCTCATGGTAAAGGCAAGGAAGAAGAGAGAAGACTCAGGTTGGAGGGGAAACGTAAATGTGCCAGATGAGGAATAAGGCCATGGAGGGACGTGATGTGATTTATAATGGGGACATCGGAACTGTCTGGGGTGGGGGTGGGGTATCCACCCAGAGAGCATCTCAGGTGATTACAGCCCAGCAGGCAGCTCTGATTCTAAGAGTCCTCTGCAGCCCTCCCAGGGCGGGGTTCATCTGACATTTGTGAGGGATGGAGGAGGGGAGTCAGTGATTCCTGGGGGTGCCCTTGTGTGTGTCCAGGCCACGTGGTGGGCGGTGTCATTGTGAAGTGAAGAAGTTATGAGCCTCTGAGACTGTGCTGAACAAGGGCTCTTGTGGTTTCCTGGCAGAGAATGGAGTTTGCTGCCCCAGATGCCTCTGTTTAGGGATGTGTGACATGTCGGGGAGCAAGGCAGGGGCCAGGGCAGTGCCGTGAGGCAGGGAGCTGGCTCCCTGCCAGGCTCTGAGGGCAGGGGTGAGGGTGCTCGGGGATTCTGTTTGTAGAGCCTGGCTTGCTGAGTTGGGTTCCTGGCTGTGTGCCTCACTGAAGAATCAGGCTAGGAATGGGTAGCAGTACCCATCTTGCTTCTCACCAGAAACAGACCTTAGAGGGAAGCCTGGAGATGTACAGCTGGGTAGGGACTCTCAACAGCTTTCAGCGAGGGGCCTAGTACGATTCAGAAGGACAATGAGAGGGAATCCCTTGTATTCTGGTCCTAGGTAAACAGGGCTGCTATAGACGGTAAAGCAGCTTGTGCACTGAACAACCCTAAAGGTGCCGCATATGAATGATGCCATCTGGAGCACTACAGTGTTCAACATGCACAACTGTCCATGAGATCCTGTGGGAGAATGAGCCCTATAACTCTTCTGCTACCACCTTGGGCAGTCCTTGGGAATGTACTGCCCTAGTGTGTGTGTTAAACTCGTGCCAGGCTAGACTTGAGAATCTGAGAATTCCCGGAGATGCAAGTAAACATGGAAAGTGCGTACTTTTCAGTGGACTAACACCCTAGTATTTTGAAGCAGGTAAAAATGAGGCTGGAAGAAGCATAGGGGCACAGGCATGAAAAGGGAGACCCAGACAGAGAAGGACAAATATCATAGGATTTTGCTCATATGCAGAATTTAAGAAACTCAACAGATGGACATAGGGGAAGGGAAGCAAAAATAAGATAAAAACAGAAAGGGAGACAAACCATAGGAGACTCTTAAATACAGAGAACAAACTGAGGGTTGCTGAAGGGGTGTTGGGTGGGAGGAGGGCTAAATGGGTGATGGACATTAAGGAGGGCACTTGTTGGGACGAGCACTGAGTGTTATATATAAGTAATGAATCACTAAGTTCTATTCTTGAAGTCATTATTACACTACATGTTGGATTAAAAAAAGAAATCGGATGCTCAACCAACTAAGCCACCCAGGTGCCCCCAAATGATATTAGTTTTAATTTTTTTTTAACATTTATTTACTTTTGACAGAGAAAGACAGCATGAGTTGGGGAGGGGCAGAGAGAGGGAGACACAGAATCTGAACCAGGCTCCAGCCTCTGAGTTGGCAGCACAGAGCCTGACACGGGGCTCGAACCCACAAACTGTGAGATCATGACCTGAGCGAAGCTGGCCTCTTAACCAACTGAGCCACCCAGGCACCCCCCAAATGATATTTTAAAACAATTATTTGTTAACTTACCAAAGCCATATGTCAACTATAATCATTTATTGTACTAGATCTAAGACCTACATTCTTTTTTAATGTCAGTTCATAGGTGTGATGCTTTAACTTCATAAACAATTGTGAATTTTATATGTATGTCTTAGGCTAAAGAGTGACTTCTTTTATTCACCAAATTGGTGCCACCTGGTGTCCTGGTATTAATGTCTATAAAATAAGCATGGTTACTGCTCTCATGTGGCATATGTGGGGGCAGGGGGTTACAGAGATATGAACTGTAAATAAGCAAGCACATCAATAAACAAGATAATTTTCACTCAGAAAAAAAGAGACCGAGAAAATGAAGAGCATATCATGGTATAGATGATTTTTTCATTTGTTTACATGACACACCTGTATACCTTATACACGTATACACACAAGCAGACGTGCACACGGAGGGAGAGGTGCGTCATCAGTGAGGACACAGAGCCTACCACTGATGGCTTCAGGAAGTGCCTCCTGGTACCTGTCTACTGAGGAGCCAACGGGACCCTCCTCCAGACAGAAGCGACTGTTCCCTCACTATAGAAGCGTGCACATGCGTGTGCACACACACACACACACACACACACACAGAGGCACACACTTTATTCAACAATTATGGAGAAATGCATGTGGGCCCCAAAGTCCCTGGGACTTGCTTTGTTTTCCATAGAAACGCACAGCCTCTACACCCCTTTGGACCACTGTGTAGACATTCCCACAGGGGTCAGTACCTGCAAAACGGTGCAACCCACAAGCGATGCGTCTGTTATGTGATGCACGAGATAAATCTTGGAATTAGCCTTATTCTCTGCTGCTGCTTTGCCTAGAGATTTTTGATCCGTCCTAATAGGTATCCAGAGCCCAAAGCCACAACAGTGACATGCAAAGGCTCATTGTTGGGAGCACAGGCCCTGAGGTCTAACTCCAGGACTCAAATCCTGGCACCACCCCCTCCCAGCTGTGTGGCCCCAGAGCTCTCTGGGCCCTTATTCTTCAGACCGCTTGTGAGATAGTAAATCCACACACACACATATGAGGTACTCAAAACCGGACCAGGAGCTCAGTTGACAGTCCAGTAGCAACGATTATTCCTTAGGATTATTATTTTGCTCTGGTTTCCTCATTTATATTTTTCACTCTTCTCTGGTATTTATCTTGATAAGTCATCTGAAATCCCTTTCGGAACAAAGCATAGTATGAATATATGCATAAGCCAGATACTATGCTAGACAGGAAGTGATAAAGTGTTCAAAATGGGGTCCTGCTGGTACAAAAGATAGTTCTATTCTTATCATTCATGCTTCCACCTCCCTTCCCAGCATATCACTTATTGTTTCTACACATATTTATTGAGCACCGACTATGTGGTGAAATCCCTTACTTCATGGTAGTTTCCTAAACAGGAGTCCATGAACTCGCTACATTGGCTGCCAGATTTCTTGTTTGCATGTATATGTATGGTTTTTCTTCAACCTCCATTCAATTCTCAAGGGCGCCATGACCCCTAGAACCCAAATCTACTCCCATCTCTGCTCAGATGGCTCCCTGGCTCGGCCCCATTTCCTCCAGAGGGATGGGGTGGCTGGCACTGACAAACAGGGGTGAGGGGAAGCCTTGGGCAAGTCACGTCCCCTCCCTGGCCTCAGCTTTCTCACCTCCGAATGACATGGCTGCATGTGAAGGTCACCAACACTCTTCTCTGCACTAACACCTTGATGGGGAAGGCTTGGTTACAAGCCCTACTTCTCACCTCGAGGTCCCGGAGCACAGGGTGGTCTTCAATCCCTGGGAACAGCACCCGCATGGTATAGGTTCTGTAGTCTAGGAAGGGGATCCCAGCTCCGTCCAGGTCACTGGTCAGCTCATGGATGTCCGTCTGTAGCTCGGCAAAAGCTGGTACAAAGGGAAGCCCGTGAGACTGCTGGCTGGGGTGGGTCCTGGGTCTGATGCTCAGAACCCTCACCCACGCCCCTAGGAGACACGGGCAATGGGCTGTAGGTGTGCAGGAATAACGTGGGATGTTTTAAGTAGCTGGGGTAGATGATATAGGAAGGGGAGATAGATGTAGCACAAGGAAGCTTGTTTTGGGCCAAATCCCTTCCAAAGCATGGATGGGCATGGGCTGTCCATAGACTTGTCCTGCTGCTGGGGCCTGAATCGTTTTGGTTTACAGAATATGCTGGGGGTTAGGGGGACGTCAAGGGACAGGGAGAAGGAGGGGAGAGGTTCCAGGGGTGGAGGGTCTATTCCCAATTCTGCATTTTCTAGTGGGCTTTCTTATAAAAGTTAAGAACAATTTCTTCTGCAGTCCGAGTTCTCGGCCATGCAGCTCACTGGAGCCATCAGACCATCCAGTGGGGCCCAGGCTCTGCCACACTATGTACTCTTTCCATGATGCCACTCAGTGGTGAACTATGACCTGTGCGTGGGCACTGCTGTCTGTGGAGGCAGCTCAGGCCTCCAGATGGTGATGGGGCTGCAAGACCTTTTTCCTTCCAGCCCCTAAGAAAGTCTAGCACACAGCCCAGGTGGTCACACAGCGCCAAAGCTGTGGCCACACCCTATCCTGAGCATAGCCCTCCTCCCTGGCTACCCTCTGCCCTGGGAGGCCATCAGAAATGGTGTGCCGGACCCTCCCCTTCTCTGCCTTTCTCCTGGGCACATGCACATGTACTCACATGCACGCATGGCACACATGCACTTTCACACACAACCAGCATGGATTAACACAGCCAGTGGGCACCGATGAAACAATACTTCTTAAGATTTTACAAATATAAGAATAGGGAAAAAGTATTCTGTGGGCTCTGCTGATCACAGAAACACAATATGGCTGCCCCAGGCCCGTGCCCTCTGCACCCCACAGTGCCAACTTGGCCGACGGATCTTGAGTTTCCGGGCCTTGAGGATAGCAATGCTCCTCATTTGACAGGACAATGAACACAGTCCCCGGGCCCCTGGGGAGGCTGCTGCAGACAGACCTCTCCTGCGCTGCTCTCTGTCCACACGCCCAGTCACACTGACACAGGAGGGCCCCGCTAAGGCAAATGACTTCGAAGGCAGAGCAACCGTAATGCATCCAAGTAGAACTCACACCAACATGTGTGCACACGTGTGTATGAAGAGGGCTTGGTAAGACTTTTGGCACATACTGTCACAGAAAGCACTGGTGAACATTCATGTATGTACTAAGGAACACGTGTGTGTTGCAGTAATGCGTGTAATGTGTGCGTGGGTATTAGTGTGAGTGTGTGTGTGTGAGTGCATGAGTGACTGCCTGTGAGTGTGCATGTCAGTGAGTTTTTGTGGCCACATATGCACAAGTGTGTGCGTTGATGTATCAAGAGGCCAGGCCAGTGCAGAGAGGGCATGGTTTTGGGTGTGGGTGACATCCTGGCTTACTGTCAAGTCTTTAGGGAGTCACCTTCCCCGGACCCAAGCTGCCCCTTGCATGTTTGAGAGCCAGCTCTGGGCACCCCTGACAAAGACTTTCATGGCTAATCTCCCTATACTTTGCTCTACACCTCTCTCTCCTCGCTCACGCAGGAGAGCTCTCTCCAGAGCCAGAAGCCAAGGCTCTCTCCAGACACCTCCACTGACACTCTTCGGCTGGACTCCCTGTCTGACTGCTAATTCCTCCTTCTCCAGAACATTCTGAGAGGAACCTGGCTTCACGTTCCCCTCTCTGCCCCCTCCCCATTGGGGGTGCTCAGCTGGCGGCAAGGAGAAGGAGGGGGGTGGTCTTTTTTATTGGTCTGCAGCTTTCCTTCAAGTCACTAAGCGCCTCCAACATTCAAAGCCTTGTGCCTGCCACACATAAAAGAGATTCTAATCACTACACCTAATTAGAGGGAAGAGTACATTGCGGAGAAAAAAATTAAGCAGCGTAAATATAATAAAAGGCAGTAATTAACAGTCCCACAAGGCAGATGCCAGTGTTGACAGCTAAGGATGTACTGAGGGGATGGGACAGACCCACTTCCCCATCAGAGGGAGTCGCAGCCTCCCTGGTGGGGCTGGGAGAGCCCCGGGTACAGGCCGGATTGACTCGGAGAATAAATCCATGGCAAAGAATCCACTCAGACCCTCCCAGGGTGACTCACAAAATGATACCCTGCGGGCAACAAGAGTCTGACTTCTAAATATCCTTCTTGGATTTAGTGCAACTGATTTCACATCATGGTGGTGGTGGTAATTTTTAATCATACAGGCTGTGAAGCCCTCTTCCTTCTACATCTCAAATCAGCCCTATAGCCATAACTTCCTCCTAAAGGAAGGGAGCTGAAGGTTGCTGGATGCGTCATGTCAAGACACCCCAAGGTGTCCCAGAGAGGAGAGCATAAAACCCCCGCAGCCAGGATTCTGGGCTGGAAACTGCTCTCGTGGGTTTAGAATGATCCCAGCCTGACCTGGGGAAAGCGGGAAGGGGACACATCGAGGAAGGGGAGGGTGGCCTCACCCGGGAAGGGGTGGGGTGCTGGGCTAAGGGTTCTGTATGGATACAGGCTCAGAGAGCAGAGTTAGAGGTTAGACACCAGGCCCCCCCCCAGCGCTGCCCGCAGGTGGCCAGCTCGCGGCCCTGTGTGAAGCACAGGCGCACAGCCCCGGGGTGGGGGTGGGGCGACGGTCCCGGGTCCCCCAGTACCTTCTTTGCACTCCAGGGCCACCCGCGACTCCAGGTTGTCCATTTGCATCTGCAGCCGCTTCAGCGTGAGGTCACTTTCGCGGGACTTGCGTTTGTAGGCGATGAGGACGGCCACGATGAAGATGACCAGGAGGCCACCTGCTACGGCGATGCTGACGATGGCGGGCAGGCTGAGCGGGCTGTCTGGGGCCACGTACACCATTCCTGGGGAGTACTCCATGCCACCGACACGGGCCTGGGGGCACAGCATGGGAGAGGAAGCTGGGAGCGGCCCCAGAGCAGTGCAGGGAAGCAGCCCCAGGCTGGCGATGAACTGGCTACGGGGCAGGAGGAGGGAAAGGGCTCCAGAGAGGAAAACCATCACTGGTTGTCAAAACAGAGGAGAGGATGTGTGGGGGCCTGGGGATGGGTACGGATGGCTCAGAGCAGGCCACCCCCACAGATGGGAGGCTGCACATTCCCTCACTCAGGACTAATGCTGTCATCTTCGTAAGGAAACAGCACACAACTGGGCCCTAAATAAGTCTGACGTGTCTTCAATGATGGGCTCCCTGAGATTCATCCCATCATAAGGATGGAAAACCGAGACACAGAGCATGATATTATGGACTTCGTCGGGCCAGCAGCGGGCTCTCCTGGAAGGGTCTCTGGCCTGTGACAGGCCATGCAGCATGTCCTTAAAGCTGTTTGCATTGCCTTTATTGTAGCATCGGAGTCAGGAGAGAATGACAACGCACAAAAGGGAGGCCGGAAGCGTGACAGAGAGAAAGAACAAGGGGGTGAGGGGTGGCTATGAAGCAAGTTCCAAGAGGGCTAGAATCCCTCCTGGGAAGCCCTGGCCTCCCAGGATGGCACTGGTCCGCACACCCTCGGGCATCCCTGAGTGCCCGCCCCATCCAGATCGGCGCCCCGCGGGCCTTACCATCACTTTGTGCC
This sequence comes from Hyaena hyaena, assembly GCF_003009895.1. NCBI lineage: Eukaryota > Metazoa > Chordata > Mammalia > Carnivora > Hyaenidae > Hyaena > Hyaena hyaena. The sequence continues at coordinate 5,019,620 of NW_024080640.1, forward strand.
TGCCGATGAGGTTGGGGGACTCACAGAGCAGCTGCACATCCGACACGGTCACAGCGCACGGCTTCTCCCCAACCAGCACGGTGTAGTTGAGCTTCACATTGCCCCCAGCCACCGGTGGGATCAGGTTCTTGCCCTGGAGGGACAGGAACGCCCCAGTTCCCACCCCAGTCAGGACCATAGCTACTGGCTGGCTGCCTCGTCTCCCTCCCAGAGCTCCCGTCCTGCTGATGAGCTGGGGGAGGGGCCACCTTCCATAATAAGTCCGAGAGCTTTGTGAAACATACACTGCCATTCCCCGTGATTCGGTGGGGAATCATAATCAGGGCACTCTTTTCAGCTCATCCGGACGTAGCCTCAGAATCCTTCTCAACACAGAGCTACAGTCAATCAGTACCAGTTGATTCAAATTGTCACCGGAGTTAAAATTAATTTGCTACCCATGCAACAACCTCTGCTAGCGATGGCAGTCATGAAATTGGGCCAGAGCCCCCGACTTCTGGCCTTTCTCTGTGACACGAAAAGCCTCCCCTTTCCAGGCAACAGCCTCCTCGCTTCCCACCTCTGCCCACCGCCTCACTCTACCTTCAGGATGATGGGAGTGCCAGGTTTGAGCTCCAGGATTCCTGAGGGTCCGAAGGCCTCAAACACAGGGTTGGGATAGTAGGTGAAGTTGGTCTTGTTGAGGATTAACAGGGACTGGACATTGTCCAGGATGAAGCCAAACTCTTCAGGCCTCTCGGTCAGGTCAGACTGGTGGTCGGGCCCCAGGGCGAGGGCCGGAGCCTGGCAAGTCATCTCAGTGGCATTCAGGACCTCACAGAGCTGGAGCAGCCAGAAAGGGGGACTTATGCGGCACCAGAGCCCATACAGCCCTAACACACCCACCAGGGTCCCCCAGCACCATCATACAGCATGGCGTTGGCGTGGCTCACCACCCCTCTGCACCCAGGACCCTACAACCTGGGTACTCAAGCAGTAAACTCGGAAGCTGGCATCGAGCTCCACTTTGTCCACAGCGGGTGTGGCAGTGACTGGGGGGATCTCTAAGCTAAGGGGCAGTGCTACAGGTCTGAAAGGTGGAGCCCAGAAGCCCATGCCTGTACCCCAAAGTATGAAAATGCCCTCACGTCTGCTCCCTCGTCCCATCGTCCCACTGCTCCAGGGTGTCACATGCAATGGTTCATCGGTGTCTGGGTGGCCTGCCTGAGTACTTATCCTTTTGGGACATGTTGAGTGGGCAGCCCCCATGCCCCCTGCCCACCCTTGACTCACATTGATGTGCTCCTTCCCTCCATGCTTGGCACGGATCTGGGGATTCTGTATGAGGTCCAGGTGAGTCCCCCATACGGCGATGGGTGTGTTTCCACTGCCCGGGGAAGAAAGAAGGAGGCGTGTCAACACAGGGACAGGAATAGCAATGGCACTTGAAGATGATGACGATGATCAATCAGGCTGAGCTCTGACATTAAAGACAATGATAACCAGGAGGCGTGATAATGTTCACAGGGACAACGATGACAAACTGACTGAATAATAATAAGGACGAGCTCTCAGCAGCCAAGGGGACGACAGTGATAACCAGATGTCTGTGGCTGTCCAGCACTGAGCTCATCTAGAGCTTGGACACCCGTGGAGGCTCTGAAGCCTCCTGACCTGAGTCAGATGTTTCTCTGCAGCCCCCTGGTGTCTCTGCCCCAGCCCTCACCAGTCTCAGGGAGATTTTCACACTGGCTTTAGCCTAATGAGAGCCGTGCTCCAAGATGCCCCCCGCCGGACCCTTCAGGGTCTGACCACAGTCTCCTCCCCAGAAATTACTACAATTTCATCTGAAACAGTTATGAGCTTGGTGAATAAAGAATCTCTCACCCGCATTCATTTCTACCTCTCTATGTGTCTGCCCATCCCTGCACTCCCAGTTACTCCCTGGCTTCCTTTTGCCCTCCACCTGCCCCTCCCACTCCCCCCACCCACCCAACACATGCACACACACAAGCATGCACATACACACACATGCACATGCATGCTGGAAGAGTCCTGTAAAACCCAGACAGGCTCTTCTGCCCATGGCAGTGTTCCACAATGAGATTCTGCTATCTGGCCATCTCCCAATTTTCTACATCACCAATTCAGCACGAGTTTACGAACGGACCCCACCCCCTATCCCTGATACTTAAGCCCAGACTCTTGTGAGCAATGCAAAGCCTCACTCTGCAGAGCCCCACCCCACCAGAGAATTTGTTCACTGCAGCAAAAACTCTAGAGCCGGCTGGCAGGCCCCAAACGTGCCTCCAACCTCCCTCTTGTTAGGAACGTGACTCAGGGTCCGCTACTGAGTGCCAGGAAGGACGACACCTCTATTTCTGTGACAATGACATGAGGAAGAACTGAATTAAGCCAGACTGTGAATTCCTTAGGGAGCTGTAGAATGTGTCTAGGCAAAGGGCTACACCGACTTCCTAGAGTTCCCAAGTGCCAGGGGGCAAATCCCAGAAAAGCTTTCTACAGACTATTTTCCCCTTCTTTGTGCCTCGTATTCAACTACTTTAAAATCGTGGCTAAAGCTTATAGTTTGGGTCTTAGGAGTAACTGCTGAGGACAACCAAATCTGATCTCAGCAAGGGCTGCCTTTTGTGGGTGAAAGACGGGGGGTGGCAAACTTTCCTGGAAAGGGCCAGAGAGTAAATATTTTAGGCTTCCCGGGCCATATGGTCTGTTGCAATTACTCATCTCTGCTGTTGTGTTCAGAAAGCAGCTATAGACAAAACATATATGAATGAGTATGGCTGTGTTCCAATAAAACTTTATTTACAAAAGGAGGCAGATGGCCAGATCTGGTCCCCAGGTTGGAGTTTGCTCACCCCTGGTGTAAAAGATTGCTCTCTGGACTGGACTCATCCCTGACCCCTGCTTCAGCTGTGGAGACCACATCTCCATGCTTTCCCCCTTCCCTGGATGCCAGATACCTCTAGAACTGAAGCCGACGGTGGGGAGGGCTAAGGAGTGGGCCAGGGGCAGCGGGAGAGAGCTGGGCTAGGCACTACTCTGTGCATATGCATTCTGCTTACCCCTCCCAGTGCCACAGGAGGGAGTTGATAGATGAGAAACCATGAGGTCAGAGAAGTTAAGTACACTTTAAGGTGATTGGTTACTTTGGCTGGTTTGACGTAGAGCTGGTCTGAGTCCACTCCTTCTGACCGCAAGCCCTGTTCCATTCTCCCTCGGCCCCTGATACAGCAGTTTCCCAATGGTCAGCAGGGCCCTTGGTGTCAGGATGCCCTTAGCATCGCCTTCCCATTACAATGTATCCTCCAGGGACTGGAAAGGTGCTCCCTACCTGAAGGGAGATGCCACACTCCACAGCCCTACCAAGCGGGGACTGGGGAGGCCCCCAGGGATCCCAGAGTTTCCAAAGTCCCCAGTGAATCTCTCCAGGGGAAGCCTGGGAAGTTATGCAGCTGTCACAGGTCAGCTTGCGAATGGCTGAGGAAGAGGTGGCCATGGAGGGTCTTGCTATACCAGCATATACCCGGCTCCCTCCTGGGACATGCGCTCTCTATACTTGTGTTGGGCCCTCAGGAAAAGGGGAAAAGAGGAGGGAACAAGGTCCACTCGCTGCCCTTGAGGAGCCTGCAGTAGAGGGAAGGTCAAATCAAGCACACAACGAGGGGTCATGACAGAGCAGGCCAGAGAGATGGCTGGTTGCTACAGAAGCCCAGAGGACAGACATCTGAATTGCACCCTGGTGGTCAGGGCACATTTTTGCTCAGGAGCAGGCCAAGAAGAAGCTGGATCTGATCTCACTCTTTCTCCTGCATCCCTCAGCAGGGTTGGAATTATCATCATATTTGCCAGAAGGAAGGTTCGAAGGAACAGGACTGGCACCCCTTAGCAGTCACTGTGATGGGATCATTTCCTCTGGGTGTACCCACCAATGCTCAGATTAGGGGTCAATGGCTCTTGCCAGTCAGAGCTTGGCCTCCGGGGCCAGGTCCCATTCAGAGGCGTTCTCGGGGGAAGGAGGGTGCCCTGGAAGGAAGGTCTGATTGGGGAGGGTGCTCTGAATCAACCCAAGTTCATCAGTCCTCAAAGCAGAACTGGGCCCCAGAACTGTCCTTGGCTCCTGAGAGTTGAGGAGGGAAAACCGAGGTCAGGGCCGCCCCTACCTGACTATGCTCCACTCTGGCTCGATCCGCACGATGGTGGGGTCCTCCACGTACTGGAAGAACAGGTCCTGGTGGATACTGGCCTTGTCCACTTGCACCATCACCTTCATTTCCAGCACCTCATCTGAGGACGTGGTGTTGCAGACGATGTAGGACGGAGAGCGTCTGCAGGGAGGGCAGGTATGGAGCTGGGCTCCGGGTGTGGATGGGGACAGTGGTCCAGGTCAGGGCCCGCCCAACCCTCCCCGTTCGTCAGGCTTCTCAGGGACAATAGGTCAGCGCTGCCTCAGACAGAAAGCTCCAGGCATTACTGACAAAGACTTGACCCAACTGTAGACAGGTTCCTCTGAGCCCTCTTTTCAGTGAGGCCTTATCCCTGGGCCCTGTCCTGGGTCTATCAAAGCCCCATTTTTAGCAAGAATCCTGCTAAGTCCAAACTCCCCACGCCCCTCCAGTTGATACCTGAGTACCCTGGGCTGCCTTCGGCAAGAATCCTGTTAAGGCTGCTTAGCAAGAACCTTCCTATTCTTGCTTCCTCTTAGTAAAATCCCATCACTGACGCCCTCACTCTGCTGGTTGGCCATAAATCCCCCCATGTCATTGCTGTATTTGGAGTCAAATCTGCTTACTTTCTTTCCCCATTGTGATACTCTTGACACCTATTGCAATAATTCCTGAGTAAACGCTTCCTTACCATGTTAGCAAGTGTCAGAACCATGTTTTCTTGATCACTGGCCTGACTTCAGAGCTGCCACAGCCCTCAGCATAGTTCTGTCCCAGGAAAACCTCTCCTGCAGAATGTCATATCCCCACCAAATCTGAGTCCTGTATCAAGACGAACTTCCTGCTCCCCTCTTATACCCCAGGCTCCCGGCTTATGGAAGGTGTGTCCTTCTGGGCTGGATGGTGGAATCAGGGGAGAGAAAGTCTGCTGCCCTTGGAGGTTGAACCTAAGCCAGCTGGGGTAGGGGCCCCTAGCAAACCTCAGCAGGCCCAGCCAGCTCTGCAGCAGCTGGAGAGAGGCTAACCTGCAGGCAGAGGCCCTAGATTCCCAAGTGAGTCCTGCGGAACCCGAAGGGTTCTGTACTGGGGTCGGTATAGGGGCACAAAGGCTAAATCGTGGGCAACAGCATGAATGGGATGCCTGGCAGTTCTCCAGACCAAGGCAAAACCATCCAGAGCCAGGGATGCCCATCAAACCCTCCCTCAAAGGGAACGGCCGCTTTCTCAGGGAGGAGAAGGCACTTCCAAGAGGCTAGCCCTGGTCGTCTGCTGCCCTGAGGCAGCCCCACCGGCCCCATGCGCTGGGCTGTGAGCCCCCGAGGCCTGTCTTGAGCTGAGTTACCTGTGGAAGAGGCAAGGCTGCTTCCCGAACATCACCACCACATTGCTGCCCGCGTTCAGGTTGGTGCCCGTGATGGTCACTTGGGTGCCCCCTGACATGGGTCCCCGTTTGGGCTTCAGGTCCGAGAGAGTCAGCGTCTGTGTAGGAAAGGATCTGGCCTGAGACACAACTGGGGCGGGGTCTGAAGAGGCAGCACCCCGCTCCCTGGAGCTGCCTTCTGGACTCCTCTGTAATGGTGACCTCCCAAAGAGCCCATGAAGATTTTATTGAGCTTGTGTGGGTAAGCGACGTTCTTGACCCTGAAAGTTTACACCTCTATGTTCATAATAGCAATGACAGCTGCTATGCGCTGATGTTTTAACTGGCAGGCTTTATATCTTCATCTGTCTCTACATAATTTATTTGCTCAGTCAATTCTATAAGGTAGGTACTATTACCTATTTTACAGAAAATATTCAGAGATGTTAAGTAAAGTTCCCGAGGTCATACAGCTAAAACGTGGCACATCTGAGATCTGACTCCAGAGCTCTAGTTCCCCAGCACTCTCCGGTCTCAGGTGCTTTCGGGAAGGTGACCTGCTCCTTCCATAGGCCTGTTCAGAGAGCTGTCCAAATACCCAGAAGAAGGGTCAGGGGATTGAGTGAGGATAGAGAGGAGGGGGCACCTGTGAGCAGAGGATTTGGAGTTGCTGGTTTGCTCTTTCATTAGCATTTTAATGGAAAAAACTTTCCTCAGTCCCAGGTGAGAAGCCTGTATCTGCATTTAAATGAAGATTTCTCTCTCCCCTGCCCCTTCAAGAATTCTGCACCAAAAGTTGAACCTACTGGGCTCCCACCCTGCAGGCAACCTCCCCAGGAGAGGCCTCAATCCATAACACCTCGGGAGGAGGGGAGAAGCCCCAGTGAAGCTGGCATGTGCCCAGGGACACGCGGGGACACTTGCTGACCACTGCGCCCAGTGTCCACCCACATGTGGGGCCCATCTGCCTACCAGGTCCCTGCAGATCATGAACCTGCCATCCCCCTGGCACCCACAATACTAGGGAACCCCTCATTCTGGCGCTGCTGCTGGCTCGAAGGGAGACCGGGGCGCAGGCTGGGATGAGGCCACAGAAAGAGCAGAGAACAGCTCTGCCCAGATCATACTGTGTGACTCTGGACAAATCATGTAACCACTCTGATCATAAAATCAGGGAGCTGTGTCAAAACATAGTTATCTCAAAGGTGCCTGCTGGTTTTCCAGTCCTGTGGCTTGGGGTCACCTCCCACACACGGTGCCTTTGCCCCGCTGTCTGGAAGGGAAAGAGGGCACTGTGCGAGGCAAGGGTGGGCCTGGAGATAAAGTAAAAAACGAGGCAGGTTAAGATAGATGGGGGTGGACGCAAGGTGGGAAGAAGAGGCTCTCTGGCAGCCTGTGGGTGGGGTTCTAGAAGGGATGGAAGGGAGTAATCCCTGTTGGCTCTTGCAGTGGCTGGCTAGGAGCAGATGATACTGAGACATGTTTTAAAATTGTGGGAAACTATTAATTATTCAAGTCATGCTTCATAAATATTTCACGGTGGGTTTGCACGGGCAATCAAATTCTGTATTATTTGCCACCTCTTTACCTGGCTCCTGGGTGGAGGTAGGGAAGGGAAAGAGTCCTTCCACGGACGTCTCTAGGGACAGAATGGGGGATGAGACCAAGAATGCCGATCCCTTGGCCTTGGCGGTTGGGTTTTGGTTTTGGGCGAATAAACCCACACATCAGAGTGTGGCCTGATTTGTGGAGGGAAACGGAGTTAGACCCAAACCTTAGTCCCAATCTCAGCACAGGGAAGGGGGCTCCCCAGCACGCCCCACCCCTGGGGAGGGGTTCCCTAGCTGTCTCAGGCCTCCAGAAGAGTCAGGGGCTTCTCTGTGGGGCCCAAGTAGGGCCACCTGCGAGCTGCCTAGCAGTGCGGGGAGGCCATGAGGGCTCTCAGATGCTGGAGAGAGGGTCACTCTGTCTCTTCCACCTCCGGGCTGGGACTCGTGGGAACCTCTGCTCCTCATTCCCTCCCTGGACCCCAAGGAACTCTGTAGGGAGAGCCTCAATGACTGGGCCCTTAAATGCACAGGAGGGACTGGTGAGGAGACCGAGCTCCCCAGCATCATTCCCCTTTCCTGAAAGTCCTCCCCGGCAGACACGTGGTGCCAGTAGAGTTCCTCAGAGGCATCCCTCACAAGCCTTCAAGTCCCAGGGCCCCCCTTGTGGCAACAACTCTTACGTTTCCTGACTTATCTTTCTGCACCGACCTCTTCCCTTCCCATCAGCCCCCTTCCTTCTCCCTCCCTCCTTGTCCCATCATTCAGTGCACTTTCACACCTATGCCAGGCACAGCCTCCCACTACTCCAGATCCATATGGAACATCCCATCCTGCCTTTCCATCCAGCTTCTTCCACGAAGCCTCACCTCGAGATGCCCTGCATCTAACCACATCCTACTCCGGGGCAGAAACAGTCATGTGAGGCTGACCTTACCTGAGAGCAGAAGAGGCGGTTGAATGTCTACAACACAGCCTCCTTGTAAGAATTAAACCTGCAACCAGCTATCAGCAGGCACACGGTAGCTGTTCTGGAAGCACTGTTTGTCCTAGGCCAGCGGTCCTCAGCCTGGGCTGTGTTGGAATGTCCTGGGGACTTTGTGCCCCACCTGTAGTGTGTGATTTAGCTCCGGGGGGTAGAGGGCGGGGAGGGGAGCTCTGGAGCATTGTGTTTAGAGCTCTTCGGGAGATTCCAACATGCAGGAAGGTTTAGAGCTGCCAGAGCACCATGGGGGTGCACAAAGAAATAAACAGCCGGGGCTTCATCTCCAAAGACATACTGATCTGACGGAGGAGCAGGGGCTCCAAGATGCCACACGGAGCGTCCAGCAGGCAGATGCCATGGACTCCCCTAGAAGCCAGGCTCCAGGGGTGCTGTGGGCTGGGCATTCAGAGAAGGCGTGGAGTAGCTCAGCGGCAGGGCTTGGAGGAGGGAGGAGGATGTGGTTTGGGGCAATGTGGGGATGGAGATGGAGAGAGGAAAGGGGTCAGGGCACGCAAAGGCTCGGGGACCAGAACTGGGTAGATAAGGCGGGCCAGACCAAGGAGCCTGGACAACAGCTAGAGACGGTAGAACCCCGGGTCCTTCTGAAGTGGACCCCGCATTCTGCAGGGGTAGATGGATTAGAATGGGTTCCGACCTTCAAAGTCAGGGATTTAAAGAGGCCATTGCCGCAGCCAAGAGAATGAGAGAAGTAAGACTCTAGGACATGGTGATGGAGTGGTTAAAATTGGAATTAAGGGAAGGTGAGCCATCGTCCACCATAACTGTGGCCTGGTAGTAGGTCCCTGACGGAAATGGGCAGGTGAGGCGGGTGCACTGTGTGTGGGAGCTGAAAGCCTGGGTGCGTCATGGAGGTGACAGCAGGAGAGGGGTGGTGTACTTTGAGTGAGTCACAAAGGGGACAGGCCCAGCTGGAGACCCGGCAGAGACTTCTAACACCCAAAGCAAGCTTCAGCTTCCTGAGGTAGGGGCCATTCCTATTACCATCCATTAGTCACTGACCCCAGGATAAAAACTGATCAGGGCAGAAGCACCTGGGAGGCTCAGTCAGTTAAGCATGTGACTTCAGCTCAGGTCATGGTCTCACTGTTCGTGAGTTCGAGTTCGGCTTCAGGTGAGCCCTGCTTCTCTCTCTCTCCTTCCCCTCCCCACTGCCGCCCCTCGTGGGATTCTCTCCTTCTCTCTCTCTCTCCTTCTCTCTCTCTGTCCCTCGCTCACTTGCACCCTCTCTCTCTGAAAAATAAACAATCAATTAAAAAACCTGCGTGGGGCAGGTGACTGGCTGACCAGCGCTTGCTTTGGTCATAGCGTGGCATCCACCTTGTTACCATAGCTGATAGATATGTAATTTCAGAGCCAGATTTCCTGCCCAAGTTTGGCATCCACACCACACTTTTAAACACTTGGGGAGTGCTGTCTCTGCCTCTGTCTCAGTCTGGCTATCTCTCCCTCTCAGGATCTCAACTCTGCTGGATTAACAACTTCTGTGTATATACATACAGATAATGTACAGTATACATGCCCTCTCTCCATACGCACATATACACATTTATGGCTGATTGCCTTCAGGAGTGTTGGGTTTCCCTTGGCAACTGCCTCCTATCCTTTCAGAAGAAGGTGGGAGTGTAGATCCTGAAGAGCCCAGTACACGTGCCCATCCATTAAACCCATTACACATGTGTATGTTCTTGTACGTGAGTTCCTGTGTGCACAGTGACAGCCAACTGTGTTGAGAAGGAGGAGAGGTTTTCACGAGTGGAGGGGGGAGCAGAGGGAGCGGAGCGCCCGCTGGAGGGGGTGTCTGATGCACATTTCCCCATCTGGCCCCCACCACATTCTCCCCGGCAGGCACATCCTCCATCCTGCCTCTCCTTCTAGACCTTGGGCCCCTGAGGGACGGGCTTTGCCCGGTCTGAGCCATCACTGTAACACCCACAAGCCAAGGCCACTAAATTAAATTATGAAATTCAACCAATTAAGCAAATATTTATCAAACAATCTAGTGAGAAGGATCCTGCAAGGTGCTAAAGAGTCGTCAGCTGAAGGGAGAAGGAAGGAGGAGGGGGAGGGAGGCAGATGAAAGAGGAGGGAGGGAGAGGCGGAGGGTGGAAGGTGGGCTCCCATGGACTGTTCTCGAGCATTTGATGCCCATCCATCACTTCAGGCTTCCAGCTTCCAAACGGAGCCCAGAATCATGAGGAAACTACCCCATCACAGCCATCATTAACCCGAGGAGTTAACTGGATGGTAAAACAAGTTTTGAAAATGAGGCAGAGGGAGGGGCAAGAGAGATGCCCATGCCTCCCACATGCCTGCCAGACACCATGAGGCTGAGAGGTCCCGAGAGCCCTGACCCCGATGAGCCCCTCACCAGGGGCCGCCTCTGCAGGGGTAGGGAGGGTCCTGGTTGGAGGAGGTCAGGGTAAGGGCTGCTGACAAGCCCTGGGAAGGGAAGGTGGGGTGGAGGTACAGGTGAGGTGAGGGTTGGGGTGCGGTTAAGGAGGTCATGGATGGGGTGCTGGTGCGTGGGGAAGGCAGGATGAATGCAGATTCTGGGATAGAAATGATGGGGTGCCAGTGTACAGGGAGAGGGCAGGCCACAGCAGAAACACGGGCTGCTACAGACCCCATAGAAGACATGAGAGAGGTGACACAGCCATTTTATGTAATTTTCACAACAATACAGCCATTTTATGTAATTTTCACAACAATACCCTGGGTAGACGCAAGTATTATCACCCCCTTTTTAGAAATGAAGACACTGAGGCGCAGGAAGGTTAAGCAACTCACCCAAGTTGGCCCAGTGAGTAAGCAGCAGAGCCAGGGCTCAGATCCCAGCCCGGCCACGCTGCCACTGGGCCAGCTCGGGGCGCTGGGCCTGGGAGCCAGAGCACCTTCCCTGGGCCAGGGCCGGCCACCGTGGGGTTGGATTGGAACCCAGCCTTTCAGATTCAAAGGGCTGTGCTCTCACACTGCTGGACAGACTCCAATGCGCTGCCCGGGGTCTGCCCTCAGAGGTCCAGCCAGGCGACAACCATGGTCACAAGGTCTGTATCCCACGCCGGGTCTGGTCACCGATGCCGGGACTTACCATGAAGTAATAGAGTTGTGAGGACCGGGCCATGAACTCGGGCCGACACACGGCCACGCAGATCTCCACGAAGCCGGCATGCTGGCTGGGCTTGGCCTCCCCCATCTCACACACGATCCTGCAGGGAGGAGAGGACAGACCCTGTGGTCACAGGAGTGGACCCCACACCTACCCAAGCCCTTTCTCTGCAGTAGGCTCTCAGGGATGGGCGGGGGAGGAGGAGGGGAAAGACACTGATTCTTCCCTGCAAGGCTCCCCCTTTGTTCTCAGAAAATGAGGAAATGCAACCTACATGGGTCTCCTTGGAGACCCTTATGGAGTGAGGAGCCTAGGGGAGGGTCCCCGTGTCCTGACCCCAGACACCCAGTCCATCATTCAGGAATTGTCCACTGAATTATGAATCAGGTGGTGGGGAATGTTTCAGTCAAACAGCGCAGGGAACACGGCTGGCAGAGCCCAGGGAGGTAATGACCTTCCCAAGGGCACACAGCATGTCCGACAGGGGCCCTGGAGCACACTTAGGGTTTTCACACCCCAATCAAGGGGCACTTCATTCCCACCGCATGGACTGCCTCAGCGGAGGCTTTTTCGTCCCCAGCCCCGGAGGGCCACTTGGCTGGGTGGAGAGAGTCCTGCTTGAGGGGAGGAGAGAGGGATGGAGGCGAGGCACACGTGTGTCCCTTTTAAAAATGTTCATTGTTTTAATTACGAAACTTGTTCATTCCCCTCAAAAACAGGACAGTACAGACGTGTGATAGTAAAAATAAGTGTCCCTTTCTTCACTCCTAATCCCTCTTAAAAGTTTGCTGTGTGTGTGTGTGTGTGTGTGTGTATGTGTATATATATATACATACACACACACACACACCTTCATAGACCTTTCTCTAGACTTATGCAAACATATATATTTATATATGTTTATATAATATATATAAAATCTCTATTTCATAAATGAAGAAACTGAGGCACAGAATAAGTTAGGCAACTTGCCCAAATATATATATTTGCAAATATACACACACATATGTGTGCGTGCATGTATATATATACACACACGTACACACACACACATAATGTGTGATATTACACATGCATGTAAACATAAGAGTTATATTCATACACATGAACAATTATATACAACATACATATATAACCATACACGGGATTTTAAAAATCAAAGTGAGACAGGACTCCCCACTGTTCCAAACTCGTCTCCTTCTACTCAGAGACACAGCGTGGACTTGCCCCGGGTCAGGCGCAGCCCTCCTGCACCCTTCCTGATAGCTTCAGAGCACTTCACACTATGGCTGCACCATTATTTGTTTAACTGTCCCCCTCTTGATGTACCTTTAACGTATCCTGATTTTTCTCCTACTCCACATAACCCTGCAAAATGAACCGACTTATAGCACATACATCCCGAAGCACTGCACATTTATTAGAATAAATCACTGAGGAGGGTGCCTTTGGGGTCGTTGTTTATGCGTTTAATGTTTGATAGGTAGGAGAAAATAATGGTCCAAAAAGGTTGTTACCAATCTGCACTTCCGTCAAAAGCAATTGAGGGAGATTAGTTCACTCTTTTGCCAACACTAGATATTATCAATCCTTTGACAGTTTTTCCAATATATAATAGGGAATAAAGATCTCCTTTTTGTTTTCACTGTTATTTCCCTGATTACTAGTGATGTTGCAATAGTTTCAAGCATGTGTGTGGCTGTAAAAAATCTTAGATAGCCTTTCCTTTGATTTGTCTGAAACTGTCTCCTTATATTCCTAATGGGTTGTCTTTTTGTGGGAGCTTCTGAATGAGCAGTATTAACTTTTGTCTGTAGTAAGTATTGCAATTATTCTCTTAGCCTGTCATCTGTCTTTCAACGTGGTTTATAATGTCTTTTGCTCCACTAACATTTAAAAGTATCTGTGGTAAAACTGCTCCTTCTTTTACTTTATGGCTTCCAGGTTCTGTGTCTCTTAGAAAGAACTTCGGGGTGAGAGTCCAGTAAAAATATATGCCTTTCTGTCCAGATAGCATACTTGGCACATGTCCAGTGTAAAGAAAAAAATAGAAAGTATATGAAAACACTTGCCATACATATGCCTCCTCCCACCCCATTTCAACCATCCAGAAATATCCATGGTCAACATTTTGATGTACATGTTTTCAGTCTTGTTTTTCTTTTATAGAATTAATTAGAGAGGCGCCTGGGTGGCTCAGTCGGTTAAGCGTCCGACTTTGGCTCGGGTCATGATCTCACAGTTTGCAGGTTCGAGCCCCACGTCGGGCTCTATGCTGACAGCTCAGAGCCTGGAGCCTGTTTCAGATTCTGTGTCTCCCTCTCTCTCTGACCCTCCCCTGCTCGCTCTCTTTCTCTCTCTCTCTCAGAAATAAATAAAACAGTTAAAAAATTTTAAAAAAAGAATTAATTAGAAACTCTATTCTGCTTGGTAAATGATGTTCTCACTAACACACCTTGAGTATATGCTGGTCATGATTCTTCTGTAACATCAGATTTAATGGCTATGTAGTTTCTTGTCTGTGCAAATACAATAATTGATGGGATTGATTAATTCCCTATTTTAAAATATACAAATTGCTTCTAAATTTCCACTATTAAAAATAAGGCCAAAATAAATATCTTTGCAAATAAATATTTGTGCATTCTAGTTATTTACGTAAAGTTCTAGAAATATTATGACCTGGGCTAAAGACTTATAATCCACATTTCCAAATTTCTTTCCACAAAGTTTGTCCCAATTTACATTCCCAATGCAAATATATGAATGTGTTATTTCTCATGGTTCTCATCTGAACGGGGCATTGACTTTTTAAAACTGTTCCCCATTATTTTAATTTTCATTTCATTGATTACTAATGATATTTAACTTTTTTATATGGCTTTTGGTTCTTTGTCTACTTTGTGATGTTCTTTGCTCACAGTCATGCTTTTTGCTCATTTTGTGATATTTGCTTTTTTAAAAAATGGAACCTCTTTGTATATTAAGAAAAAGCTGTATTAACTGTAATTGGGTATAATAAGAGTCCCAGTTTATCATTCATAATTTTCTTTGATTTTTGATAAACAAAATTTAAGTTTTATATACTCTAATCCCCCGATCTTTTTCTTTACAATTTTTTTCCTTTGCTGTTATACTTAGAACCATTATACTTCCCTTATTTGAAATCAGATAAATTCTCACTTGCATTTTCTTCTAGTCATTCCACAGACTTATTTTTTTCACTTAATTCTTTAATCCGTCTGGAATTTATTTTGGTGTATAATGTGAAATAAGAGTCTGGTATACTTTTTTTTCAGGGAGTTAATGAGAACTGCTATTGAAGGATCTTTGCTTCCCTTGCTGATTTGAAATGTCACCTTTACCACATCACTAACTTTTTATGTATCAGGATTTTCTTCCTGGTGTTCTCTTATTCCACTAATCTAACCGATACCACAATATGTCAATCATGTGACTTTCTAGTAATGTATTTTCTATCTGGCTTTGCAGGTCCAGAGAAGGGCATTTTAAAGTTCCCCAAATCACAATATATTGGTAGCCTCTTGCTTTTGGTTTTGTTCTAGGGAAGGACTCAGAAAGTTGAAGGAGCCACAAAAAGATCCTTGGGCAAATAAAGAAGTGACGGGCCACAAGGTGAGTTCTATTAAGAACAGATCCTTCTATCACAGGATCGACTAAGAGTGCCTTTGGAAGATCTGGAGGGAAATCAGAAGGAACTGAGGATGGTGGTACTGACAGTTCCACAATCACTAAACCTGCGCAAGACCCAGCAAAGTGAGAGGAAAACTGCACCGACATACCCAAGGGGAGACCTGCAAAGAGTCAGGGACACATGCACACAGCACAGGTGGCAACATGTCGCTCTGGGAGGGCCAGCAAAGATGGTATAGAAGATAGAATCTAATCGTGCTGGCAAACATTTCATGGGAACGTCTGCTGGGCTGGAGAATTGTGTTTACTTATTTCCAAGGCAATGATACATGACTCACAAACATTCTCTAACAGGTGGATTGGGACGTAAAGGTCATTGATGGAACGACCCACTCCATGCACCAGCAGACTGTGCATGCAGAAAAACAATCCAAAATTCCCACAGGCCAGAGAGCAGGTGTGGGGTTTCATTTTCAGTCTCTACAGAAAGTGTCAGAGGCTTAGCTTCTTTCATAATTGGAGGAGGACAGGAGTGGGGAGTTAGGGACATCAGTGGGTAAGGAACTGAACTCATGCTTCTCTTGCAGATTTTCATTTTGCTTTGTCTCATCACTACCCACAGCCACACCCCAAGGTGGTAGGGATCACTTTTCTCTTCCCTCCCAGCCCCATGTACCCTTCCCCTTCCCCTTTCTATACTAGCTAGCTAGCTAGCTAGTTCAGGGGTGGGGAGTACACTAGAATATTAGGGGCCTTCTACTCCCCCCACCCCAACGGTTTCTATCACCTTTTGCCATTGGCTGTCAATTGTCAGCCAGGGAAGGGGCGTCAACAGCAGCAGAGAGGCGCACCTCTGTATGTCTCCTGTGGCTTCTACTTACTGTTCTGCAGGGATGTAGCCATCCACCAGAGGGCTGCACTCCACACCGGCCACCTTGACATGGGAGGCGATGTCTCGGAATTCCAGGCCCAGGTTCTCCCCTCGGATGGTGACCTTGGTGCCCCCTTCCCGGGGACCCGTCACTGGGATTATCTGGAAGGAGGAACCGTGGCAGTTTGACAGGCACCAAGAGAGAGCCATTACCCACTTGCTGGTAAGGCAAGGAGAGGCTTCTGGCTCTTCCCCCTCTCTACCTGATTCCCTGAGCTGGGCCCATGTCTACAAGGGCCCCCAGGTCTGGGAACCTCAATGGCGGGAACTTTTGGTAGAGAAGTTCATGTTTGTGTGTGGTATTAGGAACAGTGTTCAAATCCCCTCATTCACCTTCCTATTTGGTGGAAGACATGGGTGACGGAACGTGACCCATACTGTTGCCGGGTGATTCATAGAAAATCAAGGAATAAAGCCTCTTGATATTTGCTTGTGTTGTTTCATTCTGAAGGAAAATGAACAATCCTCTTAATGCCCACAGCCCTTCACACTATGGCAAACCACCCAGTTTTCAAAATCCTTCTCAAATGTCACTTCCCCATAACCAGTTGTTCTCTCTCTCTCTCCACTGACATGTAATGCTCCTTTCACGGTAACAAGCACTGGTGTCTGATTCCTCACCTTTCAGATCCTGCGTCTCTGAGCGCAGGGATGGTGTCTTACTTCCTGTGGACTTTTCAGTGATGGCACCATATTTATTTCTCAGGTTGTCATTGAGCTGAAAACCACAGCTACCCAGCATCTTCCTGGATTTAGAAGGGCATTTGTCACAAGCCCTTTGCCTTCTATGTCTGGCTTGGTTTCTAACAGAGATGGGTTTAATTTAGACTTTACCTTCATATACTGGCCAAAATGACTGGCTCTTCCTCCCAAGATGTCACCATTGGTGTTAAAAACCCACGATTGAGATGTTGGGAACCAACAACCAAGGGCCTACTTTGAGGTAGGCGCCCTGTACCGTTCATGCAATCTAATTATGACATCCCACAGCAGTGACCCTAGTCAGAAGGCATTCTGTGCCAGCCTCTCCTGGCATTTGAAAGACCAGAGAAGGGCACGGTTCCCATTCCTGATGTCTCTGAACACCAGCAACTAGATCTTGGCCCACACCAATGAGATCACAACTCAAGGAGCCCAGACAGTCCATCTCTTAATACTTCCTACTCTCTCTGCCCCCAAAGGTCACAACTGGGGGCTCCTCCCTGGAGGAAGGTGGAAGAAACCAGGCTCAAGGGGTGTCTTTGCTGGGAAAGGCTGTTCACCTACAAGTTAAGATCCTTCCTGCTTCTTACCCATGCGTGCACATGTGCATGAGTGAGCGTGCCCATGAGTGTGAGGGTTTTCATGTACTTGTTCCCACTGTTGTGGAAAGACAGATCCCTTGGAGGCAGGGGCCATTTCTGTGAGAGGGAGGCAGTTAGATATAGGGAGGGCTGGAAGGCGGAGTGTCTGTTCTTCCCAAATGCCTGCCCAGCCAGTCCCCAAAGCCCCATGGGCACCTGGCAGCAGTGGCTTCATGATATTCCAGCCCTGGCATGTTGTACTGAAAAAGGAGCTTTATCTCTGGCCCAGTCTTTGGTTCCCTGGGCTCCCCGGAGGGTTGACGCCAGTATAGAGCCAATAAATAGCCTCCGTCACAGGGAGATTTGTTTAATTTGCCATCTCCTCCCTGTGATTTTCTTGGTCTCAGGCCAAGAAGGAAGCAAGTCGTACTATTCGATGCAGACACACCAGCAGCAGTCATGCGTGGCAGCCCCAGGGGGTGGTTCTGTGTTAAGGGCTCTGCGGGTGGGAGAAGTTGTAAAGGAGGGCGACTGGGGCACAGAGGGTGCAGGTGCCCTCCTTCCTCAGGCATGTCGGTTAAATGCATGTCTTTTGCCCCAACTCGAGAATTGCTGTTGAGATTCCTACCCATGCAGGAGACTGAAGTTGAGGCTGAGGGAGACTCCCCATGTCTGGAAAACCAGGAATGTGGAGGACAAGGGGCAGAAGTGGAGGGCACATACAGAGGGCCACCATGGCGGGGCCACTTTGCTGGAGGAGGCTGTGCACTCACAAACGTCAAGCTCCCTCCCTGCCTGCTTTTGTACCTCCCTGGTATGTGTGCACAGCTTGTGAGTGGAGGGGTGGGGGGGGGTATATCTATGGGTGTCTGGCCTTTGTGGTGAAAGAGAGCACTAATATAGGAATCCAGAGACCCAGGATTCAGGGCCCCTTTGATTTACGCTTTGGTGTGAGGGCGTTAGCATCTCTGAGCATTGCTCTTTGTATCTGGGAACGGGGGCTAATAACCCTGGCTTTGGCAGGCATTAAACTTGAAATGTGCCCTCTCCAAATCCATCCACGGAAGTCCTAATGCTCAGTACCTGCAAACGTGGCCTTATTCGGAGAAAGGGTCTTTACAGAGGTAATCAAGTTGAAATGAAGTCATTAGGGTGGGTCCTAATCCAGCATGACTGGTGTCCTCAAATAAAGAGGGAATTTGGATGCAGACACAGGACGATGACAAGATGGGACGCAGGGAGAAGACCCCCTGAAAGCCAGGAAAGAGAGGCTGGAGCAGGTCCTCCCGCACAGCCCTCAGAAGGACCGGTCCTGCCCACATCTGGGTCTCAACTTCCAGCCTCCAGAATTGAGAGACAGCAAATGTCTATCTTTGAAGCCACTCCGTCTGTGGTACTGTGTTACGGTAGCCCCAGGAACCATATGGTGGGGTCGCTGCGAGGACGGACAAAGTAAGGGATAGGAAACTGTTGTGCAGACTGTGAAGGACCACAGCAATATCTGGCATGATTAGATTATTGGATACGTGGGTGTTTGTGAAACTCTGCACAGAGCCACCGGTCTCTAGGTATGGAGGCAAGATGGAGCTCCCTTTCCTCTTTCTTCCTCTGGTCTACTCTGCTCTGTTATTAAAATCAGCAGCCAATATAGCAAGGAGGCATTGAGTTCCTACAAGGTGCAAACACTGTGCTAGAGGCACAGAGGGCGCCGCTGCTGAGACATGCACGCCTCTTCTTTCTTTTACAGGGGAGCATGGCGGGAGGTGATGCCTGCGGGGACTCTCTGCCAGGAGTGGAGAGTGGGGAGATGAAGGCACTGGTGACCTAAAGAAACCCCAGGGGCAGTGATCCCCTAGGCGTAGACACAGATGGCAACAGCCTTAACAACGGTGATGACGGACAAGTGGGAGGATGGTGAGATGCCCGTGGGCTGGGCACGGAGCCAGCATTGTGCATGATTTGAGGCTCATACAATCCTTGTAACTCCTCTGTGAGATGGAGCCTTAGACCCCTTGCACAGGTGAGGAAGCTGAGGCATGAAGGCAGTGTCGAATTAGCCCCGGGGTACCCAGCACCTAGCTGGCAGAGCTGGGACTCGCGCCCTGTTCTCTGCACGGTTAGCTCTGCCCTGCCTCTCACTCATCTTTACTCCATGGCCCATGGCCCCTGAACTGTGCTCCGAATCCGTTTCTGCCATCTACCCGCTTAGATCTTGCTTTGAGTGAGTCCCAAGATCTCACCGTTGCCACCTTCTCCACCTCCCGGGGGCTGGGCGCTGTGCCCTGGAACCCCACGCAGCCTCTGCTCGAGGTTGTCCCTGATGGAGCTTAACAGCCTCATCACCCAGATTCTTAGAGGCAAAGGGAGAGTGGCCAGGACTTCGAGTCATTTTTGATACTGTCCTCAGGGAGACTCCCACAGGACAGTGGAGCGCTTCTCTGTTTTCAACCTTCCTTGGTAAGGGAAACACCCCTGGACCAAACCCACCATTTCTGGGGGAGCTGGGCAGGAATATGAGGATGCTTCCAGCCAGCCGTGGCAACCAATGGGGTGGCTGACACCATGGCGGGAGATGGCTGGCGGGGGCCCCGGCCATGGCAGGGCATGGCTCGGCCATCTGGAGCGGCCCAGAGGACCACGGCTTACCTCTGTGATGCGGGGGTTGGTGCACCTGCTGTTTGCACCCGACAGCTCCAGCCACGGGCTCTCATGAACGGGGCAGTGCTGCCGCAGGGTGCACTGGCCCTGGCTTTGGCACCAGCCGCACTGGAAGTCCGGGTCCGCCTTGAGGCACAGCCCACAGCTCTCCCGCATGGCTCCACACTTATAGAGGTGAACTGTGGGTGAAGGACAGAGTGGGGGGTGGAAGGGGATGGGACTGTGAACAATGAGTGCAGTCCCAGCCTCGGATCATGAGACCCAAGCAGCCGTGTCCCTTTAGCCATTCTGACACAGAGAAGAGCAAAGGAGAACTTCGGCCCCAGGGAGCAAAACTTAACCAGAAACGGGGTCTCCCTCCAGAATCAGCAGGGCTCTTGCAGCCAGTTCTACTCACTCTGCCACCCCCAGGGTCACTGCCCATGGTGGCCCTGCACCCGAGAGGTCATGGAGCTGACCTCAAAGGCTAGAGGGAAGGCTCAGAACCAGAAAGAGAGGGTCAATGGCACAGGGATGGGATAACATGTGCCCTCAAAGGCAGGGCCGCCACCTCCCTCTGCCCTGTCTCCCCAACCCGGGGTCCACCTTCCACACCTTTGTTCTGAGCTGGGTTGTCAATGTTGAAGTGCCCGTTCCACACAACTGTCAACTCCACAGGCAGATTGTTGATCTCCATCCCTTCATAGGAATACTGCAACCAGGTTGGGGGTAGGAAAGAAAAAAGCTGGGTCACAGAAATTTCTAGGGAGAGCCAGCTCTTTTGGCCTGGAGCCTGCGAGGCACTCAGGGCTAAGGACCTGCCATGCCTGTGTTTGAGTGCATGTGTGGGCGCATGTGTGGGAAGCATGGCTGGGGGAACAGGGTGGGGGTGGAGAGGGCAGGATACTAAGGCAGGGGAGGGACCAGGTCTGGATGGGACACCCATTTGGAATACAGATTTAGGGCAGGTTAGTGCAAAGCGACTCAGCCCCCTTCCATGGATGCTGGCTCATACCAGCGGTGGTTTCCCAGCTTCCTCCCTCACTGTCCAGGGGGAACCCCGTCATTAGGCGCCACCAGGCCCTTGATTCAACCTGGGAACATTAATTCCTAAGACAAGTTCAGAGGAGGTGGGTGCTTTATCAAAGACCTAGAGAGGGCTGATCAATTCCCAGGCAGGGGTGGCGGGTGCAGGCACTGGAAATGAAGGGGGCGCACTCTTCAGGGGCTGAGCTGATGGAGGTTAGGAGTCAGGAGAGCTGAGTGGGGCTTAGAGGTGGGGTGGGAAGTCCTGTGGACACCCTAGAGGCCAAACCCAGGAATCTGGATCAAGACTCCAAAGGCATGTGCTGGCTCGAAGAGGCCAGGCCCCAACTCTGTAGCTGCCCGTGGAGGAGCTGCCTCTAGGCCTGGACAGGGTCCCTGCGGGGTGCTGTTTCCCTGCCCAACTCTCCTTGGAGTCAGTGCCCCACCTGGCTGGGTCTCATCCTTGGGTCTGAGTGCTCCAGGGGAGGGGGGATATGGAGGGAACAGGATGTGCCAGCCCCCCCCCCAACTATCTCCCCCCACCTTCTGATAGCAGACACTTCTCAATCCCCAGAGAAGGAGGGTAGGTGGCAGGAACTCTGAGCCTGCCCAGGGCAGCATTTCCAATCCGTACCTGGTGATTTTCTCATTATTCCACCAGATTCTGCCCTCCACAGGGGGTGAATGGAGGAATGGAACAGAGACAGGTTCTTCAGAGGAGGGGCTGAGAGCTGGCAATTTGCTAGAGGGGTTCAGTCCAGGAGACCTGGCTCGAAGTGGTGTTTGCAGAGCCAAAGGCTCTTTGAACTCAGTTGAAGTTTGGAGGGGCTGGGGTGTGGGGGTGTTGACGGATGTTATGGAGGCAGCGATGCTCCCTCCCCAGAGCGAGTGAGCTGCTAGCTTCTCACTGAGAGGCTACAGAACCTTGGGAATGCACAGCCTGGGAGGGTCTCAGGCTGCAATGGTGTCACTGCCTCTGGAGCCTCTCCATAGAGACTTCTAGAGGAGATGTTACAATCCTAATCTGGGAAATCACCCTAAATTCCCGAGTTATTCCTGAGAAGGCGCTCCAGTGTGAATATATCATGACACTGTCCTCGTACACCATATAAGTGGGAAGGTGTCCAGCCTTCTTCAGGCTCTACCCTGGCACTCCCAAATTTTTCACTAACTCCCTGGAGACATGTGCCGAGGCCAGGGAGCCACATTCAGTGTTGTGGTTGGCTCTGTACCATCCACACTCTCATAGAATCTCCCTTGTGACCCATGACACCAGGGCCTGGGCTCAAGCCATAGAATAAAGCAAAGCTCCCCAGCCCTGAAGAAACAACCGCAGGGACTTTGATGATCGCTTAACTCAGCTGGTGACTCATAAGCCCTTTGCCATGTAGTGCAGTTGACCAACTCCCCAGGAATGATGTTCTTTGCTTCTCGGTCAGACTGGGCACTTCTAAGGCATCCTGAGCTTTCTCAAAAAACCTCCTCCTCTCTAGACTAGTGGTTCTCGGGATGGTCTGTGGGCCACTTTCATCAAGAATCACTTAGGGGGCCTAAACGCAGATCCCAGGGCCTCCCCCTGCACCTGCTGGATTGGAAGATGGGGATGCATTTCAAACAGGCAACTCTGCGACTCTAGTGCTGCATGGAGTTAGAGACTCACTGCTCCCACTCCCTGCAGTCTGCTAGAAGCAGGGGACAGTGGACTGATGGTGGAGAGATGTTGTAGGAGCCAGAGACAGGGTGGGAGAGAGGAGGGACTTTTCCAGATCTCTCTCCCATTCCCTCTCCTAGCTAAGCTCCATTTCGTCTCCTTCCCATCTCTGTTTCCATCTCCCTCCTCCAAGGCCCCAGTGCAGGCAAGCTGTTAAGGGAAGGTGCTAAGGGCTGGCTTGAGGCTGTTCTGCCTCTGCCTCTAGGAGGGATGCCGGTGGTGCCTAAGTCAGGATCCAAGCCTGCCTCCTGCTTCTCAGGCCTGGGTTTGGCCAGGATTCAGCAGGTGGAAGCAGCAGGTGGTGACCAAGGGCCCCGTCAACCACAGATCAATAGAACCTTCCGGCCTCTCTCAGAAAGGCCCTGAAACCCCCGAGACATCAAGGCAAAACACTCTGCATATGTATGCATGTGTGTCTGTGCACAAACGTGTTCACATGCAGCTCATGTGAGAAGAGCTCAGGGCACAAATCTGTATTGTCTGAGTGCTCATATGCGCGTGCACACGAATCTGTGCACGTACCGCCACAAAGTGGTTCCGCAGTGACCGCCTGTGTGAATGTGAGCAAATGATGGGAGTCTCAGTTTCCCTGTTTGTGAAGTGGGAATTACGAACAGTGCAGACCTAACAGGACTCTTAGGGCTCGAGGTAACCGTCCCATGCTCTGAGCACAGTGCCTGTCACATAGAATAAGCACTCAAGTATGACTGTGTGTTTCAGTCTGTGTGTATACATTTGGGGATGCCGTCCAAAAATATGCTTGTGTTCCCTGTGTTTATGTTTATGTGAAGTAATAATAGCAGGCATTTATTGAGTGTTTATGCACCAGACTCTTGGTACATATGGAATGTATGTGCATGAGCATGCTTATGTGTTTCGGGATGCATATGTGTGTTTACATGCATTTCATTTTTGAGGAAAATTGAAAAGACTTCAAGGATCAAATATGCTGGGCATTGCTTTATCTTTTTGTCGCCCGTTCCTGGGATCTTGACTATGAAATATTATAGAAGCCATTAACCCCTGGTGCTCTCCACCACCCCCTCCATCTCTAGGGAGGTCACAGTAATTCCTGGAGGTTCTTTCCCCATGACCTGCGTTCTGCAGCAGGAGGAGGCTGACAGCTGGGTGGCCTGGACCACTGGCTCCCATCCCCCAGGACCCCCACCTCTGCTTCATTTAGCCTTTATATAGCTCTCTGCAATCAGTAGGCAGTTAATCTGTACAAAACCCAGAGCTAAGGGGAGAGTGTTTCAGGCTCTCAGGGGCCAGGAGGTTAAGTGTCTCAATCAAGGTCTGGCACACCACAGTGCAGCTAGGGGATGACGTTGCTCATTACCTCAGGAAAGCGTGAGCCTCTACCTTGTCAAGCAAAGACAAGACCTATTTAATTTGGACATTCTTTCTGCTAACCATTCCCTGTTCTGAGCTCAGAGATGTTCTGCTGGAAAATTCTACCATTCAGGCGGACAGATCTGAACAGCCAACAAGCCTGTGTTATGTTCCGCGTCCATCCCCAGGACCCCAGACGGCTCAGCAGACCCCTTCCCAGCTGAGTTCCAGGAAAGCAGGGAGGGGGCCCAGTTACCTCCCCATCCTTGTTCTGCACCTGGTAAACTGGGACACCGAGAGGAGATGGGCAGCCACTGTGGGTCAGTGGAGGCTGGGGCTGAAGCTGGCTGCCCCCTGCGGCCCCCTTGCTCGCGTGATTGCTGGAGCCTGAGAGGCAGGGACCGGGCACTATTATTAGTAGCACTTGTCATTTCCCTGGAGCCTTGGTCTAAAGGAGGCCAAGAATACCCATGGTTGCTCCTCCCTCCAACTGCTGCCTGGGAGCTGCTCTGTTTTCCTCCCACAGCACCCCCCTCGGGCTCCAGTGATGGCCCAAGGCCTGTCCCCAAAATGTGGTCTGGAGACAACCTGCCTGCCCGCCCAGCTGGCATCACACCATGCGCAGTTTTCCTGTTTTTCTTCTCTGTTCTCTGACACCTCTTTGTCGCCCATTTTCCTCTGTCATCACAAACTCGGGGGTTTTGATGGGTTTCCTCTGTCCCCCTCCCCCATTCTAGAAAGCTCAGGGATTTAGGAAGTGAAACAATAAAACTCCTCCCACAGTCCTGTCTGAGGCACATCAGACCTTGTTCCCAGGCAGAGCACCAAGGCTGGGTATCAAGAGCTCAGTTGCTATTTTCTGCCCAACCTTTGATTGAGGGGGGTGTGTTATGAAGCTGGGTTGAATTTCTGAGTTTGCTATTTACTTGCTGTATAACCTGGGGCTGGTCGCATGCCCTCTCTGGGCTTTAGAGATCCCTTCTGTCACAGATCACCAGTAGACAGCCTCTCAAGTCTATTCCTGTTCTGGTAGTACGTTGTCCTCTATAACTATGGTAAAGGAGGCTTGCCCCTGATGGTGATCCCAAAGTTTTTTAAGGAAGTCACTTGATGGCAAGTGGTATCAGTATTAAATGCCCAGAATAGCATTTAAACTGAGATCCCTGGAAAGAGAGGCTCCTGGGAAGAGCCAGAGATGAGCCCTCCTGAAGTGTGGGATATTCCAGCAGGTCCTCGTAGATAGAGGGAACGTTTCCTGGAATCTACCCTTTGTGGGGTACACTTCCTGTCGCCTCACGTTTTAAGACTTTAAAATGGTCCAGTCACAAACTTTCTCATCACCTTCCTCATGAGGGTGTTGAAATAAGAAAGGCCAAGCTGTTTTGGGAGCAGCAGCCTTAGTAAGATGCTGCAAACCGGCTGGTGGCAGGTGGGGGACCTCAGACAGACTCTGAGCACCAAGGGCCAGCATTCGGGGTGCGCCTGCCCCACCTCCTGCAGGGACGGCAGGGGATGTGCCAGGAGCCTGGGAGTCATGTCCTCTCGCAGGTGGTCAGAGCCTGGGGCCCCAGGCCTTTGGCCCCAGCATCATGTTTCCACTGTGGTCCTGCGGACCCAGGAAGTCTCCTGGAAGTGGATCTGAGGTTGACCGCACCCCTGCATCCAGGAGGCCAGTCGACCAGGCAAGACCCCTATGGGGTCCCTGGGGCCTCTTGGGGCTGAAATCAGACTTGACTGCAGTGTCCTGGGGCATCAGACTCCCAGATGTGAAATCCCTGAGTAAGGAGCAGTGTGTGATTAGCAGATTTTGTAAATCCCAAGGATTCGACATCAGACAAGTAGATGCCCCATGGCACCTCCCCCTTGTCCCCATGGTACTGACCAGGATGCCAACATAGGCACCCTGCGGAGGCACCCTAGACAAGGGGACCCACCCCGCCTGTCAGGGATGCTGGGCTCCGTTCTGTGCCTTTGTTCCCAGGAGGCTCCAACTTTACTCCCACAGGAAAAAGATCGACATGTCTAAGGTTACACAGCTAGTGAGGGGCAGGGCTGAGCCTGGATTCAGGGTCTCCTCCTATGTCACACTGCCTCCCATTCATCCTTCCTGGTGCTGTGGCGACTTCTATATGGTGACTGTATTTGGGGATGTGATATAGGACCAGGAGAGTCCTGGACAAAGCAGTTCATGGGAGCCCCTCACTCTCCCTGTTGGAAAAAGTCTAGGGGTAAATGAAGCTCAGAGAGGCCCACCTACTTGCTCAAGGTCACTCAGCATTACAGGGACTGAACTGGCAATTGATGTCCCAACCCTTGAAACCCCAGATGTGTCCCCACAGCTCCCACATGTACATCTCCCTCCCGTCCTGACCGCCAGGCTGTTTGGCAGATTTCTGTAGCATTCCAGATTAAACCTGCAAGCAAATGGGATATTAAACACCTCCTGTTTCCTCATAAATCCTGAAGCCAACCAGACCAGCCCCAAGGGTTTGGCTCAAGTGATTCTCCCCTAAATAAGTAAGTGCCTGCGGGAAGAAAAAGCCTGAGCTCCACATGCGAGTCAGCGGAAGGCAGATAGGGGTTTAAACGACGTAGAAAAGTCTGTTTCATCAGAGACACTGCCCCAGGGAACCTGGTCCCAGAGGGAGGACAGAGTCTATGACCTCTGATGATGGAGCCCTTGTTTCCCCAGACACTACAGGCCTGGGCCTCATGGGCCCTGGGCTTCACCTGGCTCAGTTAAACAGAAAATATAGCAGCCTGAGTTCATTCTATAAACTCCTTGGTCAGAACTCAGTGCCTTGGGACCCATTGCCTTTCTATGTACCGTCCTCAGCATTTCTGAGCCAGGCCTGACTCAATGAACAAGCTTCCTAGGGGCCCCATTGCTCTGACTGTGAGAGCAAAGTTGGAGCCTCCCGGAAACAAAGGCACAGAATGGAGCCCAGCAGCCCTGACAGGTGAGGTTACCTGCAGGGTGGGTTACCCTGAGGCACATGGAATTTCAGCCCCTTCTCAGGCCTGCCTATATATCAAATTTTGTATTTATTACATCTCATTCTTAAAAGAAGGTCCCCCAAATTGTATAAGTTTCAGCCCCTACAAAGCTGCCCCTGCTTCTGGGCCTCCAGTTTTTCATTTGTACAGTGAGGAAGAATATTAAGGTATCCTACAGCTTGAAAATGTTATGAGTCCATAAGCCTAATGCTTGTTTCTGAGTGTCTGGGTGCACAGAAGTGGCCCAGAAAGAGAATGAGAGAGAGAACAGAGCAGCGGCTGGGAAGACCACAACGTTGGGACAGGAGCAGCCACACAGGAAAGGTGATGCATCACTAGGGCACACCGAACGGTACCCAGGAATCAGACGATCGCCATTGGCAGCAGGGGGCTGCTGACCTGTCTTTGGTCGGGCATGGGCCTGATGTGAATTTTCTAAACATCAGGCAGGTTTGTGCTGATCCAAGCAGCACCCCTCTGGCTAGCTCCATCCTGTTCCACGGCTCCCTTTGCAGATGCTTGGTCTGTCTTGCTGGGAAAAGGCCTCTGTGCAGGTATAAAGGGAGCAGTGGGCCTCTGTGGGCTCAGGTGGGCTGCTCAGGTCAGCCCTGGTAGGAAGACAGGGCCCAGGGACTCCAGAGCTTGTCTCATGAAGGATGGACAAGGATGTTCCCGGAGCCTAGCACACCCTGCAAATACCTCTCTCCGCCCACAGACAGCACTTGGCAGCCCCATGGCTGGTCTGTAAGCCCCTGCCGCTGCAGCCTCTGCCTTGGGCAGATGACCCCTTTCACCATAACCATGGGCAGACAGACCTCAGAGCCTAGCACTCCACTGGGGCCGGCGTTAAGAGGCAGGGCCGGGCAAGTAGGGTCGGGGGGAGCAGTGAGGCAGGTGGCTAGATAGTTTTGTGGGTGTTCAGGGAAACCCTGTAGAACTGAGCTGATGTGGGGGTGAAGGAGGGGGGCTCAGGCGGCCCGGGGGCAGCGGGGCTAGGGGAACTCACGGAGGTGTTCTGGCACTGCACACTGGAGCTGTTGAAGCGCAGGGCGGGCACCCTCTGCTCGCTGCCCTGGATGTTGAGAATGCATTCATACCCGCGCTGCCCAGACTGTGGCTGGGGAAGGTTCTTGGCCTTGAGAGTGATTGGCTTGATCACCTCCACGGGCACCAGGATCTTGTCCACTCGCAGCAGCTGGGGGCAGTCCTGGAACAGACAGCACAGCTCAGGCTGGGGAGCAGGAAGGCGAAGGTGCAGGGGCCTCTCCAGACACAGCCCAGATGTTTGCCCTGCTCCACCCTCCCTGGGACACACCCACAGAAGGTTCGGGGCACTGGGGCCCATCCTCAGCCTCTGTGCAGGAGGGAATGGGCCCGAGAAATCCCAGACTCCACAGTCACCTACTGGAGGCCACCTCCCACTGAGGTCTCCTGCCCTCTTCAGTTTCCAATTTAACGCACTCCAGACTCTGATACTCCTGGTTGCCTCTTCCCAGCACCTCTCCGACCCTAACAGAGACAGACTCTGCTGCTGGGTGTCCCATGTCCCACTTCAGTTTTAGGCCACCAAGAGTTGGGACAGAGAGACCCACCGGAGATACCCACCAGCAGTGAGCTGTGGGGCCCAGCTCTGGAATGTGAGTCTGGACCACAGCAGGAAGGTCGTCCATACATGGCTGAGGTTGGCAATTGGGAATTTTCTAGAGTAAGGCCCAGAGACCTTTTAAAATCCAGAAGCTTCTGACTGTACTCTGAGGTTGGCCGGACCCCAAGGAAATGCCCCTCAGAGCAGACGCACATGGAGAACCTCTTAAATGCTAGCAATGAGCACACTCATCCCTCAGGCTGAGTGGGGCCCAGAGGGCCTTGGGGGATGGGAGAATGACTGGGCCGTTTTTCCCTGAGGCAATCAGCTCTGTCCAGGGAGGGCTGGGGGGGAAATGGGGTCAAATATGGAGTGTGAGTGCTCTGTCCTCTTTCCGGAGGCTGGTATGTGGCTGGGTTCTGAGGAGTGGGGTAGAAGACAGTCAGTATGCCAGGCCTGATCAGCATGGGCAGGAGTGAGGCCTTCTGCAGACACAAGCAGGGCCTGGGTCCCCCCAGACAGACCATCCCCCAGACTCCTGCTGTGGCACTGTTTGGGGCATGCTGAGACCGATGGATTAAAGGCATGGTACACACATCCTTCCTGAGGATGCTGTCCTCCGCAGAGGCTGCTGGCGCCTCGCCCCTGCATGCATCCTCAGCAGAGTGGAGCAGAAAGGAGGTGGATGGGGAACAGCAGACTGGAGGGTTCTCAGGCAACAGGGAGCTAATCCCTGCTGGGTCTGAAGGTAAACACGAGCCCCCTCTGTCACTGAAAGCTGGAAGGGAGAAGACCTGCACTCTAACGCCTGCTGAGCTTTTGAAAAGCTATGGAACCCTGAATCCATCTCATCCCCACTTTGAGACTCCACTTCCTTATCTGTCAGTTGGATAGGCTCCAAGGATCCATTCAGCTCTTACCAGTCCTGATTCCATGATTTGGGGAGGTCTTACCTCTGTCCTTCTTGATTACCATGGACCCTTACCACAGAGGAGCATGTGTCCTTTAATGGCAAGGGCCCATTAAACTAACCCCCTCTCTTCTTCAGGCTGCCCATACCTTTGTTTTAAAAAAAAAACACAAAAAACAGGTAGGACAGGGGCAGCAGATCAGGCAATCCCACTTCTGGATATATACCCAAAAGAGTTGAGAGCAGAGACTAGAACAGATACTCATTCACTTATGTTCGTAGTAACATTATTCACAACAGCCAAAAGGGGGAAGTAACTCAAGTGTCTGTGACTGGATGAGTGAATAAACTACATGTGATATATACTTACAATGGAATATGATTCTATCTTCAAAAGGAAGAAAAAATTTGTTATTATTAGAGAGAGAGAGAGAGAGCAGGGGAGAGGGGCAGAGGGAGAAAGAGAATCTTAAGCAGGCTCCACAATCAGCATGGACGATGCTGCCCAGCATTGGGCTCGATCCCAAAACCCTAGGATCATGACCTGAGTTGAAATCAAGAGTTGGATGCTCACCTAACTGAGCCACCCAAAAAGGAAGGAGATTTTAACACACAACATGTATGAATCTTGAAAATATTATACTAAGTGAAATAAGCCAGTCACAATAGGACAAATATCACATGATTCCATTCATATGAAGCACCTAGAATAATCAAATTCATAGAGACAGAAGGGTGGTTTATGGGGGAGGGGAAATGGGGAATTAGTGTTTCACGGGGACAGGGTTTCGTTCATTTGGGGAAGGTGATAATGTTCTGGAGATAGATGGTGGGGATGATTGCACAACAGTGAATACACTTAATGCCACCAAACTGCACTGAAAATGGCTAAGATGGTAAGTTTTATGTGTGCATTTTCCACAATTAAAAATAAATTAAAACACAGAGGAGCAGCAGGAGGCAGGCCAGCAAGAGGGGAGAAGGAGCAGAGCACTGAACCCGGCATGTGGTCCTGAGGCTGTAAAGCTCACAGATCTCCAGTGACCTTGAGGTCCCACATGGAGAGAGTCTTAGAAGCTCCATCCTGTGGCCCCTGCCCCGGCAACTTGAGAATGCAGGACACGTAGAAGATAGGGATGATTTAGTGAATGAGATGAAGTTCAGGACTGGGGCAGAAGGTGTGTGATGGTGGAAGATCAAGAGAGAAGATCCACGGAAAGCAGGGAGTTTTGAGCCAGAGGGTCCCGACTCCACTCCTCCCTTTACCTGAGGCCCTGGGCAGCTCTCCTCTCCTGAAAGCATGCACAAGCCTGACCTTCCCTTCTGCTGCCTCCACATCTGCCTGTGGTTGCATGTGGAGTAAGAGAAGCCCTGGATCTCTCGCTCCCATCTCCTACAGCAAAATGTGGCTGCCCTTGAATGATGTTCAGAAGGTGTCTGGATTCTGAGAGTCCTCTGGACTAACCTAATGGATCCCTTCTACTTTGCAAAGGGGAAATTGAGGCAGGGAAAGGAAAAATAATGGCTCAGTATCAGCAGACATGCTGGCAGCTGAAGTTGAATGCCAACCCACTATGTTTCCTTCCCTTAATGAAAGAGGCAAGTTCCTACTGGGGCCGGGACCCCCTCAGGATGGGGTGGTGGGTCCGGAAGGATCTCCCTGAGCACAGCAGGACAAGGGAGCTGCACACCCTCCTGTGGGGGCTGGGACTTGGCCTCCAGCTGGGCTGTTTCTAGTCCAGGATGTGGGTAGAAGCATAAGCCCCTGTATGAGTCTCTCTGAGGCTTGGCACACGTTCTTTAATGAGTCCTGATTGCCAGTGGCCACACAAAGACCTAGTTTGCATATAAAAAGGTTGGCAGGTCTGAGAGTAAGTTCATTAATAATAATTGGAGAGGCCCAGGGCTGGGCCGGGCCCATTTTCCTCTGGTGGCACTGCCGATTGACCCTGGTGTCCTTCCTAATTGAAATGTAAAATGGCAACTTTTCCCTAGGCAGCAAGGCATGAAGGGACCATTGCCACCACACTGCCCTTTCCTCCCACCCCAGGCCCTCAGATCCTGACCTGCCTCACACTGAGATCCCAGGTACAAAACCACCTCTTGCTCATGGGAAGGTGCAGAGAAAGCTCCCTGTTTCTCTGTGACTGTGTCTGAAGACCTCACTTCCCAGCACCTCCGCCTGGGGCTCAAACAATCACCTCTGAGAGTCCTTAACCGGAAGAGCCTGGTTGGGGAGTCACTGATCTCTGAATGCAAGGCTATCTTCCTTCTGCTAACTTCAGAGTCTTGCAAGGACTCTATAGTCATTGCTTGGCTTAACTCCAAGTGGGGATTAAAAGTTCCTCCTCCAAAGGGCTTTTGGGGGTGAGGGGAGGTGTTCCATGAACTACCACATATAAAGTGTTTGACACACAGGGAGCAAACATTCAACAAATGTGTGTTCTTTCCTCATCTACTGCCTGCTGAACCCAGGTCACATCTTGTCCCTCATCTACTCCCTTTTCCTACATCACTTCCAAAGGCTTCATCTCCCCTGATACTACCTCTGTGCTTTTCCATAGACACCCCATCAGCTCCCACTGTCCAGCTCTTCCCATCCCTTCTAGGATTCAGAGCCTGACAACTTCAACAGCTTCTAAGTGCCCCAAACACAGGGGGACAGGTAGAGAGGCCCTGGGTCCATCGATTGCTTTCTAACAGCAGTTCCCTCTTTTGGAAGGTGACATACTACAGCTGCATGTTCTAGATGTTCTGGGACAGAACTTCTGCCAACCAATCACATGGCCTTGGGCAAGTCCCTCAGACCCTCTGGGTCTCCTCGGCCATGGAATGGAGAAGCTGGTTTGGATCCAGTGGATTTTATGGTCTTAGTTCTATTATTAACCCAATAGATGAACCATGACACATCACTTTGTAGCCTTTCTGAAGCTCAGTTTTCCCAGCTCTGGAATGGGGTAACAATGCCTGCTCAATCAGGTGGAAGTGCGGCATTCAAAATATCAAACAACCGAAAGAACACTGGAGGGGTTGGAGAGGGAGCCTTTGGAAGTGACCATTTATCTACCAGTAAGGGAAGTATTTTAATATTTTAATAACCGGCACATTGCACGCTGGTACAGTTGTATAAGTGGCATGGCTCTGGTAGGCAGTGTGTGATGCTGCTATGAATCTAGCTAACACGGTACAAGGGGATCAAGGATTCAGTCCAGGGCACATTTCACCACCTCCATTACCTTCCACATGCTATCCCATTTGTCATCTTGCTTCACAGCCCAATGTGCACTATCATGGCCATGTTCATGGTAAAGGAATCAAGGATACCAATGCCCTCATTCAGTTCCCACAATGACAACAAAATATTCTCATCAGATCATCTTACTGACTTTTGTCCCCAGACCATTATCCAGCCCCCAAATAGAATTCCCCCAAAACATAATATTCTTCTTCTTCTTCTTTTTTTTTTTTTTTCAAGGAAGAGATTTCTCTGAAGTAATGATGGAAAAGACCAGCTCTTGGAGGTGGAGAGTACCTGCATTTAACAAGATTATTTGGAGACCGATGCATGCATTCAGAACCAGATTCCCTTGGAGGCTGTTTTGCCTGGGGCTACATTCTGCAGTTGTAAGAGCTGAGGGTTGAGAGTGGCTGTGGTGGTGGGAGGTGCAAGAGAATATTCAGGGTCTTGGCTTTAAGGAGGTGGCTCTGGTGGGCTCCAGGTCGACTGTTCAGCCGCACGCACATTTTGGTTTTCAGAGAAATGCACACAGAAGTAAAGACAGCAATGCTAATTGCAGGGAGCAGGAACATCAAGCCAAAGTATGAGAGCACAAAGATGCCTTTCTATCTACCATGTCCAGCATGTCAGTGGCTGCTTTATACAGAGGTTTCATTGCATATTTAAATAATTTAACAAGGACATAAAGCACGCTGCTGAGCTGAGAGAGAAAAGAAAGACTGCCCTTAGGGCTGGTGCTGCCTGGGGAGGCGGGTGGTAGGCTTGTGGATTTACAGCCCCCGGTGTGTGTACAAGATGAAGGCTCTAATTTTCCTAGTTGTTACAGCAAGATGGGGGAAATGTGAAGCTCTGGAGGAGGCAGGGCAGGGGCGGCACCTAGGGGCAGCTAAGGAATAAGTGATTTGAGGGGCACCCCTTGCCACTACTGTCACCTCAGCCCCCATCAATTCCAAAGAAGAAACCAGCTTTAGCCCCAACCAACCCCCCAAATTTACACTCACCTTCTCAGACCCATGATGCCCAATACAAAAATGTAACACGCCATATATTTTCTTGCTGTTCCCCAAGTTTATAATGCCATTAGTGTGATCTACGATGGCCTGGTTTATGGAGAGAGCAAAGTAATAATATAGAAAGAAAATACCCATAACCTCTAGGGGGGTGGTGGGGCAGACAAGATTGATGGAAAGTGCAATTGTCTGGAGAAATGGCAACCTAGTAATGGAATACTGGGGTGGGGGTGGTGCATGGACTGGAAGCAAGTTCTTTAGCTGGATTTGGCTTTGTTTTCTCAAAGGAAGGTGAAGGGCATGGCAAGGATGGTTTTTATCCCTTGGGTTGGGCCCCAGGAATGGCTCCTCTTGCCAGAATCACTAATAAGGTAGATGCCCCGACTTCTCTCCAGAGTCCAGCGGCAGGTAAATGCCCTTGGCCTGCCCTGTCTCAGGACACGGGGTTTATTCAGCATCAGGGTCAACAGCAGTCCAGGGGCTGACAACACTTTGGTCTTGGAGAGATTGGCAGATTTTGTGATACCCATCTTGTCCGCTGCTTCAAATTCGGGGTGTCAGTAGGGGATGTTAGAAGAACCTTTCAAGCACTGTTTCAGAAATCAAAATTCATTTTGCCTCTTCTGATCTTATACCTGCTCTCCGGAGTAAACACTGGTCGAACTTCAAGAAGAGAGAGGGTCTGCAGGAACTTTCTCTCTGAGCCTGTGCACTGTGGGTCTCCCTAGCGAAGCCCATCTGGTCTGGCTCCTAGGGAAGAGCTTCAGCTACAGCTGACTTTGCATTCCAGTTTAGATGAGAAATAATAGTACAATAGTGTATGGAGGATAAATACTTGTCAGTGCATTTGTTTTTCCATGGAAGTTCACCTTTGCTTCCTATGGATCACTGTTATTATGTGCACAGGCCTGATGGGGTTCAGGGGTGGTGTGGCGGAGCCTGGGGATTCCAAAGCCACTCAGGGACCAGAGGCCCTTCCTCCTTGGTGGACGTGGGGTCACAGCCCGGTTAATGGCTGCCCCTGGGAAAGGCCATTCCATTGGGAAGCAAGAAGTCTCTCCTGACTTTGGGAGAAGGGCTGAGCACAGGAAGTTACTCACCCTACTTCCACTTCCCTTGCCTTCCTTCTCTTTTCTTTTTGGTACCTAGGATCTGGCAGCTGATCTAAAGACCCAGACTTGTTATCACAATGCCATCATTAGCTGAAACAAAATCATTCCTTGTAACCGGAATATAGTTACTACAAACAACATATGTTTATTGGGCATTCTGTTTCTAATAACTGTAATTATGCTAGAATAGTTGCCATTAATATAATAACAACAATGATCGACCAGTTCTCTGTTCCAGACCAATAACTTCACCTGAATGCACTCTTTGTTCAGGGGGAGAAAAAAAAAGAGGTAATTCAACATCCCTGGTGATCGTCAACAAAGCCAGTGTTGAAACTGGAAGACGCATGGATGAAAGCCTTCCTGGGGATAAAAGATGGTGCTGGGGAGATGAAGAGCCACCTGGCAGTCTCCCTCTTGGCTAACAAAAGGACCCTGTCTGTGTCCCCACACTCAAAAGTTGAAAGGAAATGAAAACCCAGGGACTTTCAGAAAAATCTCTGGGCCTGGGCCTCACTCTCATCCTGTGGGGATAGGTCTGGGTCTGGATGTCCCCTGAGGCTGAGGGGGAGCCCCCCTGGTAGGTAGAACAAGGGGACTGCAGCCTGGACTTGAAACTTCATCCTATAAGACCACTTCTTAGGTATGGACCCCTCCTTGGTGCTTTTTGGCTTATTTCCACTTATAATTAAAGAACCTTAGAGGTCACGGAGACCAACAGTCCCATTTTACTCATCTCTCAATCTAGACTACAGATCTACACACTTTGAGACCTCTCACAATGCTCTACATATGGGAAATGCTCAGGATCTGGGTAATGCAGGACTAACATGACCTGCAGTGAAGCTTCGAGTACCATGCTATGAATAAGCTCTTCCCCTGGCAAGGAGAGGGGACACTTGTGTCTGGGAGCTTCTATAAAATCACCTTTTAAATGTGTAATTTTCTTTGTTACCCCTTATTCTTGCTATAGCTCTTCTCAGGGACTAAAACATAGAGAGAAAAAAACAACAATGACATAAAAAAAAAATTACCTTATTTTCATTAGGAGCCAGGGCTTTCTTTCTAAGCTTGAAGCACAATGACCTCCTTCCACTGACCCAAATAGCTAGATCAGTCAAAAACTCACAAATATTTATTATTTCTTTTCCCTTCGGTACGTTTCCCAGGATGCTACTGCTACAATGCCCATCGTGAAGTGGACAACTCGGGCTTCTCCACTACATTATACTCAAGATGGTCCTAGTATTGAGGTGGGTAGAAGGCAGCCTCCAAACTTGGACCAGAAACACAGACTTAGAGCTTCCTTTTCTTAGGATAAATAAACATCCAGGAAAAAGAGGAGCAAAAGTTACTTCCACTCAATGATGTGATAGGGAGGCATAGAAGCCTCTCGCTGCAATGGTCTGCCAGGCTCACCATAACACAGACTGGGTGAAATGGAGAGTGTCTGAGGGTGGCAGTGGTATGTTACTTCATCACCACCCCCCATCGGCCGTGTTCCTTCAGGCCTTTTGCTTTCTTGGGGGCCCCGGCACCATGTCCTCTGAGATGCCGTGACTCTCTGCCAGCCTTTGCAGAGTCAGGGGCAGGTGGGGGGTTGTGCCTGGCTGGCAATCTGGGCGCTTGAAGACAGCGTTCTTCTGAAGGGAAATCTGAACTGCCCTGGGAAACATGGTGGGTTCTTCTTTTGTTCTCTTCTAGTTCTTTTTTCCTCCTTTGGAGCGGCAGATGCAAGCCGCTTTTGTGTATTTAAGAGACAAAAACTTGGGACAAGAGGAGCAAACAAGAAAGAAAAGGCAGAAATTTGAAAACCTCCTTCAAGGTAATTAAGTGATTAGGGGCCTTTGAAATCCACCAGATCACTCAATTGTTTCTACTTTCATCTATTTTATCCTTGGGCCTCTCCACACATGAAACCTTTGCCAGATACACGGGTCCAGGAAGTCGGAGAGAGGCTGAAAACCTCTTAGTTTCTGCTCCCATCAAGTCATCTGCAGGTTCCCGAACAAAGTAAGAGGTTTCTTCCTGGGCCCTCAGTCCCTGGTCTTGGTGGATGAAGGGGCTTCTTCAGACCTTCTTCTCCTGACCCCATGGCCAAGATAAAGGCTCAAGGTTGAAGAAACTGTTACAGCCTTTTATCAGGGTCTTCATGCCAGAGGTATTGCCCCTTGGCTGTCAAACCCATGTCTGTCCTACGAGCTTTAGATCCATTTTCTCTAAAGAACAGAATCGACCATACACATTAGCTTCATGTTCCTTTTGAAAGCCAACATGTACTCTCTTTCCTTCTTTTCCCCATAGAAGGGCAATCTAAGCATAGGTCTCTTTTCTGGATTATGATCCAGAATAGCCATTGGTAGCCATAGACAGACCCTGCCATAGAGGGAGAGGACTTTATGTCTGGAGACTTCCACAGCCTCTTCTTTCTTTTCTTTGTTCCTCGTTTCTTTCTTGTTTGTTCTTCATGTCTTCCCTCTCAACTGGGATCATCCCCTCCCCTCGGCAACCTCACCATTCCTCGCCTTTACCTCTAGAGTGAATTGCTCTGTTCACGCTCTATCTATAGAACTCCTGCTCAGTCATCAGAGTCTGGGAAAATGGGATTTGGAGCTTGGGTTTTCTCCATGCCAGGCAGAGTTCAGTCATTTTCCCCTTGGGCTGGCAGAACCCAGTGCAGCAGGTGTTGGCAGTGGGGAGTACAACATTCTTCCCTGTCAGTCTCAGAGACAAGACAGCTTCCCTCCTGCCATTAAGGTTTGGCCAAACCTCCGGAGATAGAAGTCTGGGACAAGGGCACTGTGATGGTCCTCTGTGCTCACCATTCCCCTGTGGTACCCTAAACAGCTTTTATGCTTCCTATACCAGGACAATCCTCTGCTCTCAAAGCTGTGGGGTTTGCCACATGGTCATGGTACATTTGTGGATATGCAAAGTGGGCTGGAAGGTACACTCAAGGCTGGGGAAGGGGGTGAAGATGTTAGAAACTGTCTGAGTCATGTTGGCTGAGAGACCGTGGGCCAGGCTGGCAGCTCTGACCCCGCATTGAGTGGGGTCTAACCAACACTGTGTATACATACAGAATCTTTCTATTCTAAATAGCAACATTCCGAGGCAATCACTTTGTTCAGTCCTACTGGCCTGATGGTTGGAGACACACAAGCACCATAATGGTTGAACAATAGCAGACTTTTCCAAAGTATCTTTATACCCATTATCTTTGAGGTGCTTGCCCACAAGCTTACATCCTAAGAAAGGCAATGGCATAGGCATAGAATATTCCTATTACAATGATGAATAATGTTCAAGGATGAGAATAAAGATTGGGAGAGACTAAAAACACAGCTTCTTAACCATGAAGCCAACTCTAGTGATACCCAAATGGGACCGTGCAGCAGAATCACCAAGTACTGAGCCGATCCCCAGACTTTCTCATCCAGTTGGTCTGGGGTGGAGTGCTTGACTTTGAGTTTCCAACAAGTTCACAGGTGGTGCTGATGCCACCAGTCTGGGAATCACACTTTGAGAAGCACCACTCTGGCTGGTAAGTTGACCATTCATTCTTTCTTGTTTCTCTCTCCCTTTTACCCAACTTGTCCTACTTGATCTCAGATATGCTCTGTGGACAATGTTCAGAGGGACAGCCAAGGAGTCTATATATTGTCTTGCTGCAGACTTACAACTATTTCTATCACATACACACTCATCACTCTGGAATTGTTCTAGAACTCACCTGGCATGTGGAGGCGCTTCATGGTTGGAGTGACTTGGAATGTACCTTTGCCTAGCTCAACCTCCAGGACTGACTCAGAGCCCACCAACCCCAGCACAGAGCTTTGCTTGTTTACTGCTTTCATGAAGTGGTCCCTTAAGAGTTGGGGTTGGGGCGGAAGCAGGTGTCCTGTAGGATTTGCCTCTGCTTTCTCTTCTTAAGGGAAGGCCTGCCCTCCATGCCCCATGTTCAGAGCAAGCAGCACTCACCACTCTAGCTGCCAGGACCTACCTCAGGCAGCTTCACTCGGCCTTCCTGGAAGGAACAAGTCTTGGGGTCATGGGTACAGACGTGACGGTATTTACACCAGTGGCAGCGGTATGGGCTCTCAACACAGGACAGGCACCTGAGCACAGAGGAGGAAGAGGAACAAATTACAGAACCTGGGTGAACCCAAAGCAGAGGGTCTAGGACTCTTGGCTTTAGAAAGATATTTTTTAATAGTAAGAGAAACCACTTTTAAACCCTCAGGAAGGGCAGATCTGATACAAATCTGGCCCTTTTTGCACCAAGTTCTCAGGATGCCCAGAATCTGGGGCCTCCCCCCACCCCCAACTCAGATGGTTGAAACCTTAATCCTCAAG
Source organism: Hyaena hyaena (assembly GCF_003009895.1). Taxonomy (NCBI): domain Eukaryota; kingdom Metazoa; phylum Chordata; class Mammalia; order Carnivora; family Hyaenidae; genus Hyaena; species Hyaena hyaena. The sequence goes on from NW_024080640.1 coordinate 5,058,587, forward strand.
GGCCTAATCAACCACCCTCCATCTCCACAGGATGGTGACCTCTTCTGTTGAATTGGGGGACAATCAGATCTGAAGTAGGGGGTTTCATTCAGGGGGCCCATATAAGTTAGTGCAAAGAAAGAAATTGACTTTTAAGTCAAATTGACTCTAGGTTCTCACTGTCAAGGACTCACATGGTCCCACCTGGGCAGTGGAAGGTCCTGAGGCTTCTCTCTTAGTGCAGTGGGTATCTGTACAGTTGGCAACCCTGCTTCTACACTTCACCCCCACAAAACAAAGACACTTTGTAAGAGCTCCTTCCTGCCTAAAAACCCAGCATGGTTCCCATCTTCCTGAGCGTGAAGAAACCCAAATGTCTTGTCACGCAGGCTAAGCCCTTCAGGATATCCAGGCCCACTGTATCCACATGTATTTGGTATTTCCTCCATGAACAGGCCATGCTCTCCTCATGCTGTCTTTCTACCTGAAGCATCACTTTCCTTTCCTTCACCTGGCCATTTCCTCTTCCTTCTTTGACCAACAAAGAGTTGGTCACACCGGGCCCTTATCCCATTAATCACTTTGTTTATGTCTCTGGGGCAGTACTGGCCTTGTCGGTTCATATTTTACTTATTCACTGTCTAGTTCATCCACTAGTCCACATGGTCCATGACTTTGGGAAGCAAAGACGGAGTCTTTGAGTCTTATTAATTGTTGATCCTTCCTGTCTAATGAGTAACACACTGTCCTGCACAAAGCAGATGCTTAAAATTACTTTGTGGACTTCATGGGAACTTCACACATGATTTCATCTATCTACACTCTGCTTTCCTAGAGGGGCTAAAGGGGAGCGAGGGATTAGGTTACCAAGTGGTAAAGCTATGGGCAGCTCCATGATAAGAAACAGGAAGATAGTCCCGGCACTGAGGCAACTTGTTTTTGGCTGGGAGGCCTGATTCCCTCTTACTGGGAGCTGTAAAGGTAGCCAAGTTCTGGATTCATAACTGCCATAACCAGATAGATAGACTAACATCCCACTGGCCTAGAGCCCCATAATGTCTTGGGCTATGTTAGCTAGCTTGTCCTATAGGCAGAGGAAAACAGGATAGCATTTCAAAACAAGGAGGGCTTTATGGTTTTCAGACTGTGCTCTATGGAACCCTGGAGGTTCCATGGAGCTTCTTTGGAGATGAGGAGATGGATGTATGGATTCCAAGACAGAGAGGTTCCAGGAGCCCCCAACCCTTAACCAGAGTAGCTCCTACTTCCATCTGTCTTGAATATTGGGTTTCCACATTGAATTTTGGCTGGAGAAAGGTTCCTATGATTAAAAAAAAAAAAAAAAAAAGGTTTCTACCTTCTCAGTCTGGTCTAACTCTATCATTTCACAGAGGAAATAATACAATGACAGCAAAAACATGAGCAGTGCCTAGACAGTGGCTCTAGCTGCTGTGCTTGTAATGGCTCTTCAGGTCCTCACAGGTGTCTGTGGGCCAAGCTGTGCTGATGTGCAGGGGTAGCAAGCAGGGGTGTCCCAGCCAACCACAGCTCTGCCCAGAAGTGCCCTTGCCATGTCAGAGGTGGCATATTTGGATGACATTCCCGGAAGGTCCTCCTTCCACTATCTCTCTATTGACAGAGGACACTGGGACACAGAATGGGTACGTTTCTGGCTGCCCCGACTCCACAGCCTGAGACTCTGTCCTCTGTGCCTTCCCTTGGGAAGGGGATGTTTCACTCAAACAGGGCCAGCGCCAGAGCTGGAGCTGGAGTAAGACCTCCTGGGCCAGAGCCCGCTAGCACGGACCTTTCTGCCCTGCTCTGACTCAGCCCTCAGGGGCCTGGGGAGAGCTGAGCATTCAGTGTTATGGTGGACCACCTGCCCTGGCCTGGACATATGTGGGGGCTTCTCTCCCTGCTTACACCCCTCCTCTCACCCAGGGTGCTGGCTGCTCTGTTCTTCAGGTGAGGGACACCCTGCTCCTCAACAGATGGTAGGAACTGAATCAGGTTAGGCAGATTGATGCCGGAGATGTATCGGTTAGGGATTTGGAGATCCCCATCCTACAGGTTATTACTCTGCTCTTCCTATTAACTCTGTGGGTACCAGAGAAGGGGTCTGCTTCCTTACAGTCCTTCTTACAAACGGCGCCGGCATCTTCTGTCTCTGGGTGAACATGGACCCCAGGAACAGGGAGTTGAGTGAGGCTGGGAGGCACTTACGAATTGTGGACGCTGCAGTTGTAGAAGACAAAGCTGGTGCTGGCAAATGTCATGCCTGTCTCCTTCGACTTGAGCTGCAGCTGGACAACATGGTGGTCCCCTGGGGGGCAGAGACAACGACGAGGTCAGGGGAAAGGTCAAGTTCCTGTGTGAGGGTCCTACTGAGAGTGATGTGCATTGGGAAAGGGGAGCCTGCTCTCTTGGGGGTGCTCTCAGCACTGACAGGACTCTGGTTCGGGGGGCCCGGTCCCAGGACAGCCCTGAGAACATCTGCAGAGGGCGCTTCTTATCTGTTCCTCCTTCCACCCTGTGTTCCCAGCACCCACCCCTCATCTGCTCACCAGCTCTCATGTGTGCATACCCTGACAGGCTTGCATGCATGGTGTCCATGCCAGACTCACAGAATTATAAACATACACATGGCTTAGCTACCACGACAACCATGTAGACTCTTTGTAACACTGCCACAAGCCACGCAAGAGATTTTGTATGTATGTGCATGTATGTGCACACATGGGTTCATTCCTCATCTCAGTAAGGAGACACCCCGATTTGACACCCCCTCCTCTGGTGGGCTCAGGGCTCCGTTCGGGCGGGTGTCCCTGGAATCCTCAGCTGGCGCCAGGGAGGAGCTGCAAGCCCATGTTTAATTCACAGCCCTGACCCTGGGCCCCCACTTCCAGCCTTGTTCTGTGCCTTCCCCGAGAGCCTCATTAATCAATCAGTTGGGAACAAATGTGACAAGCCCAAAAGGGAGGGCCAACATGAAATCAATCTGCCCAGGCTGGGCCTGTCCCTCACCAGTGTTGGGCCTCTGTCCACCCCTGTTCCTCCCAGTGCAGCTGGCCATGAACATGCAGCCCTGGGAAGGCAGGGCAGGGGATTGGAGGCAGTGGTCCAAGATCAGAGACCCAGCAATGCAGGCAGGGGACAGAGCCACAGGAGTCTTGACATCTTCCTCCCTGCCTGCCATGCTCCTGACCAGCTGCCCCTCCCCACTGGCCCCTCCACGCCACCCTCTCCTGCTCCAGGACAATCTCCAGACTGGGCTGGCACATTCTGATGCTGTCCTGGCCTTGCCCTCTCTCCGCAGTCCCTTCAGCTGCTCCTACCTAGGATGAGGCTGACTCCAGGATGCTCACCTAGTTTCAGCAGTCATTTCTGAGAGCAGCAAAAAGATGCTTTTTCCTCCTGTTCCGTATCATACCCACCAAAGCACCCCTTCCCCTGACTCCCCTGACTGTGGGCTCCCTCCGGGCCCCCCATGCCTGTCTTGAGTTCTCATCACGATAGGAGGAAAGACATGCCACCCAACTTTGCCTCTGGGGACCACTCACCATTCTCCGTGATTATTCGGGGCACCTCCTTGGCTGCCGGGGAGTAGCACTGGATCTGATTGCCTACCACCAGCCCATCCATCTCTGACAGGTCCTCAAAGGTGCAGTTGACGCCCGCTGACAGCTCCGGGACATTGTATGTCTCTAGGACCAGCTGCGAACAGCCCCGGCAAGGGGAGACAGAGAGGAAGAGAGCAAAGTGGGGCAAGGAAGGGTATGTAATAAAAGAAGAAAGAGGGAGAGCAAGAGATCAGAGAGAAAAAGAGAGAAAATAGGAGACGATAGATATTAACATAGAGAAAAGAAAGCCAATTGATCACAAGACAAGAGGCGGCGGGATGTAGAGTCAGACACAGAGGAAACTTCGTTACATATGAATGGAATTGTCCTCAGGAAATGGGAGTGCTTAGGGGATTTGTTGGTAGAAAGAAAGGTGGGCAGGACTGAGGTATTGCTGGTCAAGTTCCTCTTCCATCATCCCCTATTTTGGAAAAATGGCAAACCAACCGCCAGTGCATGAACATGGGAGATACCCTGCCCCTTTCTCCCTCTGCACATAAATCCTTCCCATTTTGCAGACAAAGATATAGTTCCCAACATCTTCCCTCTCTTGGTCACCTTTTCAATCATTTTTGGTGTCACGCTTTTCCCTATCTCCCCACCCATTATGCAGAGGGTCTCTGTCCCGGTATTCCTGTGCATGTCCCCTCTTCCATCTCTGGGGACACATTCTTTAAAGCTGCCCTCAAGCAGCCTTGCTGGTCAGGCCTGGCCCAGCTCTTAAGGGCACTGGAGGACTTTGGTGGGGGAGAGGGCTCTCCCATGTCCCCAGACCCGGATCCCACTGCTCTTACCAGGACATTGTACTGGGAAACAGAGATGTTACTGGGATGGACCGTCAGCCGGACACACTGCTTCATCTCAGAGGCGAACCTGCGGGGCTCTCTGGATCTCTCACAGCGCTCCTTCCGGGTGCACCTGGGAGGGACAGACCAATGAGTGACTCAGGAGAAGGTCACTTGCTCCAGTGAGGGGCCGACACAGAGGTCAGGCACTGCCAGCGGCTCCCGGGACATGTTCAAACAAGACTACCCTCTTTGCCTTCTTCCTCCAGCCTGTTCCTCCCCCACCATCCCTGAATGTGAAAATGATGATTATTCTAATCACTGGTTGCCAAATGCAGAAACTTGGGGGTCATCCTGAAGACCCCTCACCTACTCCTCACTAACAGAAAGAGATGCAAAGTCCTGCTAGCCTACCTCCCCACCCATCCTCAGCTTTGTAAATCTCTCCTCTTAGGCAAACCGAGACACCGTATACACAAAATATTCTTTCCAATTTCCTTGCCTTGTGCTGGCCACTTCTTCTCTCTGGACTACCTTCTCTCCACATTTCCCCTGTCCAGCTTCTACCTACCCTTCCAGACATGGTTCAACGATTAGGCATCTGCATTCTCTCCCCAATACCACCCTAGGCAGAGTTAAGAGCATTTGGGGGTTTCTGATAGTCTAGAACTTCTTTGATTACATGATCATTATTGGATTAAGTGCAGCCCTCTCCTAGCAGGTGTGAGCTCAAAAGAAGAAACGATACCTGACTTATTTTGGAATCCCCTGTATACCTCATGTCCAGCAGCCAGAAGACAAACGTAGGCAGGTGGGAGGGAAGGAAGGAAGGATCAAAAGAACAGTGTAGCAGTTCAAAGCATGGTCTGGAGCCAGATTGCCTTGGATCAGAATCCCATCTCCCAGCACAGGGTTACTGTTATAGAAAGTTTGCTACTGTTGCTTAGCCTCCTGTGTTGTTCAAAGTACACTGCATCACGGGTAGACTACATCCAGGGTGACCTGGGATCTTACAGTCTTCACTGATGGAGCTTGTGAAACAGGCATATAAGAATCATGTACCTTCACCCAAATGTGCACATCACACATGGGGAAAGGTACTTAGACTCTGCTGGGGCCAAGGCATCCCTGCCTTGCAGTGGGAGTTCACCGCATGGAGTACCTGAGCTTTGGGCAACAGGCTTTAATCCAAGTCCGATAAACCGTGTGAATGTGGACCTTCGCTGGGCAGCTGTGATTTGGAAGCTGTGGACTCCTGATTCTATTGTGGGGTAAGGGAAAGCAGGGTCCTTAGAGGGACAAGCTGAGGCAAGCTGGGGTGGCAGGGAGATGGCTCCTGAGTCATCAGAAGGAATGCCACAGGGAAGGAACACAGCTTTGGCTTCCGTGAGAGGGATAGCCTAATGGTGGTGAGTCTGGGGGGAGAATTTAGCAAATAAGGGAAAATTCACTGAAGGCATGGACTAAAGGAAGAAGGGGGAGATGCAGGCACAAAAAGGATGACCACAGAGTAAATTGGATCAGTTATGGGAACGGGAAAAGCAATTCTAAGTAATACAATCATGGCTACTAGTCAGTGAGCACTTCTTGTGCACCCTGGTAAGTCTGCCTCAAAGTCTCCCAACAATGTCCTGAGGCAGGTACCATAAAAAACCCATTTTAGGGGCGCCTGGGTGGCTTAGTCGGTTAAGCGTCTGACTTTCGCTTAGGTCGTGATCTCGCGGTTCGTGGGTTTGGGCCCCGCGTCGGGCTCTGTGCTGACTGCCAGCTCAGAGCCTGGAGCCTGTTTCAGAGTCTGTCACTCCCTCTCTCTCTGACCCTCCCCTGCTCACGCTGTCTCTCTCTCTCTCCTAGAGATAAAAAAAAAAAAAAAAATTAAAAAACTAAAAAAAAACAACAACAACCCCATTTTAGAGACCAGGAAACTGCAAGAAGGTTGGGTAAGTAACTTGCCCAAGGTCATCAGCTCATCAGGGAGAACCAGACTAAACCCATGTCCCTGCCAGTTTGATGGTCTATTCATGTTGCTTAAGGCAATTTCAAAATTTCTCTTCAAGCTTTGTCTCTAAGCTAATCGCTTTTTTTTTTTTTTGCCTGCCACTGGGAAGCACTTTGAATATTATTACAACTTGTGAATTCTCCAGGATCCTTCTAGGAAACCCGAGAGTGAAGGGTCAGACATGAATGTGGTCACCTCCCTGGCACTCCCTGCCTGCTCTAGCTGGCTATGGCAACAAGGGCGTCTGCCTAAAAGTCTTGGAAGTTAATTTAGCAGTCTAGCTCCTCTGTGAGGACTTCATTACCTCTGGCCATTAAGCTAATGTTATGGACTTTTCCAGGGTGTCTGCACTGACATCGCTATTAATAGTGTTATTACTCCCATTAACAGCAGACCCAGAGAGCTGGTACAGGCTTAAATTATTCACTGACTCCCCAACTTTGAAGTTCTTATTTCCAATAGCAATCAGTAGGTCTGAAAAATGTCTTTGATTAAATTATGAAGGGAGGAAAATGAACCTGCACCCAGGCCAAACCTCACCTGGAGTGACTAAATAGATTCAGATGGAGAAGACAGGACTCTACGTCTCTTGCATGTCTACAAAGGTACTTGGTTGGGGGAATCTCAAGATGAAATCTACCTGCATGGTTTGTGGCTTCCAAAGTTCATGTGGCTGCATCCTGCCATGGCTCCCCAAATTTGAGAGCCCCTCAAACCAAACACACCCCTCACCCCCAATTTTGGTCTTACCAGAAAAGCCACCTGTAGCTCACAATTTTAAACATGCCATCTAACTGTGTAATCTCGGGCAAATTACTTAACCTCTTGGTGCCTCAGTGTTCTCTTCTACAAAATGGGGACAAAACAGTATCTAACAAATAGGGTTATTACAGAGAATACAATGAGGTTATGCAAATAAAATATTTAGAACAGGGCATAGCTTGTGTGCAATAAGCCATCAGTACATGTCCATTAGCACTATAACCCCATCCCTGCTCTGCCTTCCTCATGCAAGCTCTCTGAACTATAGCTGACACAGAAGCACAGATTTTCCAGACTGGCCCATGGGGCAAACCAGAGACAAAAAGACAGAGACGGCTCCAGCAGTTTTCCTCCTAATGAGGGACGGGGAGCCCCAGAGGCCAGGAGGGAGGAAAGAGGGAAAGAGTGGTCTGGCTTGCTTGGAGCTCTGCTTTCTCAGTAGCTGTCAAAGGGTATTGAGTACTCAGCTCTGTTAGTGGAAAGTCAAGTTTAAGGTCAGTGTCAGGGATGTTTTGACATTTCTACTACCCCTGAGGGCCCATGAGGGCTGAGGCTGCAAATGCCCAAAAGCACAGACAGCTGACCTTAGATGTGAGAGGGTAATGGGGGGAAGGATGGATTCCTTCGGAGTTCTTATGGGGAATGTCAGGGTAATGGCCTCCTGCTCTTCTAGGACTGTGATTTCTCATTAGCCCAGGCAAGAGCCGGGAAGTGTACAAAGGATTAAGTCATGACTTTTGGGGGTGGCCTAGATGTTTCTTTCAACAGGGCCCCAGGTACTTCCTACATTGCTTCCTTCAACTCCACTGCAGAAGAACCTTGGAGCTGGAAGAAGGTCCTGCTTCATCTGTTTGCCAGGCAGGACTCAAAAAGTGCATGCTAGGTGACTTGGAGTCTTCAGACAGTCATCCATGTGGCTGCCATCACCACACCCCTCCACAACACAGATCTGCAGGTGGCCAGCAGGAAGCGGGCTCCGAGAAGACTGCTAAGGTCCCCAGAATTGGAGTCTGTTTCTGCTAACTTCCTCTTATGCCCCTTCCTCATTCCACTTTCTCTGCAGTTGGGCCCTCCAGCCCCAGTTCAGAGGTGCTGAAAGGCCATGGGGACAGAGGCCTGGGCCCTGGAGGGGTTATTATTCAAGCCAGTGGTTCCAATGAGATTATCCTCTCTAATGAAGCAGCCACCTCCGCCCTCCTCTAAGCCTGAACTTTCGCTGCTGGAGAATTCCCAGCCAAGTGGAAAATTGGAAAAGAGAGGAACGGAGAAAGGAAGGGGGTGAGAGAGACGGAAGAGGTGGTGATTAAGTTCTTTAGAAATTAATTCCTAAGGACAGCGAAAGAAATATTAACGTCCAGTGTCACCAGCTGGGTGAGCAAATTTCAATTTGGAATTGGGGCTGCAGGTGGGGTCTGGGCGAGCCTCCAGGCTGGGGGTTAGGTGCTGGTCCGTCCCCAGGCCCTCCAGCATGGCCCCACCTGCCTTGGATCTCCGAATGTCTCCTGACTTCTTTCCACGGCTTACCCCCTCCCCCATCCTTAAATATCTCGCATTGGTCATGGCCTGGGCTTAAGTGCACCCTTGAGGGAAGCTGGGTTTAGAATATGAGGAGATTGAAAAAAATGAGATGGGGTTAGGGTTTCCCAAATGAGCTTTCCAGGAAAGTTAAGAGGAATGCTTACTAGCAGGGGCTTTTTGGTTACTGTATCCACATCTGAGAACCCAGACAAGGGAAGAAACTGGGTTTGCCAATACCGTTGGCCTTGCCCTCTTCAGAAAAGCCCACGGAAATGGGAAGGCACATCTGTGCATCTTGGAGGAAGGTGAGCTAGATGGTGAAGGGACCCTTTCCAGGCAGGTGAATGTGCAAGAGGTTTCTTACACCAAGGGTGTAGACCAGGTTATCCCTGCAGTGCATGATTCTAGGATCCAATGACTAACACCATGGTCTTGATCTAAGGATTTAAGCTGTTCTTAGAGATGTCTCCTTTGCCATCAGCTGCCGAACGGGAACTGTACTCACTGCCCTTTGCCATCTCTAAAGCTCCAAAGCCAACCTAAGCAGCAGATGTGGGTTTCCATGTCTCCTGGGTCTCACGTGCCAAAGCAGGAGGGCACAGGATTTAATGGCAACAGCAGGTGCAGGAGCCCAGAGGAGGCCCAAGAGCCTTTGTGGGCTCATGTGGTAACCACGTGGTCCTGGTGCGCATGGTTCTGGCCCACTGCCACGGGCAGCACAGAGGGGCTGAGCTCCACCCTGGGTCCTAGTTGGGAGTCTTACCTCACCTTCCTTTCAGCCCTTCTTCAAACAAATGATAATCTGAACACAAAAAAGGTAGTCAAAGGGGCCCAGGGAGGTCCCTTTTCTGGGAAGAGAATTTATGTTTCTGAGAAGACAATTATATTTAGCAGGTGCCCAACTGGAGGGGGAAGCAGGGACAGTCTCTCTCTTCATCGGTAGGTAGTGCTGTTGGGGCCTATTTATGTCTACTGCGGGTGAGAGGAGGTTAGGAAAGCTGAGGTGGTGAGAAGAGCAGGGCGGAGGGAGGGAGAGGAACAGAGGGAAGGAGAAGGAGAGAGAGAGAGGAGGAGGAGAAGAAAGCAAAGGCAAGGTGTAGCAGCCTAGTCCATTCTCCCCTCAATCCAATCAGTAACAAGGGGGCTCCTGTCTGTCACTTGAGACACACTCACCAGTTACTCTGATTGATGTGGTCAGCTTGCACACCACCACTACCCAACAGCCTGGAGCTTTCTTTAATGTCATCAAGTCAGGTGCAAGGGAGCACTGTGCTCTGTGTGCTGGGCCACTCTCCACACCACGAGCCCAAGGTAGCATGGCTGGGCAGAGCGTGTGAATGCTGGTATACGGCTATGCACGTCTGCCCTTCAACCTCAGGGGCAGCCCAGCTCTTCAGGCAGCTAAGTCATTAGACTGGGAGGGGCACCCAGAGCTCATATGGACCACAGGGCTTTCCTAATTCCTATGAGCTGATGGCATTGCTGACTGAACATCTTTTGGTCATGAACGCATGTGTTATACACATGTATGTGGGGAGGAGAAGGAGGCAGTAGTTAGGAGAGGAAAAGTAAGGTTCCTTAACCCATGCTATATATCTGTTGGGCCAGAGATGGAAAAACTTGACTGTACCAGTATCCAGTCTGGGATTCTTCTTCTGGACCAGGGGCTGAAAACTTCCTGGCAAAGAGGGAAGCCCAGAGCATAGATTGCAAAGGTTGCTGGGAAGAAGTGATTCTAACAATTCCTCATGAATAGGTGGGCATCCTGCAAACAGCTCTGAGAGACACCGGTGCCTTAGCAGGTTGGTATTAAAGGGTCCTTCGATACAGCTTAAAGAGAGAATCAAAGCAGGCTATGGGCTATGCTAAAAGGCAGCAAGGAAGGACTTAAATGTTTGGAATCCATTTGGGCTCCATTAAGGGGACATTTGGCCATGGCTATGGGATAAAGTGTGCATATTCCTAGGGACCATTGAAGACTGAGGCCTCTGAGCACTGCCTACATGGTGTAGCTGGTTGGAGTTGCTCAAGACAGGGAGCCTTTCCAGCGGTGGGTTTGTTCTGGCCGCCCAGCCATAGCCCTTTGGTCCTGGGGAGGACAGGAAGGGGCAGGGACTGTGGAGAAAGCCCTGGGGTCTGACCCACAGCTTCTGCTTCCATAGTCACTGCAATCAGGGTGACTTCTAGGCACAGTGAAGCCACTTCATGCCCATCCACTCCCTTCATTTCCACAGTGTGGCAACAGAATAGGTCTTTCATTGCTGCTTTACAGTTGAGGCAACTGAGCCCAGACTGACTTTGACCACTGACATGTTCTTAGCTTTAACCCCTCCCTTCTGCTCTGAGTCACAGCATTTTTCCTCTCCTTCCCTTTCCTTCTTTCCATCTTGGCAGAAATGATATAGAGAAGAAAAGGAGTGGATACTGAGCAGTAACCTGGGCCAACCATCCAAGGGTAGGCATTCTTCCAACAGAAGGAATCTGCAAAGAGGAGGGGCCACAAAGGGGCAAGGGAGAGACTTTAGCAAAGCTGGTCTTATCTTTCCCCTGTTGATATCTTGGGTTACATGAGCCTCCCAGGAGTGACGCTGAAGAACCTTCTTCAGAAAGGTAACATCTGGGCCAATCGATGTGGCTGAGTCTGTCATGGGATCCCATTACCTGCTGAGACTGAGATCGGCTTCTCAGCCTGGGCCTGGTTGGGGGAAGATGGATGGGAGGGAGGCTTGGGGTTGTGCCAACCCTAGTGCTTGAAGCAAATGTTCTAGGCCCAAGGCAGGCAAAGTTGGGCTGGGCTGGAGGCTTTCCTTTACATTCCCCCAAGTCCAAACAGGTAGGGTCGGGCCCAAGGTGAATGCCCTGGGAATACGGGCTCAAGATTCACAGACAAACAAAGACCCAGCTTGTTGAAATTGTCGTTGCCATTGGAAACCAGCAAGCCTGCAAGCTGGGTCAGGGACCTAGTGGGAGGACAATGGGGTGATGCTCTGTGCTACTGGGCTGGCAGGCCCATGCTTTAAGATAATCAAGAGTGAGTAACAGGAGGGAGGTTTCAATTACATGAGCATTTCTTAAGCCTGTTCAGTCTGTGCCCCACCTGTGCCCTTGCTGGTAGAAAGAACCCTTTCAGCCACCTGAGCCACCTGTTCATAGGGGTCCTGCCCTTAAACTATTCACTCTCTCTCTTATGCCCTCTCCTTCTGTTCTTTGTCTCTCCCCCGGTGTCTCTCTCTCTCTCTCTCTCTCACACACACACACACATAGCTTCTGCTGCCCTCTTCCCACCAAGTTCCCATCCTCCTACTTCCTACGACCATAAAAATATTGGCAAAAGTGACAGAAAAAGGGCATATCTTGATACTCAAGGGAACTCTCTTCCTGATGCTCCTTTGCCCTGGTTTTCCTGAGGGTCAGGCTCTCTGAGACCTGGAGCACTTAGCACAGGGCCTTGTCCATGATGGGGGCCTAAATACACTGATTCTGGTGCAGTCTGCAACCCCCACCCTCTCTTTGGCCTTGGGCCCCAGTTCCCATAAAGCTTCAGGGCAGAGGCAGTCTAACATAGTCCCTCCGTATCCCTTGAGCCTAGCACAGTGCCAGAGACTGAGGGAGCAGGGCCAGTGGGAAAGGTGTATGGACAATATCTATGGAGGCACGGCACTCCCATGCATGATAACACCCCCTGCATTTGTCACCATGCTCCCCGCCTGGCAAAAAGAGGTGCCCCAGGGGAAGCGTCTGCAGGCTCCCTCTGGGCCTCCTCCACCTTCTGCACTGACTCTGCCTGCCCCAGCCTTTTCTGGCTACGCCCTCATGCATCTCTCCCAACCATGAATGTCCAGCTGGCATGTATTTAAAATGAAAGGGAGAAAATAAGAATAAAAAACAAAACAAAACAAAACAACACAACACAAAACAAAATAAAATAAAATAATAAAATAAAATGGAGAGCATATCAGAAGAAATAGTATCTGGCTTTTACCTGCACTTAAAGAAACTAGGGAAGAAAGGCCCACTGGAAAGAGTGGGAAGGAACATGAGAGAACTTTCTGGATGAAGGACGCTTTGTATATCTTGATCGGAGCATGGATTACCTGGGTCTTCGCATTTGTCAAAACTGTTCAAACTGTACACTTACGATCTCTCTCTATTAAACATTATATTCTGATTTATAGCATCTTAGAAGATCCAGCCATGTGGATCAGGGCTTCTCCTGAGTCACTAACTCTGGGAGGGAGTGTCATGGTGGGCAGGGCGTGGTGGGGGTGCTCATGAGCTGTATCCTCCCAGAGGAGGTGAGATTTACTAGATGCACTGGCAGAGACCCAAGCATCAGGAGGCTCAAGATTTCAGAGAACACCACCTTAACCTACAATGTCCTTTATTACACCACCATGTACTTTTATCTACTTGCCACCCCCATGAGAAGGTATTGTTTCCTCTTCGGAAATGAGGATGCCAAATTTCTGACGTACAGAGTTATGACCCGAGCCTCGTTAGTTGTGGATTCCATAAATGTAAATTCACCTGCTTGTTAACATTTATTTAAAAATCCCAAAATTGATACTTCTAGCACCTTTGTGGTCATTCCTGGACATGAGCAGAGTAGAGAAAAATTGGAGTGGCCACATGCACACCTTCCCATCAGAGGCTGAAAAAGGTATGCTACTCTGCCTTCTTGTTTCAGTTCATACCACAAACAAATGTCCTGCTCACGGTCTCTTTAGTGCAACATTTTTTTTTTTTTGCATTTTTGTGCATCTTCTTGGTGACTTCACTGTTTAAAATGTTCCCCAAGTGTTGTGCTGAAATGCTGTCTAGTGCTCTTAAGCATGAGAAGACCATGATGTGCCTTATGGGGAAACATGTGTGCTAGATAAGCTTTGTTTAGGCATGAGATGTAGTGCTGTTGACCATGAATTCCATGTTAATGAAACAATTTCTATTAAATAAGGTGTCTTTAAACAGAGATACACAGGGGCACCTGGGTGGCTCAGTCAGTTAAGCATCCAACTTCGGCTTCGGTCATGATCTCATGGTTCACGAGTTCAAGCCCCGCGATTCTGTGTTGGATTCTGTGTCTCCCTCTCTCTCTGCTCCTCCCCTGTTCATATTCTGTCTTTATCTCCCTCAAAAATAAATAAATAAACATTGTTTATACGGAGTATGAGCAGGGCAGGAGCAGAGAGAGAGGGAAACAAAATCCCAAGCAGGCTCCATGCTGCTAGCACAGAGCCCGATGTGGGGCTCGAACCTGTGAGATCATGGCCTGAGCTGAAACCAAGAGTTAGATGCTTGGCCCACTGAGCCACCCAGACACTCCAATTTTTAATAAACAGAGACACGCATTAAACACAGTCATGTACTGGCTGGTTGACAGACATGCTGTGACCAGAGGCTCATAGGAACCCAGTCCTGGGAACCACCCTAGGCTGGGTTCGGTATTCTTTTACTTTGGCATTTGTGGTGACTTACAGAACAGAACTACCATGAGTAATGGGGATTGCCTATACTTTCTAACCCCCCATAGCACATTTGCAAAGAGTGAGAAGTAGACTTCAGTGACATCCATCCCAATTGTCCTTCTAGGTCCCTCATGGCTCTTCCACACCTGTTCTCACCCTGGCATTTTGGGCAAAAAGGAAGAGCTACTAACAGCTCCAGCAGCAGCTGCCGCTCAGTGCTGAGAAACAAAGAGAAATCCCTCCTCCTGCTTTCTGAGAATCTGTGCTTAGTAAGGGCTGTACCTACGCGACATATATGAATAAGACATGCAAACTTCAAAGGAAGACAGGATGCCAGATTAACAGAGGTGAGGAGAATCCAGCAGGAGCACCCAGCACTCAGAGGAAGGAAGCCTGAGGCTAGGGTGCCCATGGGAACAGGGTGACCAAAGTCATCAGGGGCAAGGTACCCACACCCACGGGCTCCCCGTCCTTCCCCAAGTGTGTCACGATTCCTACTGCAACCCCTGCTTTGCATTTCGCAGCACTCTGCAGTACATGCCATGCTTTCGCCAACGGGATCTCATTTCACCCTCCAGTGACTTGGTGAGGTGGGTGAGACAGGCATCGCCATCTCTAATTCACAGATGAGCTGGGCTGCCCCAGATCGCTGCATGGCTGGGCAATGTGGAATCTGGATTTGGTGGCAGATTCCTAAAGTTCATGCCCATGGCTGTTTTCTTTAGGCCACACTCACTGAGCGTAGAGCTATTGACTTCCCAGTACAGACTCATGGGGTCCTTTGTGAACTATCCAGACATCTCCTTGGCCCCAGCCCACCCCTGTTTTCTGCCACTTGACAGGAGGCAAGTACTGTTTCTGAAGGAGCAACTGAGGCCACACAGGAAGTAGTTTCTGGTCCCTCCTCTTCTTCTTCCTGGTTGGCTCAGCTCTGGGTATATATAGGGGTACTCACAGTCTCTCCGCTTCCTTCTCAGAGCCTCTGGGTCCCTCTTCCTCACAGGGCTTAGCGCTATGTGGGGTGGATCAGTATCACTGGGCAGGATCAAAGCTGACCTGTCTTTGGCTCCCACAGGCATAGAGTGTCCAAGAGAGGCCAGCCTTCCTGATTGTTCTTGAAGGATGCCGTGTCTGAGCACCCCATCCCAGGAGCAGCTGAGCCACCCTTGGCTGAGGAGAAAGCCAACTGGCCCAGGCCTTAAAGGAAGCAATGGATCTGGAGCACTGTCCCTTTCTGAGAGGACTCATTGTGGGGGGAAAAGCAAATGACTTCCATTCGGCCTTGCCACTTCGGCAACTCCTCTGTGCTGTTCAGAGCTGAACAGAGTTCTGAATGCAATAGTGCATATTCTGTCATGCTGGCCACTCTTGGACTCTGCTACTTTCTGTTACCATACACACATTTGCGTATATTCCCACCCCCAGTTTCCAGTCATCTCTCAGTTATGTGGGCCAGTGGGTCTCGGTTTTCCCCACCATAACACACATGAAGGATTTCAGACCTTCCCTCAAAGAGCACAAGGACTCGTTATGCATGAGCCTGTTCCCCAGGGATGGGAGGGTGACTACTCTCTTGGACAGGATGGACACCTAAGAGGACATTTCTCACTTTCAGAAGCATTCCTGAATTCTGAGCCAGCATTCCTAGGAGCAAGATCCTGTCCAACCTTCTTACAGTTGGAAATGACTAGAAATTGTCATTGGTCACATATAGTCCAGGGTCTTAGCAGGAAGATTAAAGCCTTTCTCCTTAATGTATAACACGTGTGTTCAACATGCAGGATGTCAGCTTCAAGTGTTGACTAGAAGTCCAGGGTTCCAGCAACAGTAGTTTAACTGGGACCAAATTCCCTCCGAGTGGGGCCCAACTATTGTTGGCTTCTCCAGTCAGCAATGCCACGGGCTTTGGATCTCCAAAGAAGTGACTTTAGTCCCCACACTGTACCCTGCATCCCAGTCTTCAGATCACTTAGCAGGCTACCATTTACCTCCACTGTATACCATTGCCTTCTCCCCTCTTCTAGAGAATACTATGGAACCAGCACAAAAGGGTACATAGGGAGAGCACCCAGCACTTGGGACAGGACTTCACTGGCCTAGTGACCCCAGGCCCAGGGTCCCCTGAGAGCCAGATGGGTACACTGACAGCAGAGGGAGGGTCTAGGTGCTGCACACTCAAAATGTACCCCTCAAATACCAGAAGTTTCTGGGGGGGGTATTGAAGAGTGTGCTATGTGGATGTTGAATCACTAAATGGAAAGCACATTCCTCACCCATGATTTTGTGGCTCATATGAGCCTTGAGAAAAAAGTCCAATGCCTTTTTCCTGGCATTCAGTCCTGCAACGTCAGTCTGCAGCCATAGTCAGAAATATCCAGGAACCTCCCTCCAGCCTCTAGAGTGTTACAACCCACGTGATCCCATATCCTAACTCATCATCATTCCCATGCTGATATTTGCATATATTTCTTATGGGAATTTGGCAATTTAAAGTGAAATTAGAACAAAAGAAGGGAATGGGATTTGCAAAGGATACAAAAAAGGAAGGGGAAGAAAAGGCAGGGAGAGAAGAGATCAAAGAGAAGGAGACTGGTGACAGGGAAGGCGAGGAGGAAGAGAATTATGGGCAGAGTGGGGGGCAGAAGGAAGCTGCCTAGCGGTACTCACGTGTTGTGGAGCACACACCAGCCACAGTGAGGATCACCAGAGCCAAGGCACTCGCTGCAGGTCCGATACTGACCACAGGACTCCACAGGGACTCTGGTGAGCTAGGACAGGAGGACAAGAAATGGGTGATTAGGATTTTGCAAAACTCCCAACAGTTCACCAAGAAGAGGTGTTATTCTATGAGCCATATCACCTAAATCAGTGTGATAGAGGCCAGAATGTGAATGAATGTGAAGAGGCCAGAGCTCTAGAACCAGAAGGGAACTTGAAAAAAAAAAAAAAAAGAAGTTTATTTATTTATTTTGAGAGAGAGAAAATGTACACACAAGTGGGGAAGAGAGAGAGAGAGAGAGAGAGAGAGAGAATCCCAAGCAGGCTCCTCATTGTCAGTGTGCAGCTTGATATTGATATGAGGCTTGAACTCACAAACCACCAGATCATGACCTGAGCCAAAGTCAGATGTTTAACTGACTGAGCCACCTAGGTGCTCGCAGATATTATTTGAGCAGGTGGCCACATATGCGTCCAGGGGAGACAGCCACCTGTCATTCTTTTAGGAGTCTTTGAAAATAACTTCCTTAGAGTTCATATGAATTGTTATGAAAGATATTTGTATTGATGCATTTAAACTTTCCCACTATCAAAACCCCAAAATATCTCTACAACATCCAATACATGACCTACTGACTTCTTATCAATATAATAAATCCAAATGTTTATTCTTTGTCCATTCTTGTTTTTGCTTCCTTCCTTCCTTTCTTCCTTCTCTTCCTCCCCCCCTCTCATTCTGTCTCTTTCTCTCTTCTCTCTCTCTCTCTCTCTCCATAGTGTTCTGCTTTCTTTATAGTTCCCCTCCTTTTGTTTTATCATATGTGTGGTCCAAGAGAGCACACAAGCCAACTCCCAGACTTTTCTCTTTCTTGTTCTCTGTGTCTTCGACCTCACTTTGTAGCTGTTAACCTGCCCTCTCTTTCTCATGCTGTTGCTCAACTGGCTCTAAAAGTTCTTCATTCTGGTGCTTTCATAGAACCACTATTGCTACCTCTCCTCCTGCCCACACCCTTTCCATGACTGGAGGCTTCCTCTCCACCCCCAAAACCATATGCTTGCTTTTGCCAGCTGGTTATTAATGTAAAGTGCTCCACATGACATTTCTGCTTAGACCAAATGCTCCCATTGCCTGCATGCTCTGAAATATCTTTTGCATTTCTTTGTTCTCCAGTGTAGCTTCGCCTGGATGTCTTTTTACATGACTTCTCAGGGCCCTATACATAGGAGGTACTTAATCATGATACCCAGGATCAAATGAATTTTAATTTTCTTTCAGCGGCCTTGGTCTTTATTCTCTATTTTGCCAGTTTCTTCCTTACAAAAAAATTTTTTTAAAAATCATCCTTTTCTATTTGGGGCACCTTTTTATCTCAGCAGAAGACTTCTTACCTAATTTTTCAGCTTGTGCTAAGAGAATGCGATGTGGCCGCCCTTTTTAATTTTTTGCTGTCAGACAACAGGCACCAAGAAGTACCAAGCCTGCTGAGCTGACCGAGCCTCCGTGTTTCGTAAGTAAACGCACAGGCTGTGTCCCCTGCTGCCGCCCGGGCATCTGTTTCCCTAAGATTATGTACACTTGGCAGGGGCTACTTGTAACTCACGCATAGGCCAATTGGCACCATGGTCTGCTCAATTAGTCTCAAAACTGTCTTTTGGAATTAATTAATAATTAATCCCAAACCCCATATGATCTCTTTTCCCTTTCTACCTTCATTTACTTATTCCCTTTACGTGGCTTTTTGTTTTGTTTCCTCAAGCGCCTGCTGAGCCGTCTTAATGACCGTGCTGCATTTTTACTTCTTCCCAGTTACCTGTTGGCCTCCTCCTCCCATTCTTCTAGCTTTGCCCTTGGCCTTTGTGGCCCTCTCAGCTGTCATTCTGCACTTGTGGGATTTTTATCTTTCCTGTTATTACCGCTCCCATAACCTACAGGGGCCATGCCTCAGCTCTGCCTACATGCAACCTTCCCATTCTTGCAATTAATTCTGACAATCAATTTCATACAAATTGCCCTGCTGGCTCTACACCTAGCCAGGAACTTACCCTATTCCAATTGCCTCTTTAATTTCTTCCCTCATCCCTTAAGTGGGTACAGACATGCTGCTCATGTAAGCATATGAATAGTGGTTCTCAGCCCAAAGTACCTGGACTCCCAGGAATCCATGAGCGCTAATAAGGTCCACAAGCTATTTTCAATATTTCCAAAAGCCTAATGGAAATTGGATTGTTGCTGTTTTCTTTTTTGTGTGCATACACAGTGATGTATGTCCCACATTAAGAATAGGAAATATATTATTACTTAATAAATGCAGTTTGTTTAGCAGGCAAAAATCTTTGAAAACACGATGCCTAGAGGGGAAGAAGTAATAAAAGGGGCCATGGATGGTGAAAGTTGGTAACACAAGTACATAATAATGTTTTCATGCGTTCCAGCTGCTTGCCTAGCACTCCACATTTTGCATGGGCTTAAGGAGAAAATCATGGCTTGTTCAATCAAAAGCATTTTCTTGGTCTAAACTTAATTAATATCCTCCCCAGTTTCTTCCAATGACATGTTCTATAATGTATCTTAGATGGATGGGCCATGGGGCTCCGGGGGTATGCCAGCTGCTTGGCGAGCCCGATGTTCTCGAAAGGCTTTGCATTCAGATTTCTAAAAATATCTTGCAACTGGTGTTTAATAATGCCAATACCTAGAATTATAAAATCCTTTCCTCGCCCGATTTTAAACGAGAGTGATTTTAGTTTGGTTGGAAAGAGTGTAGGAGCCCACAGAGCGAGAGTCAAATCCTGGCTCCAACATTTACCAGCAATGAGGTCCTCCTCTCCCTCTGGGTCTCATTTTCCCTCGTCTTTAAACATGGAAATAAAAATCCCCCTGTACCTCCCAAATTCATGGCATTTCCCAGAGCACGGATGACCTGGTAGGTGTGAAGTTGCTTTGTAAATGCATGAGCACATTACAAGTGATGGTTATTATTGTCATCTTTGTCACTGATCTCCCGTTCTTCATTGCACCGACACATTACCTCTACGCCACATCACAGGAAACTGCTCTGGCAGGTTCCCCCGGACCCACTAACTCCACCAGGAGTGTAACAGGCCAGGAAGAACTTTTCTTCTTTAGCACCTTGATCATACCGTTTCCTCCTTGAACTGCGATGTCTGCCCCTAACCCGTTATTGCTTCATCTTTGGAATGAAACTCTGGGGTAGCCCTGCTTCCTGGACTTATTCAGTGCTTTTACCAGATACTGTAACAGGCATGTCTTTCTCTCTGCTTTTCATCTAGATGGATCCCTGTGGGACAGGGGCATAAGTCCTTCCTAGGCAGTTATTATGAGACTCAGCTTCTCTCGACCTTTTCTTATAGGATCTTTCTATGTATACGTTCAGTCATTTTTGATTACTTTCCTGAGATTTATCTTGGCTTTTTCCCCATTCTTTTTAAAGTGTGGATGTTACAGACCAGGCCGGAAGGTTACCATTACCTGAGAGGGAGGGGTCACTTGCCTCGCCTCGGCAGGACTTTCTCAAGGAAGGTCTGTCCTGGGAAACCTTCAAAGTCCCATTTTCAGGCAGTATTCCTCAGAACAGCCAACCCCTTCCAGACCGACTCTACATCTCCCAATCTGTATGACTGCTTTGCCTCACCTCCCACCCCATGAGTAATTCTGGAAAGCATCAGAAAATTTTCTGACACTTTTGGTCACTTCTGAAAACTAGATGGAATATCCATCATTTATCTTGGTGAGATTCTACACCCTCATGGCTCCAGTTACTTTCCATTCCTTGCTTGGAAGCTGTATAGGTGCCCAGGTGGCTACCAAGCCACCGTGGCATTGTGATTTTTTTCCCCCAAATCTCCAGATTCTCCGCCCACACCTTACACCAAACAAAGCCGCCTCTCCCTTCCCCCATCGTCGGCTCCTCTTCTGACCCTGGAACACAAACCACTCCAGATGCAGAGCCACACGATTAATTAAAACCACCCCACGCTGATTAAAGTCTTAAGCTACAGTGCCAGGCATGCTAATTAACTGAGTGAGGGAATTCAGACCACAGGAAGAGGTGAAAAAAGAAAGTCATGGGGGGGGGGGGCTTCCGCTTGGAGAACAAATCAGATGGCGATGTGACCCAAGCGATCCTAGTGATGGATGGTCTCAGACACCACAAAAGACTGAAGTTTGTCCCCTGGTCACTGGACTCCAGGAGAGGTGTTGATTGATGTGTCTGCACAAGCTCCCTCACTGCTTCTAAAGACAGGAGCCCCACCGCCTCGTGAAAGTCTGTGTGTGCCTACGCAGTGCTGTGTTGGGAGGTGGGGGGGGGCACTCCTCGGGAGGAGGGGTTCAGACAGGGCCGGCACAGAGTCATTTTTGCACCTGCCACTGGGTTTGTGCAAAGACCTATTGGGCAGTGCAGTAGGAGTTCCTCAAAAACCTAAACATAGAATTGCCATACGGTCTAGTCATTCCCCTGCTGGGTAAGCACCCCAAAACCCTGGAGGCAGTGACTCAAGCAGATATTTATCGACCACTGTTCACAGCAACGTTATTCACAATAGCCAAAAGGGGGAAAGTCACCCAGAGCAACCCACAGCCAAAGCAAGCCAACAGAAGAATGGATAAACGAGTGTGGTATCGCTCTACAAAGGAATACAGTCAGCCCCCTGCCCCTATTCCCTGTCCGTGGTTTCAGTTACCCCTTTTCTGACATGTGATCAGAAGGTCAACAGCTAAGTCGCAGTGCCTATGCCATTCACCTCGCTGCATCTCATCATGTAGGCATTTCATCATGTCACACCATCACGAGACGTGCACTACATTAAAAGATATTTCGAGAGAGACCACATTCACATAACTTTTATTACAATACATTATTATAATTGCCCTATTTATGATTAGTTGTGGTTGTTAATCTCTCACTGTGCCTAACTTACACATTAAAGTTTATCATAGGTATGTATATGTAGGGTAGGAGATCTAGGGTTTTGTATTGTCCGTGTTTTCAGGCATCCACCACAGGGTCTTGGAACATGTCCCCTGTGGATAAGGAGGGACTATTGTAATATTCAGCCTTTCAAAAAAAAGGCAGTTGTGACACATGCCACAACATGGATGAACCTTGAAAATATTATGTTAAGTGAATTAAGCCAGACACGAAAAGACAAATATTTCCGGTGTTAGACTAATAAACTCATGTTTATAAAATATTCTGAGATCCTTGGGTGGAAAGATAGGCATATTACTCTTTTCAATTTAATTTCACATGGACAAAAGGGTTTTGGATGAATATCTCTTATCATGGACTGTGATGTAACTTTGATCTGTCATTCGTAAGCTCTGGGTCTCCATTTCCTGGTTTTGAAAAATAATGTCATAGCTTTGTTCTACCCAGAACACTTTCTCACCTCCCATCTCATCCAAGAGGCACAGGAGAGGGTCTCGGAATTCAAATCAGTCTTGTGAGGTCAAATGGCCCCTGATTTTATAAAATTCCCTGGTTAGTGCTTTGCCTCTACTTTGACACTTCTCATTGTCTGTTATGAGCAGAAAACACCTGTGTGCTGGTATCTATCTCTGTCCATCTCTGTTCTGCCCCCCTACTCCCCAATTACCCTTTTGACACTCACATTGGTTTTCTTCACCCTTTTACCCCAAGGTAAGCTTCCCTAAATCAAAGAGCATAGCTTTGTTTGGGCTTTTTTTTTTTTTTTTTAATTTTAACATTTATTTTTATTTTTGAGAGACAGAGACACACAGAGTATGAGTGGGGGAGGGGCGGAGAGAGAGGGAGACACAGAATCTGAAGCAGGTTCCAGGCTCCGAGCTGTCAACACAGAGCCCAATGAGGGACTTGAACCCACAAGCTGTGAGATCATGACCCGAGCCGAAGTCGGACGCATTAACCAACTGAGCCACTCAGGTGCCCCTGTCTGGGTTTTAAATACTATAAAATAGAATTGTTATCTCTAGTCCCTCACCTCTCTGGCCCCATGAATGAGGCCTTTGAATGTATTAAAACAATGGCCGGGGATAGAAACACAAGGACTGATTGAGACAGAGTGAAGGAGCCCACACAGGACTTCAGCTCATGGCCTTGACTTTGACAAGCTTCTGCACTCTGATCAAGAGAGCGACTGCCTGGAGCGGCCAGGGCCTGGGTGTGCTCAAGGCAGCTGGGCAGAGGGGGGGCGGGGGGGGTTCTTGAGTCCTGATCCCTGACTATCTAGACTCTGGTTGGTTTCCCTGATATTTGGAAGATGCTTTCTTCTGGCAGTTGAGTCCCACTCCGCCTGTTGCTGTGAGCGTCCCAAAGGGTGCCTGCTGCTCTGCGGATTGCATTCAGAAACGTTCCATAGACACAGCGTACCGTCTCTGTGCATAGCTCTTATTTCTTTAAACATGTGACATTCTGGTCGAAATGTGACTTATTCCTCCGTCTCTCCTCTTATAATTGGATGCTAATGGGGCAGTGCCTATGCTGAGCCTGATGCTGGGGGTTAATTTAAATGTCCAAAAGGCTCCTTAAGTACCCAGTTTCCTCCAAAATTGTCAAAAAAGGGGAAAAAGATGCAAGAGGACTGACCCATTAAGAAACTCTGAGGGACTGCTACGGAGCTGGCAGGCTGTGCAGACGCTGCACCTGGTGCCTGTCGTCTCTGGTGCCGTCCTCTCCATCGCCGCCCTGTCCTCATGTCTCTGAGCAAAGGAAGTAGAGCTGGGAAAAGCCAGTCCTTTTCCAGAACATCAGTAACTCAGCAACCCGCATGGAACTCAGCGTCACGCTCTTGGGGTGCCCCTCCAAACCTCTCCACGGGCCTTTCTTTCCATTGGTGGCCTCTGGTTGCCTTTCCAGACCTCATTTCTACTGACTTGGGGCCATGCCAGGCCTGCATAGAGCCCTTGTCTCCCGTGATGACCTCTGACCCCCTCACTGCCATGGCTTGAACCTGTGGTGGCTAAACTCTGGTTCAGGAAGCTGTGTTTATTTCAGGTCATGCCAGTGCCTGGAAGATAGTCCCTCACATCCTCTTTGTGCAGAGATGGCAGGTATGTCTGACCTTGGCAGGCTGGCCAAAGAGGCCAAGGCCAGGAGGCTGGTCACAGGCTATGGCATGTTGTGTCATGAGTCCCAACTCTTCATTCCCCTGAAATAGCCTCCTATATCCCCAAGCCCCTACCTACCTGGCCTCATGGTGAATGGAGAAGTGGAGGGTACTCCCAGCCCCTTGACCTTGGCTTGGCTTCAGGACCTGATTTGGTCAATGGGAGACAACAAGCGCAAGGCAGAGGCTTGAGATGTGCCTCTGTGGTTGGCCTTGCCCTCTTGTGCTTCTGTCATGGCCATAAAAATTCCCATGTAGCTGCTACTCCTTCAGCCGAATGAACCCGTGTGGAGCAGACCTGAGCCCAACCCACAGACATTAGACAAGTCCAACTGGTACAGCGGCTTGAGGAAGAACCGCCCAGATGAGCTTAGCCCAGATTAGCTGACGTGCAATGGATGTGCAGGTCTATGAGTATGGGAGTTAATGCTTATTATTACCTACTACTGACTTTGGGGGTGGTTTGTTACACAGCTTTTTTTGTGGCAATAGCTAACTGATACAGAGATGCTGCCATAAAGTCACACCAGGGTGCAAAGGTTCTGTGAGAGGTAGAGGGGGGACGATAAATGGAGGAGGAGAAAGGTTGCAGTGTGGTAGTTTCTACTTCTTTTTATTTTTTTATGTTTGTTTATTTATTTATTTTAAATGGTTATTTACTGATATTTAATTTTTTTAATTTGTTTTATTTATTTCTGAGGGAGAGAGAGAGAGACAGTGTGAGCCGGGGAGGATCAGAGAGAGAGGGAGACACAGAATCCAAAACAGGCTCCAGGCTCTGAGCTGGATGTTAGCACAGAGCCTGACACGGGACTCGAACCCACGAACAGTGAGATCATGACCTGAGCTGAAGTCAGACGCTTAACCAACTGAGCCACCCAGGAGCCCCTATTTATTGATTTTTTTAAAAATAATAATTTATTGTCAAATTGGTTTCCATATAACACCCAGTGCTCATCCCAAAGAGTGCCCTCCTCAATGCCCATCACCCACTTTCCCCTCTCCTCATGTTTATTTATTTTTGAGAGAAAGAGAGAGAGAGAGAGAGAGAGAGAGTACAAGCAGGGGAGGGGCATAGAGGGAAGGAGACACAGAATCTGAAGCAGGCTCCAGGCTCTGAACTGTCAGCATAGAGCCCAATGCGGGGCTTAAACCCATGAACTGTGAGATCATGACCTGAGCCGAAGTCAGACGCTTAACTGACTGAGCCACCCAGGTGCCACTCTACTTTTTTAAAAGCTGAGTCTAACATGACAAATGAATCTTCCCAGTATATTCCACGCTGACCAAGCTCTCTTAATTCTAGGACTGTAGATCTATAGATCTCAGGGAGGCCCAGCCCCCGGGCAAATTACCCAAAAGGACTCTGGAAACAGAATGTGGTTCTTCAGGTGTGGATAGCTAACCTGGAGCACAGATGCTCATAGGAACCCCTGTGCTGGCCTCCTGGCTTCCCTAATTCCAGGAGATGATTTTATCTGCTCGGCAGCAATAAAAGCCCCTCAGGAATGGGTTGCCTTGAACTTCACAGGTTCTCTTGCTTATTGTTCTCACCATGCGGTTAATCCAGTAGCAGTCTCCCCTGACAGCAGACTCATGCACAGGGTCAAGTGCAGCAGCCCTGGCTGTCAGCATTGTCCCCACCTGCCTGTAGGCAGGAGTTCTAGGGTCAAGGTTGTTGATACCTAAAACAAGGGCAACAGCCTCAGAGCAGGAGGCTTAGGAGCTGAGGTCCCTGATAACCTTGAACAAACCCTTTCTCTCATTACATTCCTCCTGCCTGATTTATAGATAGGGGGACCCAGATCTACTCTGCCTAGGAGAACCGGTCACAAAATACTACTAATACAAATGGTCTGGGAAGCTCTTTGCAAATGAAAAGTAGCAGATGTTGTGGAGGGCTGCAATTTGCTGCTATTAATAAGTATAAATGCCTAATAGGAAGCCAGTTTGCTCTGGGAACTCGGACAGCCAAGGAGCGAGTGTTGACGCCGGAATTATCAACATATGCTGTTCCTCATTAGCAAACGGCAGTAGCTGGGCGAGGAGCTCTTAGTGCGATTTCTGCAGAGCCTCAAGAAATCACCCTGTCCTCCATCTCCCCGCGTGGGCTGCACCGCAGCGGCCCACGTTTGTTATTAACCAGACCCCTCACCAAGCGAGAGAGCCATCCCCTTCTCGGGCACACAGATGGAAGAGCCACAAGCCAGAGAGGCTGAGCAGCTTTGCCAAGGTCACACAGCAGGGCAGTGGTAGAGGCGGAAATTGAAACGAAGCAGGGTCAGCAGCCTGCCATCAGGCTCCAACACACCGACTCCCCTGTGGCCTCTCCTGGGGACTGAAAAACCTC
Organism: Hyaena hyaena; assembly: GCF_003009895.1. Taxonomy (NCBI): domain Eukaryota; kingdom Metazoa; phylum Chordata; class Mammalia; order Carnivora; family Hyaenidae; genus Hyaena; species Hyaena hyaena. The sequence goes on from NW_024080640.1 coordinate 5,084,893, forward strand.
CGGTACCTCCACTGAACCCTGATTCTTGGGTTGAAAATTTCACAGTATTGCAGGCTGCTTGCTGGAAACCAGGAGAGGTTGGCTAAGTTCAGGGGCTGAAGGTCCCTGGCTGGGAGGCAAAGAGGCCCATTGTGGAGTAGGAGCCCTAGAGAGACTTGTAGTAGGTCTTAGTGCAGACTTCCTCCTCCAGGAAGACTTCCTGGCTCCTTCAAATGCGGTTGGAGAGAAAAAAGGGAGTTTGGAATAGCTTTATCTCAGTGCCAAGTGAGAAGCAGAGATTTGGAGAAAAGATAGATATGTGTGTGAATCCTGGAATCTGTCCCTTCCTGTGCGACTTGGACAACTCATCTTCTTCGAGCCTCCTTTTCCTCATCTGAGGATAACAGGAAGCACCCTGAAGGGCTGTTGTGAGGATAAGTTGGAATGATACACATGAATGTGTTAGTGCAGTGCCAGTAACAACTCGCTCTGCTGTTCCAGCATCTCTCCCAGATAAAATGCTCCCCTGAGGGGTGTTGTGAAGCCATCTCTCTTCATCTCTCCACACCTAGGACCAGATCAGTCATGGCAAGTGCCAATTCATAAGCAAGAAGGTGAATGCGCACATGAATGAATGAATTTGGTTCCTGCCGGGCTCATGTTCCAAGAACCCCATGGAATTAACTGATCTGCCCATCATGGCTCTGCCCAAAAACCTATAATTTCTGGATTATTGCCACAAGTTCATCTCTTAGTGTAAAGGTCAACTTCTCTCCCCTCTCTGGACTATTATGCTCACATTCCCACAATGCTCTACTTTTTAAAAAATTTCATTTATTAGAGACAGAGACAGTGTGAGTGGGGGATGGGCAGAGAGAGAGAGGAAGAGTGGGAATCCCCAGCAAGGTCTGCACTGTCAGCACAGAGCCTGGTGTGGGGCTTGAACTCACAAACCCCTGAGATTATGACCTGAGCCAGAATCAAGAGTTGGATGTGTATCTGACTGAGCCACCCAGGCACCCTGGGAGGCAGGACTTCTAGAGCTGTGGTATTGCAAGCCATGAGTTTTCCCAGGTAGGTCAATTCGGTGCATTTGACAGAGGAGACTGGTGGCTACACCCACACCCTACTCAGAGAGCTGCCCCACCACCATGCGGGGGAGAAGGTGCCCAGGACGGGAGCAATGCTCCGGCATTCACAGAATTAATAAGCTAGAAGGGACCCTGAGGACCTAATCTAGATGCCAGTTTCCAGCTCCCTCATTTTTCAGGTGAAGCTCAATTGCTGTAGGGTCAGTCCAAAGCCACATGGCCAGCAACATTATTCTTTAGAGACACCCCTAGATATAGACCCCTGCCCAAGATGTGTGCTCTTGGCCTAGCCTCAAGGTCAGGGCTGAAGGGAGAAGTGGAGTCTCTGTGACCCACACCACTGGGGATTGGGAGCCTCCCTCCATACTCCCAGGCCCAACAGGTGGGAAGGAGGCTTTGTCCTGGGGATCAAAGTGCTCCTGCCATCTTTCACCACGCGCTGCGGACGGAGGCTACGGTCTCATCTGAGCTGGGACTGGGGACCTGCTGGTGTGAGTTTCCCCAGTCCAGCCTGCTCAACGGAGGCCTCTGTTTCAGCAGCCAAGAAGAGGGAGGGGGAGGGGCTGGCACGGTGACACCTTTATCCAGGCCCCTGCAGCTGAGCCAAGTGAGTTCTGAGACATATGCCGAGACCCTCTGGCTCTCTGGCAGGACTCTCTGTGGGAAGTGGCCGGGCAGGCCGGGCAGGCACTCCCTTCTCCACCCAGCACCCAACCCTTCCCTCCGACTGCCCTGTCAAGGGCACTGCGGGCCAGCATCCCCGGCAATGACCTGACTGTTCAAACTAAAGAGTGGTTGTGTGTGAATGGTACACTGATGTGAATGGGCGCACAGCAGCCTGAGGGCGCATGCCTACACGTGTGTGCCTGGTAACAGGGGCGCCATTTTCACACATTGGTGGGCAGGAGTGCTCAGGGCCATGGGAGCATGTTTGCAAGTAAACACATCTTTCCTTGCAGATGTTCCTGTCTGGGTAGGAGGCTCCTTGGAATAGTGGACCAACATCTCCCTGCAAAAAGGAGTATGACCCTGGGAAAAATCATGGTGCCCAAATGAAAGGAAATTGGTATACCCCAGGGGCCTTCTCGGCCCCAGCATCTCAGGCAGCCAGGTGCTGCTAGCTTAGGAAGGAAGAGACAGAGACCACTGGTGCCCCAAAGGAACCTAGAGCCTCTTCCTCTGCCCTCACTTCCTGCCTCAAGGTAGCCAACGAACTCTCCCGAACCTATGGGAGAGTTCCTGTGGGGCCAGGGGCCTGCCTACTGCTGGGGAAAGAGGAAGATGGTTCTCTAGTGTCTGAGTGCCCTTGGACATGGGCCCTCATGGCCAAATGTGTTCTCCTCATTAAGAGATGCTGGCCCGAGGGCATTTTGCAATAGCTCTTCAGGTGTGAGAGGACAATGCCCATTCTTGCTTTTGTCTAAGTGGTACCACAGTATACCAGGCAAGCCAGCCATGCCACATCAGCCTTCATTTGTCACGGCAGCAGAGCTGAAAAGGTAAGGGGGGGTCTCCTGCGTCCATCTGCCAGGAGCCCACCCCATAGGCCTATAGCGTGGGTCATTTGGTTTCCATTAGGAGGTTCATCGTCGAGGGGTGAGTGGTGTGGCAGTGGTAACTCATTCACTGCACATTGTGTGCAGCTGGGGAATCTGATCTACATCAGGCTAAGGCTTGAAACAGATGAGAAGCGGCTATATTTAGACTCAGTGAGAAATAATTGCTGGCCCTGGGGGTGGGGTGAGCTGGGAGGAGGCGTCCACTGCTGGCTAGCGTGTACCCATTCTCAGTGGACATGTGTGGGATGGCTTGGGAGGGGGAGGCCTGGAGCCTCAGTCACCCCTTCTCTGTCTACGCAAGTCTCAGCAACAGACAGCCCTTAATATCAAAATGTCATTAAATCTGACACATACGCTCAGTAGATGGAGGGCCTGGGAGAAAGATCTAGGTGCCTAGAACCCACCACGGGGAGGGATGGTCCCTGGGGAGCCAGGCAGTGCAGCTGTTGGGGCCTGGGCTTTGTGATCTGAGGGGTTGCCGTTCAGATTCCCTGCCACTTATTAGCTTGGTCAGGCATTTAACATCCCCCAGCCTCCAAAAGGTTCTGCAAACTAAATACTATAATACTTATAAAACACCACACATGGCTCCAGGAGCATCTGCACCAAATGGCAATCCACATGGCAGCTATCATTGCAGTGATGACAACCACATTTTTGGTTTGCTTTTCCTCGGGGGCAAATAGTGTTGTTTCCCTAAATGAAAAGTTCAACCTTGAAGGTTTCCAGGTATGCCCCTGGGACAGCTGAATGCTTCCGCCATCTTTTACCTTATAAGTGGAGCTGGAGAAGCAGTTAGGACTCGAGGAAACTCTCCGTGGGACCTCATGATCTTATTCCTGACCGGCCGACCCCACCCAGTGACCCCCGCTGGTCCCCAGACCCACATTCCTGGTCCTATGAATGGGAGTTTGGCTCCACAACTCGTTCAGAACTTCCCAACCACTTCCCTGCTTCCTCCTCTCCCTTCTCCAGCTTTTTTAACAGCCTTTCCTGGGCTTTTGAACAGCAAGCAGAAGGCAGGAAGAGGAGGAAACCCCAGTGAATTTGTTTTCTTACCCGCACCACTGGGGAAAGTTAGGTGAAGCTAGGGAGCCGCTCCAGCTATTAGATGAAATGAGGTCAGGGTTATCTGCGGCCTTAATTTATTCAGCTTCTCCCCTGACCTCTGTGAACAGGCGTAATCAAAAGTTGGCTGCAGGTCTGGGACAGGAAATCATGCTGGCTCCTGGCCAAACACAAGAGGCCACGCTGTGTGCCGGCATGTGGGTACATCGGTTGGCATAGCATGTCTGGCAGGCCAGGGTCGGGCAGCGAGGCTCAGCATGGTGGCATTCGCACAGAGTCCAGCAGACCCTGCTGCGACAGGACATGAGGATGCAGCCTCCAGACACGATTAAACACAGGGCATTTGCTGAGTTTGCAAACAAACCTGCAGGATGCAGTACTGAGGCAGCAGCAAGGAAACAAATGTGACAATTTAGGGCAGGTAGCATGCCGTAAGTGGAATTCATTTGAAAAAGCTTTTCTACTCCATTAAGCCTGCCTGGGCTGCTGCTGTAAACAGAGCTTGAGCTGGACCAGAGTCTGGGGGACACATGGGGCTGGTGTGGGGTGTAAGACTCCCCTCTCAGGCTCCCCATGCCATGGCTTGCTGAGTGTGGACCACCCTCAGGGAGCCTTACAACTCAAGGGGAGAATCAGGGCACACAGTAGGTGCCAGGGAGAGGGGAAAGGCAGGGAAGTGGGGTCTAGGCTAAGGGGTTCCAAATCTAGTAGAGCTCAAAAAAAATAAATTTGTTATGTTTATTTATTTTTGAGAGACAGAGAGAGAGGGAAAAAATGTGAGCGGGGAAGGGGCAGAGAGAGAGGGAGACACAGAATCTGAAGCAGGCTTCAGGCTCTGAGCTGTCAGCACAGAGCCCAGTGTGGGGCCTGAACTCACTAACTGCAAGATCATGGCCTGAGCAGAAGTTGGACACTTAACTGACTGATCCACCCAGGCGTCCTAAACCTAGTGGAGCTTCTAACTAAAACCTAACTGTAAAGCTTTTAGAAAATGCTGATGTCCAGGCCAGCCTCAGACCAGCAAAATCAGAAGTTTCAGGAGCCAGGCATCTATGTCTTCTCAAAGCACAGTGCTTCTCCCCTCAGCCCCCACTGACCCTGATGATAGGCTGGCCTTGGGCACAGAGGCAGAGGAGTTGGGATCTAAGGCTGATGTATTTCCGCCTTGGAATCTGAGAGATGCAGAAGGTCAGAGGCTCTGACGACAGAGACAGGTGGAGCGGGCATAACAATGACACTGGCTGCCGTACTTGGCTTCACAATTTACAAAGCAATTTCACAGGCATGATTGCGTGTGACCCCCACCACAACCCTGCGTGGAAGCCAGGTCAGGGAGGACAGCCTCCATCTTACAGATGAGGACATCAGTTGGAGGAGGTTAAGTGACTTGCTCAAGGGCACACAGCGAGTGGCAGAGACAGGACTCTGACACAGGGCTCAGAGCCTATGACCTACAACAGCTCTACTGCTGGCGTAGCCTCCATTTTCCACCGGAATCCCCTCTCTTGCCTGGGGCCAAGAGCCTCAAAGTCCCCAGCGAAGAGCAGTAGCTGCCTGAACTGGATCCAAACATCATGGAAATTGATGAAGGCAGAATTGGGTTGGAGAGGTCCCCTTTAAATATCCCTTAGAACTGGTCCTTGGCCAGCATGTTTCCATGGCAAGGTCTGTCTCAACATCCATGATTCTCATCTCCAAATATGGCTTTATCATCTCACGCGGGGCAGGACCTGAGACCATCACTCAGCAGGGCACTATGTCACCCGGGGAGGAGCAAGGAGGGGGTGGTATGCCTCACCCCCAGAGGTTTTGCCAATTATGGAATTGTTCCACTGGCTCTGGGGGCTGCAGACTTCAGAGCCTGCCTATGTCCTGGGGCGCTGCTACCTAGAGCTCAGTGGTGTATCCACATCCTGTCTTGGGGCTCAGGGGTCTGGTTGGAGGACAAGGAGCAGCCTGAGCCCACAGGCTGGCCAAAAGATGGGCTGACCTGAATTTCATGGTGCTTGCATGCCAGAAGTGCGTGGGTGATTTGTTTTTGTTTTTTTTTTTAATAATTTTAAAAAGTTTTTATTTGTTTTATTTTGAGACAGACAGAGACAGTGTGAGTAGGGGAAGAGCAGAGAGAGAGAGAGAGACAGAGACAGAGAACTCCAAGCAGGGTTCATACCACCAGTGCAGAGCCCAAGGCGGGGCTTGAACTCAGGAAACTGAGATCATGACCTGAGCCAAAACCATGAGTCTGGCTGAGCCACCCAGGCACCCCCGCGTGTGTCTTATTCTAACCCAGAATTGCTCTCAGCTGCTCACTTGTGGCCCTGGACCTCTGAGGGGTACCGTGGATGGGGTTTCCTTGGACGTGCCCTGGGTGATCTTCCCACCTGTGCTGACCCTGCAGCCTCTCTGAGGAAGGGGAAGTCGGGGAGGGTCCACCCTGAGCTTCTGTGCTTTTCAGTTCCTCCTGTCAAGTCAGCTTCCTAAATATAGTGAGGACCCAGCAAAACCATAGACACCCAAAGCCTTCCTTGCCAGGACAAGCCGTTATAAGTTCACGTCTTGAAGGTGGAGGGTATAGTTGGAGAGGTGGGCATTTAAGGCAGAAAAGCTGATGAGAAGCTCCCCGGCAGAGGTCCCATGGGGTCTCTGCAAGACCCTGTCCCCGGCGTCCTATTCATTTAGACTCAGCAAAACCTTGAGAGGTTCTACCCAACCCCAGGGCTTCTCTGTCCTCTGGTCCTTCAAGGAACAAAGGGAGTTTAGGGATGGTGCAAACCAAAGGGCATCCCACGTCTGAACAGGGAGGGCTCGATGCAGAACAAAGCAGGCGCAGGTACACGGTGGGGGGAGGGGTGTGAGGTGGTCCCTCCTCCTGCTGGGCAGCGCCTCCCTCCCTGCCGCTGGATCTTCCCTTGTCTCCTCCCTTTTACTCTTTATCAGAAATCGCCTGGCAGGGTCACAGACTCATACTTTAGCCTAACCGAGCTGGCCCTCCTGGTGGTGGATGAAGGCTCCTTCCTGGGAAACAGAGGGCATGGAAGTGAGAGTCTCCCGGTCCCAATGACACCAGGAGAGGGTCCCTTCCCCACCACTACCTCCACCTTCCAAATGGGCTTTTCTCCTCATTCTCCCATCCCCTCCTCCTTGTCCCCTGTGACCAGTCTGGTGACCCTCACATGCATGACAGCATGTGCCTGAAGCTTAGACTTTTCGCGATGCTTGGAAGGAGTAGCCACACCCATCCAGACCACAGCTCCAGGCATCAACAAAGGGAGGAGAGAAAGGTAGCTGCGAATGCTGGGCTTGGCTGCTCAGACTCAAGGAGCCAAGAATCCCCGTGTTGAATGAGACCTTCAAGCCTCTGAATCCAGCCTTTCATTGGCTACAAGTGCTCATCACAGCCATTGATGCAACATGTTTGCCAGTTACGCCCAATTCGAAGGACAAATGATAAGGGTTACACACACCGTTAAATGTAATCAGTCGTGACTTAGGAAACAGTTTGATGCAGCATTAAACTGCGCTTGTCTGTACTGGTGCCCTAATTTACCGCTCATGTACCACGGTAATCTACTCATAATTACAGAAACAAAGGACTGGGGGTATTTACATTTCTTGGTCACTTAGCCTTCTAAAGACGGCCCTCCTCCATCGCTAGCAGACAGACACTGGGCCCTTTCTGAGTGCAAGGTGTGGGTTGGACACCTGTGGGATGAGGTGTGTTCTGCAAAGGTGTGCCTGCCAGTCTGGACTCCCTGAAGCCTTTGTGCATCTGGGTCTTGGGTCTTTTCCGTATGGTGGGTGGTAGTTGAGCTAAGTGGGTGAAAAACAAACTATTCCTGCACATGGATGAGTATAGCAGCCCTATTCGTAACTGTCAACACTTGGAAGCAAGCAAGATGTCCTTCAGGAGGTGAATGGATAAAGAAAATGCGATAAAACCAGACAAGATATTATTTAACGCTAAAAGGAAATGAGTTATCAAGCCATGAAAAGGCATGGGGGAAGCTTAAATGTATTTTTACGAAGTGAAAGAAGCCCATCTGAAAAGGGTACATATTGTATTATTAAAACTGCATGGCATTCTGGAAAAAGCAGAACTATGTATGAGACAGTAAAAATATCAGCCATTGCTGGGGGTTCAGAGGGAGCAGGGATGAAGAGGTGGAGCATGGGGGATTGTTAGGGCAGTGAAAATATCCCGTATGACACTGTAATACTGGTTACGTGTCATTATACGTTTGTCCAAGCCCACAGACTGAACAACAAGAGTGAACCATAATGCAAACTATGGACTTTGGTGATTAGGATGCATCACTGTAGGGTCTTTGATTATGACACATGCACTGCCCTGATGGGGGATTTTGAAACTGGGGGAGACTGCGGGGGCCGGGGGAGTAGAGGGGAGATCAGGGATATATGGGAACTCTCGGTGCTTTCTGCCTAATTTTGCTGTGAACCTGACATTGCTCTAAAAAATAAAGCCTAGTTTAAACAGCATACTAAGCTACAAAAAGAGACCCTATCCCACTCTTCTTTTTTGAAAAAGAATTTGCCCATATTCATGGGTCCTTCCTTGCTCTCTTCCACAGCCGAGAATGACATGCCCAAGAACCCGTGGGGGGAACAGGACGTACTGCCACCAGAGTCACTAGGAAGCAGCATTGGATGAGGGACCTGGCATGGAGAGCCAGCGATGGGCAAGAACGCAGAGTCCGCGCCTGCACTGCCCTGGGATGGGCTGGAACAGAAGTCTGCTGAGTGGACTGTGACATGGACATGGGATTTGCCTTCTTTCTCTCAACTGGGCCTCCCTTGGAAGGAGTGGTCAAGATCAATTACTGTTGCTGTTAGAGTAATTCCATGCACAAGTGGTAATGCCAGAGACACCAGTCACGTCTTCTAGATGTGCCCAGTTTGTGTCTTCCTGAATATGCAGACACACTGACACTGCCTCTAGGTTAGCTTCTGCTGCTGCCAGTGTCCTGTGTGGTGACCTGCACTGGACTGGAAGCACAGTAGCCCAGGGTGTCTTCACCATCTACGGCAGAGCCCTCAGGTCTTAAATAGCCCAATGTAGCCTCTAGGCACTGGGCTGTGAGGTGAGGATCGAGTGGGTACAGCCCCAGATGACCTCCACAGCTGCTGGCTGGCCAAGAGCTGACTGCTTAAGGAAACAGTCCCAAATGGCCCCTCTGAACACATCCTCTGGGTGGAGCAGCAGCCCTGCCCTAGCACACAAGACATGGCTGGATTTCAGCCCCAAGAGTCCCCTTGGTTAGCTGTCCTTGTACAGTGAACAACCTACACCACAGTATGCTACGGTTCTATGAACATGTACACTCATAGTTCCAGGGAAATGAGTGTATCAGGGATCCAGGAGACTCAGGGGACCCAGGTTGAATCCCAGCTGTGCCTATGTCACCATGTGAGGCTGGCCAAAGACGTCAGCCTCCCAAGCCTGCTGTTTCCTCACGTGTAAAATGAGAGGTTCTTCCTGCTCTAACAATCTAAGACATAGGGGAAATTGAGAGCACATTTCCCTTTCTTTCCCTAGATTGTCCCCCTCTCCCCTCTTGAACTTGACCAGGTCCTTTCAGACCAGGCTAAAACTGAAAATCAATTTTAATTATAAAAATCCGTTTACTGTACCAATAAATCATCTTGGCCTGGCTTGGCTGTGGGGAGAAGGTTACACCTGGGGCAGGGCTAATAAGTCACTCTCTCCCTCTGCCTCACTGCACCGAGGCTGCCTTCCTGCTCCAATATTCATCTCCGTCATTAGGCTGTGGATTATTAATGATGCTTTGGGCTGACACATGGGAACCAAGATGCTCTTAAACACATCGTGCTGGTTGTAACTTGATTTCTAGCTGACCCCTTGACAGGAGACCCTGATAGGGTTCCCCGCACCCCCCTGCTTCCCAGTGGTGACGGGAGGCTGCATAATGGGGAGTGGGACTATGCCTTTGAAGTGGCTCCTCATCTGGGGATCTAAAAGAGCCACTGACACAGACAAACAGGGAGAGACAGCACAGTGTTATACATATATCAGGTTCCCAGGGCTATGAGTCTTTTAAATTGATTAACTGATCAATTACTATTGCTGCTAGAGTGATTCCTTATGTGCTCTAGGAGAGTGGAAGCATCTGCTTCAGATGGGCATCCAGGGTCAAGGGAGAGACCCCACCCTGGCATGAACTCAATGATATACCTAGAGAGGAAGATAAAAGGTACTGGGTGTAAGGGGGGTTAAAGCATCAGGGTGCTGCTGGGCCCTAGAGGTCACTTGTCATCCATGACCCCCTGGCTAAAGTCAAGGGTTCAAGTCCACACACATCTGTGTAGCACTGCAGCCTGGGGCTTGGACGGAGTGGGGTAGACAGCTAACAAGCAGTGGTTTGCTCTTGGAACCAATTCCTTTCAGCAGTGGGACTGAAGTCTCACTTCCTTCCCCTGGGGAGCAGCTCATGGAAAGCCCTCAGTGTGCTTCCGGTCAAGCCCGGGCCCCTGAGTCTTCTATTCGTGCAGCCTGTACAAGGGCATTGATCAAGATGGCAGGTCCAGTTGGGAGAGAGAGGCTGAACTTCTCCCCTGTCCTCTGTCCCCAAAATCTAGTTAGCAGAGTTGCAAAACAGGGAAGGTTGTGTGGAAGGGAAGCTGATGTGGCCTGACCGACCACCAGTGGGGCAGCAGCCACAAGCGCCTTTTAGAATGTGTTCTGGTCATGTAAGCTCACTGCTGTCCTAGCACAGGGTTACCAGCAAGTGGGCGTGGACAGCATTTTGAACTAGCCAAGGCAGCAGGCCGGACAGCGTGTCGTCAGTGAGCAGGCTGGCTAGCTCTCCATACTGGCCTTCCAGAACATTCTTTAATATCTCTGAGCCTGTTTCTCTACTGTAAAACGGGGAGGGTAATCCCTGCTTTGGTTGTTATGACAGCATTTCACACAGTAGGTCCGCTTTGGAACATTTTATGATTCATCAGTGCCCCTTCCTTGAAGCCAGAAAGGAGATAATACTTACAACCTTTCAAATTGGCCACTTGCTTGCATCGATTTTGTGGGAGGGATAATTAAAAGTGACACAGCAAATGAGAATTGTTTATGGAGTCATTGTGGAGGCAATGGATTTAAAATCAAAAGACCTCTGGGGCACCTGGGTGGCTCAGTTAGTTAAGCATCTGACTTTGGCTCAGGACATGATCTCACGGTTCATGAGTTTGAGCCCCATGTTGGGCTCTGTGCTGACAGCTCAGAGCCTGGAGCCTGCTTTGGATTCTGTGTCTCCCTCTCTGCCCCTCTCCTGCTCGCACTCTGTCTCTCTTTCAAAAATAAATAAACACTAAAAAAAAATTAAAATCACAAGACCGGGGCTCAGGACTAACTGTGCCACCATGCCATCAGCTGTGTGACTTTTGAGAAGCCATTTGACTTTTATCACTTGTTACAACAATACAGACTCTGAGAGCCGCTGGGCATGTTCAGTGAGATATCACGTGGGAAGGATGCTGGAGATGGCAGGTGCTAAACAGATCATGACATCATTTCATTTGCTTCCCCTGTCCTATTAGCAAAGATAATTTAGAGTTCGCCTGCATCAGTCCTTCCAGGGAGTATAAATGATAGTAACTATTAACTTCTCGATTCAGTTCTTACGCTACCTTCCATTAAGGCTCCAGAAGAGAAATAATTTTTCTTTTTTCATCCACTCATCATCATTTCAGATATCCTGCTACACTGAGATACAACACCGAGGGGGTGAGCACGTTATAAAAAAGAAAGAACAAAAAAGAAAGAAGAAGGAAGAAGAAAAAGTAACTAAGTCCAGGCATGGATCCCCACGATGAAGAATTGGTTTAATTAAATTGAAAGCTCTGGTGCTCGTGGTAATTGTTATTAAGGAATCTATATCCCATCAGAACCCTCTCCCCCGGAGTTTGCTCCTTCTGCTTTCTATGCATTGGGTACTAAAATTGCTTCTGTCTTTAGGCAGATGCAGCCACAGAGCCCAGAGATTATTGTGGGGTGACTGTTTGCTGTGAGGCTTGGAGAGCGGCAGCAAAATAACTTGATCCCAACCTGACCTCCTCCTTGACTTGGAGCTCATTCATTCCTTCTGCCAAAAGGCAACATAAGCCCTCTCTCAGGGCTGGTTATCGGACACATAACATAGGCAATGCTTGTTTGGGAGTCCTTCTACTGCTTCTCTGTACATAAGGAGAATAGTTTCTAACGTCACCCACACCACTGGGTTCCAGATGCCCCTGAGCCACTGCCATCTGCTCCTCGGGCACCAATTGGCTGTAAAAAAAAAAAAAATACCAGTCTGTTCATTTTTTAAAAGTTGATTTATTTATTTTGAGGGAAAGGAGGAGGGAGGGGAGGGAGAGAAAGAATCCCAAGCAGGCTCCACCTGATGCGGGGTTTGATCTCACAAACCATGAGATCATGACCTGAGCTGAAATCAAGAGTCAGATGCTTAACCAACTGAGTCACACAGGTGCCCCTAGTCTGTCCCTTTTTGTCGCCTCTAGAGCAGCTAGATCCCCAAAGTAGATACAATAGCAAGCTTTTGATCATGCTTAAAACAATATTACAAAAGTAACAAGTGAGGCCATAAGGAGATAGTTTGGTATAGTGGAGGAGGTTGGGTTTGGGTCCCAATCATACTATGTATTAGGTTCATAAACTGGAAAGTTCTGGGTGGTAACTCTGAATTGTGCCTTGGTCTCAGCTAAGTCCTGCCTGATTCAGTCTGGCCTGACTCCCCAGGGTTCAAAACCATTCTAAAGCATCTGGGTCAAGCAGATGAGTTGATTCCATATACTTAAAATAATATTTTGCTTATCGATTTTTTGGGTGGCATAGGCTACACATACTGTGCTATAATCAGGTCAGGCAAGAAGAAATCTGAAAAGTCAAAGAGAAGCCTTTGAAACATGATTCATTCTTGGATGGTCAACTGGCATCATGAATTAAACAACTAAGAATTGGGTAGCAGTTTGGGGAGGGGCGGTGCCTGGGTGGCTCAGTCAATTAAGTGTCTGACTTTGGCTCAGGTCATGATCTCACGGTTCATGGGTTCAAGCTCTGCCTCAGGCTCTGTGCTGATGGCTCAGAGTCTGAAACCTGCTTCAGATTCTGTGTACTCCCCTCTCTCTGCCCCTCCCCTGCTCGTGCTCTGTCTTGTTCTCTCAAAAGTAAATAAACATTTTAAAAAATGAGAGCTGAACTCTCTTAAAAAAAAATGAATTGAGTAGCAGGGGCACCTGAGTCGCTGAGTCACTTAGGCATCCAACTTCAGCTCAGGTCATGATCTCACAGTTTGTGAGTTCAAGCCGGGCACTGGGCTCTGTGCTGACAGCTGGGAGCCTGGAGCCTGCTTCAGATTCTGTGTCTCCCTCTCTCTCTGCCCCTTCCATGCACACACACACACACACACACACACACACACACACACTCCCTCTCTCTCTCTCTCTCTCTCTTAAAAATAAACAGATATTTAAAACTTGAAAAAAAAAAAGGATGGGGTAGCAATAGGCAGGGTGTTATTAGAAAGGATCAGATGGCAGGAAAAGAGCAATATACTAGGATTGGGGTCCTTTTCCATCCCGGGCAAAGAAGAATAGGGCAGATGAGATCCATTCTCTCCTCCCTAGGCAGATACAGATCTCTGACTCCCAACCTAGAGCTCTTGTACAGATGAGGAAAGTGTACTCAGGCCCAGGCCCTAGCAGATAGAAATGTGAGCTGGATGTTCCTCAAAGAAGAGGACAGGGCACAGTGGCAAGTATTGTGCATTGTGACCCTGCCAGGTCACTCACACAGGCACTAATATCCCAGGCAGCCAGAGCAGGATGGGGGGCCCTTGGGGAACCCACATGTCACATACTCATGCCTGTGGAAAGTGAAGAGTAGGGTAAATGGAAAAGCACAGAGATCCTAACTATAGCATGGAAAGGATGAGGTGAAAATAAGGAAAGATTCACTAGAAGAAGAGGCCTTGTATGGTTCAAAGTCAAGAACATCTTGACTTAATATGAGTGTGGGGCTTAGCAGACCTCACATGCAATGATAAAGCCCTGCTTCCTGAAGTCCTGGGCTGAAACTCTAACTGAATCTGTCTCAAGGGTGGGTATTTGTATACGTGTAGGGAGGAGAGGTAGGGGTTGAAATTTTAAATTCCATCATAGCCAATTACCACAACTATGTCCATTTTTCTAGCCTGCCAGCCAGAGTCAAAGACTGTATACATTAGAAAATCTCCAACCTTTGAAAACATTACTGTGAAGTTGAAAGTTCCTGGTGTCTTTTGATTAAACATTATGCTAGGTAATGACTGTTTTACTTCTTATTCTTTTTCACCCCCTTCAAATTACTGATTGTTGTCTGACATTAGGGCCCCTTTTGCTCTTACTAAATTAACAAGCCTACAAAACTATTAATGAATGGAAACTCATCAAATGTTTGGAAACGAACAGCAGTCTTAAGATTCTTTCCCTTTTAATGTATTTCTGTGTGAAATGTCTCACTTTCCTTTATATTCGCTTGGGTTCAGACAGCCACATACAGGAAATTAGGTTTCAATTCTTAGCCCACCTGAAGCAGCAGGAAGTCACCAGTACACAGAGGTGCAAGAACTTGACTACTTGGGTGATTCTTACAACTGGCAATGTGGTGTTCTGCATAAGCATTGGCTTTCTGGCTGCACCAAATGATCCCTACTTTCCTTCCAAAGATGACTTAGGAACTTTGATGCAGCTGAAAAGGCATTACTAGGGTGTGTCTTCAGTCATCAAACAGACTTATTTCCCTTTTTAGGACAATCTGACTGGTCTTCAAAGTGATTAAACTTGTGTGTGGGCAGTTGTGAGCTAATGAGACAGGTATCCTGGAGCCCACTGTCTCATCTTCTCTGGACATTTCTCCTTTTCCAATGTCAACCTCATCTAGGAGTAGACCATTTTCAGAAGTTCCAATTGAGATCCTCAGCTTTGCAAAGGGTGGTAATTCCTGAAACCATCACAGAGGTTGGGGCCCAAGAATAACAAAACCACCCAAGCAGGGAGCATTCAGGGAAAACTCTACCCTGGCTGTTGCCCTACAAGTCAGAAAAAAATAAAGGGATGACTGGGCAATGGTCCTCAAATTTCAGTCACCAGCTGACCTTGGGAAGTGGGCTTGGTACATAAACATTAAGGTCCATGTGTGTCTGTAGGAGGAGCTGGGTAAAAGTTAAAGGAGCATGAGTATACCCAAAGTGACACACTTTCCTCTCTGGCTAGCAACCACTCCCTAGCCTTGGACAACCACACAGTCACAAAGCCATGTGTCCCTGGACACATGAATGGAGCAAAGAGTGTGCCTGCTCACTGAGCCTTCACTCTGGGATCAGCTCTGCTCTTGACTCGCTGTGTCTCCCAGCTGTTCACAAACCTAGACACACATACCTAAAGTGGTTCTGGTGGAAGCTTTCCAGGTTGGCCCACCTGCTGTTAAGACTGCTTCACATAGTTAGGAACCTTCTGACAGTCCTTGGGAAGATCAGAAGTTACTTCATGCTGTCATCCCATGATCAGATCCACTCAATAATTAGAGCTCTGCTGTTGGCTTTTATAGTATATGGGGATTTCATAGCTCCAATCCACAGGATGGGAAAAATGTCTCCTGTATGTATTTGGAAAACAATATATCCATTGTAGAACACATAACACCTTAACCTAAAGGAGGCTGCTGCAAATCTCCATTATAATCAGGCAAAGGAAAGAATCTGTAGGGGGTCTGCCCATGTCTTAAAGCTGAATCCTGGTTTCCTTGCTCCTGCCTACTACTCAGGAGCATGACCCTGGCCATCAAGAGTTAACTCCATCTGACTCTAAAGCATGGACTACCACCCAGAACAAGGAGCTGGACTATGGAGGATCCTGCCAGGACCAGTATTGATTGGCTTACTTGATTAGTTGGTTAATTGAATATCACTGCTTTCTAATATATTTAAAACAAGATAAATACTGGGGCTTCATCCTGTAAGCAAGAACCATTAGTGATCATGGTGCACACCCTGATTAAAAATGCAATCAACTGGGAGGATAATTTATGAAATTGCCAGCCTCTAGTGCCATTCCATGGTTTGTGAGGTCCTGAGATACGATATGGCTGGCACAGAATTCCCTAACCTGTTGTGGCTGCCCTGGTCTTTTGGCAAAGGAATATATTACATAGGGTGGTCTCTTACATTACATTACATACAGGATGGTCCCTTTTTCCACGCAGAGCTACTCCATACTTGTCACAAGCTCCTTTGTAAAGTATCAGAGAAGGTTACCTGAAGTACCAATCAGGAGACCATCATGACCATTTACCCCTTTGCCTCACTTCCCTCAGTCCCAAATACAATATTGGCTCCTAGCTCACTCTCTGTTATCTGTTCTTTTAACCTCATCAGATTCATCATGAGTTTGAAACTATGTATGAATTACTGATATGATCATTAAATACTCATGAAAAATTACTGTAAGCAAAGCATGTGTGACTAGTGGGAGGGGCACAGGACTTGGGGGCTGAGGGGAACACCCCATAGTCTGCTAAGAGAAGTAGCTTTTGCCTCATATGTACAGTGCAGGTGCCCATGGAATAAGCCACTCCCACTGGACACATTAGACAGGGGGTACCTCCAGGAGGAAGCAGTTTGCCAGAGTTGGTGGAAACACAGATGTCAGCCTTCTTCACTTGGATGTTGTCTGTTGCTTTTTTGGTCAACTGAGGCAGGTTTCTGGTACACTAATTGCTGGCCTGGCTGGTGGGTATGTGATGCGGGATAGAGGAATGTCATGTCCCCTTTCCTGAGCTGCCCCTATTGATGTCTAAGCTGTCTGTGCTTACAGCAAGGGGCAGTAGCTCTGTATTAAGAGTTGGCGGTGGGCGGGTGGGTAGGGTCTTGGCGATGTAGCTGGTAGAGGATTTGGCATACCTCCAAGCAAGGTGCTATATAAAAATGGTATATTATTTTCTATTTGCTTATGTTCTTAAATTTTGGAATGTGTCCAGATGTGCTCACTGGTAAACAAACTTTAGAGAACTGGATAGCGTTCTGATGACAGGTTATACATGTCTGGAAAAGCCAGTGAGATCTGGAGATGCAGATACAGTCCTGATGTAGAAACAGCAAAAAGATGGCCCAGTGATGTGACTCTGACACTTTTTTTCTGCCCCCTCCCAAGAGCATTTTTCTGCCAACTGCTGCCCTTCCAAACGCAACATGCCCCTTTAATAGTTTTATTTTATTTTTTATTTATTCCTGAGAGATTGGTTTTATCTTGTTGTCCTCTCCCCTGAGATGCTGCCAGGTTTAGACAAAGAGGGACACAATACTGGGACGTCTGATATTTCTATCACTAGAAAGAGAAATGAATGCTGCAAATAGGGGGACCTGCAGAGGGTAGCAGAAGCTGCCCTTAGCACATTATGGAAAGTCAGTGCCGAGGCCCACACCTTTAATGCGAATGACAAAGAAACGTGCTTGAGGGGTTGACAGGAATAATTGAGAATACCAGCATGGCTCAGAAATCCATTCTGTTCACCCTTAGGTTTTCTAAGAGCTGGGCTCATCTTCCTAAATGCTTATTTGGAGAGAAAATACCATGTGTAAAGAGATATATACATGCAGAGAAATGAAGACCTATCTCTACCTACAGTTTTGTTACCATCTTGCCATAAAATAAATGCTTATTAATTTCCATACCATGTATGGAGGGAGCTGCCCCATGTGAATTTCTTTCATCAGTAATTGCTGTGTCTGTGACTCCTTAAGTTAAATGTACCATGGGGATGGTTTCCAAATAAGAACTGGGAGAGAAGGACAGATTCAGATGATAGCTAAAAACGTCTAGAAATTATAGACCAATTGAGGTCAGCAAGAACCAAGCTATTCAATATATCCCCTGGGGGCTAGAGCCAGACTTTTCCTCATGGTTCCAAAATTACTTGGCAGTTTCATTAAGGTGAAAGGCAGTGCATCCTCATAAGTGCAGAGAGTGGAGGTTGTCACTTAAAATTTAGATGGACTTGTCAACTAAACACTTAGAGAGAATGGCATTTTGATGGTCTGTTCCTACTCACCAAAGAAGTTGCTCCAATTTTTAGGATAAGGGGATGAAAATAAGGAGAGTTTTAACTGCAATATTTGACTCTGAATATGTCCAAACCTATATAAAATTCAGGAAATCGGTACTATTAAGAAACCTGATATCCAGGCAGAATCATTTGCAGTGTGGGGGAGCTGTCCTCAATTTCTGGTGCTGAAACATTGAACTTGATCATTTGAGGTGCTTCCATGGTATGAATTAACACTTTGACATGAACTTAATTGATACACTTGGTTACTCATTTTTGTATCTTAAAGCCAAGACCTTCACAATAAAATGTTACACTTCTACAAAAAACATCAAAGAAATAAAGAAGGAAGAAGGGAAATTTGTTCACATGGGGAAAAATGAAGCCTGTTTCACAATGTCCCCACAATGACATCTTGGATTGTTGCTTTATTTAGGAAAGCTATGGAAGAAATGTTTCCAGAGGCTGACACTTCTATTTGACATAAAATTATGTTTCTGAACTTCCTTTTTAAATGATGAGAGAATATATTTTAATTTCTGATGATCAGAGTTCTGCAATGTATAGAGAAGCCAAGTTAAAAGGTCAATGTTACTGCC
Organism: Hyaena hyaena; assembly: GCF_003009895.1. Taxonomy (NCBI): domain Eukaryota; kingdom Metazoa; phylum Chordata; class Mammalia; order Carnivora; family Hyaenidae; genus Hyaena; species Hyaena hyaena. Next base: position 5,103,299 of record NW_024080640.1, read on the forward strand.
ATGAAATGATGGATATAATCATCAAGAGATCAAAGAGGATGAGAACCGAACAGAGACCATGGGATAGTCACAGGCTACCATTTTAAGAGAGTAATTTCATTGGAGAAACCGTATTACAGAGAGTTGAGGAAAGATTTAGAGATGAAAAAATTAAAGTAGAAAGTGTAAACCACAAACCCAAAGTATTGGTGGTGAAGGAAGGAAATGGGGCTGTAGTTAAATAGAGAAAAACAAAACTTGAGCTTGACTGAAGATGGAGGTGCAAGAGCAGATGCCAGGAAGAAATAGAAAATAAAGAACTGTGGATGGAAAATCCTTTGTACATTTGAAAACGGTAGGATCAGAGTGCTGGTGGATGACACTTTACAAGGAGAGGGAACATATACAGAGCCTTTGGAAAGATTTCCCTTCTGCATTTCTTATTTCTTATCTGAGTCCATGAAGTCATCATACAACTAATTTCTACTGACTGAGGACTCCAGGGATCATCTTGAACCCCTTTATCTCCTCTACATTCCCCTCCATGCTGCTATCACAAAGGCTGTTTAACCTTCTAAGTATCCCTTACACCTATACCTTTGTGAAGCTTTAAACTCTGATGGAACTCTCATAATCACAGTTTTACCCTTACCAGCTCGGTGACCTCAGCTAAATTACACACCCCTCAAGTTCTCATCTGTAAAATGGAAATAAAAATACATACTTTGTATAGCACTGCTGTGAAGATTAAGTTAAATAAGTACCTGACACAGTGATAGCAAAAACTTCTCACCTGGCTATCCCTAGTCCTAAAAAATAGATTTCCACTTTTTAATTTGTTCACTATATTGCCACCAGGATGATCTGTTTGACATTCAAGTCTGTCATGGTCTTGACCCTGCTTAAATCATGTCAATGAATCTACTGTTTATGGATTAAAATCCAAGCTTTTTTTAGGGGGGGGGGGCATCTGGCACTTAGCATGCTGTATGATCTCATCCCTGCTCAGCTCCTTAGCCTTCACCAAGCTGCCATCTCAATTTATGTTCCCATGACATTAAATTGCTTATAGCTTCCCTTAATACATCATAATGTTTTAAGTTTTCTTTGACTTTGCAATGCTGTCCCTTCTGCCTGGAATGTCCTTTTCCTCTCTGGCTCTCTCAGTAAACTCCTATTCATCTTTGACACTCAGCTCATATGTGGCCTCCTTAAGGTCCATCTTCTATTATTCCCTTCTCTGTGCTACCTCTCTACAATCTAATCACTTCTGTTGTCACACTTATCTCATTGGACTGCATTTATGTATTTACATGCTGGGTTTCAATATTACATGAACCCTTGAAGGAAGGGATATGATTTATTTAATTCTATAATGTCTTGCCTAGGACAGTACCAATACTGGGTAGGTACTCATCAAATGCTTGGCAAGTAAATGATTGAATGAACGAATTTGCCTCCATGGAGTGATAATAAAGTAGTCAAGTTGTACAACAGATCATCCCATATAGTCTACATCTTCATGAAGCAGACATCATCTGCTCTAAGTGATGTCCGTATTTCTGCAATTATTGAAAGGAGCAGCATTGGAACTCAAAGTTAGTGAAAAATACAATACACTAAGTTCACACCTGAAATTCTTTAATTTGTGCCTTATTGTTTCTGAACACACACACACACACACACACACACACACTCACACATCTCCTGTCACTTTGTCTCCAGAATCTTAACACCATAGGCTATTCCAGCCTTTAGAATTGTACGCAGCTTTGCTGACTGAACTCAAATGTTTAATTTTCAACTTTTCCTTCCACCCGAGGTCTTGGTTCTGGGATACACAGAAAGCTATATTGATGAGTACAGAGTCTATACTCTGTTTTCCACTAAGTATAGGTACCCACTCAGGGTACTCTCATGCTGCATGGTAATGCAGGTTTAGAGGCAAAAAGGATGACTGTCTACCACCAGGGAAGCTGCTGACTGTGGCCCTGACCAAAGGTCTAGGACCCTGTGGATATGTTTCCTCTTTATGGCCATGCCTTACTATGAGCCCTTAGTGTGTATTCTAAATATAAACTTGGGAGAATTTTATAATTCTAGATTCACAAGGATTCAAAATAAGAAGAGAAAGTTTCTAGATATAAGAAGAAGAAAGGGATTTTAAGCAGAAATTGGAGTCCAAAAGTCCCTCCTGAGGAAACTCCAGTTACAGAAAAATCCTTCGTCTTCTGCATCCTCTGCAGAGGTGTGTGATGGGCTCCACCTTTCTGAACACTGGAAGAACTATCTCATTGGGCCTGTCAAACCAAATTCCATGCAAGTTAGGTAGAGGAGGCTAAAATAAACCCAGGACATGGCTATCATTATAAAGCAGAGTTGATCTTTTACTTTCCAAAGAAGTGATTGTTATATGTAGTTAAAAGAATTTAATTACGGGGTGCTTGGGTGGCTTAGTCAGTTAAGTGTCCAACTTTCGCTTGGGTCATGATCTCGCGGTTCGTGGGTTCGAGCCCCGCGTCGGGCTCTGTGCTGACTGCCAGCTCAGAGCCTGGAGCCTGTATCAGAGTCTGTATCTCCCTCTCTCTCTGACCCTCCCCTGCTCACGCTGTCTCTCTCTCTCTCCTAGAAATAAATTTAAAAAAAAAACAAAAAAAGAATTTAATCAATGATTGATCATTTTTATGGAATCCAGAAGGCATGCCCTCCATTTATAGATAAATATTCTGTAGCAGAGTTCTACCTGTAAAGCCATCAGGGCCTCTAGCTGGTCCCACTGATAAGATTTCCAGTGGCTATTTCAGGTGGAAAAGTCCACAAAAAGTACACCTGGTCATGCTGATTCTCCATGTTTCTACCCGGGACAGTGAGTGTCTGTATAGGCAGTACTGGAGAGTGGGTGGCTAGGAATATAGACTCTTGAGGGTTTTTTTTTTTCTTTTTACATATAGTTTATTGTCAAGTTGGTTTCCATATAATACCCAGTGCTCATCCCCACAAGTGCCCTCCTCTATGCCCATCTCCCCCCTCCCCCCCCACATCCATCAGTCCTCAGTTTGTTCTCATCATTCATAGACTCTTGAGGTTTAATCCTGTCTTCACCCTCATAAACTGTGTGATCTTGGGGAGGTCATTTAACCTGTCTGTTCTTTGTTTCCTAGTCGGTAAGATGGACCCAAAATTTGCCACAGACTGTTCTCAAAACTCAACAACAAGGAAACACATAATCTGGTTTTTTTAAGGGCGAAAGGTTTAAACAGTCACTTTACCAAAGGAGATATATAGATGGCAAATAAGCAAATGAAAAGATGTTTAATATTATTAGCCACTAGGAAGATGTAAATTAAACCCACAATGAGATATCCTCACATAGCTATGTGAATGGCTAAAAACAAAACAAAATAAACCCCAAAACCCAAACCAAACCAAACCACAATAATAAAAACTCTAGATGATGTCAAGTGGGAATGAGGATGGAGAAACAACTAGAACTCTCATACACTGCCAATAAAAAAAATGCAGCCACCCTGGAAAAGAGTTTAGTAGTTTTTTATACTATGACCTAGATCCCACTTTAAGGTACTTACCTAAGAGAAATAAAAATGTATGATCATATAAAAACTTGCTAAGAGTGTTTATAGGAGCTTTATTTATATTCACCCAACATCAGAGACAACTCAAAATATCATTCAAGGGTTAATGAGTAAACTGAGGTATAATTATGTCATAGAATACTACTCAGCAAATAAAAAGGCGCTACAATATGGCCAAATTTAAAAGCATTGTGCTGAATAAAAGAAGCCAGATATCATGATTACATATTGCATTGTTCCATTCTTGTGAAATTCTAGCAAAGGCAAGACTACTGTGACAGAAGGAAGGCCAGTGATTTTCAGGGGCTGGAGAGGTGGGGGCATATCTTGTACAAAGGAACATGAAAGATCTTTTTGGGGTGAGGGAAATTATGTCAGGACTGTAGAAGTGATTGCAGTATCATGTAGAGTTTTGTTTTTTTTTAACTTTAAAGAGGGTTTATTTTGAACTAACTTTAGACTTACGAAAAAGTTGCACAAATAGTAGAGTCCCATATCCCCTTTCCTTAGGGTTCCATCATGTTAAGAGCATAGGTAACTATGTTGCAATTATGGAAACCAAGAAATTAACATTGGTACAATGCAATTTGCTAAATTCTAGGCTTTATTCTAATACCCCCAGTTCTTCTACTTAATTTTCAATCTGTTCCAGGATCCCACATTCCATCTAGTTATTATATCTCCTTTGTCACCTCTAATTTGTAACAATCTTCTCTTGTCTCCCTGATTTTCATACTTTTCATGAATACCAGTCAGTTACTTTGTAGAATGTCTTTCATTTGGGGTTTGTCTGAGATTCTCACATAATTAGAATGAGGTTATATGCATTTTTGGCAAGAGTATCATAGAAGTAATATTGTTCCCTTCTCAGTGCATCTTATCAAGGGGTTCATGATATTGATATATCTTGTTGTGGATGTTATTAACCTTGATCATTTGGCTAAGGTGCTTTCTCCATTGTAAAATTACTATTTTTTCCTTTGTAGTTAATAAATATCTTGGAGGAAATACTTTGAGACTGAAAATATCCCATTTTTCCTCAAACTTTTGCTCACTGATTTTTATATCCAATGGTAGATAATTCTCTGGAACAATGATTATTGTGGTGCAATTTAAAATGTTTTTCCTCTATCCATTTTGAGTTTATTTTTATGTATGGTGTGAGAAAATGATCTAGTTTCATTCTTCTGCATGTTGGTGTCCAGTTCTCCCAGCACCATCTGTTAAAGAGGCTGTCTTTTTTCCATTGGATGCTCTTTTCCGCTTTGTCAAAGATTAGTTGGCCATACATTTGTGGGAAACAATCAATAAAACTAATAGGCAACTGACGGAATGGGAAAAGATACTTGCAAATGACATATCAGATAAAGGGCTAGTATCCAAAATCTATAAGGAACTCACCAAACTCCACACACAAAAACCGAACAATCCAGTGAAGAAATGGGCAGAAGACATGAACAGACACTTCTCCAAAGAGGACATCCAGATGGCCAACAGACACATGAAACGATGCTCAGCATCCTTCATCATCGGGGAAATACAAATCAAAACCGCACTGAGATACCACCTCCTGCCAGTCAGAGTGGCTAAAATGAGCAAATCAGGAGACTATAGATGCTGGTGAGGATGTGGAAAAACGGGCGCCCTCCTACACTGTTGGTGGGAGGGGTTGGTGGAACCCCTCTGGAAAACAGTATGGAGGTTCCTCAAAAAATTAACATTAGAACTCCCCTATGACCCAGCAGTAGCACTGCTAGGAATTTACCCAAGGGATACAGGAGTCCTGATGCATAGGGGCACATCTACCCCAATGTTCATAGCAGCACTCTCAACAATAACCAAAACATGGAAAGAACCTAAGTGTCCATCAACTGATGAATGGATCAAGAAGATGTGGTTTATCTATACCATGGAATACTACATGGCAATGAGAAAGAATGAAATCTGGCCATGTGTAGCAACATGGATGGAACTTGAGGGTGTTATGCTGAGCGAAATAAATCAGGCAGAGAAGGACAGATACCATATGTTTGCAAATATAGGTGGATTAGGAGGAACTTAATGGAGGACCATGGGGGAAAAGAAGGGGAAAAATAGTTGGGGAGAGGGAGGAAGGCAAACCATGAGAGACTCTTGAATGCTGAGAACAAACTGAGGGCTGATAGGGGTGGGGAGAGGGGAAGAGGGGTGACGGGCATGGAGGAGGGCACTTGTTGGGATGAGCACTGGGTGTTATATGGAAACAAACTTGACAATAAACTATTTAAGAAGAAAAAAATGTTTTTCCTCTTTCTACATCAAAAAATATTTTTATTTCTAAAATCCATTTTATTTTGAAATAATTATAAATTCATGGGAAACTGAAAGGACAGTACATGCAACCCTTCAGCCAGTTTCCCCTAGTGGTCGCATCTTACAAAACTATAATATTAAAACCAAGACATTGACATTGGTGTAAAGTATGTGTATAGTTCCATTTCATTGTATCACACGTGTAGATTCATGTAACCACCACTGCAGTCATGATATAGAAGTATTCTTACACCACCACATAACTATACACTTCAAGTTGGTGATTATATGTTAATTATGCCTAAATAAAGTGGGCAAAACTCAAAACACAAAAAAACCCTTAAGCTCTGCCAATGTAACAGTAAGGACTATGTAACTATAAGCTCTCATTGCTGCTGTTTTCTCAAGGAGTATCTCTCTCCTCTACTAGGGGGCGCTTGGTGAACTAAGATGTTCAAAATAAAGCCCAGTACAGGCAAAACACTAACAGCACAAGAGCCCTTTCCTTTCCCCCTCACCCTGTTATTATACTGGATAAATTACACTAAAAAAATCAATTACCAACATCTCGACCTAGCTCTATTCTAGCACTGCTGAAGACTCCTAAAATTATCTCCTGCACATCAGTGTGGGCCCACATTTTTCTAAAACTTTTTTTAAGTTTGTTTATGTTTGAGAGAAAGAGTGCAAGTGGGGGAGGGGCAGAGAGGGAGAGGGAGGGGGAGAGAAAATCCCAAGCAGGCTCTGCACAGTCAGTACAGAGCCGGATGCAGGGCTTGAACTCAAGAACCATGGACTTGTGACCTGAGCCAAAGTCAGACACTTCACCAACTGAGCCACCCAGGTGCCCCAGTGTGGGTCCACATTTGCTCCTGTCTTCTCTCTCATGGGGACTATCCTTCTGTTAGTTGAATATGCCAACTACATCCTACCTCAGGGGCTTGCCACTTGCTGTCCCCGTTGTCTAGAATGTTTTCCTCATGATATTCCATAGCAGCTCATTATTGTCATTATTCAGAAAGAGTTTCCTGAGCCCTGTAGACCAAACCTGCCCCTTCTATCATGTGACTCCATGCTATTTCTCTTACAGTACTTAGTACTAGAAGAAATTATCTTGGTTATTTATTTGCTGACTTGTTTATCATCCCTCCTGATCCCTCTAGCACGAAGCTACATAAATGAATGGGCGTCAATCTGTTTTGTCTACTGCTGGACCTTCACTGTTGCCAAGTGACTGTGACCATACCACTCCCCCCCCCCCCCCCCCCCCCCCGCCGGAGACTTTTTCCTGTCACCTTACTTCTCATTGGCCCTCTTCCCTTCTTCTATTTCCTTTAACTCTCTTTATGTCCTCTCCCCAATCCAACCCATAACTGTTGAGAAAAAAATGAAGTGCACAACCACACTGGAGGAACCACAGACAAATCCAGAGACTTTGGCTTACTCTGTCTTACTTTAGGCCTTTTTTTTTTAAAAATTAATTTATTTTTTTTGCAATGACTCTCCTGTTCCTGACACTTTTCCTTGGCTCTCTGCCTGTCCTTAATGGGTGCCTGTAGGAGGAATGCCCAGAAAGGAGGACTCCCACTAAATTTTCTCTAAGTTGTTTATTCTTGAGCTGCATTTAAGCTAATATGAAAGGTTTCGTGGGAAAGCTTCATTTCAATCTAGGTAGCCCTGTTATTATTTTTTCTGTGGAATGGCATATATCTGGGCCATTAATTCTACATATTTCTAGGGGGAAAGGGATTGAGAAGAAAGAAAGACTGATTATTTATCAAATAAAAGACATTTCTTCTCTCTCTGGACAGCTAGGTGGATTTTCTGAACTCATTTCTGCCCTGAAATGGGGCAGCCACTTCTGAAATGAGTCCTCTGCATTGAGGTGGGCTCTGTTTTTATGGCCAGTGGGTAATAGCATTTCCTGATTTATGAATTGGCATCTGGGGTAGGTGCTGCGCCCTTAGATGGATTCATCATGGGGAGAACAGCCATATAAATAATCCTGTCACATAAAATTATTGTTCTCATTTTGATTTTTAAAAAATGTCCTTTTGTGTAGTGGGATTTAGGAGATTTTAGTGGGAAAGCAGGAGAAAGATGAGTTATTTGGCCCCCTTTTTATCTATGAAATAAAAATGTATAAATATCCTCCAGAAACAGTGACTTGCTTAGAAGCCAGTTACCATAATGGTTTAATTATTTGGGGGGACCCTTGGCACTTGGCTTAAAGCCAAAGTCAAGGAAAGATGTAGGGAGATTGATCTCATGGGTCTGACCTCTATTTGGAATTTTTAAAAAAAATTGGTAAAGAGAAGGTCATTTCATGTGTCTCCCATCTTCCCCCAAATAGGGTAAAGATTCATTTAAATGCATCAAATGCTTATTGAGTGTCTGCATGTACAAATACCCATACCAGCCTTGTGAGGTTGGCAGGACAAACATAACGAGGAGGTCACAGTCCAGAGGATGTTAGTGAGGATGCTTGGAGCGTATACACGATAACCCTGGTGACATGAGTCATAAGGTATCCTGGACAGATAGTAGGACAGAATCATAGACCCAAAAGTTGGGACACACATGTGTGACTGTGCAGAAAGCTGGCAGCTGTTGGCTGTTTAAACTTTATGTTTAAGATCCTTCTCCCCTCACTGCACCTGGGTGGCTCAGTTGGTTAGGCATCCGATTTCAGCTCAGGTCATGATCTCGTGGCTCATGGGTTTGAGCCCCATGTCAGGCTCTGTGCTGGTAGCTCAGAACCTTGGAGTCTGCTTCGGATTCTGTGTCTCCCTCCCTCTCTCTCCTCTCTTCTGCTCTCTCTCTCTCTCTCAGAAATCAACATTAAAAAAATTAAAAAAAGATCCTTCTCCCCTCATGAATGTGTAACTTCCTTAAGGACAAGGGTCCTGCCTGATACTTCTTTTGTATCCATCCTTTTGTTTCCTGACCTTGAGGTTTAATACATACATCAGGAGAAACCACCTTGTTTTCTATGAAAGGCTGGATAGTTTCTATTTTAGACTTTGCAAAGGCCATATGGCCTGTCTCTACTACTCAGCCTCACTGTTGTGGTCAAAATCAGCCATTAGACCATATGTAAATGAATGGGTGTGACTTGCTTCCAATAAATCTTTATTTACAAAAATGGTGGGTCCATCAGATTTGTATTGTAGTTTGCCAACCCCTTTAGTAGGTCAACAATAAGTGCTTGTTGGATTAAATTGAAAGGAGACCACTTAATAACAAGAGCATCTCACTCTAAAGAATACATTGGCTATGACTAACAATGTAAAAAACTGTAGAACATGTTGAAAAAGTTATTTTCTTTTTTAAAAAAGATTTTAATTTTAGATAATCTCTCCACCCATTGTGGGGCTCCAACTCACAACCCTGAGATCAAGAGTTGCACGCTCTACCAGGAGCCAGCTGGGCACCCCGAAAAGAGTTATTTTCTATGCAGAAAGATTTCTGTGGTACTCACAATATACAATCTATTATAGAAGCATAAAGAATGACTCCTTTATATACAGCTGAGATTTCTAAATCTTCAGTATGGAAGGTGTGCAGACACCATCTCTTTCCACAGCACCAGAGTCTAGGGGACAAAAACAAAAACAAAGCAAAACAAAACAAAAAACAAAAAACACAAAACAAACAAAACAAAAACCAGGAATCACTCTCTTCATTTCACTAGCCAAGACAGGAGCACTACCAGCAATCTGGGAGTGCAAGCCAAGGCACTAGGTGGAAGGAGTCTTCTGTTGGAGACAGAAGGAAAGAGAGAGTTGGGGAGGGGCCAGCTGAGGCTGTTGAGCTGTATCTAACTACTGTCTAACCATACAGGCTTCTGTTCATTCCTCTAATTTATTTCTTTGTTTGCATGGCAGAATAAACTCCAAATTCCAGGGGTCAACTAAGTGCCTGCCACCAGCCCATACAAGGCCAAAAAAAAAAGCTTAGTGTCATCAGTCAATGCCAACTAGTTAATAATGACCAGCCTCTTCGCTAATGGCCCGAGGAAGGGGTCCTTGGGCAGCAAAGGCTGTAGCAAAGAGACTTGCCGGCAGCTGCATGGGGAGACTGGTTTGTAAGAAGCATTTCTGCTGGCCATTTTCAAGGGCGTATCCACCCATGCTCAGCTCTTCAGGAAGGTAGTAATTAGTTTTATTCCCTTCGGTGCACATGGTGAATGCAGTAGGGTTTGGCATTTGGAGAGCCATTGGAGTCTGCCCCCTTCATCTTGACCTGACTCAGGTTTACATCTGTAGCTAAGAAGTATCAGAATTGTAAGGGAGTTTAGGGGCTGTGTTCAGGCCCCACAGAGAGAAAAGAAAAAGGCTTTAGACAAGGGCTTTACTTCTTTTTTTTTTTTAATTTTTTAATGTTTTTTATTTATTTTTGAGAGAGAGAGATAGAGCCAGCATGAGCAGGGAAGGGTCAGAGAGAGAGAGAGACACAGAATCTGAAGACAGGCTCCAGGCTCTGAGCTAGCTGTCAGCACAGAGCCTGATGCAGGGCTCGAACCCACAAACTGTGAGATCATGACCTGAGCCGAAGCCTGACGCCCAGCCGACTGAGCCACCCAGGTGCCCCTAGACAAGGGCTTTAGACAAGGAGAGGTCACTGCACAGAAAAGCTAATCATGACTCAGGTGGCCCTGTACCACCCAATGTGTCTTTGCAAACTGCACGTGGTACACACAATCACTAAATAAAAAGTAAGCTCCATGACAGCACAGGTGTTTTGTCATCTTTGTATGTTTCCAGCATCGGGACTATACACAGAGCCACAAGGACAATTTCTAGGCCAACAAAGTACATTATAGTCATTTGGACAGTACTTCCCCAATGGACAGTGCACGGTGGTGTGCTGTGACGTCATGGATCAGCCATGGGTATGCTACCATCTTGGTCTTTTTAGCCTTTGGAGTAGCTGGGAAATTCCTGGGGAGGACCACATCCCAACAGCCTGGTCCCCTCTGGTTATGAGGGGACCTCCATCATCCCAGTGAGCTGTAGAAATCCATTCATTTCCATGTGTATTTAATGAAATACAGGTTGGAATGCCTTGATGGTCCACAAATAGGAAAACTAAGACTCATAAGCTTCCAACTAAGCTTACTCTGTGTCCGATGCCTTACTGACTACCCCATCAGCTGCCACACTAAACTGTCAACAAATAACTGTTGAGGCCAAATTGTTGAAATTGAGAAATCACTTGACTAAAAACCAGCAGAGGGTCAGAAGGTGTCATTAGTCCTGCTTGAAATGTGAGTTGATGCCCAAAGCTTAAGTAAACTTATTGCCAGTGAATGCAAAATGTTATTTCCTAAACCTGTGGCTTTCACTTTGACCATGACTCATTGCAAGAGATGTTTTACACTGAAACCCTGGGCACACGTACATGCACATATATAGTTTCACAAATAGTACTTATCCTTACTATGCTTGATGGACACTGTTCTGTTCGATTTTATTCTATTCCATTTTTTAAAAAATCTGGTCATGACCCTTTAAATTGATTTTGTGACCCACTAAATTGATTTCTTGACCCACTAATGTGTCATGACTGGCAGTTTAAAAAACCCAGATTTGACCCCATTCCAGCCCTCCCTCCCTCCTTGGAGACCGGGAAAATGGAAGGTGGGTGCAGAGAAGAGTAAGACAAGAGACTGAGATAAAAATAAGGAGGGAGGTGAGAGTAATACCAAAAAATGGAAGAAAGAAGAGAATGGGACAAAGGAAAAACTGATGGAAAATGGGAGACATAATGAGAGAGGGCTAGCTCTAGACTGACAGATTTATGCCTATTAAAACTGTCCTCAAGATCCAGTCATTTTGGCTATACTTATTACAAAAATATTCCCTGCTAGTTTGTATGACCATGGCCATGATCATGTTATCTGCTTGTCTAGAGATTGTCTTATCTCTCAGCACCATCTCAAATTCCTTACCTCCCAGAGAGAATGTTCTGTCTGCTGTTCAGGAATCTGGGCTTTAGAAAAATCTAGAAGATCTTGGGTAAAGATCCTTTACCCAAGGATAAGGAAACTGTCCATATTGGTTCCACCTACACCGATGCGCCAATTGCACAGTGGGCCCTAAGGATTTCTGAGCTGGGTCTTAAAAACAAACTCTTGGGTACAGAGGAGATAGTTTTAAAGGTAACAGGAAAGTGAAGATCAGAGATTGAATGAGATTAACTTATGAAGCATCTGCAAATTTACATACTGAAGAGTATTGGTTGCAGATCCTGTAGTAAAGATTTTTTTGAGCATGCACCTATAATACACATATTTGTTTATAAAGAATATAGGTGTTTTACTTATTAATGTTATTGCATTACCAACTATACACAAAGTTAGGAAATAAAGATATGAGATAAAGACAAATTAGCATCTTTATTTTTATTTCATTTTATTAGTGAATGATATGAAACATTCTATTATCACCAAGAAAATTATTATTAAAAATGATGGGACTAGTATGTTAGAATTGGCTTTATTATTTGTGAAACTCTTTTCTGAGCACTTAATGGTATGGGATTCTGAGGTCTAGGGTTCAATTTATTTTGAAACTTTGCTTTCAAGGCTGTCATAATGGAAAAAGACACCTCATAGACACAGAAATGCAAAAAGAAGCATTGTTGGCTATGCTGACTGAATCAAGATACTTTTCTTGGGTCTCATTGCACCAATTATGCAAAGACTGCTGTTGAAATTCACCTGGTAGATTTCCATCTTCTCTGATGTCAATCAGCTATTCTTTTAAGTAATCGAAAGGTGCTGAATTTTTATGTATTTTTAAAAAACAGGTCAAAACTCTCTAAAACTCTTCCTTTGGAAGATTTTTAGGCAAGTAGAGGATTCTGTTTCCAAGTTTTAAAAGTTTTTAGATAAAGAGTTTTTAAAGTCTCACACCTACTCATTACCAACAGTAAAATCACGTAAAGATGAAAATATTTCCAAACATTCTTTGTTTTTCTTTCAAAATGGTCTCCCCATGCTGTAAATTCTTCCTAAGAGTGATTACTTTCTCTTTGTTCATGTATTACCTTTATCTTGAGGGGGCAGATGAAGTGTGTAATTTATTTGAAGTTATCAGCAAAGTGACATACTCCTGAAAGCTGCTTGTCAGAACTGAAAAGATCAGCAAATGTGGGACACTTTGGTTCTTTTAAAAGAAAAATGTTTACTTATGTTTCCGTAACCAGCAAACCTCTGGGTTGTACAAAAACATCTTTGTGGTCATTTCCATCTCCTTGCAAAGTTATTATAAAGGTTCTATTTTGAGGATTGTTTTTACAATATTGATAATATCTGTTGGACATAAATTGCAAACCTGTTGTAATGCACTGAACCTGACCCATCCAGTAAGAACACCAGTGTCGTCACTGGGAGATGTGGGGCTCCCACATACCTCCATGACTTCCTGACATACAGACCAAAGCAGGGAAATAGTGTCTAGTATCGACTGTATATTAAACATGAGTAAAGCCTAATTTCTTGTTTTAAATTAAAAAAAAAAAAGAAGTTCTAATAGTTTCTTCCTTTACTCCATTGGCTCATTCATTGCCTTCATTGTGCACTTAGCATCAAAGTGCACTTAAACACCTCTATGCTAGAGAAGCAAAAAGGTACTCAGTGTTTTAGAGTTTGGTCTTTGGCATTCTGGAGCAAAACAATAATAAATAAATGAACTGCCTTCTCTAAGTCATGTGGATTGAGAGATATTGGGTTATTGACATTTATTTAATTGTTGAAGATAGAATAATAAATACCTGAGCATAAACAATGGCCCTTAAATTAAGAACCATCTGAGCAGATGTAAAATGATATAATAAATTAATTCCATTAATCCCAAATGTATAACTTTGAAAGGCAACAGTAGGTAAGAAGCAGGATTTTAATAATTTTAACAAAATTGGTGGCTTTCAAAGAAGGACAATGAGTTATGGAGATTAAGGTTGAGGGGCTAAGCTCAGAGCTGAAGAGGGCTCCAGGCACCTAGGACAGAGGAGGGACAGTCCTAGGAATTCAAGTGAGCACCGGCAAGCCAGAGGTCAGTGAGCTGAAAGGGAAGAAAAGCAGCGTGGCATCCAGATGTAAACTTGACACACAGATCCAAAGAAAGTTCCTTTCCTGAACTCAGGAGAAGTGAGACAGAGAATTCAGCTTGTGCTGGGAAATGGAGGAGCACAAAAGAAGAGAGATCAGGGTCAGGCCTCGAGCCAGCAAGACCACCAGTGAGCAGGGAGAGGAAACCAGAAGATCTGGGAAAGATCAAAATCAAGTCTTTCCCAGTGAAGGATCCAGAACTCTACTAACAGCTCTGGGTGCTCCTGGTAAAGTGAGTTCTGTGATCATATGAGCTTGGGAGATACCACCTCCTAAATTCGCCACCCTAGCCCCATCCCCGCCAGCTTGGAGAGTCATAATACTCATTAGTACACCAAATGTTTCAAGATATCTGCTTAACTCAGATTTCTCTAAATGTACGTGACCAAAGAAAGCTTTTTTTTAAAAAAAAAATATTCTGCAAAACTTTGGTTCTGAGAATAAAACTTGGGGAATCCTGGACTAATTGATGCCTAAAGTGGTAACAAGGCAGAGGGACAGGTGGGAGGCATCATTTACATTTACGCTTCTTGTGTGTATTGCTCGTGTCCTGAGATGCCCTCACCTTAATGAGAGAAGCATGCCTCTGTACGCCTTGCGGACTAAAGTGGCTTCAGGGCGGTAGGACTTTCCCTTGAGGGGTCTCTTCTCTTACCCTGCAGGTACACTCTGGTGTGACCCCCGTTGGAGGCAGTGTCTCAAGAAGTGAACTGGGCAAGACAATAACCACAGCTACCTGTGAGAGACCCTTGGAACCTGGCAAGTCAGGGGACTGGGAGGCATGGCCAGCAGAGGCCGCCCGCTCTGCTCTCTGCTGCTCTGAGCACCAAAACCCAGGGTCCTGACATGCCTTGGAGGAGACAGATGTGAGTTTATGAAGGATCGAAAGTAAAAATATTATGGGTGGGATTTAAAAAAAAAAAAACAAATGCAGACACCATTCTACTAGACCAGCATACTGAACATAATAAAGATGAAAGCTAAGATTTATTGAGCTCTAGTTATGTGCCAGGCACTGCACTAAAAATTTTATATCTGCTTTCTAATTTACTCATAACCACCCAGGCAGTGGGCACTAGCAAGTGTTACTGTTAAGAAACGGGAAGTACCCAGCGATTAAATAACTTGCCCACAGCCCTATAGGTGGAAAGTGGCAGAGCTAGGACCCCAAATGAGGGCCGGTGGCTCCAGCTCCTCCTCTGAACCACCTTCAAGTCATCCAGCAGGTAACTCGAGAAATGTCAGCACCAGCTTGAAATCCTTTTTTTCTTTTTTTAACATTTATTCATTTTTTTTGAGAGACAGAGACAAAGCATGTGTGGGGGAGGGGCAGAGAGAGAGGGAGACAGAATCTGAAGCAGGCTCCAGGCTCCCAGCTGTCAGCACAGAGTCCGATGTGGGGCTCGAACTCACAGACCGTGAGATCATGACCTGAGTTGAAGTCGGAAGCTTAAGTGACTGAGCCGCCCAGGTGCCCTTCAAAATCCTTTCTAGGGAGGACATACTGATTTCCACACGTGCTTCTCCACCCTTTTGCTGTTGTGCATAACTTTAAATAAATATCCAGGTAGTCTCCCCTTCAGCCATTATGCATTTCCTTGAAACGATGGCATCATCTTTGAGTCAGTTTCAAATTCACGTCTCCATTGTCTATGCAAAATATTTGAAATGCACTTAAGAGACTCAGATCAGATAGAATTCTGCCACCTGTCATTTCTCCTTTTATACCTATACTGCATTTGGTAAAGTCATGTGGCATCACGAATGCCAACTAGTCATCTTGAACAATGGCACACATTAACATGCATCTATTTACTTTTGAAAATGTCTCATCAATATTCAAACTGAGTACACAGTTCACTTAAGTATCCAATATGCCCAGCCTCTCTTTCTGTGGGACTCAAGCACGAGTCAATCAGTCTCACTGAACGGAACCACTTCCATTCAGATGCTGTCCCTGGAGGACAGAGCAGAGGGCTAGGATGGTGGGAGTCGGCTTCCATCCACACCTATGCGATGTAAGAGATGGGAGCTGAGTGGTGCCCGCAGAATCAAGAACTGTCTTGGGAAGCAACCCAAGATCTCTGGCCTCTAGACCAGAGCCCTCATGATACCCACCCAAATGCGCCAGGAGAATGTGCCCTTCAGGCTGACATCCTGTTCTCTACCTCACCCAAGCCCTAACTACACAAGAAAGCTTGGTTTCCAGGGTAATCCTCACAGTAGAACCCCTTCTGTTTCAATGTCCCATAAGCTGGAGTTTGCTCCCACCTCATCCCTGACAGAGGCTCCCAGAACAGCGATTTCCTTCTGCTCTTCTCTATTCTGTACCTGTGCTGGGTGGGCACGCAGTGGGCACTCGATAAACACACGTGGTGGGAGGAAGGAGCTGGAGTGGCAGAGATGGAGCCCCTGGCCCCGTTTGCCCATGCTGTTGGAGTCTCCTCACATATGCTAAGAGGAAAATTACAGGTGGTTGTCTTTAAAATGGCACTTTGAGTGCCCCCAAAGCCTTGGGACGCAGGCACCGAGTGGAGAGGAGATGGGACTGTCAAGGATGACAGACGCTTAATGGAGCTCAGAATTAGGAGCTTCCGAGGCTTTTCTCTAATCGCCTGGCCCTTGGACTGCCTAGTCCTTCCTCCTGCTCCCCCCCCTCCCTTGTGCTCTGCACCCCTACCCTTACAATACTAGCTCTTCTGCTGTTCTGGGCAGAGAGAAGGGGAACAAGCCATTCTCCGTCTGCCCTGCAAGTCCTGACAGATGAGGAACCGGAAGCTATTTCAGGTGCCCAGTCTGTGAAAACCTCAAGTCCATTGGACTGGACTCAAACACACTAAAGTTACTTCTCCTGAGCAGAAGTAGAACAGAGGAAAATCCACCCAGCCCCCCAGAGAGGCTGCACAGCTCCGTTGACGGGGGTGGGAGACCATGGTCTCCTGGCCCTTCAGTCTCCTGGAGGGCAGCCCCAGCAGGTGTAAAGGGAATGGCCGGATTTAGGATCATCTGGGGGACTTCAAAATGGACAGGGGGCGTGTGCACCAGGGTGTCCTGGGGAGCTGGTGCCCAGAGCTGAACTGGCCTTTAACAACCAAAGTGGTTTGTCCAGGCATCCCTTCCCGTGGTGACAATATGTTCTCTAAGAGTATTGGTAATAATAATGATGATAATGTTGGAGATAACTCCCACAACTTGCTGAATACTGCATGCTAGCCACTTTACATATATTACCTTTAATCCTAAAAGCCTTGAAAGGTAGTTATTATCATTTGCATCTTACACATGAAGAAATTAAAGCACAAAGTGCACGAGTGATTTGCTCCAGTGGCAGACCTGGTGGGTGCAAAGGACCAGGATGAAAACCCAAGTGCATGGCCTATTCGTGACCACCTTGTGGTCTCCATCCTGCACACATTTCTCCCTTCCAGTCACCCCATCTGGAAAATGTCAGGCCCATTATTTTTCCTCTCAGGGAGGTTACTAAACTCAGTCATATTCAGGTGTTCAAGACTTAATGCCTACATGAGTGACCACTTAGAAGCATGTCTGTTGGAAAAGGAGAGAGCTCCCCTGCCTACGCCCTCTACGGGATGGGTTGACTGTGTCTGGGGTCACATGTGCCTCTAGATGCTCTAGAATAAATCAAGGGAGCTCTTGTTCCAACCTGTATCAGGCTGGACGTAAGGAAGAATAAGCCAAGGCATCTCTGCATTCCTGCCATTGCACCCCCCCGTTCAGCCCTCCACCCTCAGCAAGCCCTTTTGCCTTCTTAGGCTTGTTTTTAGCACTTGAGGAGCTGGGTATAAAACTTTCTGCTGGTAAGAGCAGAAGGTGAAGAGTGTCCCCAGCCCCCACAGAGAGCCCCATGTCCCTCATGGAGAGGCTGGAGAAGACATTCTAAGAGGAGCTGATTTGGATTCCAACTCGGCTCCTTGGCCAACCTGCTGTGTGACACTGGCCAAGCCATGAACTTCTCTGGGCCTCAGTTTGCTCCTCAGCCACACTGGAATAAGGCAGCAAGAGAAGGGTGGACCCAATAAGCCTTGAGGGCTATTCTAGTTCTGGGGTTTCGTGATGTGATGGAAAAGCGGGGCTCACGGCGCCTAGGGAGGCTGGGAAGCTGGGGCAGGAAGTCATTTCTCCCTTCTGCGCCCCTCTGGTTCCAAGACAGTAAAACAGAGATGTTCTTCCTTTATTGAGAAGGAGGTGAGAAGTGGGAGCATCTCAGCAATGACATGCTGGAACCTTCAGGATAAGCTCCAGACGAATGGGAAGGCTTCTGTCTGAGTGAAAGTGGGTAAAACACTGCAACAGCCTTCCCCTTTTTTTGAGTGCCTGAGGTGGCTCTGTTTCCTGTCACTCACTCTCAGGTCGGTGCTTCAAGTTCTCTCTCCCGAGCTATCAGAACAGCCCAGTCTGGATGCCAGGAACAAATGTCCAAATGGGCTTGTCACAGTGCCATCCAGACACAAGCTGCAGCATACAGCTTGGTCCCCTGCAAGGGCAGGAGGAATGACGGCAGATGGCTGTGTCTCCCACTGGAAATGCACCTCATGAGAGATGTGCTCTGGACCCAGTGCTGAGAGTCAGAATCTCTCTTACAGGAGCCTAGAGGGGGCAGAAACTATCTTCACAGCTTATATGAGATGGGTGTCTGCAGATGTCCAAGATTGTCAGAATTCTCATCAGCTGCTCTCTGAATACCCCTGGGAGGCAGGCTGTGGATGGGAGGGACACTGAGGCCCAGAGAAGCAATAGTGGCCCCTCATTACACAAGGGGTACCAGTACCAGCAGAGGCTCCATCCAGTTAGGGGTTCCAGACCCAAGTAGCTTGAGACTGTCTGGGACCACAGTACCACTTTCCCTTTGAACTGAACTTAACCATGAAAGACTCCACATGGTAAACATCCCAACTACAAAGAGATCCTCTCACCAGTTTCCTCCCAACAGGCATACTTGATAAGCTCTGTTTCACAACTCCAAGCAAAGAGCTTCTAAAGAAACATGAAGAACAGGGAAGGGGATAGGTCAACCCCCTTTTACACCTATGTCTCTCTGGGAAGATTTCTCTGACCACTCTGTTTAAAATGGCAACTCTTGGGGCCCCTGGGTGGTTCAGTTGGTTAAGCATCCAACTTTGGCTCAGGTCATGATCTCGTGGTTCATGGGTTCAAACCCCACATCAGGCTCTGTGCTGACAGCTTGGAGCTTGGAGCCTGCCTCAGATTCTGCGTCTCCCTCTCTCTCTGCCCCTCCCTCTCTCTCTCTCTCTCAAAAATAAAACATTAAAAAACATTAAAATGGCAACTCTTTTGCTTTGACTAGGTCTCCAGAACCCATTTACCCCTCTCCATTTCCTTTCCCCCCTAACCTACTATGTGATTTATCTGGTATGTTGATTGCTTCTTTGCTGTGTCCTCTTGCTAAAACTGCAAGCCCCTGCAGTCAAGGTGATTTATCTGTTTCTGTACTGTTGTAGCCCAAATGCCAAGGCTAACGCTTAGCACATGGCAGATGCTCAGTGAATATTTTCTGAGTGAATGAATGACTCAAGCGTAGGTAATATGTTATAAAACAAGATGGCGCTCGCTACTTGACCACTGGATTATGCTGGAAGCAGCCAAGTAGAGCTGCCCCACCTGGTCCCTCCTTCCTAGTAACTCTAAGCAGCAGGTGGACCCACTTTCTGACCCACCTCCTCAGCCCCCACAGGCATCCTATTCTGCATCACAGGCAGCACTATGAGTGTCACCAGCTCATGTGAGTGTCTCCAGGCACCTGGAGGCAGACCCGCTATCAACATGAGTCGGTAAAACAAAGGACGCCATGAAAGATGGCTTTGGCCCACACACAACCAAAGTATATCTCTCAAACAGAAACATGTGTTGGAGGCCTCTGGCTTTCAGGCAGGGAAGAGCTGGTGTGAAATGGCTGAGATGCTGAATCTGCCGCCTGCTCTGGAGCCTTTCAGACAAGAGACTTGCCTTGTGAGGGGGACAGCTGCTTCCTCCCCAGCAGGGGGCTGCTCCAGGGCACCTGAGGACAGCCCCGCCACCTCATCTCTTCATCGATCTGTCTCGCTGACATTTTTTCTCACCTTCCTGCCATAGCTTTGGCAGGTTTTTATCACAACAGTTTCAGTGTGTGTAGACATTCCCTCGGGGGTACTAGAGTCGTGGTAAATACACACCATGCACACACAGACATGTACAAAGCAAGGAGGAGGCTGATGGGAGACATGTAGATGGGCACCGACATGGGAGCAGGTGTGCATGTGTGTGCACGCGCACGCGCACACACACACACACACACGCAAACCCTATGAACACACCCAGCGGCACACTCACTGTAACACTCCAAGGAGAAATTTATATGGAAAGTGAAGGCCTTTCAGGGTAAGAAATAAGGAGGAACTCACATATTCCCAACAGAAGAAACAATATCCTCACTTAGAATTATTCAATTTGCAAATAATCCTAATAGGTTGGTTGTGCACTCACTTCTAGATGCTGAGCCAAGCTCTTCCTACATGCATTATCTCATTTAGTCTTCATCGGTGCCCTAGGAGATCAATGCCCTTTACTGCATTCCCATTTCACAGGTCACAAACTAAGTTGTGGCTTCTCCCAGTGCATCAGCTACCACCTTCTACTCCCTATTCCAGGGAAGCCCTTCTGCATCCCCAGAATCACCAAATCATGTTCCCATCTTACGACCTTTGTGCCAGCTGTTCCTTCTACCTGGATGACGATCGGTCCCTAATCACCTCCTGCCACTTCACTTTATCGTTCTCTCTGCCCAAGAGTTCCCTTCTTGGGAGGCTTTCTCTGACAATCTTCCCAAAGGAGCATTCCCCACCATGTTCCTGGCCACCACTTCATTCCCACTGAATCTGTCAAATTTTTCATTGTATTTGCCATTACCTGACATACATCATTCATTCATTTACTCCTTCATGGTCTGTCTTTCTACCTAAAATATAAGCACTATCAGGGCAGGGATTCTGTCTATCTTGTTCCCCACTGAATCTCTAGTATCTAAAAAGTGCCAGCTCATAGTAGGTGCTCAATATTTGTTAATATTGAATGAATAAATGAGGTAGTGAGAGAGTTAGTAACTTGTCTATGGTCTCAGAGCCATGAATTATATAGCATTTGTACACACACACACTCTGTTCTCTACCTCTACTATTATACCATCCTTACCTTTTCCAACCCTCTAATCACATGATGACTGACTCTCCTGACAAACAGTCATCACCCCCCCCTCCATTTTTAGGGGATTTCCAAAAGTAACTCAATTAACACAAATTCAGTTGTGGTTGAAAGGGATTATTACGAATAACAAGACATCCCTTTCACTTTTATGGCTCCCCAAAATTTCAGAAACTGAGGACAAGAGACCAAATATTACAACAAAAGATTCTCCCATTGCTCTTAAGTAGGTTATTTAAATTTTTATAATCTTTTTTAAAAAGCTTATTAGTTTATTTTGAGAGAGAGAGAGAGAGAGAGAGAAAGCATGCACATGAGTGGGGAAGGAGCAGAGAGAGAGGGAGAGAGAGAGAATCCCAAGGAGGCTCTGCACTGTCAGCGCAGAGCCTGATGTGGGGCTCAAACAGGATGCTTAACTGACTGAGGTGACCTAGGATTTTAGGTTTAAACAGTATGTATACTTAAATAAAAACAAAAAGCAAAAAATAGTTCAGGACTGGGCAGGGGTTATGGCAGTAATAAACAGATGATGGAAGTTTGGGAGATACTTTCTTTGAGTATAGTCTGAGTATAGTCTTTTAATTACATATATAAGTTTGAACTTGGGAATTGAGATAAGTAATAAATAATAAATAATTTGTATCAGTCCTTTTCTTTTAAAAATTTTTAAATGTTTATTTATTTTTGAAGGAGAGTGAGACAGAGCATGAACAGGGGAGTGGCAGAGAGAGAGGGAGACAGAATCTGAAGGAGGCTCCAGAGCCTGACAGCTGAGAGCTTGACATGGGACACAAACCCATGAACCATAAAATCATGACCTGAGCTGAAGTCAGATGCTTAACCAACTGAGCCACCAGGCACTCCAGTCCTTCTCTTTTCCAATTCTGGGTCAATGATGACAGGGAGGATTCAATCAATAATTCATTCGTTCATTCATTCATTCATTCATTCATCCATTCATTCATCAAATAATTATCAAGGACCTATTAGGTGAGGTTTAGAAGACACAGGGCTGCCCTCAAACTGCTGACAGTCTGGTAAGAGAGAAAGACAAGGAGAAAAGGGCAGCCTAGTATGAGAAGAGCTACCAAAGAGGTGTCTAACCACAGGTGAGCAATCACCCACTGTGGAGTATGACAGCAGAACTAAGTTTTGAGGAACAAGACAGCATTAGCCAGATGAGAAAGAGAAGTGCCCTTCAGGCAGAGCAGACATCATTGCTGAGCGTATAGAGACTTACAGACTAACCTGTAGACTCAGGTGTGGCTGAGACCAGCCTACCAGCAGACAGAGGCTGGAGTGTCCCTAATGGATTTACCAGGCTACTCTTGTCCCAAACTCCACTTGGCACATGCAGTCAATAAAGCAGGCTTTTTGGGTTCTTGATGTTCTTTCCACTGGAACTGAAGCCCTGTTCTCTGCCTCCCTTGGCCTTGCCCTGAACTCCTATGTTCCATACCTGATAGATCACCCAGAATCTTGATGCCACCACATGCCTGACGTCAAATGCAGCTAATGTCCAGACACTCTTGTTGCAATGTCATAAGAATAAGAGCCTCCATTTATCAAGCCCGTACTCCATGCCAGGCTTGGTTCATGCTTGTTATACATGTTATATCATTTGATTCTTGGAACACTCTCGGGTGTTATTATTATCTCCATACAGTGGTTGAGGACACTGAGTTGTAAAGAGGTTAAGCAACTTACCTGAGATCATACTTCGTAAATGGTGGAGCTAAGGTTCATGCTCGGATACTCTGACACCAAAGCCTGTGTACTTAACTGTGCTATACCACCGCTATCCACAAGGAATGTGCAAATCCACCAGATACCAGTGTTGGGCCAGCTGGGATTTTATTTTGATGGCAGGCTATGTTCCATCTCTGTGAGGAGCAGTCCCAGAATGAATGCCCCAGCCCCCTCCATTCCTGTC
Source organism: Hyaena hyaena (assembly GCF_003009895.1). Classification (NCBI taxonomy): domain Eukaryota; kingdom Metazoa; phylum Chordata; class Mammalia; order Carnivora; family Hyaenidae; genus Hyaena; species Hyaena hyaena. The sequence continues at coordinate 5,126,427 of NW_024080640.1, forward strand.
TTCCTTTCTTTTCCAATAATCCAGAGCTCCGAGCATACCTCATTCTCCAAGCCTGAGTGGGCACTGGCCACTGACTGTGCTCTCAGGGAAGCAGAATGGCAGAGGACAAGGAACTCAGAATCTCAACTCAGTGATCAGAGAGGGTTCCACACAGTTTATATTTTCTATCTTTGGAAGTTCTCAAAGTTCCAGGTTCATAAATCCTGGCTTTTACATTAAGGCAAGAAATCCTGAAGTACTTAATCCCTTGTAGAGGTATTGAGTCTTCTCCAAAGGATCCAAGGAAAGCTGCTTCCCCTCAGTGTCCAGGGCTCAAAGGTAAGCAGCGAGTAGGGAGTTTGGGCCCCATCGGAAAAGGTACTCAAAGGTACCTAGAGAGGTATGGAGTGTGGGCCCTATAGGAAAAGAGCAAGGAATGAAAGCAAAGGAGCAGCCTCATACCCCATCCTGGCTCCTGGGGTAAAATGTTCTTCTATGGGCCCCACATGAGACAATTCCGAACCACAGCAGCCTCAATGAGGGCACCACAATGGGTCTCAGTGTGGTTGAGTGGGGAGTCCCGCACCAAGAGAAGATGTCATCAAGCTCTTGGAGAGGGTGGAGCTGCTGTGGCCTGCCAAGGCATAATGCACAAGCCCTGTGGGTGGCATAATGTAGTATTCATCTCCTTCACTGTGCAGAGAGGGGACAAGTAGAACAATCCAGACTCTGTCAGCAAGGTCCTCTGGGGAGTTCAGGCCTTGCTAAGAAGATGAATAAAGAGATGGGATCTGCCCCTGATGGCTGTTGCCTTTGTCATATACATATTCATGGGCTAGAGGGACAACTCCTGGGAATGACCCATCCTACACAGAGATGAGACAGGCAAGGTATGGCAGTGCTACTCCACCCTTGAGGTGGGTGTGTCTTGCGGGGTGGAACACTCTGGGCTATGCACTCCAGGATATACTCTTAAATATATGGAATTTTCAAGGTGATATTTATACATTTGCCTGCTGCAGACATATCAGTCCTCGTATAAGCTCAAGGACCCTTGAAGAACTTATAGTGTACTCAGCTGAATTCTAGAAACAATCCCAGCTTTGCTACTTTCTACTCAGTGTCAGTTAACAGTAATCCCTGCACCCTATGTTCTGCCTGGCTTGGCCTCATGAAAAATTCTGGAACTTCATGCTGGGGTTGTAGGTATGCACAGGAAGGCTCAGAACACTTGCTATATCATCTCACCTCACACACACAGACCCTGTTTTTTGAATCACCATCCATTTGACTGTTCTATGATATTCTTTCAACCAAGATTTTTGGGCAGCAAATCCTTGCCCACCATAGACCTCCAGGGTCCAGGAAGGTGACCTTGGTAGTAGATTATACTTTGTGTAAGGAAATCTAGACAAAAAACTTGGGCATCTGTACCATGTTTTTTCAAAAGAGAGTAAATGTTGGCCCTGAATCTATACTCACATCCCTCTGAAGTTAGTGGATTTGGTCTAGACTCGCAGACGTTTTGATATTTTAAATGTTTTATCCTCTGTTTCAGTGCACTCAACCTCAGTCCCCGGGCAGCTAACCAAAAGGATACACACTGAGCCAAATAAATCAAATCCCTTTTCTGCAGCTGGCCTCCTGTAGGTTTCTACCGAGCCACAGGTTAGCATTTAGCTGCAAGACAAATGTCTAACAGAGCCTTAGAGACTTACCTGCCTTTCTGACATGATGTAGAGTTGCTCATGGTCCTTGGAGAAGGCCATATCCCGGAGGACTGGGCCGGGGTCTACCACCTGCACAGTCTCGTACTGGAGGGCACTGCCCCTGGGCCCATCTACCCGGATCTGTGGAGAAGAGGAAAAGGAGAGATGATGTGAGTTCAGATCCTATAAGTCAAGCTACAGCCCAGAGAGCCTCCCAACAGCTAAAGGAGAGGCAGTGAGCTCTGCCTCCACAATGCCCAGAGGCCAGGCTCTGAGGAGCTTGAATGATAGAAGCCCCACCATGGGCTTCCTGCTGGGAATGGCAAAGAGAAGGGAAGGCAGGGAGACCAAACCAGGCTCCACAAGCATCCAGTGTTATCCTCTCTGGCTACTTCTGCCTCAGACTTAAGTCTTGAGGCCTGGCTTGTACATTTTTGGAGAAGAGGATGGGGTTGGTACTGGGGAGTGGGGGCTGGGGATTGGATGAACAATGGATAATTGAAGCTGCCACAGATCAGTGTCATCGTGTAATAGAAAGGCAATAGTATTTGCTACATTTGTTCTCAGAAAATACATTGGGTGTAAGGATGTGGGCTGATTCTTTGAAACTGCTACTCAGCTATCATTGCCATACCTTTGAGGGGAACCAGGCAAGGAGCCAAGCCCAGAAGTTTCACATTGAGTGGGCTACTTCTGGCCACTAAACCATTGGCTTATGCTTCAAGCTTTAGAGTAGACGTATGTCCTAGAGGTTCTATTTCTGTCCCCAAGGAAGGGGATGTGAGCATTCCAGGAAAATGCGTATTGGGTGTGAGTCATCTCCAAACTTCCGAGAACACTTAGCATAGTAGATCACCCCTGGGCCATCCGTAGGCCTTCCTAGAACTGCTTAGACAATGTGGAGACAACCAGGAGAGACTTTTGCCCACAACCCCCATAGTGGAGGACAAATCTAGAAAGACAGGGACTTCCCAACCCTATATGATGCTCATCTGACCCCGGGTGCTGGCCCAGGTCTCCAGCATCAGAATCATCACAAGTCTGGGCTGATAGATTCAAGACAATCAGTGTCCAGCGCTAATAATGCTACTCACCAATGGAACATGGGAAGGGGAGGGAAACAGTGGAGGTAGACAGGGAGAGGCAGTAGCTAGGGGATCACCAAACTTGATTAGATACCATTTGTATACAACTCTGTAAGGTACCCACAATATAATTTTAGAGATTTCAATAACAAAACTAAAGAAAAAATTATATTCCATATATTCCCATATACCCTCTAACTTTAAATTTTTAATATTTAATTTTTAACCTTTCATGAGATCGAGGAGAAGAGAAGTTATTCAGAGGAACCAAATTACAGAAGGGACACCGATGTAATGTCAACTGATGACATCAATTCATCTGAAAGTCTGCTGCTTCTCGTTTCTGTTGAATTCACTGAATTCTGACACTAGGTTATTTTGTGATTTATGTGTTTGATTTTAGGTTTGTTCCAGGCTCTGTTTATTTGTTTTCCTCTTAAGCACTATGTTTAAGCCCTTCCTACACATCAGGCACTGAGAAATGGTTTTGCACATAATTCCTTATTGGTGTAATCCTCTCAATCCTGTGGGCTTAGTGGTCATTTGTCCTGACTTGCATGGCCCCTCCAGCATCCATTCCAACCTCTCTCACCTTTGGGACAAGGCTGGACCCAACCCCTACTTCCCAGGGGTGCATCTTGATGGGCACAAGCATATCAGTTTAATCTCATTCTGGTGCCACAATTATCGAAAGAAAGCAGCCCCAAGCCAATCAACGTGTGCACTCAGAGCAAAGCAGGGCAAGACAGTGTTTTGTGATCAGGGAACAGAGAATTTCTCCTCATCCTCAGTAGGGTCAGAGAAACAGTTAGCTCCCAGAACTGTGGGCAGCTGTCTTGTGATAAAGAGGGGAGCTGAACACCAGGAAAGGTACCAAGATGGAAAAAAATTGGTCTTTGGTGATGTCCCTGAGACACTGAATCAAAATGACCCCAAAGCCTACCCTATGTCAGGACTTTCTAGTTACTCAAGTTATTTTCTTACTGTTAAAGGAACAAAGGGGCTTTCTGCAACGTCAAAAGTCCTACGTGATATGCTGATATAAGAGACGAGGAAAATGAGGCAGAGGTACATGAAACAACTAGCCTGAGATATAAAATCTGGGGACAGAATGAGAATCCAGTTCGACTCTGAAGTCCATGCTTTTCCTATCATCCATTACATGAGACTTGTTCCTTGATGGGTTTCATGTTTACTCTTTGGCGGGGTGGGGGGGTGCCACCAAAATAAAGACAGAGGGCTGAGGTCAGCATCTGTCTCTGGTCTATACGATTCCAGTGGTTTTCGCTAGTCATTCCTGATTTTGATGCTGAAATACTTGAGCTTGACAAATATTTATTTTAAAAACGGAGAAATAAATGAAGTTAAACCTCCTCCTTGCTGATTTCCCATTAAGCTCATGAAAACAAAAACAAAACCAAAAACTGATAAAGGAATTAAAGAAAATACTTTTAGCTCTGAAAATCAAAATGCCTCAGATTCCAATAGCCCTCCTGCTTCGGTACCCACCCCCACACCACCAGATGTCCATCCTGGCCAGGTCCTTCCTTAATCTGAATGAAATGAGAGTTCATGCAAAACCAATTGGGATTACCACCCAAGTCTGACCGTGTGGCGATGGCCTTGGCCCCCAGCCCAGCCAGGCTTCATCCCCAGCTGTGAGTCAACTCTGGAGCAACAGCACAAGAGTGACAAAAGTGATACTGAGCACCCTGGCTTGTCTCCAGCCCCCTCAGTCTGCCGGCAGGAGCAGGCCCCTCTAGGGAATGCTGCTAGATATGAGTCCCATCCAGTGGCCATGGTCTAATCTCCAAGGGAAAGTGGATTCAGTGTCCGATCAATCTTATTTATCATTGGGCCCCCCACTCTCTGCTCTTTAGTGCAAGGTGATGGGTTGGATATAGGGAGACATCAGAGGAAGCCAGGTGAGCAGGGGCAGGGAGAGGCATGAACCAGGGAGCACTGAGGGCAAGTTTTCATGAGCCTTTCCCAGGGACGGAGGATGCGGTTACGGTACCCACTTCCACACTCCACGTGGATGGGAAGTCAGTAATTGGAAAGGCAGGGTTCCCTCTCCCCATACCCCTCCGCAGTCCACTACTTGTTTCACAAAACAGAAAGGAAAGCATTCATTCATCCCCCTGCTGAAAGAATCTCACACCGATCTTGGATAAAAGGAGTTTGTGGTAGGATTTGCTGAATGATAGACAATCATAAAATTGAGGTAGGATGACCCAGCTGTGGGCTTCCTTGGTATCCCATAAGCAACAGCAACAAGAACTGTTAATAACTGAGTGGCTAATGTGAGTCAGGTCTCATGCTAGCCTTTATTAACTTCTCATTTAAGCCACAGAACTCTGTGAAATAGCATTGATATTACAGGTGAGGTACAGAGCGGTTTGCTAACTTGTTCATGGTCACACATCTAGCGAATGGCATGGCCTTGCCCCATACCAAGATCTGACTGATTCTGTCCGTGCCTCCTGTGTTTACAAACTATACCAGCGCATGTTGAACCAGGTTCTTTTGGTTATATAAACCTGCATCTCTTCAAGAAGTGAAAGCAGTTGGGGGCGCCTGGGTGGCTTAGTTGGTTAAGCGTCCGACTTTCGCTTAGGTCGTGATCTCGCAGTTCGTGGGTTCAGGCCCCGCGTCAGGCTCTGTGCTGACTGCCAGCTCAGAGCCTGGAGCCTGTTTCAGTCTGTGACTCCCTCTCTCTCTGACCCTCCCCTGCTCACACTGTCTCTCTCTCTCTCTCTCTCTCCTAGAAATAAATAAAACATTAAAAAAAAAAAGAATTAAAAAAATTGTTTAAAAAAAAAAAAAGAAGTGAAAGCAGTTGGAATTAAACGAACAGAACCCTGAGAGTGCTGGAGGACCCACCTCCGCATCTACTACAGTTCTTTTAAAAAAAATTTTTTTTAATGTTTTATTTATTTCTGAGAGAGGGAGACAGCGTGAGAAGGAGAAGGGGAGGATCAGAGAGAGGGAGACACAGAATCTGAAACAGGCTCCAGGCTCTGAGCTAGCTGTCAGCACAGAACCCGATGCAGGGCTCGATCCCACGAACCATGAGATCATGACCTGAGCCGAAGTCGGTCGTCCAACCGACTGAGCCACCCAGGCGCCCCAGTATCTACTACAGTTCTTTTGGGAGAGAATCATGTATATGAATGAAGAAGATGCTGTTGTAAATTTTCAAATAGCAATCCCTTATATTTTTGTTTTATACCTTGCACAGCATTCTTAAATAACACTGTCTCACTGGATGGTTATAAGATTTTTATGATTTTGATCAGTAGCACAATAATCCTCATTTTACCGATGAAGAAACTGAAATTGGAGCTGTCCTATGCATTGCCCAGTTCAGTGATAAACCAGTGACAGTATGGTCTAGGACTCAGGTCTCCTGATTCCTAGCTCAGTGCTTACCTCTTAGTGATTTAGATTTTTCCAAAAGCCTTTGACAAGGTTCCACATGAAAAGGTATTTAAAAATAATGAGTCTCTGTGGGACTTTGGGCAGTTTGACCAAGGGAGAGAACTGACTTAGAGATAGAAAAAGACCCGTTTCTGCATGGAGAAGTAGGCACTGGGGGACTTTTCAAGCACTGGTGTTATGACTTGTTTTATTTAATATTTTGTATAAGTGGTCTGGAGGAGGGAGCAGAAAACTAGGCAGACCATTCTAAGCTCTTTAGGAGAGCAGGAAGGCCAATAATGGAGAGTGACTACAGAAAAATGGGGCATCCTCAGCGAAGTCTGGGGAGGAAGCTGCACATGTGCAAAAAGGCCTGGGACTGTACGTCTCATGGGAGCAGAGTCTCAGCATTGCAGCCCCACCCAGCACAGCACCCGGGACATGGCTGGTACTAATAAGTAGTTCCTGATGCGTGTTGGCGAGAGTATAGAGAAAGGATACTCTTGCTCACTGTTGATGAAAATGTAAATTGGGGGGTGGGGGAGCTGGATGGTTCAGTTAGTGGTTGAGCATCCAATTCTTGATTTCAATTCAGGTTATGATCTCACAGTTCATGGGCTTGAGCTCTGTGCTGACAGTGTGGAGCCAGCTTGGGGTTCTCTCTCCCTATTTCTGCCCCTCCCTGATGCATTCTCTCCCTCTCTCAAAAATAAATAAACATTTAAAAAATGTAAATTGGTGCAGTCATTATGGCAAACAGTATGACGGTCCTCAAAAATTAAAAATAGAACTATTTTATGATAGAGCAGCCCTACTCCTGGGTATTTATCCAAAGGAAGCAAAATCAGTATCTCAAAGCAATAACTGCACTCCTATGCTCAATGCAGCATTATTTACAATAGCCAAGATGTGAGAACAACCTAAATATCCACTGATGAATGAAAGGATAAGGAAAAGATTATATATATATATATATATATATATATATATAAAAGCCGACTTCGGGCCAGGTCATGATCTCACGGTTCACGGGTTTGAGCCCTGCGTCGGGTTCTGTGCTGACAGCTAGCTCAGAGCCTGGAGCCCATTTCAGATTCTGTGTCTCCCTCTCTCTCTGATCCTCCCCTTCTCACGCTGTCTCTCTCTCTCAGAAATATATATGTATATACACATACACACACACACACACACACACACACTCACACATATATATACACACATATACACATGCATATACATATATACTTGCTATATATGTATATATACACACAACATACATATGTGTGTGTGTATAATCATGTTCTATATATATATAAAATAAACCCTTAAAAAAAGAAAGAAAATCCTGCCATTTGTGACAAGGTGGATGAACCTGGAGAATATTATGCTGTATGGAATATGCCAGATACAGAAAGACAAATACTGTATGATCTCACTTCCATGTGGAATCTAAAATAGTCAAACTCATAGAAACAAAGACTGGAATGGTCATTGTCAGGGGCTGGGGGTTGGGGAAGACTGGGAGATCTTGGTCAAGTGGGACAATGTTTCAGTTATAAGGTGAATAAGTTCTGAAAATCTAATACAGCAATTGACTATAGTTAATAATACTGAATTGTATATTTGAAATTTGCTAAGAAGGTAGATTTTAAGCGTTCTGATCACACGCACACACAAAAGGAAATGGTAACTATGTGAAGCAATGGATATGTTAATTAGCTTGATTGTGCCGATTATTTCACAATACATACGTATACCAAGTTGCATATCTTACATACATACAACTTTTATGTGGTAATTATGCATTAATAAAGACAGGAAAAAATAAGTAGTTACTACATAAATGGTTAACTGACTATGGGAAAAACAAGCCACATTCGGCCAATGGACCGTAGGCTGAACAGAATGAGACCAAAGAATATTCAGAGTGAGAGGCAGGACAAAGAAAGGAGAGATTCACTGTTCTGGATACTCTGTGACACCCCAAACAGCCAGCAACATTGAAGCAGCATTCAAAGAGGATTTCAGGGGAAAACAGACAAACAGAAGCCATTCTCCTGGCCAAGTTCACTTGGATACGGACTACCACGCCCAGTTCAGCCCTGATAAGGTAGAAACATAATCCAGATGTCTGCGAGAACAGCCTCGGAAAAGATGCCTCAGGCCACAAAGACATAGTTGAGATCAGAGGAGACAGGGCCCGCCAGTGGCTGTGGTTCAGTCAGCAACGCAAGGGGCACCCTGAAGCTTGGGAGGTGACAGCTAAGAACAAACAGGATTTATTACTGTACACATCAGGACAAATAAGATTTATTATTTTACACAAGGCAGATGATACTTGTAGATCACCTAAGCAGTGAGAAAGTTGAATTTTTTAAGGTAGAAAATGTAAAGAAGATGCTAATGTAAATTTGGGTGTTTAGAAGATGTTATTCTCTGAGGCTAACACTGAAGAGAAAATCACATCTTAATCCTACTCGTCCCTTGACAGAGTGACACTCCACATTCATTTATCATCCGAAGTGCCTTTATGGAAGGCCACTGTGTTCTAGGCTCAGAGCTAGCTTTTGGAGAAAAAAGGGGGTCTTTGTCCTGCCCTCCAGGAGACCTGTCTCCTGAAGTGCTCAAATATCACACAAATAAAGCCAAGTGGCAAATGCTGTAACAGAGGGTGTTCACAGGCCTCTGTTCCTTCTTCCCAAGAGACTTAGCCATTGACTGGAGTGTCACCAGGAATTATCAGCCCAGCCCCAAATGAGGCTCAAGGGAGCATTCAGGCTACCAAAATGGTACCTCCAACTCTGAAAGTTTGACTAAAAAAACACATAGTGGGTAATATTTACAAGATTTATTTAAAAGCCACCTTAGGAGACAAAGTCTCTTAGCTCCATAGGAAGATTCATCTGGAGTAGCAAAATTAGTGGTACTAACAGATTTTATAAAGGCATGTCCATGTTGGCCAAGGAAGGTAAGAGTAAAAATATGAAAAAGGGGGTGGGGTGGGGGGGAACGTGGTTGTCTTCACGCAGCACTGTTCTGAGGAGACCGAGTGTAAATGTGTTCTCCATGGTAGGGCGTGGTGTGCCTTCAGGTCTCACCAAAGGCCCAACAGAACATTCTTCTGACCAGCGCTGCCCAACAGAAATATAATGTCAGTCACAAGTGTGGGTCACACGGGCAATTTTCAGTTTTCTACTAGTGGTTACATCAAAAAAGAAACAGTAGGGGCACCTGGGTTGAGGATCAGACTCTTGATTTTGGCTCAGGTCATGATCTCACAGTTCGTGGGTTCAATCTCTGCATTGGGCTCTGTGCTGACAAGCATGAGGCCTGCTTGGGATTCTCTCTCTCCTTCTCTCTCTGCCTCTCCCTACTTTCTCTGTCTCAAAAATAAATAAACATAAAAAAAGAAACAGGTAAAATTAATGAAATATAATTAGTTTTAATTATCTATGTTATGTAATCGATGTGCCCCATATATTATTGTTTTCACATGTATACAGTATAAAAGATTGGAAGTGAAAAATTTACATTTGTTTCCTTGTACTAAGTCTTCAAAAACCTGATGTGTATGTATTTTATACTTATCAGCAAGGCTTAGTATGGACCAGCCATATTTCAAGGGCTTTATAGCTATGTGTGGCCAGTGACTATCATATTAGATGGCACAGCTCTAGATTACTGTCACCCCTGTGTTTTGATCTATACTCTCCATGCAATGTTGTTAATCATTTGGCTGCTGACTATCCTTCTGGAGTTGCCTTCAGTTGACATCTTGCTTACTCCATTCCCCTGCTATGACACCCTTGTGTCTCCCGGGACCTTCAATTTATAGCAAGATGCATGTGCCCAACTGTCTTTGCTTTTCTGGAGCTCACAAGTTGTAAGCTCCTATCAACTGTGTGGGCCCCATCAGCCCAAGCAAGTTATAACACGCAGCTGTGCGTGCTCAGTTCCGATCCAGTCTAGCGCTCAGCAAGCTTGTTTGATGTAGCCATGCCTCTTTCCATATTCAGGCAACAGGCGCTCTGGGCACACCTCTTGCATGGCAGAAACCCCTATACCCTGGGTGACAGTCAAAACATTTAAGAACCGCTAAGAGAGAACCAAGCAGTCAGAAGAGATGCTGCAGGGGCAGGATCTCAGAGGCTCCCAGTTGCACCAGGCTTTTAGGGGCAAAGGGGGACTGAGATGGTGTGGGCAATCAGGGTCTGGGAGCACAGCTAACTACCAATCACTGGGAAGAATTTCAATATTTAACAACTGTGAGTTATTCACAGTAGCCAAACATGCAAGTAATCTCAATGTCTATTGACAACTGAATAAGGAAAATGTGATCTATATATCACATAGATATAGCGTGTATGTATTATATATATAATATACATATACATACAAACAATGGATACATACCTACATATATACATACATAATGCATATCCTGCCGTTTGTAACAACATAGATGAACCTGGAGAACATCATGCTAAGTGAAATAAGCCAGATACAGAAAGAGAAACAGGTCATGATCTCACTTATATGTAGAGTCTAAAATAGTCAAACTCAGAAGCAGAGAGTAGAGGGGTGGTTGCCAGAGGCTGGCAGGCAGGGGGAATGGGGAGATATTGGTCAAGGTGTGCAAAGTTTCAGTTATACAGGATGAATAAATTCTAGAGATCTAACATGTAGCAACGTGACCATAGCATATACCTGAAGTTTGCTACGCGTTTTCATCACACACCACACACACAAAGAAAGAAAGTGGCAACTGTGTGAGGTGAGGGATATATTAATTAGCTTGATTGTACAGACTATTTCACAATGTATGTGTATACATCACAACATCAAGTCATACACTTTAAATATATATAATTTTCATTTGTCAAATATTCTTCAATAAAGATGAGAAAAGCAACAATGGGTGGGGCCACACAGGACGAAACGACTGAACATCAGTCCTGCCTGGACCACACAGGAACCTCCATCATAGCCTAAGATGCCCTGCGTCCTCCCCTCCATGTGGCCAACCAGGGACAGGTCCATGCAACCTAGGAGCGCTCACGGGCACACGTACTCTAGGTGCACAGGCGTCCCCAGCCTGCCCTTCCCACTCTATCTGCAGAACCCCGGGGATATTCCTAGGCAATGCAACCCCCTTTCCTTCCAGCTCTTCTGCCAGTCCGCACTGCCACCTCTCTTCCTCCTGGCACGGTGAGTGTCTGCGCTGCCAGGCAAGCGCTATTAAAACATCAGCAGGGTGGCCTCCGCAAAGGTCAGCCATCCGGGGAGCTCCTGGCAGCTGCTTGTTTGTTTACTGGAACATTATCTGGGCCGGGCTGTTTATTTACATCCATTGAAGGATTGAACAATAAATATCGTCTCCCAGTAGCAGGCAGATGCTTGCACTAGACTGTTCTGGCGGCCTTCTTGCTTGGAGTAATCTCTCTAATGAGCAAACAGTACCATTCATCTTTGAAGATGCAAGCTACCCCCTGGATCCCCTCTTTCCTTTCTCACTCGCCCCAAACTTCCTGGTCAAGGTCTATACTGCCAGATTTCTGGGCTGGGCCCAGCTACAAGGAGAAGGTGGGTCTCCTGTGGCAGGCCTGGAGTTGGAGCGGGAGGTAGAGAAGCAGGGCTGGGGCTGAGGAAAGCCTAGGACAGATGTCTGGATTTCCACCTAGACCCTCAGACCTAAACATGAAGCTAGGTGGGAAGTGACCCAGTGATGTGGGTGGCCGCATGGCCAGGCGTCCTTCACATTTAGTGGGGCAGGGCTTATAGAGAGGTACGCCCCACATTCAGGCAGTGCCAGAGCTGCAGTTAGGCCTGCGTCCCTTTCAGGCAAGTCTCCAAAGTACCCAGAATCTCAAGGGGATCCTGTGCAAGTACCTGCAGACCAGACAGTTTGCATAATGGAGCCTGTGTCGGTGGAGGCTGGGTGCAAGCTAGAGGGGGAAGCAGGGTGCCCACGGAGGAGGTGAGGGACTCAAGCTCTGTTACCCTCAGGAGCCCTAAAGCACACAACTGAGGCAGAAATGGCAGGAAGAACCCTTGGTGGGGAATGAGTGACCAGGATCCACTTTCTTGGGACACTGAAGGCTGTAGTGTCTCTCAGGAGGAAAATAATGAGCCTTTTGGATCTTACTTATACAGTTGATTCAGTTGGCCCCCTAAGGCTCTGAGTGATATAACCTGGCCACTGTCACTCAGCATCTTGCCACACAGGCTGGGGAGCAGGTGAAAGGAAGGAGGAGGCCCTAGAGCACTAGCATCAAGCACAGGAAGTATTCCTTTGTTGGATGAATGAATGAATGAATGAATGATTGAATGAATGAGTTGAGAAACTAACTCTGGGCCTGAATTTCCATAGTTGCAACCATTAGGCATGAACCCTCATGCTCTCTCTATCTCTGCAGATGAGGCCACGTCTCAACTCCCACACAGCCACTAGAACTTTCCCTTTATAAGTCTATGACAAACAGATGGGAGGCAAGTGATTCAGCTCCTGCATGGGTGAGGAGGGACTGGGAAGGGTGTGTGGGGCCTGCAGGCAGGCAGACACCAACATCAGATCTAAGCATCACGGTGACTTGCTGGCTGTGGGGTTAAAACTCTCCAGGGAAAGGGTCCTCTACCATGTCTCCATGTGTCTGTGGAAGAGTCCCTGGGTTTTAGGGCGGTGAACATGGTGACCTCCAAGTTGCCACCAGGCTCAAGGGCTGCAAGTCTATCTTCTGCTGAGTGTAGTTCCCTCAGGCCCCAGGCACTCACTGTCAATATTCCTCTGGCCCCACACCAGGGCCACCTTCGGACAGCTCTTCACTCGTAATGTCCCTTGGGGCTCCCCAGGGCTCTCATTATAAAATCTCCCCCTCCCTCTCCCTCTCTGGCACTTCAATCTCCTTCCCCAGATTCATTTCTTTTTTCCATGGCACTTGTGAGTTTCTAGCATACCATGTGATTTATTCATTTATTACATTATTGTTGGTCTCCCTTGTTAGAATGTAACCTCCAAAAGGGAAAGGTCTTTATTTTTGTGTTGGTGGATACATCCCCAAACCCTTGAGCCCCACCATGTATAGTAAGTGCTCAATAAATTTTGGTTGAATAAATGAACGGATGGAATTGCTCCGACTACTCATCACCATCTTAATTTGTCCTCACGATGCAGAGCTCCCTTATAGTACAGCAAGGAACCCAGACAGGCAGGGGTGTTCTAACTGGGAGATTCAGCAGCACGAGAGGAGCCCGAGCTGTGTAACCCAGACCCCAGCGGCTGCCAGTGCTCTGTCTCACCACAGAGCAGTCTCTTACTATAGCCGCTCCTCCTGCCTCAATTCCAAGGGCTCGGAATGTGGGCTTAGACCCTGCTTCTGTGTTCACACAGCTTAAGCTGCCCCAGAATAGCACAATGAGGGTGCTTTGTTTTGATTTCCTGATTCCAGCCAGGAGGAAAAGGATGCAAAGAGAACTGTAAGAGTGTAAACAGTAATTAATTAGGCCCTGTGCGTGCATGAATCCTGTGCCATGTTACCAAACACTGTCGGGAAAATGGGTCCCTTTGGGTCTCTCGATAACACACAAAACTGAATGATGATTTCTAGGTTGCCATTAGGACATCTTGCCTTGCATTGCCCAAAACAGAGAAATTGGGAACAATGGCCTCCATCCCTCCCTCCACCTGTTTGGGTACTGACACAAAGAACAACTCTAGGAGACAGAAGGAATAAAAAGGAAAGTCAACATGATTGATACCAAGAAAGTGCCAGAAAAAAGGCTCAAACCAGCACATCTCAGATGCAAAATACTTAAAACCAGCCTCTCTTGGTGCATCCTTCCAAAGAGATTCAACCTTCCAAAGAGCATGGGCAAGTTACAGGTTCGAAGCTTGGGTGGGTCATGTCAACTGTCACCCCAGAGTCACCACTTGTTTGAGTAGCCTGTACCCCAAAGCCTTGGTTGGTCATTTCCTGAATGCCTCTGGCCACAAAGGAGCCTGGACATATTCCACCCACTCCTAGAAAAACAAGATGAATAGATAGTTGATTCACCATCTGCCTTGTGCCACACCCTGTGCTTTACACACATCAGCTGGTTCTGCTGCTTGGAAGGTGGACGGTGCTCATCCATGTTACAAAAGACCAGAGTCCTCTGGCTCCCCAGATGGGGCTGCAGGCAGAAGAGCATGGGGTTAATCCCAGGAGCAGATGATGGGAACCCACCTCTGCCACTCAGGAACTCTGTGGCTGTAGGTAATTTGAGTATCACTTTTACAGATGTCAAACAGATATTGCCATTCTTATTGTGGGCATCTGGTCATTTCCCAAGCATGTAGAATACTTAGCACTGAAAAAGGGTGACAGTTAAGTTTCCATAAAAGTTAGCAATGATTACTATGGAGGGAATTCAAACGAATTGATCCTGTGACTCCCACTCATCCCCAGTGGGAGCAGCAATCCTGTGTGCTGTAGAGATTAGAAGATGTGGCCCACAGATTGGACTCCAGCATCCGACAAGGTCACCTAGGGGCTAGAAAGAGAAGAGGACCCATGGCTCCACTATGGGCCACCTGAGGCAGATGAGATAGAAGGCAGGGAATTGGGCAGAGAAGGGTCTGTGCACACAGATGGAATGTCCAGATGGGCATTCCACCGACATGGATGCACACACCCTTATATGGCTGTCCTGAAGCTGGAGCAATTGTCCAGGAAACCCTGAGTCTGTCTCAACTTGCATGTGATTCAGAAAGCCAGCTTCATGCCTATGGTTTGGGCAAGCCACAGGACAGGAAGTGGAGAACCACAGCCTGGCCTCGGAGAGGAGAGGCATCTCTGAGGACCCATCTCAGGCAGAATGTAAAGTCAGAGCTGGTGGGATGCTGAGAAGGAAGGCCAGTTTCCTAGAAGCACTGCTGCACATGGTGTCAAAGACAGAGTCTTGGACCCAGGATCAGTCCAAGATTCTTCATCCGCACTCCCTCCTACCTCTTTTATGACTCAGACAAGTCACTCTTCACCCTGTCCTCTCACACAGTCTCTGAGCTCCATGTGTCCCCTGCCAAATGGGGATCTACCTTCTCTATCCTGCACCCCCAATGGTTGCAGTCACAAAGGGGTTAATGAACAGAGGCACAGCATGACAGCAAGAGGCTGGTGTGCAGTCAGCAATTCTCTCCTGCTGGAAACCTAGCTCCTCCTGAGTGGGACCCAGCAGGTGCTTAATGCAGCTGTACCGGGAGGAGAAACCCCTGTCCAGCTGAAGCGCCCAGGGAGAACGGAGGTAGAATGGAGACTGGAGATGGATGGACTCTTGCATGAGCTGTGGCAGGGTCTCCAGGATCTTCAGGGGTCCTAACCAGCTGGCTGCGGCTCAGAGGGCAGAAGCTTCCAGCACAGGGCTTGGCACAGAGACGAGACTTAAGAACCAAGTGCTGACTGAATGAAGGGAGTAGGCTTTGTCCAGTTTTCTCCCAGCTCAGAGGCAGCCCTCCCCCCCCTTTCGGGTCTCCTATTTTCTCATCGTAACTCAGCTGTTTCAGTCTTCAGACCATCCTCTATATTCCGCCATGGGCACCCTAGAGCAGAGACAAAGTCTTTGCCCCAGGCCTCCCTCGTGCCCCTCCCTGACTCCAGGGACCACCCCGTCCATCCTCCTCTTCATCTGGCAACCACATGGCACTGCCCATGCAAAGCAGGTGTAAGTGCAGCGTCCCCTCACTCTTCAGCACAGCCTTGCTCCTCCTGCCAGCTAGGGTGCCTTCCTGTTCCCGCCAGGAATGGGACACGTCCCCTCACACTCCTGATCACACCGTTTCCCCCCTCTGCGTCCTTCCTCCAGTTTCCTCCCTGCTTCTTTTCAAGCACCCCAGGGGCATCAGCCCCTAGGAACCTGGCACAAGACACTCCTCCGAAAGCTTTCTCCATAATACCCGCCCCACTCTGATGTCCCATGTGATCTCACCCAGGGTGCCCACGCAGCCACGTAAGCTGCCTTGTGCCTCGGCCTGGAAATCTCTCCTGATTTGCTCCCATGCTTCCAGTGTGTTAGTTTCAGCCATGAGTGTCAGCATCGTGAGGGTAGGTCTGCGGCATTGGGCTTAACACATGGGGCTGCGTGGCCAGCTGGGCTGGCGTCCTGATTCTGCCTCTTATTAACATTTGTAACCTTAAGCAGAACTTGAGGATTGATTTAATATCCTCAGCTGAAATGCTGGGCTCAGAATTCCATGCTCAAGGTTGCTGCCAGGATTTCATCAGGTGGCTTGTGATGCAATCTTACTGAAGTGTCTGGTACATAGGAAGTAGTCAATGCATATGACTGCTGGTTGTGGCTACGTCGTGTGTAGTTGTGCTCAGTCAGGTAGTATGAAGATGAAGATGATGCTAAAGTAGCAGAGCACAGACCTCTAGAAAGGACCCTAACAGCTTTGTGAAAACCAGAGTTGCTTAATAGATGTTCGGTAAATTAACAAAAAGATGCATGGGCTCTAAACACAATGGCAAAAAGATCAAGAGTTCCAACTCCTTGGAGACCCTCCCAACCATACATCTTTGATGTCCTGCCCTTACAAGGACCATCAGTCCTGTTTCTAACACTAAGGGTGGCGGTGGCAGCCCTCTCTGGTTCCCACTTGTCAGGCTGTTCAGAACTGTCTGCATGAAGCCACAGGACTGCTGCTTAGCCTCTGGGCACGGTTTGGCAATTTCCTTGACAAATAAATAACCCAGGGAGCGTCAGACAAGTGCTTATCGCCTCGACATCTGCTCTCTCTGATGAGCCCTGCTCTGGGTTCTTTCCCTGCAGCCTCATCAAGCTGTTGGGGCATCAGCCCTTTCGAGGGACACCATCCAAGGACACCTGTGTGTATTTCTGTGAGGGTGCGAACAGACCATGTTTCCTAGTGCAAAGTACCAGGGTGCTGGCTTCCCAGAAGGCGAACGCAATTCCACAGTCAAGGCTAGGGCGTCAGCCACTCACCCTGCAGACCACATGGCACCCCCATCCCCCGCCTCAGGAAGGGCTTTGGTCACAGTGACACCATCTGGCTCCTGGCTGAATGGCTAAGGGTTCCTTTCAAATGTCAGAGGACTTACAAAGTCCTGAACCAGGCCGAGAGTCAAGTTTTACTCACTTGGGATCTATACCAAAATTTCAAAGTAGGCTTGGCTCGTGGGTTGTCTAGGAATTTTTTTGCATGGCCAAAATAAGGGGCAGAAGTAAGTGTGGGATATGTTTGGTGTTTACTCAAGACCCAGCTCAGCATCACTCTCTCCAGAAATTTCCCCCACCATCTCCCAGTATAGGATTGGTACCTCCTGCTTGTGCTCCAGAAGTACGTACTCACATGCCTCGATCAGGGCACTTGAGGCACATCACAACACGGGGTCTTGGGTGTGTACCTGTCTTTCTACTTGCCCATGTGCTTCTTGAGAGCAGGGCTGTGTCTTATTCATCTAACCCAGGGTTACAAAGCCAGCGAGTAGAGCCCTATAGTGGAATTTAAGTTTGCTGGCATCAAACCAGCAACAACTGACAAAAAAGTAGGTATTGTTGTGCACCGTAGTGACACACAGTGACAGTGTTCATTATTGTCCAGCAAAAAAATATCTGCATCTTTTCTAAGGAGTGGACTTTGCTCAGTACTGTCTCACCGATCACCAAGTGTCACTTATTTCACCCTCTCTCTATTCCCACACATCTCCCTACAGCCACTGCCCACATTTTTCTTTCTTTTCTTTTCTTTTTTATAGCAGCTACTCTGAGAAAGAAACACTTGGAACTATTTCAAATGAGAACCCAGGAATTCATGAGGCCTGGGTGAGGCATGTGAATGGTTTGCAGTCAGAAAATCCGCTCCCAAAGACACTGTGGGGAACAGCCTTCCCGGGGTTTAGAATTCTGGAGTGGAGAAGGGCGTCCCTGTCCGGGGATGACATCACCAGACAGCGCTGGAATTCACAGATGCAGAGAGCTGAGGGGCCCTAGGGCCAGGGGGGAGTTTGGCTGTGATTATCACAAAGGGTCTTTTGACCACCCTTCATCCTAGGAAAACCACAGAGACTCTGCGTTAAGCCGCCCCCACCCTCAGCTGAGGGACCTAAAGACACTCTCCTCGAGTCAGATGGGTGAACTTTGATCCCAGTGAGGGAGAGTCTGGAAAAAGCATGAGGTATCGGAGCTGAAGGGTCTTGAAGAAAAAAAGAAAAATAGTGCCTATATGGGATACTCATTCTGCCAGAAGCTTGTGGAGTTAATTGCAGAGAAATGCATTTTAAAATAAGATATTGGAAAACCATCCTCTCCGTCACTGGCCACAGTTATTACAATTATTTATAAAGCATCACCAAGGCCTGTGTTTCACAGCAATTAACCTATTGATCTCACAACTCTGAGGCACTACGCAGAACCCACAGCCACCACCCTTGCTCCTGTGGGAAGTGTCTCTCCTCGTGCTCAGATGTGGAAACCTAGACCTAGCGGATATAACCAAGAGCAGGAAAGCCACTGGTTAGAATATTAGCATTAAGAATCAATATGTTAGTATAATATACTAATGTTACAGTAACGTATTAATAGTATTACGTTCCTTTCTCTATTTGGCCAATACTTATACTTACTCTGTCAGGATGTTGTTTGGCAGGCTTGGCCAAGAAATTACGTAGCATAGTGAGTAAGCACGTGGGTTCCCCAGGCCATTGACATGGGCTCCAAACCAAGCTCTGCCATGAGCTAGCTACAAGACTCCTTGGGAAATGAGTCAACTTCTCCAGCCTCTAGTGTCCTTATTCGTAAAATGCGAGGAATGACTGTACCTATCACATTTGACTGACAGGAAGAATTAATGAGTCAGTAGATGAAAAGCATTTAGCACATCATCGTCTTCAGTGCTAATCTAAAGTTTTAGTTATTATCACAGGAGGTCCAGAGGATACTCCAAGACCCTTCTCTTGTCACTCATGTTTCATGGTTACAACACAGGTAAGGGAGAGAGGCTCAGTCTCCTGTCCATATTGACACTGAGATTCATAATAGGATGAGTGACATTCATTCTTTCTTGAGGGTCTGAAGGAGGAGCTGGCCTCCTGGATGTGGTTGGGGATGGTGTTTGAACTCCATGTTCCCCCTCTGCCTATCACACTCCACTCTAGGAACATGCCCTTGTATTCCCGGAGTCAACATTAAGCTAATAATGGTTACTCCAAGTCTTACTTATAAAGTATTTTGAAGTATTATTTAATGTATTCTGAGGATATCTTAAGATTAAATGTGTTGAATGGCGGCAGTCTAGGATCATACAGAAATAATTGTCCTTTACAAGCCTTTTTGGTGTAGGAAACTGCGTGTTCCTGAAACATAGGTTTTATATTGGATGGTATGAATGGGAGAGACCAGAAATGGAGTGACAGTAAAAGACTGTGGTCTAGCCTCCAGGCAGTGGGAATCAAGGAAATGAAAGAAGGTAGAAGGTGATGGAGCTTGAAGATCCGTGACAACTCTGAAATGTCATGCCTGGATGACCAAAGGAATGACAGGAGCAAGGGCAAGTCGGGTTGGAGAATGAGTGTGGGTGGCAAGGTGAAGAGTGAGTCTGAGATCTGTTGAATGTGAGATAATGGTGGCACGTCCAGTTGCCAGTTGATGGTGTCTGGTTGCCTTTGGAAATTCAGGACTGGTGCTTGGGTAGAAAATGGTTGCTAAGGACATGCCATTGGCCGCTGCCATGCTAGAGATGGACTGTGAAATCACGACACGATGACATTTTCCAGAGCCAGAATTTAGACCGTTGTGCCAGGCTGGCCCTCTCACTTTCTCTCTGAGGTCAGGTCTGACACAGTCCATGGATTAAGAATACAGCTTGGCAAGTCAGTGGTGAAAGAGAAGAACACAAAGTCACATTTCCCCACTTCCCTTTAGGTTGCCTCTGAACAACCAGAAGGCTCACTCAGTTGAGAAATGAGAACACTCTCCCCTTTCCCAGCCCAGCAGCTTAAATGGGCTCCATGTCTTAACTTAGAGAACCTTACAAATGAAGAGGGAGTCACTTTGAGGAACACACGAAACGTATCTTTTCCACATAGTCATTGCCATCTTCGAATTCCAGCATTTGAGGAACTTTTGTTAAGTATCTTTTAAGATACAAATATTCTGATGAGGGAGAGGAAGCTGACCTTTGGGGTGGGGTGGAGTGGGGTAAAGTGAAAGGTCCTGGTCTAGAAGAGGTTGCCTGTCTCTCTAGTTACCATCAACAAAATGGCGTGCACACTCGGGTCCAGGTTACACAAATATATATACAAAAAATATGCGTTTTTGTTAGCTATAGTTCTTCCATGACAGAAGAGAATGGGGGTGCCTGGTGAAAGATTAATGGAGGGAACAACAGAAAGCAGGATGGTTCAGATTGGAGAAGTAGGGGCATTTTTGAAAAACTAAAGAGAAGTCTCATTTTCCACCAAAATTTTGCCTGGGGCTGGTTCTGGAACTTTTCTCTGAAGCCTATGTCATTTTCAAACCCTGAATTTATGTATCATTATAAAAACAAAAAACAAAAACAAAAACAACCCCCCAAAAACTCCCCACAACTCAGCACTTATGTGTCTCACTGACCTAAGACCTAAAGCAAAGCGAAGTATACTCCGAGCGTTGGCTCTAATGATGGAGCCTGTGTTTGGGCCCTTCCCCCTCACAGACCTTTTCCTTTGGTTACCTTTGGTGGACCTCATGCCAACACCTACCACCAGGGGTCACTGTTCCCTTCTGTTTCTTGGGGCCTTCCAACTTTTGCCCCAGTTAGCTAGGAGGGGAAATGGAGGCAATGGCGGAGAGGAGGGGAAAGATGGGAGAACTGAGTTGGGAAATCTCAGGAAGGGAGAAGGAGATGTACAAGCCATAACTCTCCAGGCTCCAAGACAAGCCCCCACCTCACAAGGCCCTGGGTGCTACATCAGAATGTCCCCATATCCCAGATCTGTAGCATGGAGTCCACGGGCTGGACCTGTGGCTGCATTCATTAGGCAGTGAGCTTTATTTCCTGTCCCTCAAGGCAGACCAGGGAAAAGCAGGATGGAAATACTTCTTTGTTCCTCTTCAGCCCAGAGGGCTCTGCTCACGTCAGCTTGTTGTGTTGCACTAGTGAAAGACAGAGAAAAAGGAGCCGGCAACAAAACTGTCTCGCGTCACTTAATTTCCTCCCAGATTTCTAAGCAGGTAATTATTTCCTCAGCCTCCAATGGGCTGCAAGCACTTCAGAGAGTTTTTATTATTATTATCACAGACACTACATAAATAAGGGTGTCAGATAATTAACAATAATCTATCCTCAACTCTCCCAAGCATTTTGTTTATCCAATGGAAACCTATGTTCTTCCTCTATAGCTTTCTCTCCCTGCCTTTTTCATTTGGCGACTGAGATAAGCCGGTTGGAGGATCTGGGAGCCGGGGAGATATTTCTGTGACTGCGGCCAGGAAAACAGAGGACACTGTGGACTCTCTACCAACCACTGTGTGCAGTTTCTGGGAGTCTTGTTTTCTCTAGTTTGTGCCATGGTTGAGCACTAACTGCACACCTACTGTTTACACAGTAAACTGTTGCCACAGAAGATACAAAGGGAATCTTTGAATCAAAGGATTCAAAGGGAATTTGGCTGTTTTCTACCCTCCAGGGTTTCTGGTCTAAAACAACTCAGGTACAAAACACAATTTAGAAAGCAGTTTCATATCTATTCTCTAATTTAATCCACACCACACTTAGTAGGTCTGCAATAAACACTTGTTGATTTAATAAATGAGCTATAATTCTGATGAGATAAGGGAGAGAGTTACTTTTATTCATGTCTTAGGCATAAATAAACCAAGACTCGATGGGTTGAATGACATGCTTGAAGTCAGATATAGCTGACGGGTGGTAAGTTGAGAATTTTCTACCAGATCTCTACCAACATGTCCTCTTGCCCACACCAAGCTCCTCCTGAGTGAAGTACAGAGATAACAGGCTGTGTGTGGCCATGAGAAGGAAAGAATGGTTAGCATTTCACAGAATAGTGGTGCTTTGAGCTGACCTTTAAAGGAGGTGTATGATTCAAACAGAAGGAGCTGTAAGGAGGAATGTGTCCTGGGACTGGCTGGCATGAGCAGGTGGGGATGGAGACGGTGTCGTGTGTGCAGTGGGGACTGGCCAGCTATGGCCAGGATAGATGACTTCAGAGGGACAGGTGAGCAGGAAGCCTGGGATGATAGTTTGGAAGCAGGTACAAGAGACCCCTGAATGCTCTTCCAAGCACTGGGCTTAAGCTGCAGGCCAAGGCAGAAGTGTACGTTTCAGAGGTGGGAACTGGCGTGATCTGACCTTTGTAAGATGGGGCTAATCACCCATACTCTACTTTCCCAATTTGGAGAACCTACAATAAGACCCTTGAAGGTGAGCATTTTCATCCCTTTAACAAAGGTGAGAATCTACTCATTGTCTCAAGCACCGAACACACAAAATACTACCCCATAAAAGGCCCCCTACCTTATGTCGGAGGTGGATTATGTGGAATAATTCTCTCAGTTCTGTCATAGCCAACTTCTTGTGTTTGGGTCCTTTGTGTGTGGGTTAAGGGAATAGCACATTTCTTCTAAGGTAAGCTTTCTAACTAGAGTTTTGGAAATCTTTGATATATTCTTTAATAAATAGAATCAACCAATTTGGACTCATGGAAAAAATGGTGGACTTAGTAACAGCTTTTTATTTTAGCCTTCCACGACTGAGTCACTGTGGGGTAGAAACCCCAGCTCTTAAAGGCCTCAGTGTATCCTCACAGCATGAGGGGAACCAGATTAGTAACATATCCTTAGGCACCAGGCCCCCAACAGATGCACAACAAAAACCTGGATGTTAAGTGAATACCCAAATTCACGGTCACTGCTCTCTTCCCTCCTGAGCCTGCTGTCCTCACCATGCTGTCTTGACATTCCCTTGCTGTTTAGCATCCTACAAATAGGGGATGGAATATGACCAGGAAAATCCATACGCCAGTCTTCTACTTCCCCTGTTCCATCAATGCAGAGTGAGGGGAGTAAATAAGGTGCTATAACACTGACGGTGGTTGGGCTTATTTTATTTTGTTGGGTTGGGTTGGGTTGGGTTGCATTGGTTAGATTGTACTGTGTTGTGCTGTATTGTATTGGAATGTGTTGGGTCAGACTGGATTTGATTTACTGGTCTGTGACAAAGCTTGCCCTGATTGTGTATGCATTGTGGCATTCAGTGTCCACTTGCTTGCCCTCACCAGACCACAGTGGTTTCACAATGACCAAGTCATGCAAGAGCAAAGTAGGGCACCACAAGCAAAGGCCAATACTCACTGCCTGGACACCCACTTCAGGGACCCTCCCAGTCTGTTCCTTCCCTCAGCTGGTTCAGGTTACAGCCATCCAGGCAGCCTTAGAAAGGGGAAGAAAGAAAGCCAAGAGCAGGGAGTGGAGAACAAGAAACTGTCAGAGAAAAGGGGACTGGAGGGCAGAGTCTGCACGCCAGAGAGCATTCCCTGGGAGTCTAAGTATCTGTGACTCCTGGGAATGGCTGTGATCTGTTGACTGATTTCCCAAAGACTTAAGGTAACCTGGTCAATGAAACTCAACCCCTAGTGGTTTTGACATAAGGTCACAGCATGAGACAAGGCAAGGACAGAAGTTCATCCCAAACAAGCGGGCCTTCAGGGCCGGCAGTCGAGAGGCCAGTAAGGCAGAGTCTACACTGTTCTGAGCAGCTCTGGGGTGGGGGGCTTCTGGAGCCCTGCCTGGCCTTCTGGGCTCTAGGGAAAATCAGGCTTGAGCCTGGCACTCTGGCAGGGTTTGAGGCAGTGGTTTACATGTATTCATGCCACAGCCCTGTCTGCTCACAAAGGGGAAACTGAGGCAGAGAAGCCCACAATACTGGCCAGAAGCACGCCTCATGGGGAGGACATAATAGCAGTCGGTGATCATGTGCCCTGGGTGTGGGAGAGCCCAGCTGAGGGAGGGTGGGCTACTCACACCCCCTCTCCCTGCTCCCCACCCCTAGGGCCCCAGGAGAACCTCAGTGGCTTGCATTTTTCCTCCTCCACCCTCCCCCACAGAGGGCACTTTTCACAACTTTCGCTAACATCCTTACCTCCTGTGTTCTTCATAGAAAACAGGAAGGAAGGAGGAAGAGATCTTTTCGGAGCCTCTGGTGATCATTCTGTGCTTTGCTTCCTTTTTCCTCCCCCCCCCCCTCTGCCCCTCCCCCCAGCCCTGCAATCTCATCAGTCCCTGAACTGAGAAATCTAATGCATCTGTACTTGTGGCAACAGGTGAACCAACAGCTGCTGCCGCGGCTTCGTGGGGCCAGCGGGCCCTAGTGGGTGGTGTACATGTGTGCGTGTGCGCGCCCACACACGTGTTGTGTGTGTGTGTGTGTTTTCTAAAACTGCTCTTTCATCAGCATGAACTCCACGTTGAATTCTGCATGTCCCCCTACCACCAGTAGGTGGCAGAGCTGCGACGGGCCGGTGATTCCAGTCCACTAGCCCCGAAACACCGGTCAGCTGTGGTCTGACAGTGGGAGGGAAGGTGTGTCCACTGGGAAGCCGGAGTGGCCCACACAGAGGTCCTGAGCAAGACGAGTGGTGGAGAGCTACCCTAAAACTCTCCAGAAACTCCCTCTCCTCCTTTCCCTCTCTCTTCTGTTCTTCTGAATTTCCCCTAACTTTATCTAGCAAGGGGGAAGCCTATTAACACTTATGAAGCATCTGCAGCAACGGTTTTCAGACTTTATGGGTATAACATAGACCTTCGGAGTTGGTGAGAACACAGTTTCCCAGGCTCAGGCACTGGGATTCTTACTCTCAGTGTGACTGAGGTGGAGCCAAGAACTTGCATTTCCAATAAACACCACTGGTGATTCCCATGCAGTGGCCAGGGAACCCCAAACAGAGAAACAGGAAACTATGACATCCCAGGTATGGTGATGTGGCCTTCATACTACCATCTGCCCTCAGGCCTTGTGCAATTTCTCCTTCTCACCACCTGTTTCCTGCTCTTCAAACACATCGTCACTATGTTTCTTTGCCATGACGCGTTCAAGCTTCGCATTCCTCAGTGACCACTTTTCTTTTTCCTTATGCGAATTTCCTGGTGCTCTAAGATCCCTGACTTCCTGCTCTTCCAGGAGGTTTTCTCCAACTCGCTGTCATCCTAGCCTTTCTTTCATTCTGTCTGAACCCCTGAAAAGGCTAGCACCCTCCCCTGCCTCGGTGGTTATGGGGCTCTCCAATGATTGTGCAAGGCAGGGGGGCGCACACCCCATCCTTCTCCCGCTTCCCAGCTGCCCCATCTGATTGTCCTGGGAAATGCTTCCGCTCCTGGGTGTCCTTCAAGCAACTCTCTACCGTCGAGCTGCCTAAAGCTGAATGTGGATGTACTTAGGGTATAGGGCATCTCTCCTGAAAGTTAGCAGACACAAGACCCACTCAAAGTGATCGTGCTGGCTGCTCCTAAGATAACACAGTCACACTCTGAAGATCCCACGCGTAAATTTGCCAGAGCCACCATAACAAAATCCCACAAGGTCAGTGGCTTAAAACAACACATTTATTCTCTCATAGTTCTGGAGGTTAGAAGTCTGAGACCAAGGTGCTGGCAGGGTTATACTCTCTCTGAAGGCTCTAGGGAAGAATTTCTCACTGCTTTGTCTTAGCTTCTGGTGGTTACTGGCAATCTTGGCTTTCCTTGGCTGTGGCAGAGCAATCCAACCTCTGCCTGTGTCTTCACTGGGCATTCTTCCCTGTGTCTATTTCTAATTCCAAATCCCCCACTCTGTTCTCTTATAAAGCCATCAGACATTGGATTGAGGACCCACCCTAATCCAGCATGGCTTGGATTACAGGTAAATACCTTCGTTACATCTGCAAAGACTCTATTTCCAAATAAGGTCACAGTCACCTGCATCAGAGGTTAGGACTTCAACATTTCTTTGGGTGCGGAGCTGGGGGACATGGCAATTCAACCTGTCATATCCATACACGAAAGGCACTGCTGTCATGTTTTACCTACTGATTGAAAAAAGGAGAGCAGGTTTAGGGGGTTAGTGGCTCCCCAAGCACATCATATGAATGAAAACATTTCTTCTGGTGGACACAGTATGAAAGCCCAGCTAATACATAGCCCCCAGTGACTTCCTGGATTAGAAGTATCTAAAGCAAGTCAGCTTCTTGGCTTCCCTAGGACTGTGGTTGTGAGAGCGTGGGCCTCTGACCAGCAGCATCTGGGAACTTGTTAGAATGTAAATTTCTCCAGCCTCACTGCAGACCTACTGGCTGAGAAACTCTGGGGGTGCGGCCAGCAATCTGTATATAAGAAGCCCTCCAGGCACTTGTGAAGCTCACTGAAGGCTGGGAATGATTGCTCCGGTACAGGGGGCACAAGGGTGTCCCCAGGGAAAGCCAGCCACTGGCTAATACCACTTGTTGCCTGAAATGCCCTTGTTCTGACCTCCTGTTCTGCAATGCCTACTCCCAGCCACCCTGCCCCATCTCTGTGTGGGTGTCAGACGCCAGCACATCAACTCATGGCACACTCCCTAGCCAGCATTTTTCTCCTCACCTGGCTCTCCTGCCGCCCCCTCACACACACTTATGATGCCCTCACCTCCTTCTGTCTCTTTCTCTTGACGAAGAGAAGAGCTTGGCAGGGGTTGGTTTACTTAACTCTGATCACACACAAAACAAACTGTTATTTTTCTATCTGCCAAGCTGCTGAAGGCAAGGATGTCAGACCCAGGATCTACGTGAACGTAAAATCTCGTTACCCTAGCATGTCTGTGTTCTAGGCAAGATTTTTTATTTTATTTTTTCAAAATCACGGTCCAATTCCCAGAGAGATACCAGTGACAACCTCTTGGATGCTCACTGCACTGGCTGTGACAGTCTCTGTACATATTGCTCGACCCAGAGAATGAGCAACTCCCGTAAACGGCAGACGTTGGGTCACCTCTGACATCTGCTCTCCACATTTCTGATCCCCTGGTAGGGCTTGTTCAAAGCCACGCTGAAGTGTTGGGGCACCCTGTGTGTTTGCTATGTCGGCCTGCACTAGCAGACAGACCTGCAGGAAGGCAGACAGACTGGCAGGAGGGAACCCTGGGGGACATGTGTTGGAGTCTGGTGAACATTCAAGACAAAACTTTAAAGATGCACTTTGGGGATGAGCACTGAGTGTTATGTAGAAACTAATTTGACAATAAACTATTTGTAAAAAAAAAAAAAAAAAGCTTAAAAAAATAAATAAAATAAAATACTCAGAGGGAAAAAAAAAAAAGATACTTTTGTGGGTTGGGGGTGGGGAGAAGCAGAAAGCACTTGGGAGAGAGCCAAGGCGTGGGTACTGGAAAGGCCTGTGTGTAGGTGATCGACCTCCAGCCCAGTCACAAGGCCCTGGAGAGGCTCCAGAGCTGAGCATGGGGAAGGAAGGGAAGCCAAATATGGGAAGGAGGAAGTGTAGTGAATGCTACAGCTCCACACCCATAAGAAGAAGGCAACAAGCAGGGGCTGGTATATTTGTCTATTTAGCCAACTGTTTTGATGTCTGGGCAAATTACCCTCCAGCTTCCATGCCTCTTTTCTCCCAATTGCTAAATTGGGCACAATTATAGTAGAGTCATAGTGAGAAAAAATGCAATCAAAATGAATATGCTGAGGAAAAGGGTTTGCAGAAGGAACATGGCAGAGAAATCTGGAGATCTTTGCATGCAGGCACTCTGGTGGAAGACACAATTTGCATGAAGTCTGGAAACCAAATAGACAAAGGCTTGAGTTCCAGTTCCCCAAGAGCACTGCCTGATTCAATTCCATTCTCCAAGATGGAGCATCAGAATGTAAGAGGCTGTGTGACCACATTATTTCTATGATACAACAGAAAAGGTGGCATGGATGAGCATCAAACCACAGCTCCTTCCCCAGCAAGTGAGTCTGATGTGATTTCAACCTCTCCAGCCTCCAACCCCAAACAGTGCCTGGCCATTTAGGAGTTGATCACTCTGCCACTATTGCTCATTTGGTTTAAAGCACCCCTCCCTTTTTAAGCCCATCATGCACCATATGCATTTTCAAAACTCTTGTGCCTTATTCTCTTTAGGAACTTCACTCATTGGGTTACTCTTCCAAACAGCCAGAGACACTAAGGAAGAAGAGATGTCACAACCCCAAGTGTAGGTATCACTGTCCTGGGGCTCAACCTCCTGTGACTTATAGATCCGCTCAGACTTAAAACAGGACAGTTGATCCACTATACAGTGTCATCCAGAGGGGTCTTAAGATCAGAAACACAAAGGTTGGGAAGAGGGGGACACATTTATATCAGTGAGTTCTCCTCTGGCATCAGTGAAGTACACTGGGTGACATAATGGAAATTTATGGAGGGAAGAGATCTATGGAAGGAGAGACTCATAACTCAGGTGGCCACTGAGCTGTGATCCCTGTGAGTTCACCTTGTCCAGCCTGTCTTCCCTCTTACCTCCCCCAAACCTGGCTGTAAATCACCTGTATGTGTACACTGCTGAGAGCTAGTGACTGATTCATGAAACCCAACAGGCAGATGCCCTGGTGGGAACATAAGGCTGAGGGGTCAAGGCGTGTCCTCAGGAGATTCCAGGATTCTAGCACTGTGGTTTCCACAACTGTCTCTGTGTGCCTCCACACTCCTAGCCCAAGAGCCCAGGACCTGTTTTTTTTTTTACCCGTTGGCTTTGTGGGCTCCTGCCAGCCGGGCTAAGTTGGCTGAGACTTGCTCCAGTGAGATAGCACAAGAGTCTCCTCCCCTTGCAGCTGCTCTCCTTCCCCAGATGACCCTCTCTTCCCCCCTCCCCTCCTCCCTACATCTCAATGTTTTCCCTCCCCATTGGGGAATGGCCTTAGTTTACCTATACTGGGTGGGGCGAGGGACTGATGGTGGAAATAACTACTTTGTGCTTAGTTCTTCTTCAGACAATGTGACTACAGGGTGTGTGGACATGCCAATCATTTTGACCACGACACCACGCCATTGGCTTACAATGTGGTTTTGCAAAGGGTACCATCTCATCCAGTCCTCATAGCGATCTGAGGAGTTAGGCATCAGGATCCCCAAGGACTCTGATGAGGCCATAAAAGCAACATCGTCAACACCAAACCCCGCAACCCAGAGGCCTGACCTGGTCCTCCTGCAATCTTCCAGGACAGTTCCAGGCAAACACTCCAAAGCAGGTTTGTCGGGTCCTCTGTCAAGGCAGGGGCTCTGCTGTGCAGGGCTCAGTGCAGCAGGGACTCCTCTGGGCCAAAGGCAGCAGTGGCCATGCTGAGCCCAGTAGAGCATGGACCACCTCCAGAACTGGGACCAGATTCTGCCCAAAGCTCTGAGCCCAGGACTGAGAAACTTGAGGTCTCGTGTATGGGCATGTCACTTTTGGGAGACTTGTAACTTCTATTTTTTGCCACTTCATTATCTGGGTGGCTGTTAAGAAAGATAGGTCATCTTCTGTGCCTTCACTCCCTCACATGGCAGCAAGGACCTCATATCTCTGAGTTTCCTCCAATCAGAAGATTCTATTCTCCTACAGGGGTGCAAACTAAATTCAGGCACAAATAATCACAACATCTGCCTGAGGACTGAGATGTAGCGGGGCTATACCCAGCCAAGAGCCACCCAGGGACAGAGACAGGCAAACAATGGGTAACAAGTGCCCAGAGAGATTTACAGTGTGTGCAAAACCCAGGCTCTGTCTGTAAAGTGAGTGCAGAACTGAAGACAAGTATGTCAACCAGTAAACCCCAAACCAGGCTCTCAGATCCTCCTAAGAGGAGAGCGAAGGGGATGGAGGGGACGGAAGAGGAGGAGAAACCAGAAAGGAGAAAAAGAAAAAATTTAAAGATCTGCCAGGTTTGATACTCATATGAAAATGTCCTGGCAGATTTTCATTTGCTGTTAACAATCATTTCTGTTTCCATTTATTCTGGTGGGGTTTGCATGTCATGTAATCACTGTTTTAGTTCATTTCCCTCCAATGATAGATTGTGATAAGTCAAGTTGGTTGTTAATAATGCTACAATTTACCTAACAAATTTTGAGCTTGTAGTACAGCTTCATTAATATGTTTAATTTATCGTTACAATTCCTTCCAGGTTAATGGTTTGAAAGTATGTTGGAGTTTAATCTGAGCAGTTATTATAAAGTGCTTGTTTCTCGTTAAAATGTAAAGCTGAGATACCCAAGATTTACTTGGGATAAGCTCGCCAGAATAAATCTCTTCTTTGCATTGGGAAAGGAATGAGTGCTGGCTATTAAAACTGTTCAGAATTGGAGAGGCCTCCTGATAACTTTAAAGTAATTTTGCAGATTAAACTGCCTTTCTGTGGGGCTAATGGAAGAAATGCCTAAGCCCAACATTTATTCTGGCTGGGTTTTTTCTGGACACTGCAGGGGGACAGGGGCACTGGAAAATGGATGAGAACCGAATTCTGCCCAAACATAAGCATCACAGATTCCTGGAAAGGTGAGTGAGTGTTGAGTGATGGGTGACAGGAATCAGATTCAAACTCACGAATCTTTTTCATGTCCTTGGGGAAGAAGATTAAAATCAAGGACCAGAAGTCCTCCATAGAGAACAAAACAGGACAGCAGCCTTCTCTTCTCCAGCTAGTATTTGAATGGGGTCCTTTGATTGGCAAACTGCCCACAGTACTCTTACAGAAGCTGAGACACCTGCCCCCAGCCACTTTCACTTCTGGGGCCCCTCAGATGGGTTGTTCTTCAGGATAACTCTTAGCTCAACCCAGGAAAAGAAAGAGACACTCTGTGCTTCCAGTTTAACCACCCAATTTCTCAGAGTAGTTTCCAGGGTGTCTAAAACTTCCCCTGGATCTGAGGTGTGAGCAAGGATGCCCCAGAGCTTCAAAGGAAGCTTCGGAGTGCCTGGCCAGTGATAGTCAGTGGGTAAGTGGGTAATTGAATGACGGCAAGAAGTGAGGACAGAGTGAAAGAAGATAGGAGGGAGGGAAGGGAACAGCCTTGCATGCCCAAACCCTGATCCCACACCATCCACTACCCAAGGATGGCCCTGGGGTCTGCTCATGCCTAGAGAATCCCATAGTTTGGCACTCTAAGGAAAGGCTGCAGTCTAGGATTGGAAGTGCCAAGAGGTAAGTCAGTTGTATAAATACACACACACACATGTATATATGTATGTATATACATATATATGTATGTATATGTGTGTGTGTGTGTGTGTGTGTGTGTGTGTGTGTATATATATATATATGTAGATCCAAGGGAGATTATAGTTGCTAATTATAAAATTATATTGACCACCCTCATCCCCACCTCTACCCCTAAACCTTCTGAAGTGCTAAATTCTTCCAGAAAAAGATCAATAGAGCTTGTTGGCCTAGAAAAGTAAGGCCCTCTCTGAATGCATTACACTGGCCATCATGGTAACACCAGAGTCAGTCACTCAGTCAAGAACATGCACTGAAGGCTTGCTATTCTCTTGATCCTCAGGACACAGGAGTGAATGCTCTGTGTGAAGAAGATACAGTCTTAACTCCTTATGACTTATCCATCAAATTGTACTAAGTTAAAAAGAGCTTTCGTATAAAAGTTAATACCTTATAAAGAAGGGTTGCAAAGTCAGTCCCCGATGGCAGACAACTTTCTAGCAAGTCCTCTGTGGACCAGACTCCTCATCCACCTGTTGGATGAGGAGGTCCTCACTCTTCCTATGAGGCTCTAAGATCAGAGAGACCTGTCCCTACTTGGGGACACAGGTGACCTCTCTTATCCATCAGGAAGGAAGCCAATGGATTGGGCAAAGAGAACTTCCGGTCCCCATGGAAGGGATGGGGGTGGGCAAATGTCTTCCCAGTGAGGTATCTGGCCTTGCTCATGGGGGTTGAGCTTTGCTTCTCCGTCTCCAAGTTAAGTGAAGGGTCACTGGGGTCGGGCGGTCGCTGGCTTCCCTTCCTCCTGACAGATCCATAATTAGAAGGAGACAGAGCATTCAAAGAGGAGGGTTTGGCTCCAGGCACATCCTTGTCAGCCTGTCAAGCAGAAGCCTGTTCTCCACAAGCTATTTTGAGCCACCTCCTCAGCTGCATTTCTGATCCTCTTGGCCCATGACACCCTCCCCCCACCCCCTTCCTCCCCACCGAGTCTCCATCACGACATCACTGAGGCTTCTAGGTTTGGGGGCGGGGTGGACAAAAAGAGCATTTTGTGCAAGATGCTTGAGCATGGGCAGCACGGGGGGCAGCCGCCTAACCCTGCCCTACACCTCCTACCTCTGGTCCAGTGGGCTGTGTGAAAGGACCAGAGGGTGGGGGGGGGGGAGGGGTTGGGTCTCGACTCCAGGAAAGATTATTACCAGAAGCCATGAGGTTCAACAGAGCCCTGGCCTCAGAGAAGGTGAAGGGTAAAAAAATTTCTTAGG
This sequence comes from Hyaena hyaena, assembly GCF_003009895.1. Classification (NCBI taxonomy): domain Eukaryota; kingdom Metazoa; phylum Chordata; class Mammalia; order Carnivora; family Hyaenidae; genus Hyaena; species Hyaena hyaena. The sequence goes on from NW_024080640.1 coordinate 5,159,075, forward strand.
ATTTCATGGGAGCCAAATGGGGATGAAGAATAAGAGGCTGTGTCCCCTGCCTGGATCAGCCCCACAGAAGTCCCAGGGACCGTGGGAGGCTGGCAGAATCCAGAACACTGTGCACCACCCAGGAGTCCCCAGCGCCACAGCAGTAGGAAGAACACCCCAGAAAAAAAGAGCGCCCCTCCGCAGACCTCAGGGGAAGATGCTCTCGGGGAGACCTTATGAGTCTGCTTTCAGGAGATGGGCTCCATGGTCCCAGGTATCTGCCATGCATACCTCACCAGCACTGGTCCCCACCATGTCACCCATGTCACTCACAAGCACCACCAACCTGAGCCTCCACAGCTCAGCCAGTGTGGATCATCTGGGCCCCACAAGGAAGCTGCTCGCTTTGTAGGACATAAGAGAGTGGGTCCCCCTAAGCTGGGGGTCCAAGGTGACAGCTCATGAGGCAGGGAGAGCAGGAAGTGTGTGCTAGAGTCAGCACTACAGACTGGGTCACTGGGCATCAGCCTCAGTGCGGAGCCAACTGCCTGGAATGTGGGATAAATACAGCCCTTCTTCTGCCCTCCTATCGGCTGCTGGCAGCACCTTTTGTTGGGAGGGGCGGCCATGAGCCTGCTTTCAATAAGATCAAGCCCATCACCTCTGCATTCCGCTGAGAAGGAGGGCTCCTGATGCCTGGGGATGGATGGCATAGCACTGAATGGGGTTGGGGGGCTTCTCACAGAGAGGGTGCCCCTCCACTGGGTGCAGTTTCCACCCAGGAATGGCCTGTGGAGAGGCGCTCACGCTCTCTTCTGGGCCACCAACTGCCCATTCTTATGAGAATCATTCTCAAGTGAGGGGAGGAGAGCATGGATCAGACCTGGGCTTCCCTACGAACACCTCACTGACCACCTCGAGCTAGCCCTGCTAGCTGAGGCAGGCAAGAGTCGTCAGCACTGCCATGCGCACGGTTTCGTGTCATGCTCACGGCCCCTCCAAGAGGGGGAAACCGTGGCCACTGAGGACAGGTTGTCTTTACGCAGGACCCAACCGTGGAGAGTGCCACAACGGGCCAGAGGTTCACACGCTCCTGGATCCAGGGGCAGCTTGCTGCAGTTCTCGAGGGTGGCCCCACGGCCGGCAGCATCAGCATCACTGACTTTGTTCAAAAGGCAAATTTGCAGACCCACTCCAGACAGAATCCGAAACTCTAGGGGTGGACGCAGCCGTGTGTGTTGTGACAAGGCCCCCAGGTGATTCTGATGCACACCCCATTCTGAGAACTTGTGCTCAAAGCATACCTTGCTGTGAACACATTCAAGAACCCTCTAGACAAAGCCAAAATGCCCTAAAAATTGAGTCTGTGCCTTGAATCCAGCTCCAACCTTACCCTTCCAACACTTACCCAGACCCACTCTGGAGTCTCCCCTGCTCTTTGCGAACAACCATCATCATTCTCTCACCCATGCCTGACTCTCAGTGTATTTGTTTATTTATTTATTTTGAGAGAGATAGAGAGGGAGTGCAAGCAGGGGAGGGGCAGAGAGTGAGAATCACAAGCAGGCTGTCAGCATGGAGCCCAATGTGGGGCTCGAACTCATGAACTGTGAGATCATGACCTGAGCTGAAATCAGGAGTCAGATGCTTAACGGACTGAGCCACCCAGGCACCCCTGACTCTGTATTTTTATGTCTTTTTGTTTGTTTCCCTTCTTCACAGGGAGATGGTTGGTGAGCTCCTCTAGTTTGCATCCCCACAAGATTCTGCCCAAGGGTGCTCATCCCCCTGCCTGCTTGTCCTGCTGTGGCCCCATGTCCCCAGGACCCAGGGTCTGTCACACCCTGCCTTGATGGCAACCAGAGAAAATCAGTTAAGCACAACCCTTAATTGTGGCAACATCGCCAGAGGGCCTGGAGCCAATTCCAGCTGCTTTTCCTTGTTTGCATCACGGGCCTCCAGCTTCATGGGTTGTTTTTAATTACCGAAATAATAACAATGCGAATCCCTTTGCACCAAGCCATTCTCAAGGGATTGCAGGACATGGAGATAAAAATGGGTTGGTTCCTGGCCTCTAGATGCACTCTAGAAATTGGAGGATACTCACAGATGAATGGGGACCCACCTGGGTATGGGGGTCCCCAAGTTCTAGAGTCACCACCCCTAAATGTATATTTGGTGACCTAGACCCAGTCTCTCTGAGTCCTGTGATGAAAATTTTCTATTTACAAAATAGGGAGGGTTCCCTCATTCATTCAGCAGATATTTGAGCTTACAGGAGGCCAAGTGCTGGGCCAGGCACCGGGTACAAATAACAACCAGGACACCTGACTCTTCTAAGGGGAGCTTTGCATCACATGTGGAGGGCTATAGCTGGAATCTAGGAGGTGCTATGGGTGCCGGGAGGTGGGGGGGGGGGTGTCACAGAGCAGATTTCCCTGAGTTGATTCTTTTTACAAAATTTATTTTTATTTTTATTTATTTTGAGAGACAGAAAGGGAGAGAGAGAGAATGGAGGAAAGGCAGAGAGACAGAGGGAAGGAAAGAGAATCCAGGCAGGCTCCAGCCCCAATGTGGGGCTTGGTCCCACGACCATGAGATCATGACCTGAACCTAAATCAAAACTCAGACGCTTAACAGACTAAGCCACCCAGACACCCCACCCTGAGTAGATTCTTAAGGAATGAGTGGGCGGTAAAGAAAGGGAACAATCTAGTTTAAGGAACAGCATGGGTGAAGACTGAAGGTGGGAAGGACTCACCTTGTATGGGGTGTTTGGGTGAGAGCGAGGCATTCAGTGTGGCTGAGCAGAGGACGCTTGAGGGGGAGACTGAGAGAAAGATGCAGGAGGAGAGGCCTTAGCAAGTGCTGGTCACCTCTCACTGGGGTGTCAGAGACAGCCACAGGGACTTAATCGATTGCCTCACAGTGGCAGAGTAACCATCAGAATGAAGCTTTCACGCTTTCCAGGAATCACCACTCAGAGTGAAATATAACCCACTTACCAGTGGATGATGCAGAGGGGACAGGAATGAGAATGGGCGGAAAATGTCCTCAGTTCTTAGAAATGAAACGTGCCTCCTGCCCAGTAGCAGTCCTGAGTATTTCCTTACAGCACACTTTAAAATGTAAAAATGTAAAGAAGTTGATACTCCAGGGAGTCCCACTGGGGAAACTTCCCAGTACCGAACTGTGCCTGTGTTTGGCTGTGTGGAGGTGAGTGGCCCACACAGAGACCCGTAGGTGAATGACATGGTGGGTTGGGGGCTGAGCGCCTGAGCTCGGCTATGGATTCCATCTGGGCCATGGGTCATCTGGGCTCAAACAGAGGGATACGTCCAAGATCACACACACCACCGACCCTGGCAGTCACGTTGGGGATATGACCTGGTACACCATGCTTCTCCGCTCATCACAAAAGTGGTCCAAGACACCTGTGATAAGGGGTCACAGGCAGTGCTTAAGAGTATAATACATTTTTTTTTTTAATAAAGGGGAAGGTCAGCCAAGGGAGCAAAGCTGCTCCTTTTACTGAGATTCCCCAGCCACTTTTGGCTTCTGAATTGCAGCCTGGGTCTCAGGATCCACCAGTCATTTCCCAAGGTTCAAGCCTGCTCATGTCAAGACAGAGTGGAGATTGTGCCGGGACAGAGTGGGGGAGGGGGCATCAACCCTGGCAGCAGCAACAGCTCCTTGGCCATGTTAATGAGAAGTTTTGTTCTGCATCACCTAGCTGTATAATAACAGCGGGAATTAATACAACCACAAATTAATAGCACAGAAGAGCAATTGGGAGGCGGAGATACATTCCTAATGGGCTCAGCTGAGAGTGGAAAGAAGATGGATATGGGGGGTCTCTCCTGGCCCTGGCCACTGAACCTTACCGATCCCTGCACACACACCTCACCTTTGTCAAGGACACACACAGCTTGCCTCTGCCAAGGGTCACTGGGGCCTGCAGCCTCCCTGCTCCCTGACCTCACCCCTTCCTGCTTAGAGCCACAGGCCAGGGAAGGAGCTAGATGCTCTGCTCTGTTGTTCAGGGACCTGGGCCATCCGTGTCTGAGCCTGGCGCATGTCTCTCCCCAGCAAAGGTGAGAGCACTTCTTGCAAATGCCTTTCCCCAGATCTCATGGTTATGCAGCGATGTCAGGAGCAATTTTCTATTAGGGCCAAGTGAACTGCTCACTCAGCCATTAAATCTAAATATAACAATGATAAAAGTAATAACCTCAAGTTTACAGTATTTCTCTCATCATACTGATGCATGCCCATTGCTCTCAGGCTTTCTCTTCCCATGTCTCCCCTTCAGGGGTCCCAGACCATCAGCTCTCCATCCCACTGGCCCAAGCACCACTGTTGGATGAAGTGATGACAAAGCCTAAGGTTGGCCATGTGCTTCAAACAATGTGCAGCAGCGTCACATGGGGAGATGGCCATTGGTCCCATTCCCCTTTTCCTATAGGAGAAGGACCAGTGCCACCAGGGCCAGTAGCGGCAGTTGAGGATCCGGGGAGAGGAGAAGGGGTGCTTGGGCATTGAGATCTGGATTCTAGACTCTGCTCAGCCCACAGTATTCCGGGTGATCCTGGGCAAAGCACTGAACTTCAACAGGCAGTATGTGGATCCTTTATGAGATACACACAGATTTTCCTGAACCTCTTCAAGCACTCACATTTTACTAACAAGTTACTTGTTAATTAAGAGAAGAACGTTCCAAAAGCCTCTGGAATCCCTGACTCTTCTCTCTCCCTACTCATGAAGGGAGTGGAGGCAAGGATTGTGTCCACCTCAGGTGTAAAAAGACGTCACCATCCTTTGCACATAACAACATAGACCCTCAGGCCAGAAAATGCACGTTCTTGTCATTTAAGTTGAGATTGTGGCTGATGCACTTTTGTCTGGGATGTAGCCTTTTCCCATTCCGTTCCTGGGACCTAGTCCGCTGTGATATCAGGAGGCTCCTCTCCTTGCCACCGTCCTCTGTGACCCCTGGTCTTTACGGCTGTGTTTGGGAGCAAGAACACCTTCATCCCAGTTCTCGTTTAACTATAGCAAAAGCCTCACTCAAGGGGGGCTGAGATGGGGTCAAGAGAAAAACCAATGGCAAGGGGAGACGTCATCCATCAAAAGGGTGCCCAATTTTTAACTCGAGGAGTTGGGATATCTAGATTCCTCACAGGGAGAATTTAACCAGGGATTATTACGTGAAGGGTGGTCAGATTTCTATAATGAAGGAAGAAAGATGATGTCAACTGGTATTCAGACAGGACAGCAGGGAAGAGCTTACTGGAAGTGAGGAGTGTTCATGAAACATGCTTGCCAATGGAGCTGAGGCACTTCCCCCAACAGAAATCTTTGCAGACGAGATGGTTCCCAATGGCTCAGGGAGCTTGGAGACAAATCAGTGCAGAAGGAGGTGGGACTGAGTACCATGCCTTTCTCCAGCTTTTCCTCTGAGACTTGCCATCACAAATACATCCCAGCCGAGGACACACACGCTTCATAGACAACTGAAGGAAAAGACTCATTTATATGTGACATGCATTGTGATATTTTCTCTTTTTAAAAAATGATGGTTAGGGCCCACTAAATTTCTTTCATGACACATTCATGGGTCTCATGCCACAATTTTAAAGTCATTGCATTTGATGACCTCAAAGGGCATTACCAGTTTCCAATCTTGTGGTCTGAAATCAGGATGGGCAGATGTCCTTCTCGTCTACTTGCTCCCCTTTAGCAGTCTTCCCTGGGTGTGGCTGGTGGGTTGGGGGGTTTGTTGGGTGGGAGTCTCCGGCACCATCTTGTTGCCAGGGTTCTTGCCTGATGCTAATTAGACAATGTGCGCAGAGAGTGATAATGGGCTCCCCCAGCTCCTGTCTATCCTGCACCTGCTCCCAGCCCAGAGCTGCTGCTCTCCTGGATCCTCAGCAAGGAGGAAGAAGAGAGAAACTGGAGAGGTGAGAAGGTAGCAATAAGCACCAAGAAACTGTGACCGAGGCAAGAGTGAGCACCGGGCAGGCTGTGGAAGGGGAGGCACCGCCTTCCCCCAACTCCTCGCTGGTTCCTGCTGCTAACAGCCCCATGGGGGGAGCAGGTGTGGCTGGACCTCACCAGGCTGCCTAATTGTGCCTGGCCCTCAGCTGCTGGAGGGATGTGGTCACTGTGGGGTGTCCTCAAGGAGGTGTCCGGGCTTGGAGGGGTGAGAGTCAGGCTTGGGGTCCCCAGAGAAGAAGAAAGCAGACAGAAGGTAGCGCGTCTCCTCTTCAGTGAAGAGAATCAGTACAGTTGCCCACTTCCCAGGAGTCCTGTGGGGACTTGCCAGTGAGAAACTGTCCAAGGCAATGCCACCCGTCCTGCTTTGTCTCCTAAGCACTGACAGCAGCACTCTGCAGGAGGGCCAGATGTTGGCACGCACAGGACTCACTCCCACGGTCAGCGTGCGAGTTCCTCTCTGTTCCTTTCTCTCTTCTACAGGGAAAGAACTCCATTCCCTCCCCAGGGTCCTGTAAGGCCTAATTCTTCCCTGTTTACAGGTGCTTTGAGCATAGCAGTGTTTTGTACACATATTTAGCTACTGCTGGTACACTAATTAAATTGCATTTGATAATTGTGATGATTTTATAACAACTGTAACTTTTTTTTTACACTAGGTAGCATATCTTTAACGGAATTCTTGTGGCTGGGTGTAAAATACTTAAGTGGCAGAGAGTGGAAAGCAGTCTTTTTTCGTTTTCTTCTCTCTTTTTTTCCTTTTTCTTTTCTTTTTATTATTATGGTTTTCTAAGAGAAGTCTCAGTGACTACATTTATTTTTGGAAAAAAAACTTATTTGAGAGAGAGAGAGAGAGAGAGAGAGAGGAAGATTTGGGGAGGGGCAGAGAGGGAGATACAGAATCTGAAGCAGGCTCCAGGCTCTGAGCCATCCGCACAGAGCCCAATGTGGGGCTCGAACTACCAGACTGTGAGATCATGACTTGAGCTGAAGTCGAATACTTAACCGGCTGAGCCACCCAGGTGTCCCTCAGTGATTACATTTAAAAAGAGGTAGATCTCTTGCAAAGAATTGTCCTCTGGAGCTTTATGATACTTTAGAAAATAGCACATCAGATTCTGAGGCCTGAACGCAAACAATGAGGAAGTCAAGTCTTACAAACCACTCGTTATCTTACGGCCAGAATCAGAACTAGACTTTGTGGGTTAAGCAAGAGGAAAAGGGGGTGTCCTGAAGCCTTTCTTGCATTCATGTGTATAGTGGACTGCAGCAGAAATGCCCTTCCTGATATTGCTTCAAACCCACCATCAGAGGCCCCACTGCGCAGGGCCTGGATTATCAGGATTGGATGGGAATGTAACAGGGGATTCTCATTAGAGTCTAATTTTCTGATTGCAAAATAAGCCAGATTACAAAACCCCTCAGAAAAACAAATTCAATACTGTACATTGTGTTTGTTGTTCTATTTACCAGATCTTTCTATTAACCAGATGTCTGCACATTTACATTGACGGGTTAACGTTCGTTCTAAGCACTGTAAAAATCTTGACTGCTTGCAAATAATTTTTTTTTTTTTTTTTTTTTACAAATAGTTTATTGTCAAATTAGTTTCTACATAACACTCAGTGCTCATCCCCAAAGAGCCCTCCTCCATGCCCATCCCCCCCTCCCCCCCACATCCATCAGTCCTCAGTTTTTGTCAGCATTCAAGAGTCTCTCATGGTTTGCCTCTCTCCCTTTCCCCCACCATTTCCGCCCTTCTTCTCCCCCTTGTTCCTCCATCAAGTTCCTCCTAATCCTCCTATACGTGCAAACATATGGTATTTGTCCTTCTCTGCCTGACTTATTTCGCTCAGCATAACACCCTCAAGGTCCATCCATGTTGCTACACATGGCCAGATTTCATTGTTTCTCATTGCCATGTAGTATTCCATGGTATAGATAAACCACATCTTCTTGATCCATTCATCTGTTGATGGACACTTAGGCTCTTTCCATGTTTTAGCTATTGTGGAGAGTGCTGCTATGAACATTGGGGTACATGTGCTCCTATGCCTCAGCATTTCTGTATCCCTTGGGTAAATTCCTAGCAGTGCTATTGCTGGGTCATAAGGGAGTTCTATTGTTAGTTTCCTGAGGAACCTCCACACTGTTTTCCAGAGGGGCTGTACCAGTTTACATTCCCACCAACAGGCTTGCAAATAATTTTTAAAAATACATTATATTCAGCTAGTATTATTGTGAAAGGCTGATGTGTTGCTTTTTAATCTTTTAAAAATTTGTCACCGCTTACTCCAAATCTGTAGTTCAGTGACTTATTCCCTAAGCCTGTTCTTCAAAAATGACCAGTTCTCTTTGGCATCTTCCATAAGCTTGATCGAAAGTTAGGACTGGGGAGGGGCACCTGGGTGGTTCAGTCGGTTAAGTGTCTGACTCTTGATCTCGGCTCAGGTCATGATCTCGCGGTCTGTGGGATCAAACCCCGTGCTGGGCTCTGCGCTGACAGCACAGAGCCTGCTTGGGATTCTCTTCCTGCCCCTCCCCTGCTCGTGCTCTCTCTCTCTCAAAATAAGTAAATAAACATTTTTAAAAAGTTAGGACTGGGGATGATGTACCATAAGAATATTCTGAATCGGGAGAGAGAACGCTAAATGAATAGTGTCCCCTTTTCTAACATAAGAGGGCTGGTTTAGTGATAGCTAAAACCACCCAAATCAAATTGTTCTCTGATACTATGGCTCAGAAGCCTACGTTTTCCTCAACAGGGTGTTCAATGTTCGTTCCCAAGCCCTGCCCTCTCGCCTCACCGCCCCACAGCACACGAGGTGACGCTCTTTCAATGAGTCAGCCTTGTTTGGTGGTTTTCGAATACTTTCATTCTGGGGCTTCCTGGGCCAAAATAGAAACTTTTTTTTTTTTTTTTTTTTTAGCATTAAAGCTCAAGGCCATCCTATATTAAAATGATGAGTTCTGACATTATCCATGAAATAATGCATTTCAGCTCAAGAAACAAAGGTATCATTGTTTGTTCTCTCATCCAAACCAGCAGAGAATACAAATTTATGGTATCTCCATGCACCCGGACCTCTTCTAAGATAGGACAGGCAAGGAAACTTCCTGAAGAAGAAACTTCCCAAAGATGAGAGACTGAATCAATGGAGGAAGAACAGCTAACACAAGCACCGGAATCTGCAAGTCTTTGTTTACTTGCCTCCCGTCAGAATGTTCTCCCCAATGCTGGGAGGGGAAGCAGGGTCTACTCCAGCCAGCATATGACACCAGGGAGGCCCAAGAGAAGTTGCTAGGCCCCTGACTGCTCAGAACTGAGGACTGACTAGTAGAGAGATGAACAGCTTCCCAGCCTGGGGAAGAAGCTGCCAGACCTCGGAGGAATGGTAGCAGGGCTGACATATTCTTTGTCATCTGCTTGCCCTGCCATTGGTGGTGGGATCCAAGGACCCAGCTGAGAAGAATAACAAGAAAAGCCATGTTCTCGTGGAAACAGCTTCTGCTCTCCAAGTATTCTAGTCCACACCAACTCTGTTTCGGATTTAAGACTTAATTAGCTTCATTAGTAGTATAAATAAGAATGCTAATAGCTTTGCCTCATTCAGAGTGACTGATGGCATGTATCTCAATGAGCTAATGGGCTTCAGTCACATTCACACTCAGAATGATCAGCATCTGATGCAGGCAGTACCTCTTTTTGTTGAGGGTCTTCCAGAATAGACCTTTCAAAGTTTTCAGCCTATATGTCCTAATTTGCAGGTTCAGAAATTATGGGCACAGTCACTTGTGTATCCTTATTCCTTTCCCACTTGGTACTCAGTCTGATTTCAAAACCTCACTGCTCTGGCTTTCTCTCGAATCTGGAGATGCTCTGGGGCAGAGGAGTTTTCCCAGGCAGGGAGTGAGGAAGGAGAAGGAAGGTAAACCCCCATTACGTTCGTTCTAGGTGCTTGCCTCCCAGGAAGCTCAGAGGGTGGTCATCACTATCCCCACTTTCCAGAGGAAGATGTTGAGGTTAGAGAAGAGGGAGCCGAGCGCTGGCGAAGCTGGACACTGAGCGCAGGATATTCAGACTGCAAAGCTCTTTTCACCAAAACATGTTGCATTTCAGCAAAATAGTTGAGCACCTGATTGTTTTCTCAGAGTTTCCGAGAATGTCCGTCTTAATTCCTTGACCAAAGTATACACTCCATCAGGGCAGCAGCCAAGCCTCTGCTGACCAATTAATTCCTCTAGTTAGGAAAGTTGAAAGCCAGTTAGAGCAGCCACTTTGCTTCTGGGTTGACTTTGTTTCCGACCACCGCTAGCTTCCTGCTCTCACTCGCATCACACCCAGGAAATTGGGGACACGGAGCCAAGAGAAGCTGCCTCTCTCAATCCACTCTGCTGTTGTAATAACAAACCATAAAATTAACTAAATTTCACCACGGTGTAATGTGCAGCATAAAAGCAGTGGCAACGTGTCTGCAGGGCAAGGGAACATTCCACTGAAATCAGTTTCTCTTTATTGCATTGCCAACATTTAACAATTTCTCCCCCATAAAGGCAGGGAAAATAACATGAGCAAAAAAAAGCATGGACATTGGCAAATGTGCTGCAGATACCTGTACATATACGAAGCCATGGGTGATGTGAAAATAAGAACTGACTAGGGTCACAGGTGCATGGTTGCATACACACACACACACACACACACACATTTCCCATGTCCACACATAAGCCCTGGCTCTGGAAGCAATTACAATTCGTGTCTACAACTTATATACACGAATACTCAGATGCATGTGCAAAAACACACAGGTGGAACTATGCACACATCCCTGGGATGTACATAATCACACCTGCAGAACACATGGGTGCAAATGGACGGTCATATGGAGACAATGTGTTTTATTCCCTTCTCACATAAATATCACCATGGAAATGTACAGTCAACTGCACCCCAGTAGTAGTGAGTTCAGGCCATTTGTGAGTAATAAGGCTGAAAAGTTAGAACACTCTCTTCCTACCTCTTGCTAAGCAAACCCGGCCAAGGTAGTTCCAGTGGCTTCAGCTGGTTTAGCTGGACGCAGAATGATGCAGCCTGCTCCTATTCACAGCCTGAGACCCATAAGCCTGAGTGGGAATGAGGCTCTACTTGTAACATACTTCCAGGCTGTGTACATGTGCCCTGTTCACAAAAGGGGCTTCCTTTACACTTTGGGAGAACACGGGTGTGCAAGAACAGAAAACCATCCTTGGCAGTGAGTGAGTCAGTGGCCAGTGAGTCTGTCTCAGTGGCCAATGAGTCTGTCTTTATGGAGACTGTAGAGCCAGGAAGTTCCCCTGACTGTCTGCCCTAAGTCCTTCTTGGAGCGATTTAAGTCCATTTCCTCTTGCAGTGAGGGAAAACAGCTGCTCATCGCACTCTCTTTATGCTTACACTGTAGGAACGTATTTATCCATTCACCTTTCAGATGGTGATTTCCTCTCTGAAACTCACTATGACTTTGTCTACCCTTCTCAGATTCCCCGCTGCAGACTGTGGTGAGGGCAAGTTCCTACCACTTCAAGTTTCTGCAAGGAATATGGGATGGTTGGCTCTGGGTGCCTTGTAAAGGGGTGGCTTGGAGTAAAGAGAGCTGACTTTTGCCACCAGCACAGGAATCTTACAAACTCAAATCCCTCTGGGCCACTCTAGCACGTCAGGGAGGCCCCTCCAAACTCTATGACCCCCGAATGTTTGGAAATCCACCAGCAAATGCTAGCCTTGCTTTTATGGAGAACAGAGCCCACAAAAAGAATACCTCTGAAGCTGGCAAAGCCAGCCAACTATTAAGTATGGGTGAAATGTAACTGGGAAGAATGGGTTGCTCCACCCCAGGTTTGGGACAAATTGTCTTAAAAATACTGCCAGTGCAGTAATTACCCAGATATTTACACAGCGATTAACACCCTCACCCTCCAAATCACAGGAGGATGTTCTATAGACAGCTTAGATATCTTTGGAGTCTAGCTGTGGAATGTTTTTATAATGCTCAGCGTTCAACAAATAAGTACTTAGTGACCACATTGTAAATATTGGGGCGTGGGGATGGTCTGGCTCTGAGGACACAATACTGAACAAGACATAGAATCTGCCCTCAAAAAATAACTGGAAACTGATGACCCCCAACCACCCACGTCCTTCATCTGGCATTTAGCTCCTGTCCTCTGGACAAGAAAATAGTCCTTTTCTTCCCCAAGAAGATAAATCTCTGGGCCCTAGCAGCATCCTAAAGAGACATTTGGATACTGGGCTGTCCACATGCCAAATGAAGGAGGAAGGATGGCTCACATCACTGATATCAAGACAACACAGGCACCCCCACCCCCATCTCTGTTTTCCATGCCAGGCGCCTGTCAGGGGATGTGATGGCCGATAAGAAGAAATGGAAGGCCATAGGGCCTTCTGTGATGAGACACAGCTTCTCCCGGAATGTCAAGAAGCCCAGGGAGAAGGACCTCACATGGACTCCACTCTGGTTCAGGAAATCATTCAGCTAGTAACTATAGGCAAAGTGGCATCCTTGTCATTTTACTGACCAGAACACAAACTGGGAAAGAAACCAGTGAAAGAAAGTGATTAACACCTGGAATTATGAATGTTTAGAGATGGTCAAAAAGTCAGAGATCTGCTACCCACCCCTCATTTTGAAAGTGAAAACTCTGACCAGATAATGCAACTTGTTCCCACCCACACCACTTCAGGAAAACGCATATCAAACTTACCTAATGACATAATCCCCCAACTTAATCTCAGTTCTTGATCGTGTACCCCACAGATCAATTTCCATATTTTATCCCACGAAAAGATGTGTTTTAATAAAACCATTGAACAGGAGATTCCTTCCATTCACACATATTTATTGTGTGTCTACCCTATGCAAGCCACTGATAAAAAAAGAAAAAGCAATCTACTTCATGAAAAGTAGCAATTATGAATGTATTGCTCATGTACAAGTAAATAGACTGTAAAAATATAACTTTTCTCTCTTCTCTCTCTCTCTCCTGGGATACAGAAGTGGAACTGATAAGAACTGAGGTTTCCATTCTTTTAGGTTAGGAAAGAATACTCAAAGGCCCCCACAGTCAGTCTAAATGCTGAATTGCATACCGTGTTGCATTCAGGATTTGCTGTGATGAGACTGTAGAAGACTAGGTTCTCACTGAAAGTTCCTTTGAAAGCTCTGGAAAGAACTTCCAATGATTCTTTGGTTTTTTTTTTAAGTGTATTTATTTTTAAGAGAGAGAGCGTGTGCATGTGGTAGGGGGGAGGGGAGGGCCAGAGAGAGAGAGAGGAAGAGAAGGAACCCGAAGCCAGCTTCACACTATGAGCACAGAGCCTGACACGGTGCTCCAACTCAAAAACCATCAAAGCATGACCTGAGCTGAAACAGAGTCAGACACTTAATCAATGGAGCCAACCCAGAACTTCCAATGAAGTTATTTCTTAACAGAAATAACCTAGCATAGACACTGAACCTAACAATGACTTTTTTTTTTTCCACTAAAGATCCTGTAATGAACATACACATTATATACAACAAATAATACAGAGCTGGACTAGCTTCCAGATCAGATTCCCTGCCTGGCTATAACAGAGAAAGAGTGAGAGTGAGATTCTGGATGTGACAGATCCCAAGTGGCTTTCTGCACTCTCTAGGTCCTGTCCACAACCTTTGCTTTGGACAAGTCCCACAGTGAATCTGTGGCACAGCTAAGTTTCAGGACTTGGTGGATGCCATGCACAGCCCTTGGTGGCCTGGCTGATCTTAGAGGCCGAGTGTCTAAGGAAGACCACATCAAACGCTTCTCAATTAGTTACTCAAGTTAAAGCTGGGTAAAAATGAGTTTCATAGGCCGGTCTGATGGGAAGCGAGGAGAAGGGATGATGCCCTGGAGAAGGAGTGCAAAGAGTAGAGGGTAATGTTGCTAAGCAATCAGCCCCACCCACCAAAGGGGTGAGTGGGGCTTCTGTGTGGCCCAGATGTAGATGAGCCTCAGCTAGTTCAGCATCAGCTGGTGGGACCTTCCCATTCTTCTCTAGCGTCTGCCTGCTCTCTCTGTTCGTGATCCCACAACAAGTGAGCCGTGGATTTACTGTGCCCAAGAACATCTCTACTCTGTGCAAAGGAGCAGAAAAGAGAGGCATAAAGAATGGGGGGAAACAAAAGAGATAGGGAAGCATACGAAAGAGCCAAGAAATTGAAAACGGTAAAGATCTCTTCTCTAGCATCACCCCTGAGGTCCAGTCTTCTGCCTGGGTTCTTAACTCACCCTGCAGCCCCCACTGGCAGTCATGTGCAGGCAGTGAGAACCAGTCTTGGAGAAGGTTGTAGGGCATTTCAAGGGGCATGCGGGTGAGTGTGTGTGTGGACAAGACGGCAGGACTGAGTGTTGAGTGCAAATCGTCTTTGGAACATACCGCGCCTTCTCTTGAAAGTTTGGCTTTTTCGCCTGCACTTGTTATTTTCCACATGTGGTTCTTTGAAGCAAGAGGGTTCACACTGGGTGGAGACTCGACCCCGGCCAGGGCCGCTCCACCGAGGCGACCACTGCAAAGGGCTGGGAGGACCGTGTCCTTTACCAGCACTGAACTGTATCTGAGCACAACGGGGCATTTATTTACCGGCACTGAAGTTACCGGAATGGAAAGGAAACAATAGCAGCATGAAGCCTGCTCCAATCAGGCCTTGGGTCCTGTGGCCTTTAACACACCATATTTTCATCTAATCTGAGGTACCAATCGCACAGTACACTATAATTTTGTGTACTACTAAAACTAAAAAAAAAGAAGAAAAGAAAAAAGTGATGGCAATTAACGAGGACAACACATTGATTATAAGATGCATTCAGTTTAGAGATGTTAAAATGTGTGGGGAAATGTGTGTTTTAGAGATATTAAAATACAGGAAAATCTAAATCCCTTGAGATGGCATTCAAGCCCTTCAGAATGGTCTCATCAACACATCCAGCTTCATGCCCAGGCCCCATGCGGTGTGGACCGGAACTTCAGCCAGACCTGATTCTCCTTCATTGGCACCCTCACGCCTCCTCGGTTCTGGGCCTGGGTCAATGCTCCTTCTGTGTAAAAGGGAGCCCTGGGCCCCAGCCTCCCCTCTCCTCTGGGCCAGTCTGAGCCTTTGATTCATGCTCATTGTGGCCCTTACCCCATTCCTTCACATCACAGTTATGAGTATTTCAGGGTTTGGTTCTTTTTCTAGGTCATGGGCACCTCAAGGAAGATAGAACAATAGTGAATGTTTACTGAGTATTCACTCCAGGCCAGGTAATAGGAGTGTACACTACTATGCCTTCCATATGCAAGTGGGTGCTATTGTTATATAATGAGGGAAACAGATAAGAGATGGCAATTTTGCCAAATTCACACAAGCTATTGACTCAGTACAGTACCTGGTCAAAATGGGATTCAAACCCAGGTCTGGGTGACACCACTGCCCCATTTTTAATCCTTTTGGATCGGAGTGGCCTAAGCACCAGCATCACAAGTGACATAAAGTGAATACTTAGTAAATGCATGTGACAGGAACGATCAATCTATCATGGAATTTTCCTCTGGCATCGATACAGCTTGAGGAGACTGTCTAGTCTTGCTCTGTGGCTCACTATTCCTCTTCTCCGTAACATCGGGAAAATCATTCCTGCTGTTGGGGAATTTATCGTTTTAAGTAAAACAGGGACTTGAAGGCATTACTGAAATGTAGGGGAAAAGGCGACTCAATAAAAATAGTAACACTGGATAAACGTATGAATAACAATGCTGAAAATAACAATAGAATTCAGGAGGCATAGTAATATACTTAGGCAAATAAGGGTTCTGTGAATATAATGAGTTACAAACAGATTAATCTCAGCTATAAGATAAGAAGCTTCTGTGATTCTTGCTGTTGTTATTATAGATTAAGCTGGGCTGTAAGGGATCATGCTATAGAAAACTTGAAAAGCACAACCCAAAGCAAGATTCCTGTCTCCTGCTTCACTGGCTTAGGGGTGTTTGTGGGGACAGATGAGAGACCATCACTTCCTGCTGGTCCCCTCACAGGCCAGAGTGGGGGGTGATCTCTGACTTTTTTTAATGTTTTATTTTTGAGAGAGAGAGAGAGAGAGCGCGAGCGCATGTGCACGCACACTAGTGGGGGAGGGGCAGAGAGAGGGAGAATCCCAAGCAGAGCCAGACGCAGAGCCCGATCCAGGGTTCAGTCCCACAAACTGTGAGATCATGAGGGGAGTTGAAATCAACCATCTGAGCCACCCAGGTGCCGCCCCTGATCTCTGACTTTTGCATGTTGGTTTCAGGAGAAGGGACTCTGGTTGAGCCTCCCTAGGAAGATGTTTGTAAGGAACGAGGGTGACGGGGTCTGACAGATGTCTCTTGGGAGAAAGGATGAAGGGAACAGCATTCAGTGTTATAGTGTTAAGGATCAATTTACAGAGTAAGATTTTTTTTAAGGTTAGAAATACTATAAAAAAGAAGAAAGGAAGCTACTTCGAAATGATAAAGAGTAGATAAGGCATATTCATTTGATGGTAAGTCCTTTTAAAAAAATTAATTGTAAAACCTACATAATGTAACATGTACCATCTTAACCATTTTTTAAATGCACAGTTCAGTGTTAAGTACGTCAGCATTGTACTGCACCCATTGACACTGTCCGTCCACAGAGCCCTCCGTCTGTAGAACTGAAACTCCAGGTCCATGAAATATGAGCTTCCCATTCCTCTCTGCCCCCAGCCCCTGACAACCACCCTTCTTTCTGTCTGGAAAGTCCTTTTAAATTTTTTAATGTTTTTTTATTTCTGAGAAAGAGAGAGAGGGAAAGACAGACAGCATGAGCAGGGGAGGGTCAGAGAGAGAGGGAGATACAGAATCTGAAACAGGCTCCAGGCTCTGAGCTAGCTGTCAGCACAGAGTCTGATGCAGGGCTTGAACCCATGAACCGTAAGATCATGACCTGAGCCAAAGTCAGATGCTTAACCAACTGAGCCACCCAGGTGCCCCTGGAAAGTCCTTTTTAAATGGACTATTCCTAATCATTATCGTGCTGCTCTTTCAGGGAGCCTAAAGTCCTTCTGAAACTTTCACCCTTTGAAGAGAAAAGGGTCATCCTTCCAGAGTCCTCTGGTTTAGAAAAACACTGGCAAGAGAGCAAATGGGAAACTGAGTCATGCCTCGAAGCAGAAAATAGGTTAAGCCTACAGGCAGGTACCACCTCTCTGATAGGAAGTACTTAGTTTGGATCCACAGCTGTTACCCTCCCTCGCTCCCGCCCATAGCTCCCGTAACACCCACTACCATCTTGACTACGTGCCTTCCCTGGATGACATAAATGCATGTGCTCCCTGGAGGAAGGAGAATAGATGGCCTCCTTGAAATCACCTCTTCTTGCATACATGAGAGAGGTCACCTGAATGAGTGCATCCCAATAGTGTCCAAGGCACAGTGTGCCCCCCAGAAATGATCATTTCCCGTGTGTGCCATGATATGATAAAGGGCTGTTGAGGTATGAATCTTCCCATCCCATAAGACAAAACACTCAGAACACAAACATCTCTGGGGGAGGGAGACCAGTGCAATAAAGGATTGCTTAGAGCCTCAACTCCTGCAGAGCAAGGACCATATATGCCTTGCTTACTTTCTGCACTCAGAAATAGTCAGCGCTCACCCCTGCAAATCAGGGCTGGCATCCACACCCAACCCCTTCTCTCTGTGTTATTCTTCAGCTTCCTCCTTCCTTTGCTCTCCTTTATGTTGTTTCATTATCTATGTGACTGGTTTGATGCAGAATCCCAACAGCTGTTCATCAAAACATCTTGTATTTCTACCTCTGTCCTCAAAACACTGTCATGTCACTGTCTGTATTACAATTTAATTATGTGTCAAGGAAGGAGAGAGCTGAGAAGAACTCACTTTCCAGTGGAACAAGGGGATAATAATATCTCTGAGACATGCAGGCATCCTGTGACTAAAGCCACAGCAATGCACACCATAGCAAGGAAAATAACCTCCTCTAACAAGAGAGATGAGGATCATCATGGATCCAGTCCTCTGAAGCATCTTATCTCAGCTTCCTCATTGGAAATTTGTACATAGTAAATATTTCCCCAACAGAATAGGTACCGACCATTGATAAACATTGGTAAAGTGAACAAATGGATGAATGCACGCATATATTTGGCTAGATCTTAGATCTTCAAACTAATTGCTTTCGGGATGGCTATAGGTATGAAAGGAAATCCATTGATGAGCAGAATGGTTAATAATCCACAAGACATATGCATTAAAGTCCAGATTCTCAGCACATTAAGCCTGGTTACTCTGACTAATATTTGAGTTCTCAGAGCACATACAAATATACAGCATTGGTTACCTATTCCACTAAACCAACACTCCAAAAGATCTTCATTAATCTCAGTAAATGAACAACTCCTAAGAGCCACTTGGATAATGGTGAACTGTAATAATTTATACATCCATGGGTGCTTGTCACATTAACATTTGTCTCTTGCCTCCCTCTTGAGGGTAGAAAAACTCAGCTATACCCTGTATATTGAGCTCTCCTATAGAAACACATGTCATATCTCAACTACAATGATCATAACCACGTAGCTTGCCATGAATCTCTGTTGAATGAATGAATGAATGAATGAATGAATGAGTGGGTCAACAAGAGCATCTGTCAGAACTCATAGGGAAGGAAATGATACAATCTGTGGTTCTAACATGAGTTGAGGCCAGTCAATTGCTCTGGGAACTCCACAGAGTGGTGCCCTCTAAATCTTCTGGGTGCTGCTAGCCCACCCCATTCAGGAGCTTCCTTCTAATAACCATGACTACAGTATGCTCCTGGCAGAGCCCCAGGGGCTCCAGTGTTTGGCCCCAAGAGTAACTCCCCTGGCAGTGCCAGAACAGCCCAGCCTCGCGGAAGGGCCCAGCTGGACCATAAATTGTACAGACAGAGATAAAGACACACATGTTCTCTTGGCTCAAAGACGTCAGCGTGGCACATTACCCTCCCCTCTTCCAGGCCAGCATGGGAACCCACATGGCTTCCTCTTTCCTCCACTTTTCCTCCACTCCCCACTCTATCCCTTTCTCCTCTTTCCCCATCTGCTGCACGAGCCATAAGGCTCCTATAATTCCTGGTCACTGGAGCTGCATATCATTCCAGAGCTGGTACAGCAGGCTGTTTGTTGGGATGACCTTGAAATGACCCTCTCTCTGGATCCGAGTCTCTGCGCTGGTTTAGACAGACAGACAGCTGTGGGCAGATGAAAAGCTTTCAAGTTGAAGTCAGAGGATCCTGATCCAGACACTGCTGCTCGCTACCTGGGCAAGTTGTTTGATCTCTCTGAGCCTTGAAAAATAATGCAAACCTCATAGGATGGTTGTAAGCACCAAATGAGATATCTCATAGCTTTAATTACACTTAGCATTTCTAGCATGCCTTGAAAGGTTCAAAGTATATTTACACCTTTGGATCACCTAAGGGGAGGAAAATGGGCATTTTAACTCAATTTTTAAGGAAAAAAATTTTTTAAATACCCCCAATTTAAAAACATTATGTGACTTGACCAACTCAATAATGGAGAAGGCAAGACTAAGACCCAGGTTATCAGGTTCCCACTCCAGGGCTAACTCCACCTCTCTCTCTGTAAAAGCAAGTCCTGTGGCTACAGTTTTTGTGGTAGGCCTGTTTTCCTAACACGATGGAAAGGCCACAGAACAATCAGGAAACCTTTGTTTTCACCTTTGCAGCCGCTAGATTTCAACCTGTTGGACTCCATGAAAGGACAAGCCATCCTTCATTTATATTTTGTGTCTCAGCTTCCCTCTGTCTGCCCACCAGAGCCCCTCTCATACCAAAAATGGTCAGGATTATGGAAAGCACTGGTCAAAGTCCTTTGAGATACTTAGAGATTAATTCTGGATAAGTCTCTCTCTCTCTCTCTCTCTCTCACACACACACACACACACACACACAAACACACACACACACTTTCCTAGAAACTGAGACCAGTCTAAGCTCCTGAAGGACATGCCTTTGCAAAGGCTCAGGTACATACTATTGATGAACTGTCTATTATTCAAAGCCTTGAATGAAAAGGTGAGGCATTTTTGATGGGCTATCAGTAGGTGGTGAAATTTGCTCAGCAGCAAGAAGATGACATTAAGTAAAGGGTCAGAGAGAAATAAACTATATTCTTCTGTTGACCTTGGCAAAAATGATAAAATATGAATATCATGGATGTTACACATTTTCTTTTTTTTTCTGATCATCACTTGGGACAATTAGCTAATACAAACCAGAGCAACAGAAAAACTCTCGCTTTTTCACCAGCCCTTTGACCCCTCCCCCATGGCATGACCTGGGACAGGCAGCATCCAGGCCCTCGCAGCTGAGGCCCCTCCCCACAAAGGAGAAACAGAAGGCAAAGTCAGATCTTTCTTCTCTAGCCCAGAAAGGTTGCCAGGAAGAGCTTAAGGGCCAATGTGGGGTTGGAAGCTGGGATGCATCTCCATGACAACCACCCAGGCCCAAGGCCAATTTCATCACCTGGAAACTAAATAAGACACGGATAGACGGAGGGAGTATTTGTTGGGGAGTTTGGATTCTCCTAAGGTAAGCCTGTTTGTCTGTGGGTATGTGTGTTTGTGGATGAGTGTCTGAGTAGGGTGGGTGAAGGGGAAGAAAAAAAATTGAGAGACTGGGAAATGACAAAATCAATGCCAGCTCAGTCAAGAGACTTTGCTGCCCCAGAAAGAGCCATCCAAGATGGCCAAGAAGGAGATGGGGCAGTCACAGAAGGAAAGGCAGGCTGAAGGTCCAGTGCTGAGCTGGCTGCCCAGGAGGACAGGCAGTTGTATGCTCCTAGAAGAGTCTGCAAACCACACCTGAGGTCTGGAGGGAAGGCAGTCAATGATCACACAGATAGAGGCAGAGCCCGGACCTCACCCCAGGCTTCTAACCCTCAGGCCAGAGCTCTCCCCGTTTCTTCAGTTGGCTTCACTTTCTCCTTCTCCCCTTTCACAGCCTGTCCAGGCAGCCTTTGCTCTTCAGAGGCACTTCAGTGCTACCGGCATGTTCATTTTAACCAGATTTCCCCTGCAAGGAGGCACGGACAGGGGACAGTCGCACACCATGATTTGGGTACCTTCCCAGGCACAGCTCTTCTGGGACAGACATGGGAGAACCATGAAACGGAAGGAGGTACAAATTTCACTTGCCTCGCAGTTCTTCCTTAGGTTGGTGCTGGAGGAGTGGTTTATGGGACAGGAAGTGTCAGACACACACCTGCCCACTGGTCAGCTGGAAAGGCGGGGGTGGAGGGGCCAGACTGTCCCGGTTCTGGCCCTACCACTTGCTAACTATATAACCTTGGACACATAACCTCTTTGCCTCAGTTCCCCAATCGCTAATACAAGGGTAATAACATTACCCACGTAGACCAGTGTTGCTGGAGCTCCTATAGCCTTGAGAGAAGTCCAGCTTGAGGACACAGCAGACAAACCCCAGCATGTGAGCAAGTGGATGGGAGACTGCCCATCTCTCCTTCTCATTCCAAACCTAATCTCTTCTGCTTCAGCATTTCCCAAATATTTTCCCATCATGACACACACAGTAAAGTCATATATATTTCTAGTGTGTGCCCAGGTAAACTGGAGGGTTGCTCACAAAGACAGGGGGATGGCCCCAGGGGCTCTGGCTGCCCAGGCTCCTCCCGGTGGCTCCCAGGGCTGTGTGGATCAATAGACACACTGCAACCAGGGAAGGGGGGGGCCAAGAAAGCACAACTCCCAAATAAGAGTAAGAGTGGTTAGGGAGACCCCAAACTCTGGGGCCAGGGAAATTCTGGGCACTTATCATTTAAGATTATTTGCATCAAACCCTTCCAGACAAGGGAGATAGGATTACCCTTGTGAGCTCAGGACTAGGGAAACCACCTGCGGTCTTGGGGGTAGAGGCAACCCCCTTACATTTCCTAGTCACCGTGCTATGGAAGGAAGGTGTAACGGATGATGCTTTCCCCTGTACACACTCCGGTCTGCTCATCTGTAAAATGAGGGTAACTAGCCAGGTTTCCAACGTGGAGAGATCTGCTGAGGACAACGATGGCCGTGGTGAGCCATCTATTAAAGGACCAAACATTTGAGCTTTTCTTGAAAGATTTTTTCCCCCCAAAATAAAAGAGCTATTTAGCTCTTTTTCTCCCTCTCTCTTAACGGCACCTTTCAACCCGGGAGCTGCCAAAGAAGTTCTGAGCCGGGGCTATGTATAGAAAGCACATCACTCACTACTAAAATAGAGATTGTACAACTCCCCCACACCATTTCGGGAGAGCAGGGGGAGCAACCAGGTCCAGCCCCAATGGGGGAGGGGGAGAGAGGTCAGCGAACCACTCCCCCGTGTGCAGAGGGGGTCTTACAGGGCACGCGCCAAGGGTGGGCACTGCCAGGAACTGTAGTACTTTTGTGATGGAAGGAATTCCCTCAGGGCATCTCATTCATGCTCCCGGATGCAGTTCATCATACTTGGAAAGACCTTTGGGGACAGGAAATTTGATAAATTCCCATTCCAATGCTTCACAACCCTGACAGCGAAGGAGCTCTTCCTAATAACTAGGCTACAGGCTGCTTCCCACAGTTTAAATGCAGTTTTCCTTCTGATGTCCTTAGTCGAGCTGGGGAACAGCTGGTCACCCTCCTCCACATAATAACCCCTCTTATATTGAATATGGTTATTATGTCACTCCTAGCCCTTTGCTTCTCCTAGTTAAACACACACACACACACACACACACACACACACACCCCTCCAGTTTCTTTATAGTGTCAAATGCCTTTTTTCTTTGTCCCAACTCATTCCAATCCATCATCATCTTCCTTTTCTTTTTAAAGTTTCAGTCTTTCACCTGACCTTGTTGTAAAATTGGTGGAGTACATATAAATATCATTCCTTCTGTACCAGCATCAAAATGGAGGTTGAAGTATCAGCAGTGGGGGAGGGGAAGGACCTTGTGCTGTGGGCCTACCCCCTGCAAGCTGGCTGCTTCCTCTAGATTCTCTCCATCTTCACATCACATATGAGAAGCTAAGGTTCAGAGAAATTAAGTCACTTGTTCAAGATTATCTGGTTAATAATCACCATAGCTCAGATCTGAAGTGGTCACTCACTGCTGATTAGCTCACAGACCTGTTCAGACCTATTCGCTGGGATGGCTATGAAGAAAGACAGACAATAACAAGTGTTGGCGAGGATGTGGGAAAATTGCAATTCTCACACGTTGTCAGTGGGAATGTCAATGAGGCAGCCATTTTGGAAGATGGTGTGGTAGTTTCTTAAAGGGTTAAATACAGATTTAGGGTAACATCCTCAAATTTCATGTCTGGCTATATACCCAAGAGAAATGAAAACATATGTTGATGTTAAAACTTGTACACAAACGTTGAGAGCAGCATTATTCATAATAGCCAAAAAATGAAGACATCCCAAAAGACCATCACATGAGAGCTGGATAAATAAAATGTGCTATATTCATATAAAGAAATATTACTCACCCATAAAAAAAAAAAGAATGAAGTGTGGACATATACTGCCACATGTTTGAACCTTGAAAACACTATGCTGAGTGAAAGAAGCCAATCACAAGGGACCACATGGTGTATGATTCAGTTTTTATGAAATATCTGGAACAGGCAAATCTATAGAGATGGAAGGTCCATTGGTGGTTTTCTAGGGATGGGAGGCATGGGGGCTGGGGAGGCTGGTAGCTAAGGGTTAGGGCATTTCTTCATGGTGTAATGAAAATGTTGCAAAATTGATTGTGGTGATGGTTGCACATCTCTGTAATTATGCTAAAAGCCACTGAAATGTATTCTTTACATGGGTGAACTGTGTAAAATGTGAATTATAGCTCATTAAGCCTGTTTAAAAAAGAAAGAGTGTGCTAAATCCTTGAACTCTGCTTAATAAATGTATGGGAATCCTTTACTCTCTTGAGAATTAGACCAAGGTTCCATAAAACAGGTCCTTGGATCAATTTCTGGACCGAGTTCTTAAGACTTGCCCATAGTTGGCCATTGGGAGGGAGGACCTGAGGCCCAGGAAGAAGGGAGGTGTATATGATATGAGTCTGGAGGAGTCCCACATCCATCTCCCTCAATGCCAATGGAAGGCAGCAAAGCAAACAGCAGGGGCTGTACAGGCATGAAGTGAGGCAAGCATAGGACCAAGGACGTAGAGTCCCAGTCACTTGCCATGAACCCCCTTCCCTCAGGTGGCAGAAGCCATGGTCTTTTCAGCCAGAAGCTCTGAAGAGAAAGGAGTGTCCATCTCCCTTTCACTCCTGTCTCGCTCTGTCACTCCTCAGAGCTTCAGAGAAAGAGAAAGAGGAGGCAAAAAAAGAAGGGAAGAAAAGAGCATGCCGAGACCAGTTGGAAAATAAAAGGGGGCCAATTCCCTCTTATTAAGCCTGTTATTAGGCTGTGAATCAAATTAAACCACAGGGCTTTCCACTTACAGAGTGCTATTTTAAGGCTTATTAGACTGTATTAGGATTGGCATACATTCCCACTGACATAGTACTGGCCTTTAATTGGATTTGAGGGTGAGGAGGCTGCTTTCAGCTGCATAGGCCCCTGCATGGGAGACTTGGCGCTCTCCTCCCGGCATTCCCGCTTCCCCTGCTGGCGGCCCTCTGAGAGCCAAGCGGGGCCTGTGACCCATTCAGATCCCAAACACAGCTGTCCTCTTCCTCTTCCTCTTCCTCCTGTTTCTCCTCCTCCTTTGATAACCTACCCAGAGGCCCAGCGGGCCCCTCCCGCAAACAGGAGCACCCATTACTGACAGATGCCATCTCTCTCGTTCTCAGAGCTGCGGGCACCCCCAAAGCTGGGCCGCAGACGACTGTCTGATGCAGGAGATGAGTCCCAGAGAGAGAGAGAGAGAAACAGAGAGAGAGAGAAAGAAACACAGAGAGAGAGAGGCAGCTTCAACTTTTCTGGTTCCAGGCAGCTGTGGACCTAAAGGCCGAGCCACAGTGGAATATGGGGTTTTTCATATAGAGCTGAAGAAGAGGGGGATTTGATGGCCTTGGCCTTCGAATCTCGTCCCCTTGCCTACCCCAAACACACTTGCTAGACTTTGGGAAGTAGCTCCCCCTGGTCAGTCCCTGTCTGCACCTCAGGGGCAGGTGGTTGAGTCTGAGGTGGAAGAAAGGTGGAAAGGAGTCCACACACGGCATGGGGAGATGAGCATTCACGAATGTTCACTGAGCAGGTAGTGGGTTCCAAACACCCAGAACAGTGCTCTACAGGAACTTCCTTCTTTTATCCTTTGCAATTTCTGGTGAGGAGTAGGAATACAAAGCAGTAAGTCCCATGGTCAAGCCTATGGCTTCTGGGGTCAGACGGACCCATGCCTACCACCAGGCCATGTGATCAACTTCTTGGAACTCCTTTGTTCCAAATGGCAACACCCCTTTCTTCCACTTCCAGGGTTGACTTGAGAATTGAGAGAATGCAGGTAACTGTGAGTGTATGTCTTAATAACATTAGTGCCTCTCCTTTGCTTGAACGATTTCAACTATTTCTTCCAAAAGGCATCATAACAGTAACAGACCTCACCAGTCAAGTACATTACAAAATAATGTTGGGAAGAGAAATGTCTTAGTACACAGACAAGTATGTATGAAATACCACTTCCCAAAATATTGCTCAAACATGAAAAAAAATCCAAAATTCCTTAAGATTTTCCACTAATATATGTGAACATCGCCTGCTCCCACTTGCCAAGATGCTTCTTGGCTTTCCTTTGATGTCTTCAATTTCCACACTTGTTTTTAGCTCTTCTGCCAAAGCCATGTGCTTGTTTATTTTTACTACATTTTTATGACGTTTCTGCTATAGCAATAAGTTTTGCATTATTAGTTTTATCAAATAACAGAATGTCTGGTTGGCTGGCAGAGATTTATTGGCTGGGATTTTATGGCTCCATCACAGAATACTTTTCATGATTACTTTCTAAGTTGTTCTTAGATCCACTCTTAAATATGTGTTTATGCCCTTATTAACTCACATTTAAAGGCTAATTGTTATAGTATAAACTTAGCATCAGTGTGATGCCAATTGCTATAATCTTATCATTATTACTTAATTACAGGTGTGTGCACTTGGTTCTATGTAACGGATGTATGTCGGAAAAGTTACTTGTCAATCTAATATCTACAAACGGAATCTCTTTCCGTTCACTAGGTATTCACTAGGAAGCTTCCCTCCCATACATATTGTCACACCTTAAAATATCTGTTTGGCAAGGGCAGTGTTTT
This sequence comes from Hyaena hyaena, assembly GCF_003009895.1. Lineage (NCBI taxonomy): Eukaryota > Metazoa > Chordata > Mammalia > Carnivora > Hyaenidae > Hyaena > Hyaena hyaena. The sequence continues at coordinate 5,185,424 of NW_024080640.1, forward strand.
TGGGATACTGAATTTCCTGAAACTGAAGGGAAACCTTATTACAAAACAAAGAAATAGACGAGCATGATCTCAGCTCTGCAATTTGTAGCTTCCTCCACCGTTCTTACTTGAACCAATATGTCTATGAATGACTTGGCTCTATTGGAGAAGCAGAGAAAGCATGTGTTTTGCACCCCGCCCCATTAATCAAGGGGAGAAACTGAGGCAGAAAGGCAGAGAGTATCTTGGTTGGCCTTGTGGTTGGGTACCTGCTGCTCTGCTCTCTGCAGGGAAGGCCCTCTTACTTGGGCATTCACCAGGACTGCTGAGCATCTTGGGAGCTTTGCATCTCCTTGGTGTCTGTGCTCTTTTCATGTCAGATCTGTCTCCCTCATGGAGCCTGAGCCCCGGGGGTTTTCTCTTCCCCAACCCCAACACATGTCCTCATTGCTCACTGACCCCCAGAGAGATCCACATCAGTAGGAGTGGGGACCTCTTGGAATGTTCCCCCAAGGGAACATCAAAGGAGAACTGTCCTGCTGGGATTGGATTAATGGCATCTGAATCATTACAGCCAGAACTGTGCACGCTTGCAAGCTAGGGGCACTGGCAGAATGTGTGTGTGTGTGTGTGTGTGCGCATGCGCGTGCATACGATGAGTCCATGCATAGCAAGGGGTTTAAGTCACGAATGAGCTTGAGTCCACAAACATGTATTGTATCATTGTGGACTCATGGACTTCATAATTAAAGCAGGACGAGTTTTTATTTGAAACCCACTGGGATCAAAAATCATTTTAGGGCTCAGTTATCTAGACTTGAAGTGCTTTATATTCACATTTTACTGTTCTGCCACTACAGCTTTGCTTTTCCCATCAGGGAATAGAATATTCAGATGGTGGAAGGTGGTAGCTAGAGTCTTTAATAAAAATAACGTTTATCAGAATACACTGTCAGCATTGTTTAGCACTAACGTGTGTAGGTTATAGATGTAGGGACAGGCTGCTTAGTGCACGGCTCTGTGGGTGTGTTTGTTTATATACTTATGTGTGCGTCCCTAGCATACCCCTTCTCTGCAGATGGCTTTAATTAATCTGGGCAAGGAAAGCTATTGGAGAGGGATTCTTTGCCTTCAAAAGGGAAGAAGTTCTAGCCCCTCCCTTTGCTTAGCAACCAGCACGTACAGATGCGGCAAACGCAGGGAACTACAGAAGTGGTCTGAAGCCCCACAAAGGCCTCCCGGGAGGCAACTTGCTGACGGCCCCAGGAAAGCGTGGAGAAGGCACCCGAGTTCCTTGTCAACACTGGCACGGTTCTAGGATGCTTCTCTGAGTGCCTTTGAAACAATGATCGCAAAAGATGAGGCAAATGCATGCCTTCTCTACTGGACATAGTATGGGGGTAGTCCAGGACCCTCCTCTGCAGGACACCCCCACCCATGACCATTAAAGGAAGGTCTTGGTGGCAGGCAGGACCCAGTGTCCTCGCTTTGGAGGCAGACAGAGCCAGATGCTCCCGCTTCTTGCTTCTGATCATAAGAGCCTTGGGCTGGTCAATGAAGTCTTGTTTCCAAGACTTTGGAGCTCCAGTAGTGACACACATGGAAGAATGGTTAGAAACTGTTCAGGATGGACGTAGTGAGTCACAGTGGAGACCGCATGTCCTGCAGACTGTTCTTACTAAAAGATGGCCATCACATTTCCACCGCCAGGGTGCCTGATTCCTGTACTTCATCCAAGACTGTTCATCCAGCTACTCATCAATTCTGGGAGGCCCTGATATCCTTCCCCATAAATTCTCCTTTTGATTAAGATAACCCAAGTCAGTCTCTGTTAGTTGCAACTGAAACATCCTAACTGATAAATCCCCAAGACAGCTGACGTCAGATTTCATTACCGGCTATGAGCAAGAAATGCACCCAATCGTCTCCATTTCCATATAACATTCAGATAAATGAGACCATCAAGTGCTTGGCAGACTCTTTCATTCATTCATCCATTCAATTAGCGCTAACTAGGTGCCTGGCACTGTTCTAGGTACAAGAGATACAGCAACGAATAAGAGAACATCAATGTTTTCATGATGTTTATGTCTTGGTCGAGAATAGGAGAGACAAACAATCACAAACAGGCAGATAAATAACTCCTGTGTCACGTGTTCGTAAGTGCTGTGAAGAAGAAAGGAACCCAGGAAAGAGGAACAGAGAGTGCTGGGGATAGGGTGTGGTGGCTTTATAAAGTGGGGCTACAGAAGGCTTCTCTGATGAAGTGGCTTTGGGACTTGCAGGGAGGAAGGGAGCTGGTTGGGCAGACATGGGGGAGAGAGAGTCCCTAGAACAGGGAACCAAAGATGCAGGGACCCTGTGGGAGCCTGATGTGTGCTGAAGAAATAGCCAGGAAGCCATGTTGGAGACTACAGACCAGGGGGGAACATGGTAGGAGGTGAGCTTGGAGAGAGCAGGAAGTTGCTGGGGGAAGGACCTCCAGGTGTAGGAAACCTGGGTTTTACACAAAGCAAGTTGGGAAGCCACTGGAAGATGCCGATCGCTAGAGCAACACGATCCCACTGATGTTTTAAAGGGTATCCTCTAGTTGCTATACTGAGAATAGACTTTGGGGTGGGGTAGGGGAATAAGCAAGGAAACCAGTGAGGAGGCCACAGGCCTAGGTGATGGGGTTGCTCTTAACTTAGCTGGAGGAGACTGGGAGGAGGGTGGGGTTTTACAGAGAAATCAAAGGTGTGATGTTAAGCATGTTAAGTCTGAAATTATTAGACTTCCAAGCAGAGATGCTGAACAAGCATATGGGTATAAGTGTGGAATTCAAGGAAAAGATATGAGTGGAGATGTGATTTGGGGAACCACCGATGTCTACATGGTGTTTGAAGACAAGGAAGTAAATGAGCCCTACTAGGTAGTGAGATAGAGAAAAGAAGAGATCCAAGGATAAGGAGCCTGGCACTCTAGCAGAGAGGTCTAAGAAGGAGCAACCAGGTAGAGAGAGAGGGAAGGAGGAGGAGAAGGAGAAGGAGAGAGAGGAAGGGAGAGGAGAGGAAAAGGGGGAAGGAGAGGGGAAAGTGAGAGAGAACAAGGGGAAACAGAAAGAGAGAGAGACTCCTTGAGGCCAAGAAAGAAAAGTGTCTGAAGAAAGAGGGGGTAAGATTTCAAATAAGCAACTAAACTTACACCCCAAGATACTAGAAAAGGGAACAAACCAAGCCCAAAGTTAGCAGAAGGAAGGAAATAATAAAAATTAGAGCAGAAATAAACACAAAATAGAGAATAGGAAAAAAATCAATGAAACTAAGAAATAATTTTTTAAATGATCAACAAAATTGGCAAACCCTTAGCTTGACTAAGAAAAAAACCTCAACTAAATAAAATAAGAAATGAAAGAGGAGACACTACAACTGATGTCACAGAAATACATAGGATCATAAGAGACTACTATGAACGATTGTACATCAACAAATTGGATAACCTAGAAGAAAAAGATAAATTCCTAGAACCATAAAACTTACTATGACTCAATCATGAAGACAGAAAATCTGAAAAGACCTAGAATTAGTGTGGAGATTGAATCAGTCATCAAAAACCTCCCAATAAAGAAAAGCACAGGAGCAGATGGCTTCACCAGAGAATTCTACTAAACATTTAAAGAAGAATTAATGCCAACCCTTCTCTATATTCTTCCAAACTATTGAAGAGGAGGGAACACTTCCAAACTCTTTTTATGAAGCCAGCATTACTCTGATACCAAAGCCAGACAAAGACATAATAAGAAAATGAGGGACCAACATCTTTGGGTGAGTAAAGATGCAAAAATCCTCAAAAAAAAATTACTAGCAAACTGAATTCAACAGCACATTAAAAAGATTATGCACCATGACCAAGTGGGATTTAGTTTATGGGATACAAGAATGGTTCAACATATAAAAATTAATAACTGCGATATATCACATTAGTGGAATTAAGGTTAAGAATCTCATAATCATTGCAATAGATGCAGAAAGAGCATTTGGCAAAAGTCAATGCCCTATCATGATAAAAACACTCAACACACAAGGGATAGAAGGAAACTATCTCAACATAATAAAGGCTGATATATGACAAAGCCACCACTCACATCATACTCAATTGGAAAAAATGGAAAGCTTTTCTTCTAAGATCAAGAATGAGGCAAGAATGCCTACTCTCACCACTTCTATTCAACACAGTACTAGAAGTCCCAGCTAGATCAACTCAGCAAGAAAAAGAAATAAAAGCACTCAAGTTAGAAAGGAAGAAGTAAAACTATCTCTATTTACAGATGACATGATTTTTTTAAATGTAGAAAAACTCTGAAGACTCCACAAAAAAGGTTAGGACTAATAAATGAATTTAGCAAAGTTGCAGAATCAACAACAAATCAACATACAAAATTCAGTTGCATTTCTATACACAACAGCAAACTATCTGGAAAAAAAAAAGGAAAACAATCCCACTTATAATAACATCAAAAAGAATAAAATACTTAGGAATAAACTTAGCCAAAGAGGCAAAAGGCTTGTGTGTGCGTGCGTGCGTGTATGTGTGTGTGTGTGTGTGTGTGTGTGTGTTATATACACAGATGCATGGTAAGGGCATTATGGTAAGTGAAAGAAGTCAGAGAAAGACAAATATTGTACAATCTCACTGATGTGAAATCTAAAGAAAAACAAGCTCATAGATACAGAGAAGAGAGGCAGGTATAGAATGGGTGAAGAGAGACAAATGGTACAAACTTCCAGGTGAAAATAAAAAGTCATGGGATGTAAGTTACAACATGGCAAGTAAAAAATATTCATTGCATATTTGAAATTTGCTAATAGATTAAATCTTAAAAGACCTCATCACAAGGGAAAAAATGCTGTATCTATATTTGGTGATGAAAGATAACCAGACCTTTCATCATGGTGATTATTTCATATTATATACAAATTTGAGCCATTATTTTTTTAAGTTTATTTATTTTGAGAGAGAGTGAGCAAGCAGGAGAGGGGCAGAGAGAGAGAGGGAGAGAAAGAGAATCCCAAGCAGGCTCTGCATTGTCAGCATAAGTCCTGCATGGGGCTAGAACTCACGAACCATGAGATCATGGCCTGAGCCAAAACCAAGAGTTGGTTGCTTAACCAACTGAGCCACTCAGGCTTCCCATGAACCGTTATTTTGCATACCTGAAAATAATGTAATGCGGTATGTCAATTATAATTCAATAAAAAGTGCTTCAAATCAGGCCAAAAAAGAAAAGGTGGGATTTACATAATATGGAATATTATTCAGCTTTTTTTTTTTTAAGAAGGAAATCCTGTCATATGCTTTAACATGGGTGAACCCTAAGGACATTATGCTAAGTGAAATAAACCAGCCATAGGACAGAGAGTGCATAATTCTTCTTATACGAGGTATGCAAAGTAAAAGCAGAAAGCAGAAGGGTGGTCACCATAGGTCAGGAGCCAGAGGAAAGTTGCAGGGGGTGGTAGCTGGTCAATGCACATTGAGGTTCCAGTCATGCAAGATGAAAATGCTCTAGAAGTCTGCTGTACGACATTGTGCTTCTAGTTACCAACACTGTACTGCACCCTTATAAATTTGTTAATAGGCTAGATTTCATGTTATATGTTTTTTTACCACAATAAAAAAACAAAATTAAATTTCAAAAGGAGGGGGTACTCCTCTTGTTAAGTGGTAGAGTAGTAGAGAGGTAGACTGGGGTACTGACAAATGATCCCAGCACAACAGCAGACAATGGACACAGGGTTTGCAGGGAGGAGTGGGGAGAGGTCCAGAGATAGGAGAGCCAGAAGAAAGTTATTTGATGTCCCTTATTCATGTGCACTAACAGAATCAAGACTTCCAGTCCTCAAAAGCCACTTTACAAAAGGAACATACTTTACTAATAGTGGGGGAAGATATTTTGAGCTGGATCTTCTTAGAAACTCTACCTGATGGATAAGTGTCTCATTTTCCTTCCCAACTGTGCCTCCCAAAGGGCTGGTTTCTCTCTCCCAGTACTCAAGTGTGAATGCTGGAAGCTTAGACTCGGCTGTTTGTATAAATCGTGAAGTTGGGTTTATGACAATTTAATCAGCAGCATTAATAATGTCACCTAAGCTTAATGATACCAATTATAACCATGGTAAACATTGCTGAGCAGCTTATAAACAGTGATATTAAAGATGAACTTCCTGCGTTCGGTCAATGCTGTTTTTAAAAAACAAAAGTAGAAGGGTTCATGTTTTACATAGTCTCATATTCTCACTCCTACTATGAACCAAGAACACGACATAAGGGCAAACCATTGCAAGGGAGTAGCCCTGTTCTTTTCTTTATCACCCGTAGCTGTTTTGGCTGCTTTGCAAACACAGATCTAAGTCTACTGCTGCCCGAGACCATAGCGGAAGTAAGACCCAGGCGAGGGCATTATAGAAGTGATCACCCAGGAACAAAGACTGGATAATTATTCTGGCCCAGGAAATATTGGTTCTACATCCTGAGAAGTCCAGAGGCAAGCAAAGGGGATTTTTAAAGGTCAAACAGAACCTTTCAAAGCTCTAACTCAAACAAAACATCAGGGGCAGGATTGAATTAGAACTGCTTATCTCTATGTGGGGCTCTTATAGGAATGATGGTGGCCAACCTTTTTTTTTTTTTTTTTTTCTAACACATGTCAGAGAGTCAAAAGTGCTCCATGAGGGATTCACATTAGAGAATAAAGAAGACAGGAGCGTGGGAAAAGATTGCCAAGAAGAGTTGGTAAATCCACCTGTTTCCGAGGATGCTCACCCAATAGGCATCATCCTTGCTTATGAGAGATGTAGTGCCCATATGGACAGGGATGGCAGGGAAGGGATTTTTGGTTACCTAGAAGCCTCAAAATTTACTTTTTTCTGGAGACACCTCCATCTAAAACCAGAACTCCCTAGCCTGTGTTTAATGCCACCTCAGGGAATGACGATTTCTGCAGAAGACACACAGGTCAACAGAGGAGGCTGTTTGTGAGATGGATGTGCCTAGCTGTTGGCATGCCTGTGACCCATCACAGTGTGCTGAGTGCAAAGTCCTGTGCTCTGCCTGTCTCCTGTCCTCCCTCTTTGCTTCACCTCCCTTCTCACCTTTGTAATCCTCTTCACAAAGGGCTTCTTTCACCTTCCCCTGGTGGTCAGGAGTGTATGACTCAAGCAAAGTGGCCCTTATGCAGGGTCCCAGCCCAGTGGGAGTGACCCCAGGGCCACTGTGTCAAATAGCTCTTGAGGACACAATTCTTTCCTTCTCTGTAAATAATGTCCCCTTGGAGTTGTGCAGTAGCCTGGCCCCGAGTCCACGTCCAGTTCGGAGCCTTAAGATACCAAGGCTCCAAACTACCTGCCTTTTGGTGTGTTGTCTCTTCACCCAGGTTACCAGGAAACCTTCAACATTTCATCTCAGGCACGTGGGAGGATCAGCCAGAGCTTCTGACATTTCATCTCATCTCAGGCATGTGGGGGGCCCAGAACGTTTCCCAAGAAATAATTAAGGGCTTCATATCTCCCTGGGCATTGAATTCATAGAGAGCCGGCCTTCTCTTTGCCTCTACACAAACCTTCTCAGTCTGAGATCCCCCATGACAGCAGATTCTTCAGGGGGAGTTTACCACAGTGTTTGGAAATTGCATTGTGTGTTTTTATAGATTTGCGCATAGGCCTGGTGGTCTTGGAACTCTGCAGGCAACTCTAATAAATAAATAACAGTGTTTGGCTGAGCACTGGGCAGAGTTATGTAAAGACTTTTCTTAGGCCTGAGTCAGAGAAAGGAATTACAGAGAAATCCACACCAGAGAGCAGGACACAGAGCACTCCACAGAGAGGGAAGGACAGCCACCTCAGTGGAGATGACGATTTATGACCAAGATTCAAATCCCATTGCTACCACGAACTTGTGTTTTAGATTCCAAAATAAAGTCTTTCTGCATCTACATGGCATCAACCATCTGGAAGGGGATTGAGAGGTTTATTTAATTATCCATATATTTTGAAATATGGGAATCCTTTCTTTTTTTCCATTTCCAATTTAACCCAGATGTTTGTCATCTGTAGAAATTATCTGCCACTCAGGTTTCTCATTTGAAAACCTGGGGGGGGGGGGCGAGGGCAGGATTCGAGCTCAATTATCTAACAGGGATGCCCTTTATATTAACAAGTGACCCTGAAGCCCCAGCCGCCACGCGCTCGGAAGAACACATCTTTCCCATACAACGAGACAGCAGTGGGGTCTCTAAATATAGTAGCAACTGGTCAAATAATTTGGGGGAGAGTTGGTGGAGAAAACTAAGCAAGGGAATGATTGTGTTTTATTAAATTCTCTGGAAGCAATTAGCCTTACAGGATCTTCAGGTGTGCTGACTTCAGAGTCCAGGCCATTATTTCCTCACAGCTAATTTCTTAACACATGGGTTCATACAACAACTATGAGCTTGATGCCTACTATATGACTGGAGCTCTGGTAGGTGCTAGAGATAAGTGGTGAAAACATACTTTTCTTCTTTTTTTAAAAATGTTTATTTACTTTCTTAATTAAAAAAAAATTATGCTTATTTATTTGAGGAGGGGAGGGGCAAAGAGAGAAGGAGACACAGAATCTGAAGCAGGCTACAGGCTCTGAACTGTCAGCACAGAGCCCAACATGGGGCTTGAACCCACAACCTCTGAGATCATGACCTGAGCCTAAGTCGGATGCCCAACTGACTGAGCCACCCAGGTGCCCCATAATGTTTATTTATTTTTGAGAGAGAGAGAGAGAGAGAAAATGAGAGTTGGGGGTGTAGAGAGAGAAGGGACAGAGGATCTGAAGTAGGGTCCATGCTGACAGCGGAGATCCTGATGGGGGGCTCAAACCCACAAACTGTGAAATCACAACCTGAGCTGAAGTTGGATGCTTAACCGCTTAACAGACTGAGATACCCAGGCACCCCCCCCCCTTTTTTTTTACTTTTACAAATGAGTAATTACAATTGTGTAAATTCTGTGATGTCAAGCTGAAAGAAACCAGGACTTCGAATGAGCTTGGGTGGGCATGTTCTTATCGGTACACCTGGGTGGCATCGCTCAGGGACAGAGCAGGCGAGCTAAGGCTTGAAGAGTGACATGGAAGAGGGGCCGAACAAGGCATGGCCTGGAGTAGCCAGGATCTTGCTGGCCACACAAGTGGCATTTGGTTTGACCATGAATGCAGTAAGAATCCACAGAAAGGTTTAGGATCAGAGAGAGGTCTAGGATCAGAATCATAAGGTCTGGACTCTAGACCCAGCTCAACAGCTTAACCAGTCAGGTAGCCCTAAGAAAGCCACTGGGCCTCCCCAATTTCTGTCCTCTCATTTATGAAAGACTAACACAAATAGATTCAATCTTGAGGCTGGAGGGTACTCCAGATGTTGTTGTTGTTGTTGTTGTTGTTGTTGTTGAATCCAGCTCCCTCCTAGTTCTGAAGGAAAAAATCAAGTATTCTAATCCCCATTCTGTCTGCTTTGACTGAAGCAGTGATCAAAAGAAATAATGCATGCAAATACATTTTGTAAAATAAAGGATTATATATACCTAAGATGATATTATGACTATCAGTGTGATTATTTCTGACTTCTTCCATCCTGGCCACAGACTCACACATCTCAGTGTCCCTAAGTACCAAGACCAGAGAGAAAAATGGAGCCATGCCTGCATATACATATGTATGTATATACATCTGTGTCTGTGTCTCTTTATCTCATTATCTAGATCTGGAAAGAAAAGAGGAAAGAGAGTTGGAAGACTGGCTGCAGCTCTACAGCATTATTTACAGGGAGGGGGCACTCCTGGAAAAAGAAAAAACAATTGCTGCATCCCCATGGGAGCAGTGACCTAATCAAGATGTATAATTATCTGCCTTATCTAAATGAAAGCATCATTTGAGAAACAGTAATGGGCCTCGGTGTGGCTTCAATTGCTATATAGTTCTCAATTGCTATGGAGTTCTCATTTGCCATGGAGTTCAGCAGCTGAAGGGTAATTATAATGTTTAACAAATATATTCCCTTTAGGGACCTGATGTTAAAGACACAACATCTCTTCTCTCATCCTGCCAAATTACAGCTCTCAGGACCATTGCTATCTACCTCCCCAAATCATGAGTGCCTTTTCCTCTTTGGCTTCCCTTTCTGCTGGTCGGCTGCTCAGACCACATGGTTTCAGAGGGCATGGGAGAAATCAAGGTCAGGACCTCAAGGTGCACCTGCAGCTCATCTATAAATATATATGAGCCTTCCTGCTATCCCTCAGACCTTCCTAATGAACTCCAAGAAGGCTTGGGAGAATATGCTCTGTCTGCCAGGTCCCAGGCGATGCCAAGGTAAAACACTGTGCCGATGAAAACAGAGGTGAAAGGTAAAAGACTGTGCAGATCATTTTTAGGGTGAATCCCTAAAAGAGATCAGTGATACTCAGTTACTTCTCAGGACTATGAGACTAAAAAGTGGTGGTGCAGGGAGAGGGAATCCTGATTTTTTTCGTTCTTTCATAGGAACACTGAATACTCTTGACAGGCTTAGCAATGGCTCTCAGAATTAAATGATGCCTCTCTCAACCAAAAAATAAAAATATAAAAATGACTAGCTTTGGAAGAGGAAAGCCAAACCTGCATAAAAGTACTGCAGAGTGGCCAGTGCCTCAGTCCACACTGTGGCTTAGCACACGGCATGAGGTATGCTAGAAGAGGGAGATGGTGGGCATTGCTCCCAATGTTCTGCTGACTTTGGCAAGCACAGCCCTGCACACCTGTCCTTGTGTAGCGCCTCCCCCTCTAAGTCAGTCTGCTGAGTGTGTACTGTTTGAGGACAGGAGCCACACCTACCATATTTACCTTGTACCCCCCCATGGCTGGCCCTCATCCTAACCGTGCATTGTTGCTCATTAAGTGTTTGCAAAACAAATGCTAAATGGGGCAAAGAGGTGAGTAAATGTATTACTGTGAGCTGCCTGATGGCCTGTTCCGAGAACTGGCCTTTATATGGATGGTCACCGATGCCATCCCCTACCCCACGGAGTCAGCCATAATGAGCCCCAGGGGGGCGTGTTGCTGCTATACTTTAGCGATGAACTTGAAGGGTACCTTCCAGGGAGAGGAGGGAGGACCTGGGAGAAAGAGAAGTGTTCCAAGCAGGTGTAAGGCAGAGATGGCAACCATGTGGGCCATTCGCTGTGCTATCCAATGATGGAAGGCCCCCGTGGGCCCTTGATGCCTGGTGTGGGCACTCACTGGCTCGAGCACAGAAACCCACTCATGTGCCCACCTTAGATGCCTTGTGAGCTCACAGTAAATGATGGATGGATTGATTTGTGTATTGGGCCTTTTATTTATTTTGTCCAAAGTGACGGATGAATTTAGTAGAGAGGGGAGGAGAGAAGGGGCTTGGGTTTGGAGAACAGTCTGTCAGCTGCAGAGTGGCTGAGCCAGCTTCCAGTTATTAGCTCTGAAAATAAAATTTCTCTCCAGTCCTTACTCCTTTGTTGGGAGAATATTTTTTCCAACCACATTAATAAAAACCAATAATAACAAATGTGGCGAGTGGGACAGGAGCAGGAGGCGTTAGGGTAGGAAAAGTGAATGCAGCAAGGACTTCGTTTTACAGAATCAGTTCTGTGCCCCCTGAGCACTTTGATTAAAGCCATGGGACGTAAATCAAAGCTATTGAAAGGAAAAATAAAAAGATGTCTGAGAACAATTTGGTTTGCTGGAGTTTTCCCTCCTGTATTCCATTATGATGGGGAGGGTGAAAAAAAAAAAAAGAATCCTATTTGGACCTCTTTTGATCTTTCAAAGTAAAGAAGAACATTAGAGAAAGAAAAAGAAGAAAGGGAAATTGACACCAATCTTGTTTCCTTTCTTTTCTTCACTTGTGTCAATAACTCAACTGGAAATGAAGTAGGGTCTGAGCAGCTATTGAGTCCAGGCTTCTCACAAATAGAAACCAGGAGCTTGTAACAAAAGGGAGTTCAAAAGGCCAGTAGGTCACCAAGGACCCTCTCTCAGTCACAGATCCTGTCCCCTCCCCTGGTCCCCACGTAAAGCATGAGACAGAGGTCTTGGTTGCATGGTCAAGTCAGACCACGGTGGGAGGAATAGGTGATTGAGAGGACTTCAATTCATAGTTCCATCTTGAATGGATTCTCTGCAGAGCCACCTGCAGGAAGGGATGCTCCCTATGATGCAGGGCTGCTACGCTGATCTTGAAGAGGTGGCTGGAGGCAGTATTCAAATAAGACAAGGCTGCAAGCACTTGACTCATTTCTGGGCTGGGAACCTGTATAACTAGCATTCCTGTTCTCTGCAGAAAGCTCCTGCCCTTCTATACCAATCTCTTGCATCTTCAAAACTTCCTACAGGAATGGGGCACCTAGACTAAGAAATGAATACAAACACTAGAAGTTCAGGGATGAGAAGTAAGCTGCCACCTGCCTGCATAACTCTGACTGATTGGTAGTAACTGCCTGGAGGGCTATGTTAAGAGTGATTCTGAGGTCCAATGTGAATTTCATCTAAAAAAGTGTGGTGATCTATTAACTGATATAAATAGGGGTGGAAGAGGGGCGCCTGGGTGGCTTAGTCGGTTAAGCGTCCGACTTTCGCTTAGGTCATGATCTCGCGGTTGTGGGTTCGAGCCCCGCGTCGAGCTCTGTGCTGACTGCCAGCTCAGAGCCTGGAGCCTCTTTCGGTCTGTGACTCCCTCTCTCTCTGACCCTCCCCTGTTCACGCTGTGTGTCTCTCTCTCTCCTAGAAATAAATAAAAAAAAAACATTAAAAAAAAATAGGGGTGGAAGAAAGCACGGGTACCACATGCCATGGATATGCCATCCCTAGTACATTGACAAGAGCACCAGATGTGGAGTCAAAGGCCCATGATCCATGACCTTAGGAAAGACAATTTTCTGAGCCACAGGTGCCCTATCATTAGAAATAATACGAATGGCATGAAAATTGACATTTGTATATTGACTTTGCAATTTGTGAAACATGTTCAAGTATGTTATTTCTTTTTTATTATGGTAAATTATATAGCATAAAATTGACCGTTTTAACAAATTTGCAAGTGTACAGTTCAATGGCATTAAGTGCACTCACACTGCTCTGCAGTCCTCACCACCATCCCTCTCCAGAACATTTTCATCCTTCCAATCTGAGACTCCGTACACAGTAAGCACTAACGCCCCATTCTCCCCACCCTCCTGCCACCATTCTACTTTCTGTCCATAAGAATCTGACTACTCTGGGTATCTTATAAAAGTGGAACCACACAATATTTGTCCTTCTGTGTCTAGCTTATTTCACTGAATATAATATCCCCAAGGTTCATCCATGTTGTAGCAGGTATCAAAAATTCCTTCCTTTTAAAGGCTGAATACTACTCCATTATCTGTATACAGCATACTTTGTTTATCCATTCAGCTGTTAATGGACACTTGGGTTGTTTCCACCTTTTGGACATTGTGAATAATGCTTCTATGAGCACAGGTGTACAAATGATCTGTTTAAGTCTCTGCCTGCAATTCTTTTGGGTATATACCCAGAAGTAGAATTGCTGGATCATATGGTAGTTCTGTATTAATCTTTTGAGGAACCACCGTACTGTCACTATCTCTTCTAACATTTCAATACTTCATGGAATGCTTTATGGAGAGGTTGAAAGATCACAAGGAAACAAAGGCTGATGAAACTCCAGCTGAAGCTGGCCAGGTATGGCCCAGGCCTGGCCAAGAGCATGTGACAAACTCCCTTCCCTTGCTGCTGCTGCCCAGGCTGTGGTTGGCAGGCTGTTCTGCTCCAGCAGAGTGCCAGGAAGGAGAAACAACAGCTTGATCCCATCCGCCCTGCCACCCGCTGGTATGTGGAGGGCATGTGGTCCCTGAGCCAGGACCAGTGCACTAGCGGGAAAGAACATTCCACTCGTTGGCAATAATGTTTCCCTTGGCAGGGGGGAATGCTCAGATACTGCCTCTTGGAACAGAGACCCAGGCATGGGAAGGGTAAAGGGGAGGGAATGTTGGGGAAGGATGGGCAGCCATGGTGGGAGGAAGCCATTAGCATTTTTGTTGCGACATATTTATGTTCAGATCTTGTCATGTGGAGCAAATAACAGGATATTCTGATACAGATACTCAGCTTTCAAATAATGGGCTAAAAAGAAAGAAATGCTACTGCCTTTCTTTGTTCCACAAAGGCCTTGCAGCTGGCGAGATCAGAGCCAGCCCGCCAGAGTACAAAGCTTTGGAGTTCTTGTCCCCCTGTGACGGGGCAGCGATTTAATGCCAGCTCATAGCCATTAAGAGGCTGAGCTTCCTGGACACGTCCCATCCCAGAATGCCACTGGCATCTGGGAGTGATGATTAGCTTGAGGGTCTCTTTCCATCTTCATAAAGTTGTCTAGAAATCACTGGACTTAACAGGGCCCACTAAGGGTTATTTAGTCCACACTCCTGCCTAGAAGAGACCTTAGCAAAATCATCACAAACCGTAGGAATTTTTCACACTACCAAAAATTCCCATTCTGTGGTCTTGCTCTGGGGATGTGGAGAAAGGTGGTTTCTTTCCTCGCTGTCTTCATAGTTAAACGCTGTGGTTAAGCAGGCAGTCTCTGGGATTTGACAAACTCAGGTTGACTCTCAGGACTGACATTTACTAGTTTGTAAATTTAGGGAGTTACGACAATTACTACATTGCCTAATCCTCACATTCCTCATCTGTAAACTGGAGATAAACAAGAATGCCAGTCTTATCTCATTGAGCGATAGATATGAGGTGCCTGGCATGCAAGAGCACAATGTAAGCGATGAATGATATATCTTTCCCGGTGGAGCCACCACCTTGGGGAACATACCCAGAACCCCTTTCGATGGACGCCCACCTATGTGGCTATCCTTCCTCACACACGCCCTTTGGGGGCTCAGTTTCATCTCTCAAATGAAGGTCTGCATAAATTAATTTCTAGAATGCTCTATAGTTTCATGGATCTGCAATTCTGGGATTACAGCTGATGGGATACAAGTACCAGGAAGGGAAAGACGAGCATTCCCATGAGGCAGAGGGTAAAAATGGAGCCCAAAGATAGGGCTGTTGACATCCAGGCTGTAGAGGAGGCAGCAGCAGCAAGGAAATATTTCTTCTGCCAAGTCCTCTTAAATAGAAACCTGTATCACTAAGGCGATTGTCGAAACTCTATTCCTTTGAGAACTTAAAAACTGAGTTAGCAGAGCACACTGCAAGGAAGAAAGCTAGTGTCCTGCTGCCTCTCTCTCCTATCACTAATCACAGGAGGGAGCTTCCTTCAGCTTCCCAGTCCCCTGGGTGCCTCCCTATCTCTCAGGGAGCTTGGCGACTCCTGAAGAGGAACAGCTCCATTAGTTAGAAGCCGTGAACCTGTCTCAGAGATGACTGTCTGGTTACGGGGAGCTTCACACTGAGAGAATTTGGAAGAAATCTGTAATCCAAGGATGAACCCAGAGGAAATGGTGAGTCTGACCCCTTGCTCATTGTGCTCAGAGCCCTATAGGATACGGCTCAGTACCTGGAGGAGTCCTCACTTCTTTTCTCACTTTCTGGACTAAGAAGGCTGGTGTTTTAGAATAATAGGCCCTATGCTTTCTAGGCCTCAGGGTTTCCTACCTTCTCAAAGAGACAGAATTAAATAAGAAGTAATCTCTTTCTCTCCATCCAACCTCCAGCTTTCTAGGACATCAGGAGCCACCATTTGGGAAGTAGATGGATGGCTGGTATTCCAGAAAAGAGATTCCAACAAAGGGCCACTTACATTCACCTTGGAAAAATTTACTGGATAACAGTTGAGACTAGTTGACTGGATATGGAGATGAGAGCTTTAAATAAGCCAAGGAAGAGAGAGCGAAACTTACCTAGAAATGCAACCCTTGCTAAATGTGGCACTCTGCCTGTGGATATAGAGCAAGTCAGTAACTCCGTTGGCTGTGTGTAGGGCTGGAGACATACAGGTGTGGCGAGGGGCAGGGGCCAGGCCCTGGAGACTGCACAGACTCCCTTGCCTGGGACCAGACATTGCACAGGAAGCCAGGCTGGTGGTTCTGCACAGACCATGATCAAAGAGGCACTACGTGCTGCCTGCTTTGGTGTGGACCATACTGCCCTCAAGAAGGACTCAAGCACAAGTGGGTTGGGGGCAAGAAGGCAGGAAGGAAGGAGACATGGGAGGAAGAAGAAAGAGGGGTGGTGGTCTCAGGAAGAGAGGATGGAGGGTGGACTGGCAAGAGATGGGGCCTGCGGGAGTAAGTAGAGACGGATGAAGGGAACCACAGAGGAGCTGGAGAAACAAACAGGGAAGAAATTGTGGGGGAAGGAGGACCCAGCAATGCCCGCCCCCCCGCTGCCCCGCCACGTGCAGGGAATATCACAGATGGCTCGGTCTAGAGGGAGGACCCATCTGCCTGGGACCATGACCACATATGGAGGCAGCATGTCCCTGGAGAATGAGCATCCCTGGGGACCAGCACAGATAGGGGAGGAAGAAGTGAACAAAGGGATAAGTAGGGATGGAATGGCCACTGGGAGCCACGTCCTTCAACTGATATGAGTGCTCACAACAGACCCACAGTGCCAGCTTCTGTTTCGTAAGAAAGCCAAGAACCAGAGGCTAAAGGGCTGGGCCTCAGTCCGCTAGCAGGTAGTAGTGGAACTGGAACCCACCCAGGTCTGCTGGCCAGAGCCCTCCTCCCCTGCGACACCCTTCTGCAAGTGTTTCAGGCCCAACGGAAGACAGAGATCATGGAGGCGGCAGAGCTCACAGCAAGGAATTTCCTGTGATGATACAGAATGAGGAGAATTTTGAACGAGAGCCTTTGTGACTACTCTATTCTGGTTAGTTATTTTTTAAGTTAATGTGCAAAAACTATCTGATCAATCATTAAGGTGTGAGAGAAAAGAAAAGCAGCAGGGAGATACGGTGCCAGAAGGAGAGAGTAGAGGGGAGGGGAGGAGGGAGAGAAGGGGCTGCATCCATACTGGCCTTGCTTCCTGTCACTCTCCTTCCTGCCAGCGGCTCCGTGGGCCTGTCCTGAATCTAGACAAGCAGCTGTGTGAACCCGGGTCCAGCTGGCAGAGTGCCCCACTGACCTGGGGATCAGAGGAGGAGCGAGGGCCCTGCTCCCTCCTGCCACCCGCGCCCCTGCTCCAGCTGGCACATGGAGGGGTCCAGGGCTGGAACCTCAGTGGCAAGGGGCTGACAGCATGGCCCCCACCCGGCCATGTGGGCTCAGAGCACCTGTGCACAGGTGAGGCTTATCCTGCCTTGCTCAAGGACACATCGCTCTGCTCCGGGCACCATGCCCATCTCAGCTGCCGGTTGTAGACAAGGCCTGGGCTGAGAGGGGTTGACATACACGCATCTGCTGAGGAGCCAGGCGTAGCCCCAAAGGACTGCAGCCCGGTCCCCCAAACAGCAAGGTTGCCAGAGTGAAATCTGCAGTCGCCAACCCGGAGCCATGAGGTGACATTGGATTTCAAGCACTGACCTTGGGACCCTACACATCCCACTGTAGCTGGCATCTGCATTCACCTCACACGCCACTCTATAAATGCCTGCAGCTCTCAGTGCGACCTGGGGGGGCTTTCCTGGCAGTCCACATTTCCAACCCCTGCCCTGACTTCCTCTCCAGTTCCAGCTCTCATCTGGGTTATCTTCTTGGGTCTGTGGGCCTGATATGAGCCCCGCTGCTTGGAGAGGCCCAGAGTTTCTCCTGGTCCCTTAACAGGAGATAAGAGCATCCCAGCTCTCTGCCATTCAACCAAGGCAGCTCCTTTCAACTTCTGTCTTCCCCTCAGGCAAAATCAGCGGCAAAGACAGTGCTAAGCTGAGTGGCCTAAGCCCCTCCTTTGATTCCCAGGCCCCCAGAGCCACCCAGGTGCCAGCAACCTGCTAAGACAAAGCTCCAGACCCCTTGCTAGTACGGTGTGCATTTTCCCTTTCTCCCCAAAAATGACAGGAGCAGCTTCCAGAAGCAGGGTGAGCAGAGAATTCCAGAAGCCTGGTGAGAACAGGAGTAAATGTCCCTGACCCCTATTCCTCAGCCACCATCCGGAGGAGCCTTGCAAGGGGCACAGCTAGTGATCCCTGTGTCTCTGCTGATGGGAGAAGCCAGGGGGCTGTGTGGAAAGAATGGAAGAGCCCCAGGTGGATGCAACATTCACCAAAAAGAGCGAGCACCTACCCATGTTGACAGAGAAAAACTCCACCAGTTTCTGCTGACAAGTAGGCACTTCATGTCTGCCCTGAAACCATTGCTTTGAACAATGAGCTCATCAAAGAGAGAGAATTTTGTAGACTCTCTGCAGACGAGAGATTTTGATGCCTAATCTATCCATTATGGCCCCCCAGGAAGTAGGTACAAAGAGATGGAAGCAGTGTGGTCTGGAACAGCAAGTTCAAGGCTCCAGTTCCCCTGCAGGAGAACCCAAACATTTAATGTTGAAGTGACAGAGTCAACCTGGGTGTCCTTCCTTCCCAGTTTTAACCCTGTTTGGGAATCTGAGTAGAGAAAATCCAGACTCACCATGCCCAAATGCTGTTCTCCTGGGATCCAGAGGCTACACATTGCAATGTTGTCCTAGATGGTGTAGATGCTGGTGTAAGACCCCAGGGATATAAAAGACAGCCAGTGGGAGTGGGGTTCCCAGGGAGCCCATAGGCAACCAGAAGTGGGTGTAGCCCACTTAGCTTGGGTGTAGACAGTGCTGGAGGAGCTCTCCGCCTTTAGTGATCGCCCACCCCTCTCCCAGCCCTGTTTAGAATTCTTAACTCTTGAAAATAACTTTTATAAAATTGTCCATTTTTAAAAAAATCTCTACTGAACTAGTAAAATTGCCTTGCGCTGCCTATACTTAGCAGTGCCAACTCTCCTGGACTCAGTGTATATTACCTATTTCTATTCCTCTCCTACCACAAACATAAGAGAACATAAATAAATGTCAGTGAACAGCAAATTCACTCAATGGAGCCAGGAGCAGATTCCTTTCTTAGGTTTTGTTGACTCATTATTCGAGCCCTTTCTCCCCAGCCTGCTCCAGCCGCTCAGTACTATGACTAAGCTAGGCCAGCCCCTGCCTGTGGATACAACTATATTCCCAAAAGGACATAATGTGTCCCAGGAGCTGAAGGCCCATTTTGGCCTCAAGAGGCCCCAGTGAGGAGGCACCATGTGCTGACAGGTAGTGGGACCTGGTGTCAGGTTTGTGGGGGCACCTGAATATGTGGGCTGTGTGTGGACAGCCTCACCGATGGGCAGAGGCAGAGGTGGGAAGAGGCTAGGAGAGTGGAAAGGAAATTCCAGAGGAGAAGAACATGGCAGGATGTGGGGGAGGAGTTGAGGGGGGGAACTGCTAAGGAAAGTGCCTGTGGACTTGGGGGAGGAGAGGCAGGTGAGGGCAGAGAAGGAGTTGGAGGTGGGGACAGCAACAGGAGCAAAGAAGGAAATGATGAACCGAGTTTTAAGTTGGCACCATGTTATGTACACAATAGTCACACAGATGAGGGAAGAAGGGAGGCAGGGAAGATAAGAGAAGGAAATGATATGGAAGGTTAACACCAGAGCCATTTGGGTGGACAAGAAAAAAGTTTACCAAGATCTACTCCAGAAACCCCTCAGGGATGGATTCAGACCCTTAGAGGAAAAGTCTTCCCATCATCGTCAGTTGTCTGTTTCATAGCCTCTAGGATCTTGAATCACTTCTTATGAAAATTTCTCTCCAAAGAGCTCAATACCTGTAGACACAAAAGCCTATTTCTGGGTGTAGTTCTGAGAAGGAAGTGCTGGGGTGGGGAATTCGCCCTCATGGAGGGCTTCATAGAGCTGAGGCACTGAGGGAATTGGTGAGGAAAACCAGAGTGGCAGTGAGCCTCAGGAGGAAGCCCCAGAGCAGAGTGGCAGGGGGTGGGGGCTGCAAGACTGTGCCTGTGGTCCAGGCACAGGGACAGTGACTCCCTTATCCCAGCCCACGGTTGGGGCCTCCCCAGTCTGCCCATGCCCTCAACACACACACAAAGTCAAGGACGCAACCAGCTTCTGAAGAGTGCTTTAGTCCACAAAAACAGGCTGAGAAATAACCCCAGGGAAACTTAATTGGGAAGGTAAGAAATTCAACCTGGTATGAAAGCCTGCTACTGTGCATTCCCAAACCAAAGCCACACAGTCTGGTGGCTCAGTTGGTTGAGCATCTGACTCTTGGTTTTGGCTTAGGTCATGATCCCAAGGTCATAGGATCAAGCCCTGGGTTGGATTCTGTGCTGAGTGTAGAGCCTGCTTGAGATTCTCTCTCCCTCTCTATTTGTTCCCTCCTCTCCCTTTCTCTTCCTCTCTCTAAAATTAAAAAAAAAAAAAAAGAAACTGCAAAACGATACAATCTTTTCATTATCTGTGTCACTACTCTGTTTAATTATTGATTAAGTAATCAATAAGGCCTCTAGATTGAGACTCATCTTATTTGTGCCCCAGCCTCACTCTTACCTCATATCCATCAATTCACAGTGTTCCAGTGACCAGACACACAAGTATGCTTTGGGAAAAGCTTATGTTCATGTGACATACCATGTGGGGCCAGATACTGAGCAAATACTTAAGTTCCTGACAGCAAAGAGCTTAAAATTTCCAATCCAAAAGATGCAGAATAGGTGAAGGGGATTAAAAGGTACAAAGTTACAGTTAAAAATAGATAAGTCACGGGGATGTAATGCACAGCATAGGTGATATAAACAATAATATTGTGATAACTTTGTATGATGATAGATAGTGACTAGGCTTATTGTAGGGATTGTTTCCAGATGTATAAAAATACCCAATCACTGTGATGTGCGCCTGAATTAATAGGATACTGTATGTTGATTATACTTCAAACATGAAAAAAGAAGCAGAAAGGAATGGCTAAGCTAAGCCCGAGATCCTAACCCTAAGTGGTTCCACCATTTTGATTTTTAAATTTCTCCTGAACAAAGTGCATATTGCTCTGTATCACAGTACTCTGCACACACAAGGAGGGTGTGTGTTGTGCATATCTCCTCAAGCAGTTTCTTCCTCACTGAGGATGTCTTGGATACCTAAGTGGCTCCTTTTCTAGAGGGTACTGGTCTTCTAACAGAGGTGACACAGGCCAATGGAAAGTCCCTCCTCTGGGGATGAAAAGCTCAGTTATTTCATCCCTTCCTCAGGCAGGAGTAGAAGCTCTATGCTAAGCCATTGTCTTCGCTATCTTTAAGTATGTTGTGGGTCAGGAGATGTTGTTTGCCATCTCCCACATTTCACAGATTGGAAACCAGCATGATGCATAGGAAAGACACAGGCCTAGAATCAAACCTACAAAGCTTCAAATTCCCAGAGCCTAGAATAGTGCCTGACACACAGCAGGCCCTGGAGAAATACCTGATGAACGAAATTCTGGCTCTGCCTTCACCAACGGTGTGATTTTGAGCCGATTCTCAAAGCCTCAACTTCCTCCCTATGAACAGGGAAGGTTGGGAGGCTTAAAGAAAATAATCTGTGTTTGTGGGTTCAGTAGAGGGCTTGGCATGGAAAGGAGGAAAGCACTAAGGAAACCAGAATTTCTTAAGGGTCTGCTAGCAAAGTTATAAAACACTTTAATGCAATGCCAACGATAAAATACTAAACACATATTGAGTACTTACTATTACAGGGCACTCTTCTAAGAGCTTAGAATCCATAATCCTTTTTAATCTTCACAATACTATGTGGATGATAAATATCATGATCCCCATTTTGCACAGGCCACAATCCCAAGTTTTGAAAGTGGCCAGGGGATGAGAGAAGAAGTAATGAGGAAGCCTATAAGGCAGGCAGATAAGCCCTGTCCTTGCTGAACTTCACTGCGGAGCTAATCCCCAGTCCCATCTGACTGGTGACACAGTCATTGGCCAAGCACAGTCTTGCAATGTCCTCCCCAGGGTCTGTGGGACAAGTCAAGAGGCAGGGAGGGGGAAAGTGACCATTCCTCACATGCTGGGATGCTATGACTGGGGTAGGCTGCTGGTTTCTAGAGGCACTGAGTGTGAGTTGCTGAGACCGGCTGGCAGTGTGGATTGTTTGGGTCATGGACACCTCCTAGAGCAGAGGACACAGATGCACATCCACCTTTCTGGCTTGTCTTGTTTCCCCCACGAAATCCAGATCACATTATTGCTCTGAAACTCAGGAGCCTTTTGAAGTCATTGTGTTCACACTATAAAACACATACACACAAAACCTCTGGCCTTCATTAGGGAGAGAAAAAGCTGTCGGATGGTTTGGCCACTAACTGCTTTTTGGCCTTTTAGCAGTGGCTCTAAATAAAGAGGCACTCATGGAAGTGAGGAGGTGGAGGAGGAGTGATACAAGCAGCAACAAAAGGGAGGAATCTGGGAAAATGGAAAACTTTCATCTGAGATAAGAAACCTTTACGGCTCTTATTAGGCTTTCTGCTCAGTCAGGGAGGTCCCCTGGCTTTAATAAAATCTCATTTTCCCCTTAAACTCTCCCATGTGGTAGTGGCTCAGAGTTTAATGGGGATATAAGAGATGATTCCAACCTGAGGGTCAGGTGGCTGGGCTCCCCCAGCCCCCCAGCCCAACAGCTGGGATTGATTGCAGAGTGGCTGGTCCAGCAACACACCAGCCATGGCACATCACAGAATAATCTAGAGCCATTTCAGGCTGACCTGGACCAGACAAAGATGGCAGTCTGGCTCCCATGCATTCCCGCTTTGAGAAAAGAGACGCTTATCCTGGTCTTCGTTAAGAGAGCACCAAAGAGTAAGTTGACCAGTTTCAACGTGTGGTTTATTAGAGAGCCTGTGCATTTGAAAGGCTCTGTAGCTTTAATCCGTGCCTGAGTCCTTAAGGTTTCCATTAGCATTGGATAGCTATGTTCATTCATTAGAAGCTACAGGTAGTTTATAATGAACTCATCTCTCCTGCCACATGCAATTCTATCTGGGGGTCTCACTCTCAGTTCTGAGGGGCTGATCCTCCATACCTAATACCACATGACAGACTCCTTTCCCAGACAAGTGGGGTGTCAAAGGTGAAGCTGTTGGAAAATGCTAGGCCTGAGCCAGTGGAGGCTGAGGGGAAAGTGAGCATGAGCAGCTCATAATTAGAAGTCACTGGTGGGTATCAGAATGCATCCATCAGAAATCTGTAGCAATGAACATGCCCAGGATGTTCAACAGGCACTAGCATTGGTTCTGGACTTTTCTTCCACTACTGCGAAAGGCATACAAGTTGTTAAGCACTTGAACCCTAACTCCAAGACAAGCAGAAAGGCCATGACTAGCAACACGGTCTTCACTTCTAGGCAAATCTGTGTGCAACGCTTGCACCAACAGAGAGCATATCATTTTCATCTCACAATTTTTTATCAATTTAAACAGGCATACTTACTCTTAAATCCACAACAATGTTCCAGCTTTCTCCAGGGGAACAAAAAAAGATACGTGAAGGTGTAAGTAAGGCACCAAGAGTCAGTTGTGGCCATTATGTGACAAGTTAACTTCTATCCTGGGACGAGCTCCCATCCTTTTCAAGGTGTCAGAGAGATGCCCCAATAAATGATGTACTGAGTGTGTGTGGTGAAGACCAACAGAGGCAGGGCTGCCTTCCTGCCCGCCTCCATTTCCATCCTGGATGTCACAAGCTCACTTGGGCCAGGTCTCTAATGTGAGGGCCCATCTGTCTGTGTTCCTCATTACAGAGCAGAGAGTTTGGCTGGGGTCTTGGATCCTGGCGGAGGTCCAGGAGGGGCTGTGGTAGCACAAGTGCCTGGTCAGAGAAAGCTGGAGAGCCTTCTGGGGCCATGTGATGACTGGCACCTACTCATCTTCTGTGTCATCTTAGTCTTTGCCCTTGAGCCTTCTTCCAAGACTCAAAGCACTCCCAGCTTCATCCTAGCCCAACCTCCAGAAGGATTTAGGACAATGTCATTAAATTCACAGAGACAACTTCCTGAGAGGTCTAGAAGTCTGGCTGTCCCCAAGAAGTGGAAAAGTCTTTATGGACTCAAGGACATGCCGTGTAGACATGGTTCTCCAGCCCTCAACTCCCTTCATCAAAAACAAATTCTATGGCATTGGGGACCTAAAGACATATGTCAATGACCCTGCCCCACAGGTCTCACAAAGAGCTCCATAAGAAAAACAGATAGATGGTTAAATAACCATCATTCCGTGTGATCTACACAAACATGGAAACATTAAGAGATGTATCAGTAGCGCCATAACTGGGGTGGCTGGTTCTGCTTGAGGGTGAGGAGGAGAGAGAATGGATCAGAGAAGACTTCCCAGAGGAGGTAACATCTAACCTGAGAAGGAGTTCCTAGAACAGTCAAAGGGCAAGAGAGATGCTGTAGACAGGAAAACCAAGATATGCTCAGTCAGAGGGGTGGGAAACAACATGGCCTACTGGGGAGACAAAACACAATCTAAAATCACTGGAGTAAAAGTGAAGAGAAGGGGGGCCTTGCCTAGAACTTAGAAAGGAAGAAGATTCACAGCAACCAAGAGGGGCTGAGAGCAATTATTTCCTGCCAGCTCATGTGATAGAAAAGGGTGGACAGTAGGGTCTGCATCCCAGTCCCATGGACGTGACCTCAGACAAATGCCTGAACCATCCAGTGCCTCAGTTTCCTCATTGGTAACACAGGAAGGGCTACCTGTCCCAGTGTTTGTGTGAGAATCAAATGTAGATATGGCAGTAGAGAATGAAGAAATCTGAGGGGCTTTAGTACTCATTACTGGGCATGTTGGCATTGACCCAGGGGCTATACAAAGTTTGCTGGAAAGTCCTTGGCGTTTACACACCAGAGGGAAAACGATGCCATGCTCAGTGAGGCAGAGCGCAAGCCAATGAGGATGCAGGGGAGGGAGGAAGGCATTCCAGTCCCCGCATCTGCTCCAAGCATGAGCATGATCCTGGAGTCCCCTTGTCCACGGCCTCCCAATCAAGTGTACTCAAGTTAGTTCTCCCAAATACCTTCATTTTCAAAGCATTCTTTTGTCTTTTCTGAAGGCCCTTCAAGCTCTGTAACTACAGACAGTGATGTTAGGCAAGGCGTCTTCAGTGAGAAGCAACCGTAAGGAAACAAAATTGCTGCTATGAAATCCTGCTTGCAGGAAGTGATTTGCTCAGTGATAACCATTTCTCAGGAGCTCTGATCAATCACTGTTCAGACAGGAGAAGCCTCCCAGCCTCCTAACGTCTCCATCCCACAGAGGAGGCAGCCCATCACCGCTAATTTCATCACACAGGCGCTGCCTTCAACTTTGGTCTAGGCTTGGGATCACAAGATACAGTCTCTGTCTGTGTGAATGTACTGGAAAGGACATAAGTGACTGCCACCAGATGGGCCCCCACCCACACTCAGGCTTCCTTGTGCCTCTACCCCTCCAGGTCAACCTTTGGTTTTTGGATGGGAAGCAGGGTTAATCACCTCCCTGCTTTCAGCAGGAAGCACTGAATCCGCCGTGGGCTATGTTTGCTTATGGAGAAACTTCTCTTGCCTGCCTTGCTCTCTCCTCATCAAACATGAATGCCAGCAAAAACTCCTCTCCTAGCCTCATGAATTTTGTAAAAAACAAAACACAGGGAAAAAAAATCCTACATGGTATTCCCCAGATGTTCTCTATGAGACAATGGGAGGATCTCTCTCTTTCACAGCTAGGAAAGGCTATTGAGGAAGAGCCGGTGAACACGAAATGCTTATGTTATAAAACAACAGCTCAGTAGCCTTGTTTACTGGGGCCCAGTTGGAAAAAAGCCTGGTCCAGAAAAAAGCCTGGTCCTCTTCCTACCAAAATTGTTTCAAATGATTTCAATCCTAAAGATCATTTTTCCAAGCCGAATGCCCTCTCTGCCTCCTGTTTATAGACACTCATAGGATGGCACTTACAGGATGTGTTTCTCTGATAAGCACAAAGCTTTTCCAGACACAGCCTTCTTCCAGCTCAAAATAAAAGAAGGAAAAGAGGAAAGAGAGTGAGATGATCACCTCCACATGGACAAGGGGCCTGAGGTGGAAGATGTGGCTTGCTCCCCACCTGTGGCACCGACACATCTGTTGGCAGCACCGTGATGGGGGTTGCCAGAGCTTCCTGCCTGGGGTCCAGCATATCCCTCCTCACCCCAGCGCTTCGCTGCTAGAAGGGACCATTTGATTTCCTTGGGCCCCTCAGTGGCCACCAGCAGAGAACTGGCTAAGTGGGTTTTGCTTTCCAGGAGATGTCCGGGTGCACGGAGATGTGGCTGGTGGTAATGATGCCGTGAGTGGCCTGGCCCTGAACAGAGGAGAGAGCTGAGGTAGCTGGTGTGACAGAAGCACTTACTACACTGTCTTGGAGGAGAGGAAAGGAAAGGAAGACACACTCGGGCTCTGGGGCTTCAGGACTATACTGCTGGGTGTGCAGAGGAGGGAGCAACCGCCCCACTTGAGGCACTATATTCTCCTGACTATGAGGAGAGGAGGCAGGAGGGACACCAGGTGACTCCGTTTCTTGCCCCCACCATCACATGCTCCTGGTAAAATCATCTATGCTGTCACCAGACTTCTCCAATTATCTTGTTTCTGTCAAAAACGCCTAAGTTATTCTCAAGTCACAATGCTACCTGTAAGTGGGCACTAATTGTTATGGCTCAGTGTCTTATACTGCACAAGCAATTTTTCTCTTGTGTGCTGATGGTCTGGTGTTCTCAAGCCATAAAAATAGTTCTTCCCATTTAGGATTGAAAACCCGCTTTAGGGGGTACCTGGGTCACTCAGTCAGTTAAGCATCGGCTCTTGATTTTGGCTCAGGTCATGATCTCACAGTCCATGAGATGGAGCCCCATTTCAGGCTCTGTGCTGGCAGTGCAGAGCCTGCTTGGGATCCTCTCTCTCCCTCTCTCTCTCTCTGCCCCTCCCCTCCCTCTCAAAAGAAATAAATAAACATTTAAAAAAATCAAGAAAACCTGCTTTAGAGTGAAGAGGAAGAGTATTTAGTTCAGAGTTCTCACCATCTCTGGCCTATGGCTGGCACATGGTATGTTCCAGGTGATTACTTCTCAAGTGTTTGGTTAATGTCAATGGAGCAACCACTGGAGATCAGGATGGTTTGAGGAGGAGACACGCAGTGTGTGCTATAAGCCATCTTATAGCACTGAAGCTCCCCTTCAGTGGCATATTTCTGCAGACTCTGACCTTTCCTGACTACAGGAGGCCAGAGTAGTACTCTTACAAGCTCTGCCTTCCCTGAAAAACTACCAGATATTCCAATAAGTTTCTTGATAAATTACTAACATGGGTCAAGTCATTTTACATCTTAGATCTCAGGTCTTAATTTGTAAAATTGGGTTTAAGGAAAGAGAGAATGATGATGTTCAGAATATTCAAAATCCCCTCCCATCTCTGATTTTCTTGGAGCCACTGAAATTTGGAATTCTACTCAAGGGTATCACTTAAATCTCTAGTTGAGATTTAGTCTACTTTAAAATTTTTTAATGGTTTTTAATTATTTCTGAGAGAGAGAGAAAAAGCATGAGCAGGGGAGGGTCAGAGAGAGAGAGGGAGGCACAGAATCTGAAACAGGCTCCAGGCTCTGAGCTAGCTGTCAGCCCAGAGCCTGAGGCGGGGCTCAAACCCAGGAACTGAGATTGTGACCTGAGCCGAAGTCAGATGCCCAACAGACTGAGCCACCCAGGCTCCCTGAGATCTAGTCTACTTTAAACCAAAATGGCGGCCAACCCCATTCTGAAATGGGAGTCTGTCCTCTTGTTTAAAATTCTGAAATGGTGCTCACTTCAGCAGCATATATACTAAAACTTATGAAATGGCCATTAGTGCTCTTATTTATAACAGATGTCCATAAAATGTGGGGCAAAAGTTCCCCAAGACTGGAGATGTTCAAGGGTAGGCTGGCTTGTAAACCAGAAACTAGGCTGGGTTCTTTTGTGTGGGCAAAGGTGGGTGTGTATTGCAGGAGGGGATGTGTAAGCATCTGAGGAGTGGTTCAACTAGTCCTCTGGAAGCCTGTGATGTGGAAGAGAGAGCTAGGACTCAATGGATGCAAACTATCTTTTATAAAACCACTGCATGAGAGGAAGAAATGGAGGCAGCATCTCAAAGTTTTGTCTGAGAATCATTCCTCTCTCCAAAGCATCCGTGGCTCTGTCCTCCAGCTTCCCAGTGAGCTTTGAGAGTACATCAATGGACCCTCCTTAGACTGTGGGCTACTGGAGAACAGGGACCGTGCTTCACCCTTTGTCGTTTCCCCAGGTGACCAGCACAGTGCCAAGAAACATAATCACCACTAATCCAACGTGGAGGAAAGAATAAATGAAGGAACAGTCTTGTTCATATCACAAACCATCAGTGACAAAGTCGATATTAGATCCCAGGATTCCTGAAATCTAGGGTATGGTTCTTCATGATAATTCTACAAATTTTACAAGCAATGAAAGCTAGAATCTATCTTTAGATTTCAAGGCCTTTGAAGTTGGGACAAGTCCTTTAGTTCTTGCCTGATTTTTACTATTTGCACACGGGATCTTGGAGCCGGCTCCCCCCTCCACAACACACGCACCCTGAGGTACGACTCTCCACATAATATAAAGGTGCTGACTCACTTATGGCTTGAGAAGTGACTGCACGTTGCTGAAACTGGCCCCATATGGGATTCCAGAAGTAGAAGCAGCCCATCCCCCTAGGGGCTTCTGGGAACCACAGACAACTTTTTAATGAACCAAAATACCAAAGAAATAACCCTCTGGACAGTTGTTACCTATTGCTCAACTCCCCCAAGAGAACAGCCTGTGGAATTTGCAGCGTCGCGGTCACATGGAAAGGGCGGCACGGTAACAACCTCCATGGTAACAAAGAGGAAACCTGCCAGGCCAAGCCTCTCCCCCGAGAGCTGGCTCTTCCTCCACTGTTGGCTTAACTGCCGTGGTGTCTGGGAGCAGACAGGTGGATCCAAGAACCTTTCTAGGATGCAGAGTGACGCTTGGAGGGAGCAAATGAGGGGATGGGACCCTGCATCCCTTAGTCCGTTGTCGAAGCACAGAACTGCCAGCCTTGAATTTCATAACCCTGATTTCAAGAAACCTGCCAACATTCCAAGAACCCCAGAAATAGGCAGCAGTCCTCTGCATGGAGGCTACAAAGGACATAGGACAGGTTTCAGTTTCAGGGGACGGGCCATGTGGGAGTGAGCTCTGATGGGTTTTGGCAAAGTCAAGTAGACAGTGCTTCAGGGCAGTGGTTTTCAAACTTGGCGAGTGTCCACGTCACCTGGAGAACTTGCTGAAATTCCAGTGGCTGGTCCCCAACTCCAGAGTGCCTGCCTCTGTAAGTCTGGGGCTGGAATGTGCATGTCTCACAAGTCCCCAGGTGAGGCTGATGCTGATGTCCAGGAGTCAAGGCCTTGGAGGAGAACGGGATTAGTTTGAACTACACGGTACTAGGGCAATAGGGATACCAGGAAGAATTTCCTACAGATAGCGTTAGGAACGAGGCAGGAGATCAGGTTACTGAAGACAGTGGGGAAGTCTCCTGGGCAGGACGCTCACGTTTCTGCAATGGATCTGAATCCGTTCTGCTCAGCTATGGCACAGTTTTATTTACCTCAGGTTATACTTATATTCAGTTTCAATACAAGATTACAGAGTCTCCTACGTTCCAAGCACTGTGACAGTTGCTATTACATGCAATCACACTTGCAATCACACGTACGGTTTGGGGGTTGGCTGTTGGCTTTTATTCCTGTGTTATAGATGAGGAAACTGAGGCTCAGAAATTCCTACAAAGTCCCTCAGCTACTGGGAGGTAGAAAAGGATTCAAATGCACAGCTCTAATCTCACTGTGTCTTAATATTTTTCTATACTGTGTGACAGTGTCCTACAAGATGTTAAAAAAAAAAAAAAAAAGTGATCCAAAATGTGATCACATGGTCAAATAGGTTTGGGGAAGACAAATGGAAACCAAGAATTTACTGCTAGACCTTTTGGGTATTTTAATAAACTTAAGTGTAGAGTGAATCTCAAAGAGGAGGCTAGATAGCATTTCCCAAATTTGATCTGATAATTCAAAAACAACTATTTAAGTTTCTACATGACAGCTATGTAGAACACAGTCTGGTAACATCTGGCATCGATATTAATAAGGCAAAGAATTTACACTGCTAGCCCATATTCTACTCCACACACAAATACACACACACACACACACACACACACACACACACACACATTTAGGATAAACATATTGACCATGTCTGATGTTATCCAAGTCAGAGAAGAAGAGGAGAACTTTCCAGAATCCTGCACCATTCACCCAGGGTACAGACCTCTAGTGGAGGGCCTGGACACAGCCTGGTGGCCACATGGCTCTGTGGGGCTCCTTGCCACCTGTAGACCCTCCAGAGTAGGATGGGGGAGGGGCTGGTTGTCATGTAGATAACCTCCCCTCTGCAACTCCCCAGGCTTCCTGAGTGAGAGATTCCATCTAGAACTGTTAGTCATTGCAGCTTCTCCCAATCAATTATCCACATTTCTATCTGTTTGCTTGTAATGGAGGGGGAGGAGGCGAGGAGGGGGGGAGGGTAGAGAAAAAGTCACAGGAATGAGAAACTATGAGGGAGAAGGGGGAAAAGGAAGCCAGGGGTCTCTTTTTTCTGCAGGATGTAAGGATAGACCTGTCACGAGCTTTCTAGGTTGTCTGCATTTGCTGTCTCTGACTAAGCCAATGGAAGAGGTTCCTTCATTCCCCAAAGCCACGAGAAAAAGAAGCAGAGAGAGCTGAGACCAAAGCCGATTTCAGGGGTTGGGACAATGCCGTCCTAGGCTCCAGTGAGAGTCTTTCAAGGTTGTTTGCTGTGCCTGCCTGGGTAATATTTGGCCACCTGAGGAGTGCAGCCCGGAAGCAAGACTCATGGTGTCTCTGGCTCCTGTCCGGCCGCGTTTGCTCCAGTTTCTATGTCATCCTCGGGAAAACCAAGAGGGCTATTCAAACTCACCTGGAGAGATGCAGGTGAGAATCAAATGTGAGATCTCTGTGTCAAGGCCTTGCAAGCCTCCACAAGCCTTTCACCCTAAGCATGCCTAGTCAATTTTGTCAAAATGATCGAGATTTTAAATTGCTACGTGTGGCATTTTGCAAATGGAGATTGCTAAGGCATCAGCTCATTAATAACAGAGAGAGTATCGGCATGGTCTGCAATCATTGTTATTGCTATCGAAATTATCTGCAATGATATGCTGTCCTTTGTATTCAAAGACAATACTGCTAAAGCAGTACAATAAGTGCTTATTTTCCATTGCACAATTATCATGTATTGTCCGAGCTACCAATATATTTGAGAGAGGGTTTGCAGTGTGTATGTATGCGTGAGTGTGCCTATGTATGTGTGAGTGTATTTATATATACATATACACACACACACAAATACAGAGACACACAACATACTTATAGAATATCACGTTCATGAACTGTTTCTGGGTGTGCCTGAGTCATGTTTTTTCCCCTAGATAATAGAGTGCATCCTTCACAGGTCACCCTTAAGAAACTCTAGTTGGATGGTGGATTTATCCCAACAGTTGGGGAAGCCTTATGCTGATATCTCCACTCACACACCCTCTCTCTGAGGCCCACTCATGGCACGTGTCATGCGGTGGCCCTGTCACCAAGCAAACCCATTGACCTATCCAGAAAAAGATCCCCTCACCACAGAGTCAACTGGCTCGCTGACTGCAGACCCTTGGGTTGAATGTTGATATCTTTTCTCAGACCTCTATGTTACCTAAAAAAACTCTCCAGGATTTATTGTTTTTTTTTTTTGAAATTTAACTTTCTCCATTATAAAAGCAATAAATGCTCATTAAAGAAAATTTGGGGAAATGTAGATAAGTAGAAAAAATGAGCCACATCTTGTCCCATTTTCCAAGCATGACTATTGTTAGCATTTGGGTAGATTTCTTTGTAGTTTTTATTTTATGCATTATAAAAGGTTTTAACTGTATTGCACGTTTTTTCTTATTTTTACCACACAAGAGTTGGTTATAATACTGGCCTTTATAAACTAAATCTTTAGTAGTTGCATAATATTCCAAATTTACCTAGCCATTCCCCTATAAGTGGGTATTCAGAACAATTCCAACTTAGCCAAATAATACTGAAACATGTTTCTTGGTGATTAGGACCATTTTTTAAACGTAAAATTGATTCCTATAAAAAAATTATTGCTAGTTCAAAAGACCTGAATGTTTGTAATATTCTTGTTAAATATTTACAAATTGTTTTCCAACAGTGTTGTACTAGTTAGAATTCCCAGGAGCCACGCTTCAAATGCAAACAGCCAGCTTCACATCTAACTCCTGGGATTTGTTTCTGAAGAACTGTTTATAAGGCTTTCGACTCCTTCAGAGTCTCTGTCCACCTGTCCTTGTACAGGCTCAGATGGCCTGTCACAGCCACTGCCCCCCAGATAGGGACAGCATGACACAGAGGGGTTCCCCCCTCCATGAACTCTCTAGGTTGGGGTGGGGGCTCATTTCCAGCCCCAGCTCTGGAGCAACCACCCAGAAGGAGTATCTCAAAGACCCTGCTGTTCCATCACCTCCTGCAAGCCAGGGAACTCTGGGCCACACTGCTGTGCATCCCACAGGGATCCGCTGGGGTTAGTAAAGTGGTGCTTAGCAGGAGAATAACCACAACCTTTTCAACTGTTTTCAAGTAGTCAGATTACTGCCTCAGTCTCTAACTTTTACATTTTGCCTTCATGCATTCTTCACCCCACTTTTTTCCTGGTGAACGAGTAGAAATTATGGCAGCTTATGATACCAGGTATTCTCACCTCCTGTGCCACGCCCCTTCCCCCAATTTTCTAACCAAGCATTAGGGAATTATACTGGTACTGCTCATGCTGGAGACATGGTCATGCCTAGCTGCGGCCTCAGTGTTACAGAAAAGAGACTGGACAACCTAACTTTTCTGTTGGTGTCTTTGTGCTCCAGATGCTAACAGAGCTTTAGCACAGGTGATCTGCCTTAGCACGGGCTCCCAGCTTTCTCGTTCTTTCCTACTGCAGGGCTGCTGTGGTTCTGAGCACTGAGGTGGGCTCCATCCGCCCTGCCTTGTGTGTGTGCATGCATGCACACACACGTCTGGGTGGCTCTGGCTACAGAAGTGGAGAACTGAGCATGAGATTATCCTATCACACCAGGAAAGATAGAAAGCAGGTCTAATAGACAACTTTCGGATGCGAGCATTAGTTTGGCTGGAACATACATGTGCGAGCACATGGCCCATCCCTGAGCTCCAGTGTCCAGGAGCACCCACGGTGCCTGGGGCAGGGAAGACAGACAAGCTTTCTAGCCTTGAGCTCAGCAGGGAAGTGTTCTCAGAACTGTCCCTAGGGACATGAGGTGGCAGGATACAAGCAATGTTGTCACACTGTGTAGATGCTGGCTCTCTGTTTCTATTTTCCAACGTCCAAAGCAGACAATATGCTAAGCAAGCTCTGAAGTTTTTCTCAGTTGGGTTACGGCTAGAGAGCGGGATCTCCAGAGTAATTGTTGCTCTGAGGAATCTGGGATCCATCTGTAGCAGGGGGTAAGGGGGCCCGTGTAGGGGAGAAGCTAGTACCAGGCATCTAAACAAGACAAATCCTTTTAGTGTCTTAACAGACTTGGACTGTGCTACACAGATGTGGCCAGAAAGGCCCTTCTTCCCCTTGCCCATCCCGTTTGTAGTAAATATGTGTACAAATGTTCAGTTTCATAAAATACGTTAAGAGGCACAGTGGCCATAGTCATAACGAGGCCATGGTCATGGGCCCAAGCCCTGGATCAACCAAATAACTTTGCTTTTGTTCCTTGGCCATGGACACCAGCCCCAGCCCCAGGCACCTGTCTCAAGAAGATGTACGGTGGTATCTGTCTCAGACAACAAGGGGGAACAAGGAGGGTATGTCAGCTCCTCCCCATCCCTAAAAGAACAACTCAAAACCCCCACCTTAGCAAACACCACCTTTTCTACAAAGTCTGGCATATGTGCACACACATACATTCTCAATGACAAGTCCTCCAGTGGTCAACCTAGAACATCATTAACAAATTATACAAATTGAAAGATAAAGCAGCTTTGGGTCATCTAATAAATCGCAGGCACAAATAAAAATCTAACCACTCAATTAAATCCAGCTTAGCTGAAATCATATCCTTTTTGAACACTGGAGTGGCTGATTTCCAAAGGATGTAAGAAGATCATTCAACACACGGTTATTCGATATCAACCCCTTTTCTCTGTGATTTTCAAACCTAATTAGCATTTAGTAAAGATGGCGAGATGTTCTATAGAGCTTCTATCACCGAGGGGATTACCTCTAGCTCAGAATAGGGGAGCATATGAAATCAGTCTGCGAAAAGGCACTGATGGAGGGGACCTGCGAGCTGCCCAACATTGGACCAGGCACCAAGGCTGGGGGATGGGAGAAAGAAGGCGAGATTGGAAATGAGTCTTGCCTGCCCTGCCCCCGCAGGGTCATCCCACCGTCCTGGCCAGCATTGGTGACAGCCCACAGTGGGCCAAGTACAACAGAGGCTGCTGCTGCAGGAAGCAGACCGGACTGTGTTCTTGTCTCTGACCACTCCCCCCGCTGTCCCCGGCCTGCCAAATGACCGCAGGTCAAACATGGGCGGGCTCCAGCTGGCCCTATATTCCTGTTGTGACTGCACTTAGGTTCATTAACACCCAGCCCTCCCTTGTGGGCACGCGAGGCAGGAAGCCTTGTCACTGGCCTGTTTCACAGCCTGGATTTTTCTTTCTCAGGAGCAGGGCAGCTGGTTGCCACAGCGGAGTCAGATCCTGCTTAGGGACAAGGGGAGTGGGCTGCTTGGTGCTAGTGTGGACGCCCATGGGGCTGTGTGTTCAGGGGCTCTCAGTCTGCCAATCTCTCTCATTAGTTGGCACTTCCTGGCATCATCAGAGGCTGAACTCCCCTGACACGTCCAACATTTGTCCGAAATACCCAGAATTCCGCCTGGGAAAGGAAACACTGCTTGTGGAAAACAGGCGAGGTGAGAAAATGCCAAGGACCTGGCCGGGGGTCCTCTGCAGGGATCGTGTGCTGCCAGGGGCAGTCGCCCCCCCGACAGACACGTTTGTGCATGAGCTGCAGAGAATCGGAGAGCCTCAGAGACCGCAAAGCATGCCAGAAGTCATTCAGTCCATTGTTTTTCCCATTATCCGTGCTGAAGAGCTATTCTCTCACATTTCCAACTCACTGTAGATGGATGCTTTTGTCAAAAACCACAAAAAAATGACTAGAAAAATGAAATTTAAAAAGCGAAGTGCAAATTCACCGACCAAACTGTAGGACGTTGCAGCAATGTCAGATTGTTATACAAATTTCTAAGTTCTTGTTCTCAGTGTCTGTACCACCACACAGCAGACCATTAATAAACAGTTCACAGACCATATTCTGAATGGCACTGGCCCAGACCTTTGCTCCTCAAAGTGTGGTTCAAGGGTCAATATTATCAGCATCACCTAGGAGCTCTTCAGACATGCAGGATCCTAGCTCCCCATCCCAGACCTACTGAGTCAGAATCCACACTTGCATAAAATCCTCAGCTGGTGTAAGTGCACATTAGAATTTGAGAAGCACTGGGGCAGACCAGGCTCATGCGTAAATAGATTACAAACGTTTTCCTCACATCCAAGCCTTACTACTCTTACAAGCCTTACTACTCTTACAAGTATCTTTGAATAAGACACTTGAGATGCTTAATGTTGAAGCATCTTGACTAAGTTGGAGAGTGGGTGGAAAACTTAGTAGAGTCTGCAGGCTGAAATATTTTCTGGGACTAAGGTAACTGGGCAATGCTGCAGGGGAAAGCCGAGGGCTCTACGTAGCCTGTTTGTGTCTGGACAATGCTAGGGGGTGGGAGCCAGTGGAGACTGACTGTAGCTGCTTGCCAGATCTAAAATGAGCCCAGAAGACTGAGCACAGGGGTGAGGGATGTTGGTGAATCTGACATTGGAAAATCTGGCGCTTCACCAGGGTCCAGTGGGGAGTCCAAGGTCAGGATGTTGGAGGAGACAACCTGATTCCATCACCAAGAGGGGGGCCCGCCTGACTGGAGACAGAAG
Organism: Hyaena hyaena; assembly: GCF_003009895.1. NCBI lineage: Eukaryota > Metazoa > Chordata > Mammalia > Carnivora > Hyaenidae > Hyaena > Hyaena hyaena. The sequence goes on from NW_024080640.1 coordinate 5,221,601, forward strand.
CGTGTTTATTTAGATCTTGTCTGCTTAGCTGCTTGACTGGCTGCAAGGAGTTTGATTATCATTCTCCGGGGCTCTGCGCCCTCAGCCGGAACCATGTTCCTAATGTGCTTGGCCATTAAGGGCTCTCTGCACCCTGCTCTGTCTCCGGCAGTGTGCCAGAGAGGCTGGACGCCCCCAGGGGCTCGCTTTCTGTACCCCTCCTCCAGCATGTCTCTGCCTGTGTCTCGGGCTGCAGACCTACTTCAATCAATTCCCACTGAGGAGCAGCCCTGGTCCTTAATTAAACATTGAACCTGCACACAAGGGAGGAGAGAAGCCACAGCCCCATTAGTCCGGCCCGAGGAAATCATGAGGGAGAGACATTAACTCATGAGAGGTCCCTATCTCTGAGAGCAGAGTGGGTGCAGCCGCTCCGGGGCTCTCTTTCCTCGGTGCCACCCTGTGCCTTCATGGCCCACCTGCACTATTATGATCACTTCATTCTGACCCTCACAGGACTCCTTTCCTTGTTCACCCCAAGTCATCAATTTGTAGAGCTGGGGAGACCCTTGGAACCGAGGTCCCAAGTGGCTATGTGTCTTGCTCAAAGTGACCCAGCTGGTTTGTGTTGCTGCCTGAGACAACACAGGAAGATGCAGGATTTGTGAGTCGCACATCTGTGCTGATCCCAGTCCCCAGATAGTCCATCCCAGTGATGGTTTCTGCACCCAATATTTTGTCGTAAGAATCTACTCCCAACTCTCAATTTTGGTTCATAAAAAAATGGTCTCCTTATCAATGTATTTCCTCTGGTCCTGACCATCCATGTATTTTCATCTAACCAGTGAAAGGGTTCGACCACCTTGTCCTTTGGAGAATAAGTCATAAGAAGTTTCACCCAATTACTTCTCTAGAGGCCTCAGGGTCCATGTTGAGGCCACACTGGCTTCAATGGTGGGTCAGGGCAAGAACTATGTTGACCTTGGGTTATGAGATTCAGGACCTGTTCAAGCTTGGGGCTCATCAGATCAATCCCTTTCTCTCATCCCTTCCAGTTCTGGGAGATTCTAGGTAGCACTGGCCTTCATTATTCTATGCTTCAAAGTGGGGCTTCTTTTTGTCAAGTTCTATAACTTAATGAAAGGAACCGGAATCACATAAGCAGTGACAAGCATCTCAGAACAGAGGTGGTGGCCTTCCCCAGAACTCTGGCTGGAAATGACAGCATTCTCAAAAGAAAAGACCCAGGTACAAATACATCTCTCACTAACTTTTCCTTTTGACACTGTGAGCCACATGCCACAGCATGACCCCAAAGTCTATGCCCCGTGCATCCTTACCCTCTTTCTCTCCAGCAACACCCCACTCAGTGCTTCCTAAGAAATTCCCATCCCCCTCAGCATTTCAGCAAACTTTTGGGATTCCTTGAAAGTTCAACTTAGTCTTCACTTCCTCTCATTGACTGGGCATAGAGGAGCAAAGGCTTTCCTTTTCTCCTTTTGTGCTTTTAATCTTGGAAAAGGATACCTTCAATAAAAAGGAAAATGCTTTCCTGGAGACTTAAAAGTCAGTGAAAGAGAAGACCATGGAGCGGGAAGGCATGTGGAGAGTGTGCTCAAGGAATTTCTCCCAAGAATCACTGGTCTTAGGGCGTTTCCCTTTTGCCCCATCCTTCTCCTTCTGAATGAAGCAAAGGAATGACAGCATAGCCTAGCTGTTTCTGCTCCTCTCCAAAACACACATCATGGAAGGGTGATTATGTCCCAAGCCAGGAGCATGGAAGAGCACCAGATGCTGCTAGGAGCAGGTGTGTGGCACCCACATGTGCGTGGCCGTGCACCAGCGTGGCATCAGGTAGGCAGACCATATGTGGGAAACACAAGGCAGGATGTTCCTCAGCAGGGCCAGGATGGGGAAAATCAGGGCTGGGGAATCCACTTCTCTTCTCTTACCTGGGCTTCCCCATTCTTGTTTCCGTATTGGTGCAGATGAGACTGGCAAGGAATGTGGAAGAGGACCATGGAACCTTCGTGAGTCTACCTTCTGCTAGTGGGGATGACATGTGCTGATATATTCCAATTATCTTCCTGACTCCCAATATGAACTAAAGGCAAACCTCATGGGATAGTGCAGCATCTCAGGGTTAGGAAAGAGGGGACCCTCCCCACCCTTGGATCTGAAGGAGAAAGGGATGAGAATGGTTACCAGAAGCTGAAGGGAGAAAGGATAACATGGCCAACTTGAGAGCAACACTTGTAGGTAAAGGATGCAGCCAGCCCAAGGCTACCCAGGACAGAATGGGAAGGGAATAAAACCCCCAAACTCTCGGTTTTCCACCCCAATCTCCTGCCAAGCTCCTTATTGTTCAAATCAACTGAAAGTCAGAGGCAAGGGAGCCCACTGAGGTGGCCTTTACAGTCTATGGAGAATGCAGAGGATCTGGGGCACAAACAAAAGAGAGAGACAGACATATACCACACTATGTGGGAATCACTTTTATTTCTGTCCTCCGTCTAGACCACAGTCCCTGGAGGGTAGGGTGCGTGTGCCCTGTGCTCAAAGGACACTCAATAAATAGTGATTCCACTAACAAGGGAAAATATGAAAGAAGGAAGGAATGTCATCAAGAGTGCAATCAAAGCTAACTTTCCCTCATATCTAAACTAGAACCTGGTTATTATTACTTGTATCTCAGGTTCACTCTCCAGTGTGCAGAGGAAGCTGTCGTTCCCAGTCCATCCTCTGAATCTTTCCAGGGCAACCACTCCCTGTTTCCTAAGTCTCGCTGATCAGAGTCATGATACTCCAAGCTGGAAAAAGCCTCACCTGGGGAGCCGATGGCCTGGACAGCTGGCCGGGTGCCCCAGAGATCCTGGAAGCTACCATTGAACTCAATGCCCTTTGCAGCGAGGTGGGGGGAGCCAAGCGTTGCACGTTGCCTTGCTCGGCAGTTATTATGTTAACCACCAGCATCCAGCCTTCTCTAGACTGTCCAAGAAGCCCTGCCATTGGAGGCTGTGGCTATCCAGGGGCCTCAAACCAAGGCGGGTGCATAGACTCTAGCATCCGGCTGAGCTTGGGGCCAATCAGCAGAAAAGACATGACCGACTGCAAAACCCCACATCCCCAGGATGTGCTGTTTCTCTGCATCAGTCTCAGCACCCACGTCCAGTGGTCAGGTCCGTGGAAGGTGCTCTTCGTGCATTGGAGCACTCCACAACCCCTCTCCAGCTGAACAAAGCTACTGTAATTCTGCACACAGGCTGTCAGTATACTCCTCCCGTGTGTTCCCCTCCTTCCCCCTACTTTTCATTTGGAAAGTTTCATTTATCCCTCCAGACCCAGCTCATGCTCTTCTTCTTTGCCAGCACACTTTCCACACCCCTGCCGCCAGAGGCTAACCCAGCCCGACCTCCTAAGGAGCCTCTTTACTCCCCTTCCTGGCTCCCACAGCAGGTGGTGATCCCTGGATTACACCTTTATAATGGGTGGTTTCTGTGCTGTACTCCCCCACCAGACTATGATCCCCTCAAGGTCAGAGAAACTGTCGCTTTCATCTTATTATCAGCCTAGCACTAAGACAGGACCTGGCACATAGAACTTTATTGGATGGGCTTTAGCCTCAAGGGGCCAGAAATCAGACACCCTGGCCCAGATATCAGACCAACATGTGGAGACCAAACTATACCACGTATCAGCTTTGGACAGGGCTGACTACTGCTGGAAGCCCCAGTCATCTCATCTCTCGGGCCTTAATTTTGTTAGCTAAGCATTCCTTCATTTGTTCGTTCACCAATTCACCCATTCGTTCATCTGAGAAATATTTATTGAGCACCTGCTATGTGCTGGGGATTCAGAGGAGGAAAAAGACACAGCCCTGAAGCTCTAGCAACCCTTAGACTCGAAGGAGAGACAGAAAAGTAAACAGACGTGGTAGGGGAAGTAGAGGGGCCTGTCTGATCCTCGGACGAGGAGCCTGACCATAGCTGGGAACAGAGGGCACCCAGGGAGATCAGAGTCAGCTCAGTTCAGCAGGGAAGAAGCTGGGAGGGCAGGGTTCTACCAGGACACTGACCCACGGCAGTAAAGCCAGGGCTTGATCCAGAAGGAGGGTTGTGTTATCATCTAGAATCCCCAGCCAACTTGTGCCGAGGCCCATTACAGATTCCAGGCACAGAGCTCTTGAGACACAGGCCACTAATTTACACCCATCCTCTGTTTTTTTCTTCATGCTAACTGGCATCCCTGTCTGACCTTCCCCAATCCCCTGACAACCTGGGTGTCTGCCTGGCCAGCAGCCATCCAGAATTTATTTTTTTTTCCAAGCCCTGGCTGAGACCCAGGACACATGGGAGGGGGGCTAGGGGGGTGGGAGCAGTTTGTGCTGAGGCAAAGCCTGCCCTTCCATTCAGCCCAGCCCCAGGATGGGCCAGCTTACCTCTGAAGTGATGCCCAGCCAGTAGGGCTGTTTTTCTCCTACCCCCTGGAGATACCCAGGCCGATTTCAGTGCAGATGGCACCAGCAGATGCCAGTCCCTAGGAGGACCCCCTCCTCCCTAGCTAATGAGGGGAGCAGATGAACAAACCAGCAAAAGTGTACAGGGGTGGGAAGTGGAGCAAACACTAGATTAAGAAGTAGGAAAGCTGGGTTCCAGTCCCAACTCTACCATGAATGAGCTATGTGACTTTGGGCAAGTGACTTCACCTCTCTGAATCTAGTGTTCCTATTGTCTGAGTCTGCAATTCTAGCTGTCGGGACAGCATTTACTGCTTTGAAAGAAAAGCACCTCGTTCTCATTTCTGTTCCACCATTAACCTGCTGTGTGACATTAGGTAAATTCCCTCACCTCTCTGTGCTGAAGTTAGCACAAGTTTACAAGTCACACTGCATACAGCACGGGATTAAAACAGTGTAAAATAAGGGTCACACTGAACCCAAGAAGAAGTCCTGAGGATCCATGAAACACTTTTCCCCACGTGCTCCCACTGCCCCTATGCTGGGATCCCAGTCGCAAAGAAGCTCCTGGTCCACCTGTTACAATTTCTGTTCTCCTCTGGACTCCTGCCCTTCCTCCTCACTTACAAATCTTCCTCCTCTTAGCCAGGGTCCTCTGTGGCCATCCGTGGCTCAGATGTGCCAGCTCGGTGAGTCTGAGGCCAGTGTAGGAATTCTCAGCCTTTACGGACTCGGTTCCTCACCTTGTGGAAACCCGGCCTGGCCTCACAGGGACAGGAGGGGCTGGCTGCACACTTGTTGGAGGTGATGCTGGGCTTATCTGCAGCCCCACAGCAAAGGGGTAACCAGAGCCACTGAGAGGCAACCACGAGGGCTATTGATCAGAGAACCCCACTTTTCACTTCCGGAAATAGTGTAAGAAACACTTAATTAGGTCTGGACTTGAGCACAGACTAGCCACAGTAGCCTCTTAGAAAACGCACATGTGTGTCTTCTGCAAACTGACAAGGAGGCGAGCTGACATGGGTAAGGATAAGGGGCTGCCAGGTGGCCATCCAGGGAAATAGGATGTGGGGGTGGGACAAAATACACTGGAAGTTTCTCTAGACTCTGAAGCCCATGAGGGAGGAAATAAAATGTAAAAACCTTGAGAGAGAGAGAGGGGTGCCTGGGTGGCTCAGTCAGTTGAGTGTCTGACTTTGGCTCAGGTCATGATCTCATGGCTCATGAGTTCAAGCCCCATGTTGGGCTCCGTGCTGATAGCTCAGATTCTATGTCTCCCTTTCTCTCTCTTTGCCCCTTCACCACTTGCTCTGTCTCTGTCTCTCAAAAATAAATAAAAACAGTACAAAAATAAAAATAAATAAAAACCTTGAGAGAGAAGACCCCAGAGGCAGTCCCCAAGATGAAGAGTGCCAACCAGGATACATCTGAGGAAAGCAGCTATGGGCTGGGTGCAAGGCATTGTTTTCAAAGTATTGCAGGCAGCCAGGCCCTTCCAGCCTACCGAGTTCAAGTCTGGCCATGCAGCTGCTGATGTGCTGCTGGGGCAGGACCAGAGTGCTTTGAAATTTGGAGATCCATGGAAGGGATGGAGAGACCCAAGGGTTCCCTAGATAACCATGGACATTTGTAGAATAACAGCAAAAACTCACACTTATGTAGCATTCACACAAATTAACTCTGGTTATCACAGAGAGCACTGTAAGATGATCACTATTATTTTCCATATTTTAGAAAGGCACAGAATAGTTAAGAAACATGTCCAAGGTTAAACAGATGATTAATGCCAGAGCCACACTCTGAACTCCAGAGTCTTCTTCTAATGCCTATGTCCTTAACCACTATGCAACACAGTGTCTCTACAGTGAATCAGGATGCTGCCTTCTGTAGGGCAGGGCCCTGCCTCTGTGTGGGGGTAACCTGCCAGAAGGACTGAGGGCCCCAGGGCTAGCCCAGGTCCACACCTGCCTGGGACCTGGGGGAATCCAGCCCCAAAACCTAGCCCCAGGCACCTGCCAGTCTCACAACTGGCCTAGGGATGAGGGCTGGGGACCTCACAGCACCCACATTCTCCACAGCAATGCCCAGCCATCAGTTTTAAGCTAAAACTTCCCATGGCAGCCCAGCCTTTCCCCAAACTTTTACAAATGCTGGAAGATAAAAGCGCAGGAACCGGCATGAATGGAGTGGGTTTTTAAGAGACCATGTTTAACATCAAGATCCCTCTGATGTGAGTAATTTGGATTCTGATGCATTTCTGGATTGTTTGTTGAATTATACATCAGCAGCTTCTGGTGCCATAAAAAGCGCCACTGTCACATGGCTGCTCGGAAACCTGCAGCAATGGAGACAGTTGGGTTCACAGTTTGGAGACTGAGAGCTGCCTTTGAGGATCGTGAACCAGCAGAAAAGGAGAGGCGCAGGGAAGCGGAGAGAAGCTGATGGGAAGATCTGGGGAAAGGAGAGAGGTGAGCTCGCTCCTCCCCACACACTCATGAGAGCCCAGCAAGAACAGACCCGGACACAAGGTGAGCACACATGAGCTTCCTGGCAGTCCAGCCACATGCACAGCCCTGAGAAAGGAAGGAAGAGGGCTGGGAATTCACCCTGAAGCATCACCCATCATCTCTGCTGCCTGAAATGTGTCACTCCTCCAGGTGGGTACTCCCAGCAGTGGGGCCCTTCTGCTGGTCCAGGGGTAGTTACCGCTGTCATTATTAACTTTTTGCTATGTGTTTGTACATTTCTTGCAGGCTGGTATCCTTATTTTAAAAACAGAATCTGGGCCACCGGGGTGGCTCAGTCAGTTGAGCGTCTGACTTCAGTTCAGGTCATGATCTCATGACTCATGAGTTCGAGCCCTGCAACTGTCAGCACAGAGCCTGGAGCCTGCTTCAGATTCTGTGTCTCCCTCTGCCCTTCCCTGGCTCGCATGCTGTCTCTCTCTCAAAAAATCAATAAATATTAAATAAGTAAATAAAAACAGCATCCAATGACAGCATGCCTGCATGCCTGTTTGGCTGAGGGCACAAAGCAGGGAGGTAGTGCACCTAGCATCCCATGGTACTAGGTGGCTGGAATAAAACCGAGTCTCTGTTTCCTGACTTCCAGGCTCTCTACCATCAGCCAGAGCTTCCCATCTCGCTGTGGAGGCTCCCAGCATCTCTGACAACGTCAGACTCATTACTTAGGCTGGTAACTCCAAGTCCTCTGCCTGGGGCAGCAGAAAGCTAAGGCATGGAAACCCTAAGCCCAGCCACCCAGTACAAAGCTGAGCTCTGCCTCTAGGAAAGTGTATCTTTGAGCAGGTTCTTAACTTCTGTACCTCAGTTTCTTCATCTGCAAAATGGGCTTGATAACAGTTCTTGAGCTTCCCTGAATGAGACACTACATCTGAAGCTTTGGCTCAATGTCAGGGGGATAGTAAGTGGTCAATACATATCATCTACTGTTTTCATTAGTGTTACTCTCCGGCAAAACTGCTGTGAGTTCAGAAAGCTAACCCCAATGTTGTCCAGTGAACACCTTGATGAGCATCCTGCCCTCCCCACAGGACCATGTTCTCACCAGGGCAGTTTCTGTTAAGTCTCCCAAACCAGAAGGGCCAAGCCAGGAGGCCCCAGGGTGCGCTGGAATTGTCCCTGTGGTACTGTCACCACGCTGATCTGGCAGGAAAATCATCCCTGCAACAGGACTCTTCATGAAGCCAGTGAGCCAAAACCACCCTCCTGGACCAGCCTAGTTTGGGAGCCCGGGCTCCAGGGATGCAGAACGGGCCCCGCAGCCCAATTATAAATCAATCTAGCAGCGCTCGCCAAGCCGATTGCCATAAATGGCTCTAAAAGCTCAGCCTCTTTGGGCCCACCAGGCTCAGGCCTCCGAGATTAATGAGCATCAGCTGCAGACAGGCTGGTGGGGACAGACGCCACCGATCTAATGAGCGGGGTGGCCCAGCCCTCACCATCTTGAGGTGGGCGGGGCTCATGAGCAGGTGTCATTGTCATGCTGCCCTTTTGCTTTGAAAAGCAGAGCTGCTGTCATCAAGTGGCATCTCATTACCCCACCCCAGGGTGCCGTGGGAGACTCAAAAGGCCATCCACAAAGACCTGGAACTCGGAGGTCACAACCTTTTGCCCCTTGGCTGTGTTGGAGACCACGCTTTTCTCAAGGTCTCTTGAGCCTGGGGCCCAAAGAGATTTTAGAATCCTGATATGGCCTCCTTCCCCACGCCACCTGGTTGGTGGTGCATCTCAATTCAGGGGACACTGCTAGAATTTTCCTCAGTCACCTCTGGTGTGGTCAGATGCACCAAGTACATGGATTTTGAATCACCTGGAGTTCATACACATCTGTGCAGAATTCAGTAAGCACGAATGTCCAGCATTATTCTGGTCACTAAAGGACACAATTCAGCCCCCACCACATTTGAATGTCAGTCCTGGACACAGGCCCTCAGGAGACTGTCCTGTAACTACAACAATGACAATGATCATTTATTGACCTTTATTTTGTGCCAGCAACTGTTCTAAGCCCTTTCAACCTACTAACTTACTCAGTAAATAAAAATGAGAGATACTGAGTAACAAAGGGTCAAATTATATTAAGGCAGTCAATGCAGGTGAAGCAGAAAAGGGAACCATTACTTAGACTGGAATGATTGAGACAGCTTTCACAGGGGAGCAGGACCACCTTGGCCCTATTGAGTGTGGGAGGAATATTCCAGAAGCAGAAGCAGGCACACCCAGGGCAGGGATAAAGCGAGTCCCCTGACGGGCACATGCCTATGATTTGGGGGGACAGAGCCTTGGGGCCACAACGTGTGGCATCTGAAAATATAGCTAGGATGAAATTTCAAAGTTAAGGTTTTATTCCTGATTAAAGTTTTCTTCACTTAACTGTGCTTCTTTTCCATTTGTCAGGAAAGTAATGTTTTTCTTTTAAGGAAAAATATACACACAGTTAAATGTATTGATCTGAAGTATACACTTTGATGAGCTTTTTAAAAAAAAATGTTTTATTTATTTCTGAGAGAGAGAGAGAGGGAGGGAGGGAGGGAGAGAGAGAGACAGCATGAGTGGGGGAGGGTCAGAGAGAGAGGGAGACACAGAATCTGAAACAGGCTCCAGGCTCTGAGCTAGCTGTCAGCACAGAGCCCGAAGCAGGGCTAAAACCCAAGAAAAAAGAGATCATGACCTGAGCCGAAGTCGGACGCTTAACCAACTGAGCCACCTAGGTGCCCCAATGAGCTTTTAACAAACGTACCCATTCACCCTGGTCAAGATCTAGAACACTTCCATAGTGCCTGAAGAATAAGGAAATTTTCTTTTACAACCTGATTGTTCTGTCCCTACATCTTCTAGGCATTTGTGGATCAGTATAAATCAAAATAATCAGCTTCCTCTCTTGCCCATCTCTGTTCACCCTCCCATCCCAGGAGAAAAAAATAAAATAAAATTAACCCATACCTGGAGAGACAAATGCCTAATGTCCCCAGAACCAAGCTCGACATGTGGCATAGATGGGAAGATCCCTATGTTTCTTAAATAAGAGAAGGAATAAATATCCTCAGATTAAAATCTCCCAGGAAATAACAGACTCCGCTTTCTCCAGGCTCCCCTATGACACTGACAGTCACAAAACTTTCCTGTCCCTTCTCTTGTGATTGAAGAGAAATCTCCAACAGGATGCCAGAGAGCATTTTCCGGTTACTGCCTTCTACCCATGAACTCTCCCATGCTTTCTACAGACAGTCTACCTCAGGCCTCGAATTCCAGCTTCTCTGGGAAAGCAAATTTGGGGGATTAGGGATACTTATATTTCACCTAGGCTATTCAGTGACAATGTCTGAGGCCAAATGTGTCCCAACCTCAGATACCCTCTCTTCCTTCCCAGCCCCTCCCCAGTGTTCATGGACCAGGGCACTCCTTGATTGCCCTCAGGCAAAAAGCATCACAAAGCTTCCAGAAAAAGAGAGGCCCCAAGAAGGAGCATCCACGTGCCTGTGGGCATTTACTTCCTAGCCTAATCATCACCTGCTGTGGCCATAAACCATGACTCGACAACACCTTCCCTAACCCCCCCTCCCCCCCCCCCGACTGAGTCCCTGAGAAAGTCCCTTCTGCACAGCTTGCTGGAGAGGGCAGCTTATAAACAGCATAAGCCAGCATTCCAATCAGATTATTTCTCACTTGCAGTACTGCACAAAGAAAAAAAAATAATGCTGAACATTCTGTTCATGGAAGAAAAATAGCAGCAGAAAACTGTCACATTGTTTGGTCTATTTTCAATTTCACTCTCGAGCCCTGGAAATAGCTATCTGTGCAAGCAGGACAGAGGAGGACTCCAGCAACCTGACACATGGGTCCCAAGTCAGGGTCGGGAGCTGAGGAAGAGAGAATGGTAGCAGTCAGGAGGGTGGGTGCAGTGGGCTGGGTTACAGAGGGTCAGATGCGCCAGCTGTGGAGAAGGAACTCCGACTCAGAGAAGAAACAGAGGCCATCGACTGGGGGGCACTGCTGGCTGCCAATGAGGTGTGGCTCACAGAGCGAGGGTTCTCAACCTCCGTCACACACTGAGATCACCTGGGAGTTTTGAAAGACAATGTGATCACAAGGTAATCCCACGAATCTACACGTGTGATAAAATCGTGCGGAACTGAACTCGCATGTGTGCGCGCATACGCAAGTGCACATAAAACTGGTGAAATCTGAATGGGCAAATTTGGTGTGTTATACCAGTGTCCATTTTCCACTTGGGCTATTGCACTATAGTTATGTAAAAATGCGACCATGGGGGAAACTTGCGTGGAGGGGTGCAGGGACCTCTCTGTGGAACCGCTTGCAATTGCATGCATATAACAATTTCAAAATAGAAAGTAAAAAAATGAAAAAGATGCTGTCTGGCTTAATGAGTGGGGCGGTGAACCTTCTCCAACAAAGTTCTAACAGCTGCCCAGCTGATCCTCTGTGCGGGCAAGGTTGAGAAGTGCTGCCCTAGGAGCCGAGATGCTGGCCGAGAAGTTAACAAACACGTGAAATGAAAAGTTACAAAACATGTGAAAGCAAATGCAGCAATCTGCATATGCTTCCAAAGCCTTCATTAGTACCTGTTGAATAAATAAACGAACTGCTACCTGAAGTATTATAGGCAATCAAAGAAAGGAGGAGGAGGAAGGCATCATGGTAGAAGTGGGATCCAACCAGGACTCAACAGAGATGGGGAACTCTGATGCAGGAGCAGCAAAGGGCAGTGTAGGTCAATGATGAAAGGCTTGGAGAAGGTGTGGTCATACGAGGGAGAAGGAGGAGGCCTGAACTTGGACATGGTTGAGGAGAAAGGGTGGACAACACCGTGAGTAAGAAATGCTTCCATTCCTGCCTTCGGGTAGGATCTCTCAACCACCTGAAACAGCTTTAAATCCTTACAAATTGCCAAGGGCAACTGTCAGCAAAAAGACAATTTTCCAGAAGACATTTAGCATCTCTTAGGTGACCAAAATGTGGAGAGCTTGGAGAAGCTTCAGAATATAGCATGGATAAGTATGAAAGTAAGGCATCCTCCTCATGGCTCATAATCCCTTGCCGACCTGCACTCAGCTGGCCTTAGGTATCCCCATCTAGAATCCAGCCAAACACTAGAACATACCAGAAATGATCTGGAAAGGGTCAACATAGCAATCTCACCACCTACACACCATAGCTAATGCACTTGACTCAGCAGGTCCCTTGAATACTCGCTCAATGCCTTATTCTTCTTGCTTTACACACTATTCTAATAAACACGATTATCTGTTTCCAAACTCACAGAAAATTAAATAGGAACAATTAAACAGATGATGCATCAGACAGCATTGCCAACAACAGTGACAAGTGATAGATGACAGATACCCCCATAATACAGGGGTACACAAATCTACAGAAAGCCACCTGGGGCACTCATCTGGCAGAAGAGGCCATCGTAGCAAGGTGGAGGGGTTCCATTGTAAAGGTGGTGAAAGAACATTAGGATGCCCAAGCCCAGGTTCTAAAAGGCTTGCAGAGCCTCCCTTTGCTTTTCCTTATGCTTGCTATTAATTTGTCCAATATATGTGCAAAGGTGTGTCTGTGTCCTGATGCCAGCTGCTGGCAGGTAAGAGGCAGCTGGTTAGCCTTTCTGATTCCAGAGAACGCCCTCTGCCAGAAACACCAGTGTGCCTCTCAAAGCTTGCTTTCTTCCCTTGTAGCACCCACCACTGCCCTCCCATGGCATGCAGAGCAAAGGGTAGGCTGTTCTCAAACTGCTCAGTCTGTTGGGTCAATCAGATGCTCAAGGAAGGCACCATGGCCTTGCATGCGATGAGTCTGGCTGTGAACTCCAGCGGCAGCTTGGCCAAACTGCCAAGGTGTGTGTCCTTGACCCAGGTGCTTCATCTCTTGTGCTGAACACCCCTACCCACTGACCCACCATCCAGGGAGCTAGTGTAGAAGAGCTCGTTAACAAAACACAAACCACTCAGCTGACCCAATGCCACTACGTCCATGTGCAAAACCCAGACGTCTCCTCCCCTGACCTTGAGCCTCTCCTTGGTCAGCTGCTCTCCTTGCTCTCTGTGTGGTTCAAAGCTGGAGAGAAGGGCCTCCCCACTTTCCTTCCCACACCCACACCCGAGGAAACAGTGCTCAGACGAGAGATGAGGGAACACTGGGTGGTCTTTCCAGATCCCTGCCCTGGGTTTGGAGGCCTTAACATGTGGATATGGCCCCAAGAAAGGGGACGGTGGCTCTAGACCCAGGCATCCCGAGGTGTGGCCATGCACTGTTTCCCACTAGCCCGACACCCAATCGGGGAAGCCATGTCGTTTTCACCCAAAGGGGAGAGTTGAGAAAGACAAATTAGGCAGGGAAGCGAGGCTTCTGGAAGCCCCTGTGCACATGGGAGCAAATGAAAGCATTAGCCTAGGACCAAGCAGGCAGGTAGGGGCCGGGGGTTTCAGGACAGTCCCCAGCTCTAATTGCTGCTACAGACTGCTGGGCAGCCTGGGTGACACCTGGAAGTCTTCTGTGGATCCTGAGGCATAAAACATAAATCATCTCCCTCTCACTTTTTACTAATCTTGCTTTCTTGCTGTGTCAGCTGGATTCCCACACTGGCCTGGGTTTAAATGGGGACTTCTGTTCTCTCCTGGCTTTTTTTCTTCTTTCTCTTCTACCTCCTCCTCCACTGACATCCCCACTGAAAGTGATGACAGGAATACAAAGTTTAAAAGGTAGGTCTGTTGCTTTGCTTTGTGGGGAGGGAGGGCGGGGGTGGGAGAGAGGAGAAAGGGAGTGTTTAGGCATCCTTGTGGCGGGGGGTTGGGGGGGGGAGACAGAACCCGAGGGAGTAAGGGGGAAGGTGGCCACTGACCACCATGCAAACTTTCAGGGGCCACTGTCCCTTCTTGGCAGAGGCCTTCATTGTTCCTGGGGCAGCGGGGGTAAGTTCACAGTAGATATGCTCTCCTCCCTGTGGGCTGGACTCGGGAAGCCTCTGGGAGGCTCAGGGCTCACAGAGCGGAGCTGGGGGAGGGCTCTGTAGCTGACTGTCAATTCTGAGCAGCAAGGATCACCCTAGACTCTGTGGGTGGTGGGAAGAGGAGGATTTCTTTCACTTCTTTTGTTTCCACGGGCCCCTAAGCACTCCGTGACGCATTCACCTGGAGGCATTCACCTGGAGGCCTGACCCTAACTAGCTCCATGAGAAACCTGCACCTTATGTAACCCTCCAGCAGGCTGACCTGATAATGCGCACGATGCCACATCTCCGCAGGGTTCTGGCCTGCAAAACTCCAGGAAACACCCCCAGAAATCTTTCAGAAGACTCCCCTCCACTGAACTCTGGGAGAGTCACCCTAGTAACATCACCATCGAACCTAACAGGGGACAAGGTGCCTGCCCCCGGCTCTCATGGGGTGGAGGAAGGGCCAGAGAAAGATAGCAGTGGGACCTGCATCCGCTCACCCTGTGTCGCAGTCCAGTGCTTACAGGCCCTGAGCCTGGGAGGCACCAGGCAGGCATCACTGGTGACAGAATTGGGACACTGCAGGGCCAGTGAGGCTGCTCAGGCCCCGTTGGCTGCACCTGGCCACGAACCGGGCAACAGGGTGGCCACACGGTACAGGGCAGTGGTTAACAATGGGGCCACCAAGCCAGACTGCTTGGTTGGGATGCTAACGAGCTGTGTGACAATGAATTATTTAACTTTCCTGTGCCTGGTGCAGTCTACTGCTTAAAGGGGGTGAGAGCAATGGTGCTACCTCACGGGGGCATAAAGATTAATTGAGATAATTCATGTAAAGGGTTTGGAACAGCGCCAAGCCTGGATCAGTGCCCCGTGTAGGGCTCTGGTCGCTACTCTGATTACATGGTGGTTGTTCTTGCTGTCCTTCCTCCTCCTCCTCTTCCTCCTCATTGTCCTTCTCCTCTCTCTCTCACTCTCTTTCTCAATCTCTCTCTCTCTCTCTCTCTCTCTCTCTCTGTCATGGCTGAGACCAGAGGCCCAGAAAGACAATGGGGCTGCAGGGGTTGCCATGAGTGAGCAATGCAGAGGGAGGGATGCTAGGGGCCTCCCGTCACCCCAGCATCCCCTCTGGCTACTCCAATGCTGGTCCTACTTTTTGAGACCTGCTTTGAGAGAACATCCGGGGTTGGATTGTTTCCAGGGGAGACAGAAGGGGCAGCTGGGGGTGGGTGCGTGTGGGGGGCAGGCAGGAGTGTTATTCACATTCCCTTCTCAGGGATGTATGTTTTCACCCCAAAGCTCTCAGAAGCTATTTGCTGAGATATGACACTTTCAGCAGGATGAAGACAGCACGTGGGGATAGCGCATGAGATTCGCTGATCGAGAACCTGGGTTTGAAACTGACCACCACTAACTGTTTGCCCATCATGTCACAGAGTATCGGATTCCTTGCAAAATGATGGGGCAGGACAAGGCTGCTCATATAGGTCCTTCTAGTTATTAAGTTCCAGGTACCGGGGCTCTATCCCTGCCACGTGGACTCACCAGGAGATGCTGAGCGGCTGCTTCTCTCTGATTTTATTCCTCCTTGATTCAATCTCCTCGGGCTTGAAAACAGCCAGAGGAGCAGGGACAAAGGGAATTAGAGGGTCCCAGCTGCTTGCTGGCCTGGAAAGGATTGGTGACAGATATTTGTCATCCCAGGGGAGGGGGAGGTAATGGGCAGTGGTACAGCAAGACTACTGAGCCAGAAGCCTGGGCCACAAAGCCAGGATGCAGGGGGCTGGGTGTTCTCCCCAGACCCCCTAGCCAGGTGGTATTTCTGGCTGTCACCACACGTACCACGTGGCACACAATATACACTGTGAAGATAGATGCAGAGCCTCCAGCATCCTTCTCCCTCAGATCCTCCATCCTGTGGAGGATCCAGACCTACCCATGAGATCGTACACTCGCTGCAATCCAGGATAAAACAAAAAATTTTCAGGTAGACCAGCCTTACCCTTGCTACCTGCAGTGCACTCTATTTTCTTACTCTTTTCCATTATTTAAACTGTTGGTCACAGCCCACTAGTACTGGACTTAGCGGCACACTAAGTTTTGGAAGCACTGTTTGAGAGGCGGGGACGTGACAAGGACTTCCCAAGGCTACAACACAATGACTCCATCTTGCAGAGGGACAGACTGCTTGACAAGTGCAGAGACCACATGTTTCTAGGACTAATCAGCAGGGTGAGAAAGTCTTCCCTGCTGCCTGGGCCACAGCAAGGACAGCGGTCCCTCTGTCGCGCCGATGACTAATTCTCAGCACACACAGAAGCTGCCTCATTTGAAAGGGAGGCACACGCCTCCTGCCACACAGTGTTCCAAGTACCTTCTTGGTGGGATACGAACGAAGCAGCCTTAGGTAAGTCACTGACGCTGTCCCAGAGCGCCTTCAAAACTGCAGGCTGTCACCCACCTGTTACACTCTTCCCCCTCACTTCTGAGTGTTTTAGGACGGCAGGGACCCAGGCCCTTTCTAGTCTGCCAGGTTTTCACCCTCACCTCTCGTTCCTGCTCTTTGATGGCCCCCAAGAGCTTCCTGAACACATGAGTTACAGGACAGACCACTCCTCTGGCCTCTTGGGCTCAGAGCAGCTGCTCCCTTCTGGCCAAAATGTCACTCATTTAGGCATACTTGATTTTTTTTATCATATTACAAATATATAAAGCTTCAGGCCAAGGTCTAGTGTCCACCTAATGCAGTCCGTCCTACTCTGCACGGAGAAGAGCCCGATCCAGGGAGGCTGGTGACTGGCCTGGAGCCACGCAGAATTCCAGAGTCGGGGTCAGGATTCAGCTGCTCTGTCTCCCAGGCCCCCAGGCCCCTCACAACTTCCCCATGAATGAGAATGAGCAGGGTCACCCACCCGTGTGTGAGCAGGAGAGGCTGAGGTATCCCAGGGGAACTGAAATGGAGTGGGTGATCATCTTGAGGGGAAAACCCAACCTTCTCATTGTCTCCTTCTCTAAAGATTAAAAGCAAAAAGCTCACATGGGGTCTTCACTTCTAGCATCTTCACGTTCCTTACAGAGCTGCAGAGGCGAGGTGGGGCTCTAGAAACATCTACACTGACAGCCCTTCATCTGTGGGTGTGGAGAGACAGACATTAACATTCCTATTTGTTCCAGGAAGCCCCTGCCTGTCAGATGGCCCTGACGTGAGCAGGGTCTCATTAGCTCAGCTGGCCTTTCCCCTAGGCTGGCCGAAATGCTCTGACCCTGGCTGGCAGACCCACCCCAGGACCCAGACAACCTCTGAACAGCAGGGCTGAGAAATATGGACACACACACATCTGCACATGCACATAACACATAATGGTGTACACACACGCGTGTGTGCATGTGAGCACAAGGATTGCTCCGGTGCTCATTCTAAAAGGCCTCTTGGAGATCAATCTTCTCTGCTTTATCTCTATTCCTTGGGCTATGTCAGCACATCTATCCTGGTCTGGGGTGTAGACATCACTTTTAGGACCTGGTTCTAGCCAACTGGGCTAAATGGGGCCAATTCTTTGCTTTCTAGGGTAGATTCAGGGTTTTCTTAAATTTTCAAAAATGTTCAGTGCAACTGTTGATTCACATCAAAGTCTCTGTTACTGCACAGCCACACTTGAACTTAGAAGACAGATTTTTCACATCAGAAATGAGGATTGTCAAAAAAAAAAAAAGAAAGAAATGAGGACTGTCTGTCACATTAACAAAGATTTAATAAAATTTCATAGCTTTCTAGTGGAAATATAAATTGGAACAATACTTTTGGAGAACAATTTAGTAATAGATTGCCAATCCTTAATGTGTTTATACTCTGACCTAGAAACACCGCTTCTGGGACTCCAGCCAAAGGAAACAGAGTCTGAAATACAGGGATTTTTTTTTTAAAAAAAAGAAAAGCAAACCTTTCCACATAATCATTTTCATATTAGCATTATTTATAATTTTAGAATTAGAAGTTACTGAAACATAAAACAATATGGGAGCAGGTAAGTTAGTTATGATACACTCACATAATAGAATATTAAGCACAGGTTTAAAATTATGTTTATGAAGAGTTTATAACAAGTAGAGAAATTACTTAAGTTACAATGTTTCACTAAATAGCCCAGAAAGAAAATCATGTATGTATACACACGATTATATACATATAAAATCATACACCCCCCCCCACACAGAGACATATAAAAATACATACACATACATACATACATATACATACACACACATACATGATTTTCTTTCTGGGCTATTCAGTGAAAAAAATATACGACAATCTTAACTATGGGAAATAATTAGTATTAAAAAATTGAAAGGGAATATTAACAATGGTGTGGGTGGTAGCACTCTGGGTATGTGCTCTCTTCTATATGTTTCTGTATTTTCCAAGTAAAAAAAATACCTTTTCTTTTAACTTTTTTAAAACTTCAACCAAAAGGTATGTCATAAACAGGAAGGGCTGGTCACATCTCTGCCACCACCTCTGCAAGTCACTTCAGGGACATGATGTGACCATTCTGACCACCTCAGTCACGCCCGCACCCCTCTTCTTCATCTCCACAATGAGTGTGTGGGGCCGCAGGACCTTTAAAACCCCCTCTGCTCTAACCCTCGGTGCCTTGAAATATCCCCCTCCTGTATTTGAGAATGGGATCTCAGAAAGGGGCCCAAGAGGTGTAACCATCTTACGAATGAAATACTATCATCATCCGGACCAGCAATGGACTTGGAAGGCTCTGCAAGAAGATATAGCTGCTCTCTCACAGCTAGCAGCAAAACGTGCTGACACAGTGTCCTTGGGCTTAGACATCCGGAGCCAAACGCCTAGATGAAGGGGGTCGCTGGCAGCTGTGCCGTGAAGCCAGGAATCACTGTTGGGGGAGGTGGGTCCTCAGCACTGGGTCTCCCTGTCCAAGAGCCCCACCGAAGCAGATCTCCAGGGCGGGGACCAGGCGACAGGATGAGCCACGCTGGGAGTGGGGCAGATCTCCCCGCCTACACTCCCTCCGACAGCTCTGGCCCCCAGACATCTCCCTTTGACCAAACTCCACAGATTTTTTTGGTCTGTTTTGAGCACGGGGGCACCTCCTCACAAGCTGTATGTCAGGCCTCTGAGTTCCGGTTCCTCGGTAGTGTTACCTGCCATCCCCTTGAGTCTGTTCCTCTCTTGGTGAGCCCACAGTGGCACCTGCAGAGTTCACAGGGGAGGGGAAAGGAGGAGAATCTACATACTGAACTAGCTTCCCACCCAGGAGGAGAGGATGAATGGATTTCTCAGCTCTCTTCTGGGGTAGAATATTTACTTGTATATTTACGTGTAATTGTAGCTCTCTCTGGACCTGGGCCATCTTTCCCACAAGCTGGAGGGAAAACGTCTTGCTCCTAGACCTGACATTCAGTCAGTTATGCACCTGGATGTTTACATAGTGAAATATGTCCACACTGGTTGGTAAGAAGCCATTGCCTTACAACACCTCCCCGGTTGCTACATCCGCCCTAGCCGCTGGGTACGGGGGTCCCTAAGGACCTCCCTAAGATCCATCACCTAAAGGGCCAATGCTTGGCCCAGCAGGAAGCCTTCAGGATCCTTTAAAAAATTTTTTATAGTTTATTTCTGAGATAGAGAGAGACAGAGCATGAGTGGGGGAGAGGCAGAGAGAGAGAGGGAGACATAGAATCTGAAATAGGCTCCAGGCTCTGAGCTGTCAGCACAGAGCCTGACACGGGGCTCAAACCCATGAACCATGAGATCATGACCTGAGCCGAAGTCAGACGCCCAACCAACTGAGCCACCCAGGCACCCCATCAGGATCTTGACCCAGCAGTAGGCTTCATGCCCTTGGTGGAAAAATGTGTTGAATTTCACCTCTCCTGCCCCGTCTTCCTGAACTGAGCCCGTTGGGTTGACAGAAGCTAGGACTGTAAATCCTTGCAGAGAGATTTGGTTTAAAACTAATAAGGACAAGTTTTGGGTTGGATCACCACGCTGTCTCTACTGCCTGGGGCTGGCAACAGTGATGGGCAAAGAGGTACCAAGAGGGGGACTGGATCGCCTTCTGCCAAGCACTCACCCCTGCCCCCAGGTCCACCATCATTTTCTACTCTCACTAACTGCCATTAGGAGGGCCAAAGGATGCCACGGATCTTCCTGGACTCCTGTCTTTCTCTTTCTGGCTGTCTATCCATCCATCTGTCTGTCCAGCCTCTCCCTGTGGGCTAGCATCCCTTCTGGACGGGGACTCCACTCAGAGCCAAAACCTCAGACACAAGCCCCAGGAGATAACAGCCCAGTCCTCAGCAGGGTCTTGTAGAAAAAGTTCTGGTGCCTCGGCTGTCACCCCAATTATGTTTGTCTGTGCTATGATCTAGCTGTCATGAATTAAAAAGGAACACAGGGGGTTTAAGGCAAGGAAATGTTTAGAAACGGAGAGAGGATGAAAGAAATGGGGCTGTGCTCATATGGTTTCACTTGAATGTATTCAGATCTGGTGGAGACAGGAGGACATTTAACTTCTAATTAACGAGTCGCTCCTCCCGTCCAGGCAATTCCCCCATCTCCCTCTCTGCAGATGGGGGCCCGAGTTCTCCTGGAGCCAGGCGACTCTCTGCATAGGCTACACTTCCCCCGGTTCCATGAAGCTACTCCCACCCGTCCGACTGTGCGCTGGCGCGTCTCCACCTTGCTTGGGCCTCAGCCCTGCCATCTCTCATCGACAACTTGTTCTGATGCTTAATTGACAAGACCATAACCTTTGAAGGGCATTTTATGGGCTTGGCTCTCACCACCAAATCTATCTCAAGTTAAACTGGTTTCTATTTACTCACACCAAAGAGCCCAGAAGGTAAGAAGGGGCCATTGCTGACACTGCAATCACGACTGTTATTGAAATCTGGGTCTTCTTGACTTATTGCGAGGTTTTAGATGGGCCCTGATTGCAAGTTCTACCCCAGTCGGAGCAACAGCTGTATGAGTTCAGATGCCCTATTTGTAGCTACATCATCTTGAGAAACATGGAGGAATAGAAGACGCAAGCAAACAGTGTGTCAAAGTGTGAGCAGAAAAGGAGAACCAGAAGTTCTGGCATCCCTTATTCAGATTACATTCTTCACCACCTTCAGTCTTTGTTTCCATACACAGACTTTCCAGGGGCTTCATCTCTGCATCTTCTAGATCTTTCTGTTTAGGGTAGGATGGATCCCAAGTTCTACCCACCAATCATATCCCCCAGTGCCTTGACATCCAGACATGTCTGAAGTGGCCTTGTTCCTCCCTATCTTTCTGAACCCAACAAATGCTCTCTTTCAAAAAGTTCTATCCATAATTTTTCCCAAGTTAAGGGAGCTCAGCTCTCTCCCCACTTCCCAGCCCTCAAGTGGAGCTCTCTGCTTAGAGAATCCCACCCCCCTTTATGCTATCTCTGATGGCCACACCCTGTCATTCTTTAGGTCTCGGAGAGGCTATTCCTGCCATTCACTCAAGGTAGAACCCAAACCTGATTACTCTCTGTTTCAAAACCCTACTTATTCCTTTCAAAGTCCTTATCACTGCTTGTCATTATTATTATTATTATTAGTCATTTTTTTTGGTCTTGTCTCCCCCTCTAGACCTTGGCCCCACTTGTTGAATGAATGAATGAGTGAATGAATTGGACAGATGGAGGAAACTGCATGCCTCCTGTGCACACGCCACTCTTCCTGTGCTGGTGATACAACATTCAACAAGCCAGAGGCCCTGTAGGAAAGTGAAATCGTGAGAGATGTCTGCAAAGACTGAGGGCTGAGACCCAGGCAGAAGGAAGGGGACAGCATCTCATGTGCTGAAAGCAAAGTCTGATATAAATATCGCACAAAATCTATTAGTGTTACCAGCAGAGAGGGCAACTGCTTTTTAATAGAAGAAGATCTTCCTTGGAGGCGATTATGAGGCCCTGATAGGGATCAGGTGACATGTTGAGGTTTTGCAGATGGATTAATGTCTGTTTACATCTAGTTGCTTGCGGCATCAGGGAATTCTTGGTTTTCGGGGGGAAGGTGGGAGAGACAGCCTCTGCAGAAAGCTGCGTGGGCAGAGCTCTTCTAGGTATTATTGTGGGGAGCCACTGCCTGCTGTGGGTCACAGAGCAAGCTGGAAAGAAAACCAGGGCATTGGGGAGGAACTTCCATGTGGAAAACACCAGCCAAGATTCTGGTAAGGCTCCCCTTTCCCTTTCTCCCAAACCTCAAAGGTTTGCCAGTAGGGTGGAAAATTATTGCTGATATGGAGGAACTCCAGGGAACAGAGGTCTGGGGTCTTTCAAGGCAAAGTCACCTGATACACAATAGAACTGCAGTGTTGAGCGGCCACAAAGGAAGGAAGGAAGGAAGCCAAAAAAGAAGATGAGTTTCTCTTACACAGATCGTCCCAAATGCTGTCTTAAACATGAATACTCTTGTTAGGAGATACTGCTCTTCCCTGAGCTTCACATAGGGGTAAACTGAGGCCCAGGACAAGCCAATGGCGGACCCAACCACAATGGAACAAGGTCTGGCTCCTGGCTCACTGCACTGTGACCCAGGAGGCATACACAGCAAACCTGCGGCTCAAGACTGAAATCCCCTGGGTTGGGTCAGTTCAGCCCTCCCAGTGCAGTGAGGTTGTATGCAGCCCACAGGTTTACTGGCCACACTTTCCATCTTAAGTGCACAGGGTTTCTGGAGTGGGTGCCAAAGTCCCTCAGGTATCAAGGCTTGGGCACATCTCTGAAGCTAGAGCAACGAGCCCGGGGAAGGGTCCACGGGCCTGCTTTTCCCACCCTGTGGCAGCCATCAGGGAAGATGCCAGTGATTATCATGCCGCCTCAGAGGCCACCCTCTGCCCACACCTTGAAGTTCAAACTCTTGACAGACTCGCTCTCATAAACCCAACTAGAGGTCAAACTCAATGGAAAACACACCTAAGCAATTCAGTGGTACCTTGTACATGGAGTTACCACACATCTTTCGTTGCCTGCAACAGTCCAGGTTTATATGAGTGGTCTAGGCAAAATCATAATAATGCCCCCTTTTACCTTCAAAGCTCATGTAGTTTGGACAACAAATTCCAGGGTCTTCCTACTTATAAAGCACCTACCAGAAAAACCAAATGTTATGGAATCCCCATAGTGATGATGCTATTTTAAAGCGTATACACACATTACCATGAACACGCCTCACTCCCACGCCTCTATCAACCACCCATCAGATAGAACTCTCACTACACCATGCACAGCATGTAACCATTAATCCAGCATGCATCAACAGCATGCGCCCAGCCACAAGCCATGTTTTCATACTTCTAATAACACTTGAGTCTCCCAGGCACAGCGGATGTGGCTTTCTCCCTTCCACTGCTCAGGCCTACACACAACCACACATTATCTCATAATTTGGGGAGCACCCGGACAAACGCTCCTCCTTGGACATCCATCCCAGTCAACTAAGCCTTCAGGGATTTAGAACAGAAAGGCCTGGCTGTTATAATGGCTACAACCTTGTAAGGACATGAGTCCAAGTTCATTAAGAAGCTCTGTGCAGATGAACCCTGTTGCCGTTGTGATTAATAATCATAATAGACATTCAGCTGGAGGGCTTCCCAGCTGCGCCTCCCAGGGCCCGGTTCTGGGATCCCCTCTCTATCCACCAGTGAGTAATGGTTAGGTTTATTGGAAACTCTCTTTCCATTTTTTATGGCTTCAATTAAGTGATGGGGAGAATCCATCATGTAACCTTCTTGCTGCACTGCTAAAGACTTCCGGAGGGGAAAATATTTATCAAACCCCAAACCATCAGAGGAGAGACTGCGGTAAACCTAACAGGAGGCTGGGGTAGCAGAGAGGTGACCGAGGTGGTAGACCAAGGAGAGGAAAATATCCACACAGAGGTTTTCTGCCTGGACAAGAGCCACACTGTCTGTAAAAACTCTGCTCATTTCACAAACACTAGGCTACTTTTCCCTCCTCACCTCAAAGCCCATATCCCCATGAAGCATTCCACCAAATATCCCAGCCATGTGGAATCCCATAGCCCAACATGTTCAAGGAGGCAACAAGAACAGAGACCCTGGTATGAGGAGTCCTCATCGTTGGGTCTCAGGGTGTTCATCCGATGGGTGGTTCCTGGTGCTGCAGTGTCTGTGGAAACATGGCACCCCACTTGGAAAACTGTCCACATTCCTCATGAAAACCGTAGTGCTTGTATCAGTAAGAATGCCAAAGAACCCATTTTCTGGTTGTAACTACAAATTCTTCCCAATGTCAATGACAACAAATCCTTCCCCAGTCAATTCATTAGGATCCACAACCTCTAACTTTGGCCCGAAGTTGGCCCTTATCCCCTCCCTGACCTCTGCCCAGGCGGCCCTGGAAGTAAGCAGAGCTGGCTCTTATTCTTCCCTTTAAATTATTCACATCCCAATCTTGGCCACTGGCATTAATCTTTCATTTGCTATTTAGACATCTGATTCCTGGGGCAGGATTGAGAGGTGTCACTTGGGAGATCGGGTGGGCCTGAGGCGAGGTCTGAAGGGAGTGGGAGACCTACAGAGCAACAAGGGCCTGCCTAGAATTAATGGGGTCATCACCCTGCTCCCCATCGCCCAGAGGAGGAAGAGCCAGAGACAGGAGACACAGATGTGTCTGAAGGAATGAAATCCCAGGTCCAACTGCTTGGGAAGGAGTGGGCGCACATGTGCACACATACGTGTGTGAGGGCGGGCTGGCGGTCTCTCAGCTCACAGGGTAGGTGGGGTTAGAAGACTTGACTCTGACTTGGTACAGAGCACAGAGGTATGGGGAGAGCTGGCAGCTGGGAAGGGAAAATAGGAATCAAATAAAAAGGAGACCTATGTGAGCCCAGGGAGACATGGGATTGTCTCCATATGCTAAGTGGTTGTAACTCAAAGTTAGACAGTCTTAGTCCTCAAGACTTCACTCTAATAGAAGAGAAAGGATGGAAATATATCCCCCTCTCTTCCTCTTCCTCCTCCTCTTCCTCCTTCTTCTCAGCTAATATTTACAGAATGCCAGCCATGGTGCTAAATGATCTACATTCACTCTCAGGTTAATGGTCACAACCATCCTAGCAGGTAGGACTACTAAGTACCCTCAGTTTACAGTCAAGGAAACTGAGGCTTGGAAGAGTTAAGTAAATTGCTCAAGGTCCTGCAGCTAATGAGTGGTCATGAGGGTTCAAGCTAAGGAAGTTAGACTACAGATAGCAAGCTCTTAACTGGGGACATAAGAAGAAATAAATAGACAAACACAATAATGACCCAGGATTGTTGGGAACAGAGGTTAGTGATGTGCAGTAAGGTAGTTACTAGACACATGTGTTAAGTGAAAATTAAATGAAATTTAAGATCCAGTGCTTCAGTCACACTAGCCACCATTTCAAGGGCTTCATAGTTACATGTGGCTAGCGGCTGCCATAGTGACCAGAGCAGATGGGAATATTGCCGTCATTCCTGAGAGTGTTACTGGATGGTGCTAAGTGAGAGGACCGTGCAAAACATTGGCAAGATGGGATGCCCTTCAGGAAAAGGACTGTAATGACATGTGAGCTGATCAGATCTAGAAAGGAAAAGAAATGGGGCAACAAGGAGAGAAGAGAGTGAGGGCAGTAAGACAAAGATCAGTAGGTCAGCATCACTAACAGGTGAGACTTCACCCAACATCACAGAAGAAAGAGACTTGTGGATTTGAATGTCCATCCCCTTCTCATTACAATTGAGGCCAGTGACCACTAGGGAAGTCACTTGTCCTGGGTCACACGGTCAGTAAAGACCAGGGTTCTTCTCTTCCCACCCAGCCTGTCACCCTGGGCCCTTCCCATTTTCTCTTGAGATGTGTACGCTAAGACAATTTTCATCATTTATCTCACATTCTGACTCCCAACAGGTAGGTTTTGTTTGGGAGCAATCAAGTCATTACCCCTAATGCTGAATCTTCCCTTCTTGTGATGGCACAAGGCTCTCCAAGAATGAGAAGTTGGGCCTTTTGTAAAAGAGCAGCCATTGGAAAGATAAGTGGCAAAACTGGAGCTTGGGAAGCAGCCAAGTAGGACTCTGTTCTCTACTCTGTTCCTATATGGCTTAGGGCATACTGTGGCCAGTCAGTAAACACTTCTCAAGTAAACCCATGACTGGTTGGTTGGATGGATGACATCTGTCAAAGAGTCCTTTAACCACTTTATAGATGGTGCCACATCCCCACCTCCCACACACTGCTATCCCCACATGCACAGGTGCCTCTCCACAAACCACTGCAAGGGGAAACTGTCTCAGAATATGGAACAAATTCAAGTGCAATTCAGAGCCCAACATTAAAGGTGATAATCAGGACAAAGAAAGGGTTTGTGTCTCTGCAAGGGGAAGTTGCTAGATAGCTGTTTTGCCTGCACTAGAAATCCGCAGACTCTCTCTTAGGCTAAGTTTATGACCACTCTACAGGGACCCCTGCTTCCCTTCTGGCCTCAGAGATCATTACCTATCTCCTTGTGCACAGCTAATCCATCCTCCTGACATCTCACTTACTGACCGGGGCTATCGGGGAGCCTCTGATAGCTGGAGATGAAATGGCAAAAGATACCCCTCATCTGAAGGCATTATTGGGCATTATTTTCTCCTCTATGTAAAGAAGCTGGTTCTCTGCCCTCATAGAGGGGCTGCACTTGGGTTTGGGGCTCCTCCTTTGCCTGTCTCTAGATCCTTGCTCCATCGTGTTCCCTCAAATTCCATATTTAGCCATTTAAATGATAAAACTGTTTGGAGACAGAATGAGAAATGTCAGAATATAGACTTCATCCTGTAGATAAGGAATGAGGTAATGCTTTAGCTCACAAATTCCTCGAGGGTAGAGATTTTAATTCTGTATCTTTTAAATCTTTCTCCCAATGTGCAGGAAAATGCCAGGCATATATAATAAACAACCAATATAATGGAAGAATAAATAAATGAGAGACAGAGAGAGACACAGAGAGTGAGAGAGAAGGAGAGAAGGAGGGAGCCCATTGGCACTAAACCTGTTACTCCGGCTCATACCCAGTCTGCTATTGTTTAATCCCCAGGGACGATAACTTACATGCTCCTTGGTCCTTGAGTCTCTGTTCTCTTTCTTGTGTCCCCAATCTCTCTTTCATTTCTATGGGGGCACTACTTTCTCTGTAATTGCCTGGTACTCATCCTCTGAAAGTCTGTCTTTCTTGGTCATTTTGTTTTATTTGGATAAAATTCCCCTAATCCATTGTTCCTCATGTTTGATACCTTTTGAGCCAATTTAGCATGGCAGATTCTGGATACTGACAGAATCTTAGTGATTACCCATAGTCAAAGCACCCAGCCAACCCTGCCCCCAGACACCAGGGCTCTCCAACTCCCCTGTAGCCCTGTAAGCAGCACCTAGCCACCCTCTTGCTGCTGCTATCACTTTTATTATATTTTATTAAAGAAAGATTAGACCCTTTCTCAAGGTCCTAAAGTGACTTGAACTTTAAGAAAGTTTCTCTTCATTGTCCATCCAGGTTCATTCATCTTACCTACTAGATTCACCATACCATATGTCTACACCGGTCTCTCAGACTACAATAAAATTCACCACAAGTTCTTGGAATCCTCCCCTATTGATTGCTAATTTAAAGGAGACCACAGTCTGTTTTTCATCATGATGTGATGGTTGAAAGCCTCCTGATGAACAAGCCTCCTTGGCCTTCCAAAAGTTTCAGGATCAGGATGGACCCAACCCAGCTTAGCTTTTAA
This sequence comes from Hyaena hyaena, assembly GCF_003009895.1. Classification (NCBI taxonomy): domain Eukaryota; kingdom Metazoa; phylum Chordata; class Mammalia; order Carnivora; family Hyaenidae; genus Hyaena; species Hyaena hyaena. The sequence continues at coordinate 5,249,320 of NW_024080640.1, forward strand.
GACCTGGAATAGTCTGTTTCAGACAAAGCATGTTGTATTACAATGACCGTGGTTACCTGGTCATCTAAGGCCTTTATGGAGGACGCCCAGAGTTAATGGCTTTGAGAATATGAAGTTTGGCTACACACTTGTTCACCGATTCACTATTTGAAATTCAACAGACACACTGGGCACAGCTGGGAGAGAGGAAGGGGAAAGCAGGTAGCCTTGTTCTCATTCTGTCTCTAAGATCAAGGCAAATGCTCTCGTGCAAATCAATGGTTTTCCTTCCATTGCATTAAGAAAAATGGGCAGTGATGAGGGGGCAGAGGAGCAGAAGGAAAGGAAAAGGGACAGGGTGAGGTCAGGAGGGTGGGGAAAAAGGGAGGGGGAGGAGGAGGAGGGAGGAGGAGGGTAGTAATAGATTCTTCCCCCTCACTTCCTCCATGCCTGCATCTCTGTTCCTTTCTAATGGCTGGGCCAGCGATTCATTCCCATTGATCACTATTGATGTTTTTCAATTATATCCGTGACTTTTCTGGCAATATGTTTGTAAACACAAAGGCTTCTCAGATCTTGCCTCTTGTCACCTTGCACAAGAGCTGTCCTTCATCACTGCATATCGGTCGTCAATTGAAGAGGTCAGTAAAGGAGCTACATACCCTTGGTCCTGGGTCTTGCTTGTTTTTTTCTTTTTCTGTCCAGCAGTGAGCATTCCTCATTCTTTGCTCTCTGGGGGTAAAGGGAACCTTCCTCTTCAAGGGGGAGAAAATTGGGTGGAAACAAGGGAAAATCCCTACCTGGGGTCACATCTCGGCCATTGTTGACAACTGTGCTCTGGGGTTGGGCGGGGGTGGGGTGCTAGGGGGGTTGCCATGAAGAATCCTGCACCCAGCAGCCTAGCTTGAGCCTGGGCTATAGGAACAGACTACTGTGCTCCTGAGCCGAGGTCACTGAGAGGCCTGCATCCAAATCTTATCGCAGATACCCAGGTGAATGATAGTAAATTTCCTACGTTCACCTAGACCGATAGCTTTCCAACATTTTCACCAAGACTTATAAATAAGAAAAACAGTTCTCATCATGAGTGGTATATCCATTCATATTTCACTTAAATAAAAGCTTAAGGAAAGTAAAAAAAAAAATGTGTAAGGAGAAATTAGCCTTACAACAAGTGATTGTACTCTAGTATTTTCTGTCCATTGTTCTATTTTTGTAAAACTTATTTTTAATACTGATCATGTTGCGCTAAGTTGATTCAAGACTGACTTATGAGTTGTGACCCACAGTTTGGAAAAAAATACTAGACTAGACTGGGGTCAACGAACTTTTCTGTAAAGGGTGGACAAGAAATATTTTCAGCTTTGCAGGCCATATTATCTGTCACAATCATTCAACTCTGCCATCCATTGCCACATGAAGGCAGCCACAGACAATACATAAACAAGTGTAACCATGTTCCAATAAAACTTTACTTATGTGCACTAAAAGGCCCATTTTATTTAATCTTCATGTGTCCTGAAATATTCTTTTGATTTTTTTTAAACCATTAAATAACATTAAGACCATTCTTAGCTCACAGGCTATACAAAATCAGGAGGTGATCCTGATTTACCCTGAGGGTCATCATTTGCCAACCTGTAGCCCAGACGATGTCACCGATATTTATGGCGTGCTGCCAATTCTTTTCTTCAAGTGTTCTGGCGTCAATAGAGAGGTTGGGGCATAGGGAGTCCCAACAAGCTTGCCATAGCTGCCCACGAGCCAAGGTCAAGCTCATGTTGACCTACAGCCTCTATGTTAGTCTGAGTTATAACATATTTCATTATTTGCCCCTGTTTCCCTGAATGGTTTCTTTAGAGAAAATGTGTTTTCTATGTTACAGGTTTCTCACACGTCCTTGAAATGTCTCTTTGCTTGCTTATCTTCTCCATTAAGACTGTGAGCCAGTAGTTTCCAGAAGCTGCTGGTCCAGTGGAAAGGGAGGGAGACTCTGCTCTTTCCAAGCACTTTCTTGGCTTATGTACACAGTCTACTCCCGAGGCTCATCCCCAAGTGTTCCTCAATGCTTACCCTTGGGCGTTAGCCAACCACTGCTCCATCACCTAACCTAAAGCCACATGGTCTTGGATGTCCCCCAAGAGGCTCTAGCACAACAAAAGGCCCCTCACTTCTGAGTATTTGAATAGGAATGAGAAGCCTCACTTTTTAAATTGTAGTAAAACATACATAACATAAAACCCATCACTGTCACCATTTTTAAGCGGTAGCGTTAAGCTCATTCACATTGTTGTGCAACCAATCTCTAGGACTCTCTTCACCTTGAAGAACTGAAACTCTGTACCCATTAGATAACAAGTCCCCCTCTGCCTTCCCCTCAGCCCCTGGAAACCACCATTCTAGTTTCGGTTTCTATGGACTGACGACTCTAGGTATCATAGGAGTGGAATCATACGGTATTTGTCCTTTTGTGTCTGGCTTGTTTCACTTCGCGTGATGTACCTCCATGTTCGTCCATGTTGTAGCATGTGCCAGAATTTCCTTCCTTCTTAAGGCCAAATAAGTGAACACTGACTTTTAAAAGATGAGTCCCTCAATTCCCTAGGAAGTAAGGGGATAACTGGGCCTTTGTCAAGTTTTAACACATGACAAAATTCAAGACAAACTCTTCATCTTTCCTCCTAGCGGTATCCATCTCCTCATCTATTCTGTGTCCACTGAATATCACCCAGTCCTGCTCACCCTCTGGCTCTTGGTTACTGCGGTATCAGGGAGAGGGGGCAGGCTTTATTTATGACACCCCTGAATCTAAATCTTAGCTGCTTTTTCACTTCATTAGCTACAGGTTTTAACCCGAGCTTCATCTATAAAATGAAAATATCGACTTTATAATATAATACCTGTTGTAAAAATGAACTGAAAGGCTCAGCATATCTAACACAAAGCTTAGAATATCGTGCTCAAAATGATAATAATAATAATCATAAATATTATTATTAGCGTAATTAGTGTCAGGGTCATAGTCTGTTTCCTAGTATCCCAAATGACCCCTGGAAATCCCCCCGGGAGAATATCAGAACCTCTTTTTTTGAGACACCAATTGATTTACTACAAAAAGCACCACAGTCCAGGCCTGGGACTCAGGTGTCATATACACCACTGCCTCCCTGTGACCTGGGCATGCTGTTGTCTTTCTCTGTTGCTCGGCCTCCTCCTTTGTGAAGTAGATCAAATAATGCCTCTAAAATCTTCCCCACAATGAGGCAATGTCTTCAAAGGGCTCTGAGCCTTTCACAGGGAAGTCATTGTTAAACATACACCTGTGGTTACAGACAAATGCTGATACCTTGGGAACCAATTCACTCAGTTGGTCACTGAATGCTTTCAGTCCTCACGGTATGCCAAGCCCTATCTGAGGGGCTAGGGAACAACGATAAACTAGTAACCCCTGCACTCATCGCCATGCGTGGCGGTGCACATATGTGATCCGAAGACTTTGACTTTACTGCAGAACAACGGGGACCTTACACAGACCAAACTGATCCCAACTCAGGGAGGAGGAAGGGGAGAAAATTTGTATCTTTTGGGGCTCGGTGGTATTCTCCATCCACAATGATACTTAATCCTCCTCCTATATGGACAAATATAAAGAGGCACAGAGAGGGGTGCCTGGGTGGCTTAGTCAGTTACGCGTCTGACTTTCGCTTAGGTCATGATCTCTCAGTTCGTGGGTTCGAGCCCCGCGCCGGGCTCTGTGCTGACTGCCAGCTCAGAGCCCGGAGCCTGTTTCAGTCTGTGACTCCCTCTCTCTCTGACCCTCCCCTGCTCACGCTGTCTCTCTCTCTCTCCTAGAAATAAATAAAACATTAAAAAAAATTTTTTTTTAAAGTTTAAAAAAAAAAAAAAAGAGGCACAGAGAGAATATGTGATCAGCCCAAAGTCATACAGCTGATATATCATAAAGCTGAGATCAAAAACATGTTTGTCTCCCTCTAGAAGCTATGAAGTGTGCATAGTCTAAGCAGCCTTATAGTAAGGAGTCATCCTAATTGTCCATCAGAAGCCCATCTGGAGACGGATGCACGTTGGTCCTATCTAATGGCCTGGCTCTTGTTCCTTTCCGTCTCCTTTATGGCTCATACTAATTAGTGATGTGCATAGTCCAATGTCCAGTTGCTGATTAATTGGTTATTGGGTTTGCAGAGGGAAGAGAAGTAGCATTCACTGAGTGCTTTCCAAGACCCCAGCCCTGTTCCAGGAGCTTTTGGCCATACATTAGCTCTCTTAATCCCCATAATAGCCCTGTAAAGTGGGTATTATTACCCCATCGGACAGAGGGTCCAAAAGGTTAAGTAATTCTGGACATTCCAGAAGATGGATGAACCAAGTGGCCCAGCACCTTGGGAAACCACTGAAGGTGGGAACCTCAGGCAGACCCTCCCTTAGCCAAAGGAGACAGACCTTTCCACCTCATCAGCCTTGCAGAGGCAGGGAGAATAAAACAGATCATGCGGTAGGTTCAAATTAAGAACATTTATCATCAGCCCTGCCCCTCCGGGTGGCTCAGAATTCTTTCCATAACTCCTGAGCTTTGTTTATCCTCCTCAGCCTCCCTGTGAACACGGTGGAGTTCTCTAAGAAGAGTCAGTGATAAGGTAAAGCTGCATATGGAGGGCTCCCCCTTCCCAGCACTGTGCTAGATTCTCTGCATCCATCATCTTCTTTCATTTTTGTAACAATTACATCAAATCTCTATTTCCATCTTGCAACATTTGTGCATTTCATTTGGTTTTTCCCAAGTGACCAAAGCTTACAAGGTAAAGTGATCCTCCCTGGCTCACCAGCTAGGAAGTGCAGAGCCTGGCTTCGGGCCTGCCCCGCCCACCCTAACAGATCCTTCCTGCTGCTATGAAGACAATGCAGAGACTTCCCCCTCCGACTTTACTGATGGATAAACTGAGTCCATGAACAGAGCAGGGCACTGGCTGCAGAGAATTGGGGCTAGACTCCAGTCCCACTTCCATTTGGCTGTCCTAGAGATGGTAATGGAGCCAAAGAGAGGAGGTGAACTGTGAGAGATGCCTGATAAAAGCTAATGTTGAAAAATAAATGGAGTAATTTGTTTAATTGCTCATCACTCCTCTTTTCCGCAAAAGCACAGGGTTTTAAAGAATTCCACTCCTCCCTGAAATGATCTGATAACAAAATATCTGATTGTCACTGGCCCTCCTTCTCGCTCTCCCTGCTGCAGAATGTTTTCTGTTTATCCCTGTCCTATGTCTTCGTAATTGTATTATTCTCATAGCAACGCACGGAAGCGTCTGGGCCAAGAGGAAAACGTAACTGGCTCTCCAGGAGAATGCACTGCTCACACCCTCCCTGCCCCTCCATGCTGGGCAGGACAGCACCCGGGGCACCCCCCACACCCATCCCAGTGTCCCAGGACTGCACTGTCCCCACACGGTCCCCTGAGCTGGCCCTTGGAGGCTTGTTCCACTTCAGCTGTCCCAAGGAGAACAAGCAAGGAAGGGAAGGGAAGGAACCCAGGCTTCCTCTTCTGCAGGGTCTCTGGACTTCCTGGCTGCAAGAAGGAGGTAAACTTGACCCCTGTCTTCCAACTTCACGCCTTGGAAATGCAAGCATTATGGATTCACATGCTGCTTCTGCAAGGCCGCCTTGGCTGTGTTTAGTCCCATCTCTGAGCTCCTTTTGGAGAAAAGGCAGTTCCAAGAAACCCACTGCCAACTCCCAAGTCCTAAGGCAGGCTGTGGTCGGTTGAGGGAGCAGGAAAGAGAACGCAGCTGGGGAGCTGCTGGCTGCCTAGCTGGGGGCAGGCGGGAGCAGCACCTCTAGAGGACACTCAGTCAGGCTGAGGCCTTTTCCATGCCCCACGGGGACACAAGCCCTGAGTAGCCCCCACCCTGCCTGGCATGTCAGGAGGTCGGTTGCGCCCGCCTCAGAGTTCCTGGCCTGGGGTTCCTTGCAACGTCCTCACCTCCAGTTTGAGAACACATTGTACCATGGACTCTGCCCCCTATACACTCAATCTGGAACTGTCCTTAGAATAAACAGCCTCTCCCAAATGGTGCTTTCTGCCAGCGGGTCCTATGGCATCTGTCAGTCTCTGTGCTAGCGCAGGGTCCTGGCTCGGGTACGTGAGTCCTGGCCGGGGAGAGCCCTCCACGCACCCTCTCCTTCCCTCCATCATCCTCCTTAGAAGCCACGGTGAAAGATTCTCCCAGGCCCACCCCAGGCGTTTGGTGTCTGAGCCCCCCTGCACCCAGATATGGTGCGCGGCCCTGCCCTGCCCTCACCGCCCTCTTCAGATGCACTGTGTTGCCCCCCCTTCCCGAGGAAACTGTCTGGAACACAGAAAACCATGCTCCCTGGCCTCCTCCTGGCTGCCAAATGCAGACAAGGGCCCGCACCTGGCCCCCGTCCTTGGAGGCTGCTCTCACTGCTCAGGCTTTGTCAGTCTCTTCTATGTCTCCCTAGCGCCAAGATTATAAAAGGGGAAAGTTTTTTTCTCCTCCTTCCAGAGTGTAGACCAATTAGCATTTTTTAAATTACCATTGGAGAAATACACCTAATTAGCCACTTTAAAGGAAAGCTTTAAAAAAAAAAGTCATAAATTTCTAACTGGCCACAGCTTGGAGACACTTTTAAAGCTAATTGTGTGTTTCTGGTACTAACAGGGGAATTGGTAAAAGTTAGAAAACGGATTTTATGACCTTGGTGGGAAGGGGAAGGAAATGACTGGCTGACCTCCTCAGGCCAGGGAAGGGTTAATTTCTATTTACTGGAATCAATGGGGCTCTGCTCCCTCCTCCCCCACCTTCCTCCCTCCATCTCACCTCAAGTTGGGTATCTGGTTGGTCAGGGGTACCTGCTTTTAAGCTGAATGGGAGGCAGGCTTGTAGCCAGGCAATAATGCAAGGAGGCAGAAAAAGAACCAAGAGAGAGAAGAACAGGAAGGAACGTAGAGAAGAAAGAAACAGTTGAGGAAACGAAGAGCGAGGAACCAAAGCCAAATTCCAGAAGCCTGCTTCTCATTTGCGCCTGCCATTAAACCATGCATCGTGTGTGCGCCTGGGCTGGGGCCCTGGGCTATACTTGCTCAGCCTGTTTCACACTGGAGGCCAAGAGGGCAGCCCGTGGGCTTCCTGCCCAGGCTCACTCTGCTTGGTGGCCTCAGACTCCCGGGTCCCCAAACAGAAATGTCATAAAGTACAGGCACAAGGCTCTGAGGGGCCTCGTTGAGGACGAAGGCAGCACAGTGGAGTTTGGGTTCCTGCAGAAGAAGCAGGAAGGCCTCTGGAGGGAAATCCGTGTGCAAATGGGGAGGCCAAGGAAGATAACATGGCAGCTCCCCCAATCATCCCGAAGACCCCACCCAACAGCCTGTCACCAGCCCTTGGATGGCCCACGGTGACACACTAGAAGAGCTACCAAGGGGGTGAGCATGGGGTTCCCCACCACCGTCTTGTGCACCATGTGTCTGGCTGGGTGGTGGGGTAGAGGCTGAGGGGAGAACAGGATGCCATTGTCTTGCCCTGACCCACGGCCCTATGTGAGGCACACACGTGTGGCCTGGGTCATGCTCGCCTGACCCTAGCTGTGGCTTCCTATTGGTTGAGGGGGCAAGAAACAGCTGCTTGGTTCTGTAAGTGGAAAAAGTGAGGCCCAGAAATGGGAAGTCATCCACTCCAGTAGAGGATTTACTACCAAATCTGCATGTCTGATGCCATTCTTGAAACCATACTCTTCATCCATAACCCTCATTTCTATATGTTACCAGAGACAATAGAAATCACGCACAGTTTGGAAACATGTTCTGGAAAGCCTACAGCATCAACGTGGGCAATAGCATCCCCCAGAGGGCGAAAATTGGAGGGCATACAAAAATCTTACATATTACCTTCCGTATGTGGCCCTCCAAAGCTCAACACTACCTGACAAATTGTTATATTTCTTATTCGGAAGAATTTAAATTTAATTTATTTTTCTCCTAGTTGGCAGAAGGTGATGATGATGATGATGATGATGATAATAATAATAATAAAAGTTTGAGAAATCCTGGCCTAGAGCAGTGGCCCCAGGGGGATACACTCCATGGCCACACGAGCCAGAGATGAAGCCATTCATGTTCATCCCCTCGAATGCATAAGAAATTGGACATAGGGGTGGACTCTGCCCCGAGATAGTTGGTGACCTCTAGATGTCCCCATGAAGGCAATGAAAGAGAGCGGCACCTGGGTAGCTCTGGCAGTTAAGCGACTGACTCTTGATCTCAGCTCAGGTCATGATCTAGTGGTTTTGTGAGTTCAAGTCTCGCATCGGGCTCTGCACTGATGGCACAGACTCTGCCCTGGATTCTGTCTCTCTGTCTCTCTGTCCCTCCCTGACTTGTATGCTCCCTTCTCCCTCCCTCCCTCTCTTTCTCAAAGAAAAATAAAAAGTGGTAAGAGATTCCATATTAGTGATTGAAGTAGCATGAGAGCAGGGCACCCGTGTGTGAGAGCTGCCACCCTGTCTGTTCTGTCAGGTCAGAGGAAAGAGCTTCCAGAACACAAACTACTAAGAGCTGCTTCCCACCCCTCAGCCCAGACCTTAAGCCCAGAAACAAATGGGATGTCCAATGGACATGCCCCAGGCAACCTGAGGCAGGAACAAAGTTTGGGGCTAAGAGAATTCAGGGCCCATGGAGCCTGGGTGCTCTGGGTAGAGGACTGAGGGACAGCAAGAGACCTTTGGGTCCCCAGCACTTCATGGGCACCCCTCATACTCCCCCTTTGCTCCCCACTCTGAACAGAGGCTGGAAAGGAGGAAAGAGAAAGAGATACCTGGAAGGAGCCACTGCCTCCCCCCGCCACTGCAAGTGACCCTGAGCTAAGTCCTCCAAGCGAACAGTGTGGCTTCCGGCCTGACGAGTGTCGGCCTAGTAGGCAGGCAGCTCTGGGTCTGGTGGAAAGAGCTCTGGGCCCCATATGCTGGCTTCACATGCCGGCTTCAGCCTGCTGTGAACATCCATGGGAGCTTACAAAGTCACGTCCTTGGAGAAGGTCTCTCTGTGCCCAATACCTTCTCTAGAACCTGCCACATATCAGGTACTTCACACCTTTGTGGAGTTTAATTTAATTTTTTTTATTTTTTTATTTTTATTTATTTCTAGGAGAGAGAGAGAGAGACACAGTGTGAGCAGGGGAGGGTCAGAGAGAGAGGGAGATACAGACTCCGAAACAGGCTCCAGGCTCCGAGCTGGCAGTCAGCACAGAGCCCGACGCGGGGCTCAAACCCACGAACCACGAGATCATGACCTAAAGCGAAAGTCGGACGCTTAACCGACTAAGCCACCCAGGCGCCCCTAGTTTAATTTAATTCTTTCTCAAACGTTTTCTCAAAAGGAGAACAGGAACAATAGTCTCCCTTACGTGAGAGGGGTTCTGGGAATGGTAAAAGAGATGATGTTGACGGTGTGCCCGGGAGGCAGTCTCATCAAGTGCGAGGGGAGGTGGGGGGCCCTGCCCCCATCCCACCTTGTGTTCTATAAGAACCTCCACACTTTTATCCGAAGCCGAAGCCGACCCACATCGTTTCTGCAGAGCAGGGGAGAAGAGCAATGGGGAAGGGGAGAGCATCGTTGTCATCACAGAAAGAAACTGAGGTGCACCGCAAAGAAGGCCCGAGGTGACAGAGATGGCCGCGAGCAACCCCCACACGCGCTGTGTGCAAGGTCCTGCCTGGACTCAGCCCAAGGAAGGTGGCATCTCTGCCACTCTCCCAAGGACAAGTACCAGCAGCCTCATTTTACCCACTCAGGCCCAAATCCGCAGGACGTTCCCACATTCTCCCTCCCCCGGCCCCTCCCTGGCTTCCTGGGGGCCATACAGGGCTCAAGGCTTGCATTGTTTTTTCTGTCAAGAAAGCACAAACAATTCAGTGCCAGGAGGAAAGGGCCCAGCTCCCCATTGGCTGTTGGCAGAATCCCCAGGGAGCCCTACCCACGTCACAGAGGCAGCCGAGAAGGGGAAAAGAGCCAGGCCTGTGGGGCCTGGAGCAGGAGGGAGATTTGTTATTTGTGAGTGATTAAACCAAAGCTCCCGACACCTCCGTGAGTGCTTCTCCTTGCTACCCCCACCACCCAGCCACCCAGAGATGAGGAACTATGAGCGGTGGCTTCACTCAGACACGAGGAACTATAAGCGGTGGCTTCTTCTTGGTCCCCACCCTGGACCTACCCTGCTCAGACATGGCCTCCAGCAGACAGCCTGGCTCTGGCCAGCCTCCAGGTCCTCACCTCCTCCCGCTCCATTCCCTGTCTGCAATTGTTTCCAATCAGTTTAGGAAACAGCTCCGAGAACAATTAGAAAAGATAACAAGAAAGAATTGCATAATTACAGTCCGTCTAGATCTCAGGCGCTTCAAAAAAAAAAAAAAAAAAAAGGCTGAGCTGAGTCCAAACAGGAATCAACACGAGGAAAAAGATGGTGATCCTGGTGAGCAGTGGGGTGCAAGGGCTGGGATCCTGGGGTGAGGGGTGCTCCTGAGTCAAGTGGGCTGGGGCCCAGACTGCTGCCCAGGCCAAAGCTTCAGAGGACAAATCTGCAAGGGGCCCAGAGCCATCCTCATGCTACCCAGACCATTGTGTAGAACAGGCCAGGTAGACCAGATAACCGTGCTTACCTGCAAGGAAGTTAGGGCCTTAGAGACCATGCATCCCAAACTTATGGGAAAGGTCCCACCCAAACCCCATAGAACTCGGGATTCTAATCCCCCACCCAAGCTTTGTCCATTTGTAGGCTCCTTAACACCAGCCTTTGATCCCAGCAGCTCACTGGCCCTATGTACTGGGAGAGAGCTCGGAAGTCCTTTATTCTTGACCAAAAAGGATGACTATACAAAGAATGTTATCCTCTACAACAAGGTTTACAAACTTATCCTGTAAAGGGCCAGAGAGCAAACATTGAGGCCCGTGGGCTATGTGCTCTCTTTGTTGCAACTACTCAGGGCTGCTGCTGTAGCATGCCAGCAGCCACAGACAAACATAAGCCAATGGGCATGGCCCAGTTCCAGCAAATCTTTACTCACGGACAGTGAAGTCTGAATTTCATATCATTTTCATATGCCACAAAATATTATTGTTTTTTAATGTTTATTTATTTTGAGAGAGAAAGAGTGCATGAGTGGGGGATTGGTGCAAAGAGAGGGGTAGGGAGCGAGAATCCCAAGGAGGCTCTGCACTGTCAGCACAGACCTGATGCAAGGCTCAATCCCACGAACCATGAGAACTTCAGCTGAAATCAAGAGTTGGATGTTTAATGGACTGAGCCACCCAGGCACCCAGAAATATTATTCTTTTTAAAAGACTTTTCCCTAACCGTTTAAAAATGTAAGAACTGCTGTTTGCTTGTAGGCTGTGGAAAAACAGGTGGCCTAAATCTGGGCTGTGGAGCAGAGTTTGCCAACCTCTCCTCTCCACGCAGCTAGAGGACTGTGGTTCTCAGATTGATTCACACACACAGCTTAGACATGACTCATGGACTCAGCCTGACATTAGAGTCTTGATAGTCAGTCTTTTCTGGGTCACACTGGGGTGATGGGCCAGGCCACCACCTATCTTGTGAAGACCTCAGGAAATCTCCTTACAAGAGTGATTTGACATCACTGCCAAATATGAGTGAGTTGGACAAACAGAGGAGAGATTTCCCTAGCCAAGGAAGTAATCCTCTTCATAAATGAATGGAAGAAGGATTGGGTTGGAATTCAGCCCTCTCTAGCCAAGACAGAGGGTCTCCTGGCATATAAGGCAATAAAGGACCAACCTTCTGGCTTTCTACGCAGCACAACCCAGCTTACCACTGTGTTCTCCCACATCCTCTCCTCTTAGCATCAGGGAGTACAAGCATCTACATTCATTTAAAACAAATGTATTGTGTGGATTGCCTCCTATGGCACTGCGCCAGATGCCAGTTGGGCACAGGATATCAGAAACATACCGATACCAACTCTCCATTCACTTCGTACCTTGAGGACTGAGCCCTATTATTCTTTTCATTCCCAGCACCCGGCATTGCACAGGACACAAGGAGAGGCTCAGTAAATGGTGAATAAATGAGTAAATGAATGTAAGTGCAAGATGGAAATGATTAGAGGCATAAGGAAGATAGATCAAATCCTATGGAAGTTGAGAGGAGCAAGAATTTGTGCCCAGTTAGGGAAATCAAGGAAGGCCCCATAACAGTGGATGCAGATAAGCCAAGCCTGACAAAATGGGTGGGGTTGGAGCATGTATAGCTGGGGCAGAGAGAGAGAAGAGGCATTCCAGCCAGAAGGATACCCAGCCATCTCCAGGAACACCTGTAGTTTCGCTTTGCTGATCCATGGGCGCAGGAAAGGAATAACGATTGGGTGCTAAGAGCCCAGAGCTGAACTGTGTCTGGATCACTGAGGGCCCAGAATGTCAGACAAAGGAGTTTAAATGTGTGGGCGGAAGGAGGGGTTGGGTTTTCTGAACAGAGGTGGTTGGGTGCTGATGAGATTAGGAAGATTAATCTGGCAGTAGAGAGCATCAGGACTGGAGTAAGCAAGGAATCCATTTAAGAAATCCTCAAGCAGGAAGGACAGAAGCAGGCAGATTGAGTTACTCCACTGGCGGGGGGTGGGGGTGGGGAGTGGGAAGCTGAAGAGTGGCCTGGGGTGATCTGTAAAGGTTAGTGGCTATGACTGCCGAGCCTGGAGGCCATGTCCAACTCCAGCATTTACTGGAGATGGTCGATCCTCCCTGGGACCAAGCTTTCCCCATCTGTAAAATGAAGTAAATTTCACAACAACTCTGTGGTGAAATTCAGCTGAGGTTATACATGTGAAGTGCTTATGCGTGCTCAATAAACATTAGCTATTATTGTTACTTTTAGACCAGAATAACTTTACTATATTAGGTAAATTTGTAGTCAGTTAAACCGCTTTTTGAGTGCCATGATAAATACTAGGTATTTCTGTATAACCAGTGGTCAAATTGTGTCCTCTGGTCAGAGGTCACATTTGGGCCAAAGCAGCTTCTTTTCAGGAGAGAGTGGCCATTCTAAAATTCCCACTTGCCCCCTTTCTCACCCTCCAAACCCTGGATGGGCCCTCGCCACATCCTTGGAGTCTGACATACACTCCCCCAGTCACTTCCTGAAGTCTGCTAGTGGCAGCCAGAAACAAGAAATGTATGGCTCCACATGGGGCCTTTGTCAAGAGAGTCAATGTGTTCTACAGAATACTCACAGCCCCCAACACTGTGGGAGGGAGGGAGGAAGTCCTGACCCTAAGGTCAGATGCCTTCTTTCTTAGAACACAGGGGCATCGCAGAGGGATTCAAGCCAAAGCTTACAACCAGTGGGCAAGCACAGGGGCTCTCTAATACTCAGAGGCTCTCTTCTGGGCTCCCTCCTGCTCAAGGCTAGTGATCAGATACTTGTCAATCCTCTGACCAGCTGGGAGAATGATCAGCACAGGCTTTGGACGCAGGAAGCCATGAGGTCCAATCTTAATGTTGCCCCTCCTTGGCCATGTGACTGTAAACAAGGACCGCAGTTAAATGAGGGCCCATGAGATAATGTGTGTTCAGCACACACTGCAGCCCAGCGCATGGGACTTCTGGCATAAAGGCAGAGGAATCCAGAATTCAGTGACATGACAGGTTTTGCTCACCATCTGAAATGAGGTTAGGGTCTCTCCTCTTAATCAACACCCTTCTCAGACCTGGGAGGGGAAGTGGCTTTAATCAAGCCCAGAGCATCCCCCATACTCCCCCAGGGTCTCTGTGAGGGCCTCTACTCACCCACTCTTAGGTGGCCCCCAATATCCCGTGTGGGTCTTGAGGGTCTCTTCTCTTCCCTGGTCCAGGGGCTGCCTCCCACCTCACTGCCAACCAGTTGGCTCTCCCATCTCTGTATCCAAGGGGAATCAACTCTGAAGGAGACTCACCAGCCCCTCGCTGCATTCCCAAAGAAGCCCTTAGCCTGCCCACTCTGCAACTCCCTTCGAATCCCATTTTGCAACTGACCACGTCTCCCAAGAACAGGAATGCCAGACCAAGGGAGCAGGAATGGGGACTTTAAAAAGAAGAAGAAAAGGAATGTGCTTCTGTTCTCAGGGAACCTCTCCACACAACACAGCACAGCCCCTTACTCCTGCATTGCCATCTGGTTGCTATTGGCAACCAGGCAATCATATTTTTCTAGTCCCAGATATAATCATCATAATCAATATAGGGTATTTATCCCACTTCTTGGTTTCAAGGAACTCGAAGCTTTTCACATCTATTTTTTCTTCACGAACAAGGCGGAGACACGGGGAGAAAGTGTGTATCTTGGGGGTTGGGTGGGGAAGCGCTGAGCCACTGCCTCTATTTAACAGATGGAAAAACTGAGGGAAGGGTTAAGAAAGGGAGCCTTAAAGAACTGCTTCAGAGGAGAGTATGGTTAATAGTAACTAGCATGTGAAACATATGTTTGTTTGTTTTTACAAATACGGTCTCAATTCTTTCTCCCTGAGAAAAGTAGGCTCATTTCACTTCTCCTACAGATGAAACCTTAAAGATGAAGCAATTGTCCAAGGTCACATACCTGGAAATAGCATTGCTGAAACTCAAACACTTTTAACTCTTGTTTCCTGTGTTTTTCCCCATGGTATCTCTGCATACATGCATGAAGAGAGTCGGCCTGTCTCTTGTAGGTATTGCTATCGCACCACGTCATTCTACCAGTTGCTCTGACATAGGTAATTCTCTCTAATTCTGGTTGATGGGGGTATCAAATGGGCAACAGAAACAATAATGACAAGATTAGAGCACTGGGCTGGCTTGGCAAACCTAGGAGCTTTACTTAATTCTCAAATTTCTATGGATGTCCCCTCACCAGAGTAAAAAGTTTGAGAAAAAAAAAATCTTTCTTGACTGTCAAATCATTGACCACTTTGACAACTCTGTGATGTTACCTGTTACTGTAGCAGCTGGCTTGATGTCACACTTTTATTGTAGCAACCAAGGTGATGCCAGAGACATGCCTTTGGGGTCCCCGAAGGAGATGAGGCCCATCCTAAACACCTTCCCCATCCTAAACACCAGCAAAGGCTTTGGTGCCCATCTTGCTAGTTAGTGCTAAACATGGGTGGCTGGAGGTAAAGGACAACAGGTAAAATACACCTGAAAGAGGAAACATGTGATCATGGGCAGAACCGTTCTAAGTGGGATGTTTTTCTGAGTTTCATGCCTAGCAATCATCTCCCTTTGGACACATCACAAACAGCACTGTAATAAAAGAGCGGCTGGCTTGTCTCTGAAGCTTCCTCTCTGTTCTCGGAACACAAAATCAGCTGGCCACCACCTTATCTTTTACCATTTTCCTAACAAAGAGTGAGGCATTTTACTGCTTGGAAGGAAAGGCCCCCCAGACAGGGGTGCCCACCTGTGGTACCCCAAACCTGAGAAGGTGGTGAAAGGAGTCACGGCATCCCTTGCCTCCCTAACATCTCATCTAGCACTCCCCATTTTCTATAAAGAGCTGCCCTATCGGGAAGTTCCCTCTATACCCTCACTATACCCAATTGAGTAGGCAGGGAAGGAAAATAAGAAATAAACGTGTCTGACAATGACAGAACCCAGTCTAAGGACACATAGGAGTAAAAGTTGAAGATCTAGAGCCCTAGGGATGATGATCAGTGTCACTCAATGGACAAAGGCTTGTTCAGAACCTTCCAGTACAATTACTATGTGATTGCTCCAATTTGGACCTTTAACCCAGGCTGGTCTGCCCACCACCACACACTTTACCTGACTCCAGGGACACTGGCCACCTGTGGTCTCCCCTCCCCTTCTGTTTCTATGTCTCCTTAGCTCCTGACATTTTGCTTTTGTCTCCTATTCCCCATCCCCAGTCCCTACACTGGTGTCCGATTTGCTGCTCCCAGCACTGAGTTTCAGTGCTCCTTTTTGGCCACAGTTTATATTCAACCCCCAGTTCCATGGTCTTCTGGCCACTTAGGGTGCTCACATGGCTTGTCCCTGGGGCCCAGCCCACAACGGCCAGTCTGGCTGCCACACCTGTACCCACTTCCCACAGTGGGAGGCAAAGAGGGAGGACAGGTGGGCAAACATACTGTAGGCGCTTTGCGGTCTCTCTCCCAGAAATTTTTTAAAAACCCTCAAACTTAGAAATCCGGGTTCTCTACAACATGGGTAAGTTTGGGGCTTTTCTTAAGTCCTGCCATTTCCAACTCTGTCTTGTGGTAGATTCCCAGCAACAGTTTCTTCCCTTTGTATAAGACTTGCCCCTTGCCAAACAGCTTGCCACCTGTTGTCTCCTCTTAACCCCCCAAAATCCTGGAGATGGATGCAGTCAGATCAAGGGACATGACCCCCGCTTTGCTGCATTCAGGGACACTGCGGCACACAGCCATGCGAATGAGGCTATGCCGAATCAGAGTGGCAGGCTGTGCTTGGCTCTGACTGCCTTCAGCTGCAAGAGCACGACCCCGACTAGTGCAGGTGTATGGTGGTTAGGGGACGAGTCTCCCATGCAGGTGGAGCACCTGAGCACACCTGCATTTCCGGCCGTGCAGGTGGCTATGACCAAAGTCCCACTCTGATTTTTCACCCAGGATGGGGAGTCCAAGTCCAGTTCCTCCTCCCAGCTGCTCTGCTCCAGGGCCACTACTGGGGAGTATACAGATCTGAAGTTCAGCTCCCGGCCCACCCATACGTGAAGGGCACTTCTCAGGACCCATCTACACTTCTGGCATCCAACACACCGCCTGTATCTCTGAGATACTAGCACAAAGTGTGTGTGCCCTGCCTCCAGCTTCCTGGCCATGCAGGGCCACATCCTCATGTAGAAGGGCGGCCGCATGGCGGAGCCTGGCCGAGATCCACGGTCCTCATTCTCAACCGTGGACCCATAAACTCCTGCCAAACGTGTAGCTATAGCCTCGGGGGAAAAACAAGGAAGGAAGGAAAATAACCAAGGTGGGGAGAGGGGAGAGATTCTGAAATCTGGACAACATCAAGAGCTGGTTTCCATGACAACTGCTCCTTATTACAGTTGCTCAAACTGCAGCCTGTTCTAATCAGTGCTGCTGATGGAGCCTTCAGACCTAGTCCGTAAATGCCCCCATCTGCCCGGGCAGGAAGGGTGAGGTCTGTTGGGGAGAGGAAGATGGGGGTGAAGTGTGTGGGAAATAAAAGAAAACAGAAGTGTGGGGATGGGGTGTGTGTTGGGGGAGGAACATGTCAGGGCATGCTTATCTTTGCAGGGGAGCCCCTGATCATGTGGGTGACATGTCACAGCTTCTGGACATTATGCCAGTGTGGCTGTCTGTGGGTACATCATCTGAGCCTGTCAACATCTCTCTTCCTCCTTTCTGATACCATGGAACATTCTCTTCTCTCACATCTCCTGGAAAAAGCTCTAGGCTGCAGGCCAAAGACTAACCTCTGTGAGGCAAAGGCCAGGGTCAATGCCCAGCAGGGAGCAGGCACTGGCAGCTTCTGACCATCTCTCAGTGAGCTGGGAGGGAGAGAAGACTTGCACTAACGTTCTCCAGAGTTCTGCTGCAGTAGAGGGTTTATGGCTCAGAATAAACTCCACAGACTCCAGACTCCTTGAGTTCCCAGAAAATGACTGGTGACTTACAGGCTTTCCACCGATCCACAGATGGGGCCTCAGAAGCAAACAACTTGTCAAAGTCACCCACTGGGTCTAGTATCAGTCTCGAGACTCTGTCCCCAGAAAACTGAGCTCCCCTCTGCTCGCTCAGAGCCTCCCTCTCCCTCCTCCTATGCCCATCTGGCAATCACCCAAACAGGCTGCAAATCAGATGACATATGACACGCTGCACTCCGTCCTGCTCTGAAGGGAGTCTGTCCAGGGGGACAAGGGATCTGGTTTATATTTTAAGCAGCTAGAGTCACAAATGGGGGGCGGATGAGGTAAGGGCCATGGCAGTGAACACCGTGCAGCTGTCTGGGATAATCACTTGGCCTTAGCCATCCTGGAGCCAGGGCAGTGGGGCACAGGGGAAGGCTTGCCCCGTAGATTATAAGTGTGGGGCCCGAGCCAGTCGGCTTCAGGAATTCTAGCTCTCCACCTGCACTCTCGCTACAAGTGTCATGGCAACTGTTGGAGACCCAGGACAAGGAGCCAGTGGGGATACCAGAGCCCAATCCAACAAGGTGACCTTTCCCCCAACTTCCAGCCTTTGGAGAGTCTCAGAGATATGTTTCAACTCAACCCCCACCTAAGTTGCTACATGGAGAAATTGGGGTCCTGATTTTCAGTTGATGGCTGACCACCCAGGAGATATGGGGAGACCTAAAGTTAGCAAAGCACAGAAATTAATGAAAAGGTCACTGCAAAGGTCATAGCTGCCAGACTTCACAGATAAAAGTGGGGAGTTTCAGGGCTTGAGGACACTTGGACTGCAGCCACTCAGATGCCACGTGGCTTGGATTTTACTGGGCTTCCTGGCTACAGTGCCCGGAGTGCTCCATCTTATGCAAGCGCTACTTGTTCGGAGGTAATGGCCATCTAGACTTTGGACCCAACATCATGGATATGGAAGAGCATTCCTTCCAAGTTCCTTCCTCCCGTTTGCCTGAGTCCTCAGGTGAAAAAGGCTACTAGCTATCCCAGTGGAAAAGAGAGTCCAGTTCAAGTGACCCACCAACTAGTACTGCATGACTGTTTGGGGGTTTGGTTTTTTGTTTTTTTTTTTTCCTGGAAGCTCTGGTTTGAACTCACTGCCTTGAGATCAGAGTCACATGCTCTACTGAGCCAGCCAGGCAACCCCTATGGCATGTGGCATGTCTGTTTTGCAATTCGAAGAGACTCTCCAGAAGCACAATGGTCAGGATATGGAGCATAAAAAGCCAAATCCTAAAAAGCACAGATCTTTGCCTGCAGCCAGAAAGTAGCTCACTTTCTCCCCCTTCATGGTCCTGAGCTCACATTGTTAGAGGGCTCGATGACGTTGATTTCTGAGGGGCAGAAATCTAGGAGGGAGGCACGCGATCACAGCATGTGCAGGCATGTGCGTGTACACGCACACATTCTCACAAAGGAAGCTGTAATCATTGGTGGAGTGTGGGTGTATGTGTGAAAGTTGGGGTCCCTGCATGTGATTATGTGCAACAGTGCAGAATGGGAAGAGCTTACATCTGAGTGGAAATAAACAAAAATGAGAAACCCTGCGGGATGTAAACCTCTTCTCCAAGAGGTCCTTAGCCTGTCATGCCCTGATTGATCTCTTCCCGTTCCTCCTGTCCTCACCTCACTCATTGCAAAGCAGACAGAGACCTCCCTCATCTCTCCCTCCCCAGGCTACCCCATGACACCAAGAACACACAAGCTGAAAATACAGAAAACCCCAGAGGATGTGGCCAGGATGACACACACACACACCGACTAAGTCACTGCCATCGCCCTGTGTGGTGTCCAGGTGAGTGGGGAGAGCGGCCTGACAGTGGGGGTCACTCTGTCACAGCAGGTGGAGACCACCATCCCCTGTAGAAAGGGAGGTGAAGAGGTGGGGAGGCAAGAGCCAAGACAAAGCCAAGGGTTCAGTGAGGGAAAGGCGGGGGGTAAGGCAAAGGCTGGTGGCAGAAGCCACACTGAGTGTGTGGTCGCGGTTGTAGGGGCATGATGCTTGTCCCCTGAAAAGATGTCACTCATGTCCTGGGGCCTTCCATGGGGGAGGCCACAGCTTTGGTACACTCTATGGGAAGGCCTCAGCACAACATACAAACAGCGCCACTAGCACGCCCTAATGACTTGGGGTTAGAAGTGGTTAAGACCACAGTTTCTGGCAAAATCATGATTTGATTTCCTCATCTAGGAGATGTAGGTCGCATTAAGCAACTCTTTCAGAGGGTTGCTTTTGTGATTTAACCTATAGATAAAGCACTGGCTACAGTGCCTAGTGACTCAGTGCCCAATAAAGATTCATTTTATTATTTTCCAGCCCCCATCAAAGGTCTAAAATGAGGTAGCAAACTAGGGGAGTATCAGATACATGTTATTACTTGCAACTCAGCTATGGTATGTGTTATCCAGATAAACATGCAAATGCCCACTTTATGACCACACAGTGAATATTAGCATAGAATGATAACTGTAGTCAGATAACCTCAACATTAGTCCAGCATATATTTCAAAGTGTCATAGAGTATCATGGTAAAGCAAAAACTGCCATCAAGCCATGGCAGTAACCCCTATTTGCCACTTGCTGACCATCAGCCTGGCTTAGCCCAATGCCCATAATCAGCTAACAATCTAATAGATGCTTTTAAAAAAATAAAATTCTGTATAGCTTTAGATGTGCTTAATATTGACGATTCTATTATTGGTTTAATGAGTTTTTTCCAATCTTCCTTATGACTGATTGTCAGCACATCAAAACAAAAGCTGTGTTCCAAATCAACCGGCCACCACTGGACACAAAGTCGCTGAAAGGCTTTTACAGGATGGTGCCTGAGGTTTAACGTGCCATGACTCTATGAAGCACGTGGACATATTAATTCTTCGACCGGCATTAAGATGAACTGGCATGTCCATTTTAAACCCTTTATTCCAAGCAGCAAGCTATAACCTGCAATTATTACCACGTATAACATGCTTCACTATTGGCAAGAATGTTAACCATCTCGGGTTCATTCAGCAGCCCTGGTATCATTCAAAACTGTAGTTTTCATTTTATCTTTGGCCTGGAGGGGACTGAGAAGCAGAAAATAGTTGCCACCAGATCCAGCTGCCCCGTGACAGCTGACAGGTGCCGGAGCTTCAGACACATGGCCCACAGATGCAGGACCACCTTGCTCAGCTCGGCAATCTTCAAGGCTAGCCCCTTCGAAAGAAGTTGTCTCTGAGAGCCTCTGAAGACCCCCCACGCCGTCTGCAGACAGGTCTCTCAGAAGGTGTGACCATCCATGCTTTAGAACACATGAATAAGCAATTTGCTTGGCTATCCACATAACACACACACACACGTGCATCTATGCACACATATATCTATACACATACATATGCATCAGCCTACGCTTATGCATATATTCCATGCATGACTACACTCCCTATTCACCTTAGGTGACACATTGAGTAGTGGTGTTTGTGGGAGAAAAGGGTTCATTCTCTGCTCAAACAGCTTCTGGAACCCAAACACTGGTTTAAACCCCTGGTTAAAGGGGCAAGCCCTGAACTCAATAGGTGATCAACCAAAATTTGTGGTAGTCAATCTTTCTGCTCTCTCTTCCATTTTCCTAAAGCCACTAGCAAATGTTTTAATACAGATGCCTTTTTGACCTGTGATCCTCCAGGCCCTGTCAATTGGGAGATTACCAGGGTGAGAAGTATCTAGTTCCTGGCCTCAGAAAATGTCCTAAAGCTGAATGAGCAGTGTGGTGCTTTCTGAAGCTTTATGGGATTAGGATAATATGCTCTGGCTAGCTAATTGGAAAACCTTACTCTGTGCGTGTGCATGTGTGTGTGCATGCATGTGCATGGGTCTGTGGGGGCTGGGCATTGCTGCCACTTTATAGGAATCGGTTACATCCTCCCATCTCCCCACAATGAGACGACCATGAATGTTCTGGGCATCATCCTGCAAAAAAAATGTCAGGGTTCCGTGTTTAAAAAGGGAGGCTTTGGGGGTGCCTGGGTGGCTTAGTCGGTCGGGCGTCCGACTTTCGTTTAGGTCATGATCTCGCGGTTCGTGGGTTCGAGCCCCGCGTCGGGCTCTGTGCTGACTGCCAGCTCAGAGCCTGGAGCCCATTTCGGAGTCTGTATCTCCCTCTCTCTCTGACCCTCCCCTGCTCACGCTGTCTCTCTCTCGATCCTAGAAATAAAAAAAAAATATTAAGAAAAAAAGGGGGAGGCTTGGTTTACCTTCCCCACTGCCTTGCACAGACATGTGTTGCACAGATAAACACCTGGAGGGCAGTTCACAATTCTTTGAGGTTGCTGCCTCTGACACACAGCTGTCAAATCACACCAGATCAACACGACATGGCAAATAACACTATGACACACAAACGGTAACTTTTGAAAGTACACTCTCCCCACCCTGGACCTGCCTGCCTTCCCCAGCGTGTGCTGCTGTCTTCAAACTAACCATCCTGAAACCGCTTAAAAGAGCCTGACAGGTAATTTATTCTGTGGCAGAGGATAGCAGTTTCACTGTCTGGAGGCAAGATACCCAACTGCATCAGAAAATCCATCCACTCATGGAAACAGGCTTAATATGATGATAATTCCAAGGGTGTGTGGTCGTAATTCTTTCTGCTCCTTCCTCCCTTTCCCTAAAGTTGCTAGCAAATGTTTTTACACAGCTTCCTTTTTTAAAGGCCTTCCAATGAACCTCCATAGAATAAATCAAATATTTCACCATGAAGGGTGATTATCAGGCACTTGTTTGTGGAAAGAGTCAACTATACAGGGGTCAGGGCCTCACTGCTGCTGTGGGATTTTTGCCCGTAAGTAGAGTATTTTTAAAATTGTATCTGGCTCTCTTTTTAGCAGCCCTGCTGGGCTCTATAGGGTTTCACTGGGCACTCGATAGAGAAGGCAATGAGGAGCAAAGGAGGCTGATGAGCAGGGCGACCCTTACCTCCAGAGCAGAGTCAGGACGGCTATATGCCAATTCTTCCAAAATATTCTGACAGCTGTCCTCATGTGTTGTTTCTTAAAATCCATGTAAGGTAAAGGAGGTAAGCATTCCATTGTTATTTCTATTTTATACATGGAGAAATCTAAGGCTTGGAGTACCTAAACCTCACCTTTTTTAATATTACCACAGCAAGAGTGGGCCCGGGGTTCCTTCCAGGGTAAACAACATTATGGCCCATCCACACGCAGGTGGTGAGCATCCATCAGAGACAGAGCTAGGACCCATGTCTGGCATCTCAGTCACAGACAATCCCCCGAGATGGCTTTTGCCCCATGAGACTGCATCTCACCCGCCTTGCACAACATACAAATTCTGAAAGGGATTTCTAGACGTGGCTTTGTCACCGAGCTTGTGATGACAGCCTAGACAAGATGCTTTCCTTTACACTGGTTTAGAAGACTGATCTGTGAGTGCGGCTAGGAATTTCTCAGGCCACGGTCAATTCTTTCCGGGTTTTCAGGGCTCAGCACAGTGCCTGCTCTACTGTGTGTCCTCCATATGTGCTCGCTGAACTGAACTAAGAATAACAGCAGAAATCACCTACCTCCCACAGACAGCCCCAAGTGAGGAGCCCAGGCTGGGAAACACCGGACACACTGCCCACGGATCCCAAGCTTGTAGAGTGGTAGCATGTCGGTGGACACATGCCACCAAGCTCCGCCTTTTGAAATAGTAATGAATGGAATTCTTTTTCATGTTCTGCTTTTAGAGTTTATTTCATGCTTTTTTACATTTCATATTATATATATGAACTATATATGTTATATAAAAATATAATCCATAATATAATAATGTATAAGTAATAATCTATAAGTAATATATTATATATTATATAATTATATATAGATCTATAGATATATATCCTGCCTCTATTATCCTGATTATGTTATAAGTATCTGTGTGTATATATATATATATATATATATCCTGATTATGTTATAAATATGTATGTGTGTGTGTATATATATATATATATATATAGTACATTTAAAACATCTTTTCAGTCAAATAATAATCCTATTCCTTGCTACCAGTCAGGGGAACAAAGGTCTCTCAAAAAATGACTTGCCCAAGGCCAACAAGGCTGAATATGAGAATGGTGTCTCCAAAGGTAGACGTAGCCCAATGAGGCCAGGGGTCTTACCAGGCTGCACTTGGAGGGCCCCTCAGGGTCAGGAGCGCCAACTGCTTTACAAAGTAGCAAGTCACCAGTTGCTTACAAGAATGACATTCTTGGCCTCAAGTCACCACTCTGTCAGAGTCAGAGGTGAAAGGAGGCTCCAGACCCTCAGTGGTTACACTTGGCCTTCAGGGCTGGCCTGGGAGACCCAGGGACAAAAGCGAGGACAAATTAGGTCTGAGGAATGGAGAGAGAGCTATCAGTGAGGAGCAAAGAGTTGGAGATGAAAGGAATACATTCAGAGTCACCAGCCAGGACCACAGAGGTCCCAGATGACGGCAGGAGAGGTGAGCAGGATGGCTGTACGTACAAATGCATGTAAGTAAACAGAGAAACAGAAAACAAAGGGCTTAAAAACCTGGAAAGATCGAATGAAGCACTCCCCGCTCCCAGCACCCAGTCCATTTTCAGAAGTTTTAACAGATGTCCTTTCCACCCCCTTGCTTCTTGGGAATGCCTCAAGATTTTTACTTCTCGCGAATGGGCAACTTCCCCACCACCTACGTTTTCTTTCTGGATTCCAATCTGCTGCTTCTCCATGGGATCCTTTCTGTTCTTTTGCATTCTTCCTTTAGATGCTGACCTTTGTCCTCCCAAATGCTGTTGTTCAGAGAAGTCGCCCTCCACAAACTCATTTTATGCACTTAATAAGCACTTACCAAGTACCCACTGTGCTCCAGGCACTGGGCTAAGCACCAGCCATGTGTGGAACAAAAACAATCCCAGGCCGGGTGCCTGGGTGGCTCAGTCAGTTAAATGTCCAACTTCAGCTCAGGTCATGAACTCACTGTTCATGGGTTCAAGCCCCACATCGGGCTCTGTGCTGACAGCTCAGAGCCTGGAGCCTGCTTTGGATTCTGTGTCTCCCTCTCTCTTTGCCCCTCCCCCATCCTCTCCTTCTCTCTCTCTCTCAAAAATAAACATTAAAAACAACAACACAACAACTATCCCAGGCCTCCGGAGCTTAGAATTTAGTATAAAAGACAGGCATTCAACAGGGAACCAGAAGCAATGCCTTTTGCTCCAGATTCTTCTGGGTGGCTTCTTCTTGGAGTCTCTCTGACTTATCTTGTTCTGATCTGATGGACTTGAGGTTCTAGGTTGTTGGATCTGATATGGCGCGGAGAGGTTAAATCCCTACATTACGCCCTAGGTGGGCTGACGTTGGGCAGGGTGGCGCTAGTAGGGTCCTAGAGGTTGTCGACAGTGTCAGTTCTAACTGGCTGAGCCTGTGACGTTCCAACTGTGCCATGGGCTACCACCCCGGGCATCATCACCGAGGAGAACCACCAACCAAGCTCTGAACTTCCAGGGACAGCAGACCTCTCTGCTGCTTTTCACACCTTCAGTGTCTCTCAAGGCTCAGCACCCCCAAGTCCCGTGGAGGGGCAGGAAGTGTTACCTAGCTGGAAGATATTCCTCCACTGCTGCTCAGAGCCTGTCCTTCCCTTGTGGTTGTTATTCTATAGCAAAGGCAAATCCAATCAGTGGCATCATCTGTTTTATACCTTGTTCTCCTTGGGGGAGCATTCCGTCTCCTGGGCTGCTTGTGAACACATTGTAAAGTCCCAAGTCTTCAGAAAGAGGAGTCTTGCTACCAGACGTTCAAATCTGCCAGGCGATTTTCTTCCCAGGACCCAATTCTACTGACACTCTGAATATTATTTTTTCTCTCTGAATGGTAAGACAGACTGATGGCTTCATGACTGTGACTTCCATGCCCTCTCACGCTGGGTATTTCTAGTGTCAATTTCTAGCTGCCAGTGGGCCCATGGTCTGTTTCCCTGCACGTGCTCAGTCGACAGGAATCAAGGGTGGTGACGATGCTGCTGCTGGTGGTCATGGCCACGTTCCCCCTGGATTGCTCCCTGCTCAGCCTTCCTTTAGATACGTCCTTCTTAATTAACCTCACGTCTGTATCTTTTCTTCATTACAGTGAAGGGAAAATATTGTCACTGGAGGATTCAGCAGAGAAAATTTCTGAAGACCAACATGTAGCATCTCCAGGGTTCCCCTTCATTTTCTAAATTGGCACTTCTCTCAGATTAAAACGAATCTGGCATCGCTTCTTTTTTTAAAAATGTGTGCTTCCATTCCAGGAAACACAATAATAGGCTGATCCTGTCAATGAGCAGAGAGGAGCATGGACCCACTGAATTACCATCGTTCCGTGTACTCAAACAGGCATCAACTGGCCACACATGCTCCCCGATTCCTTCTCCCCAAAAGCGCTGCTTACAAACTGAGCCAGATCCAAAACATTTAGGTGAACTTAATTCTCTTGCCCAATTTTAGCTCTCATTATTATTTTTTGTCTGGAACCTGAAACTTTTATTTTGAAATTCTCTCCCACACATACTTTACTTCTTCAATTTGGAAACTGAACCAAACACTTACCTCACCCTTCTAGCAGTGCCCTTTTACTCAGATATATTTTCAGGAATTAACTCCCTTCTGGACAACGAGGACCATATGCTGCATTTTGAGCATCCTGAGAGGCAGGTGGCATCTGGTAAAGGGACATAAGTTCTAGGAACCCCAGGCGGCCTGGTGCACATCTTGTGAAGGTTTGTGTTGGTGTGGGATGGGAGGGATTGTCAGGTTTGAATGAGGGTGTGCCTGTCGGTGGGTAGGCACCGAGTCTGCTGAACCACACACGTTCTCTGCCTTCCCCACATCTGAGGGCTGTGCCGTCCACCACTTGTAGAGTGTCCATGCGAATCCATCGCTCTAGAAGTGCAGAAGAACCTGACAGTCACCATCCCTGCCCCCACACAGTGAAAACTGGCACCATCAGGCCCATTAAAGGGCTTCTCCTTAAGCTCGGATCTCCTTAAATTCCTGATCTGGCCAACCAAATCACCTCACCACGTCTACCCTTATTCCAAATCTTCCACCTGCTCCTTCTGTTAGTTTTGAAACAGATGAGAAGAGTTTTGTCTGGAGTCACTCACATCTCAAACCATCTGATTTTTCTCTTAAGCTTGTGGAGCCCTCTCTTCACAGTAGCTCATTCATCCTCAACGGAGCCCCTGTGGGGCATGTCCAAGGAACACACCTCACAGACATACAGACACGTCTAGTTGCCTATTGCCTATTGCCATGGGCAATAGTGCATAAATGACTTATCTCCATGGCATGAATCTGCAATTATTGCATTCTTAGCCCATTTGGGCTACTAGAAAAAAATATCATACAGTGAATGGCTTATAAACAACAGAAATTTCTCTTTCACAGTTCTGGAGGCTGAGAAGTCCAAGGTGAAGGTGTTGGCAGATACACTGGTGAGAGCCCAATTCCTAGGTCATAGACAGCTCTCTCCTTGCTGTGTCCTCATAAGGCAGAAGGGGCCGGGGAGCTCAGTGGGGCCTCTTTTAAAGGGCACTTTACCCTAATCACCTCCCCCAAAGCTCCATGTCCACATACCATCACATTAGGGATTGATTTTCAACTTATGAATTTTGGGAGGGGGACACAAACATTCATCCTATAGCACACATCACCCTTTCAAGACTGTGATACTCACTTCTGGGTAGATAATGGTATTTTTCACACCCAAAAAGCTTTGAAATGTGCCAATTTGTGAAAAGAGGGCAAGTATATGGTTTGGAAAATCTTGCCTGATTCCATGGCCAGACATTTAAGAACCTCACTTCTCTGTCTATAAGGAAAGAGAGAAACATGAAAACAAAATTTTTGGGAGCTCCTCAGAGATTCTGTTCACTCCCTCCAGTGGAATGAAGTGCTCTGGGTGGTACTAAAGGATGTCAGGAAGTTCCCCCTTGTCACTGGGAACACTGCTGGGCTCTCCCTGTGTCCTCCCTGAGAGATTCTGCCTTCCACTATGGTTGACACAGTCTCTTAGGCTCACATGATAAGCTGGTAAAAATCAGGGCCACAGTTACAGGGGAAAAACTCGCAGGTACTTCTTGGTGGAGGGGATTGTTTACCCAGCTCTGAAACTGAGTTATCCCCTAATAGGTCCAACTCAGCTCTGTGCCATGTTGAGAAAAGCACACCAGCTCAAATGGAGGAAGAGAAGGCCCCAGGGCAGGGCGACCACTGGGCTGAGGCTAATATGGGACTGTGTGATCTCGGACATAACTAAGTCAGACTAACTCCCCATCTCCCTGAGTCATAAATGAACAAAAGTACAAACTCCTTACAGTTGTTACTGGCTAAATGAGATAGTGTACATAGCCTGCTCACACCAGAGACTATACTTCATACATGCCAATAAAGGTTAGCTAAGAACAACAAACCTTCCCACAATACCTTGCACTTCATAACCGCAATAGCCCGCTAAACTAGGCACCATTACCATCGCTTTACACATGAGGAAATTCAGACCCTGTGCTATTAAATATCTGTCCCATGTTGTGTAGAAGGTGATTCGAAAGCAGAATTAGAGAAGACTGGAATCTCTTGGTTTTATCTGAGGGGGCCAGACAGGAAACCTGGTGAAAGCCTTGACGTGGCCTGGATGGTGATATCTGGGCTCCAGCCTCTCCATCGTCTTGAGCCTTCAATCTGCCCTGAGGGGGGAAGGACATTAACTTTACGCACCAGGCACCCTGATGAGGGTTTTAAATAAGAAAATAAGTAATAGCTATTTCCACATAACAAGCATCAGCTATCCCAGTTACTTCATTTATCCTCATGAAAACCCTACCTGGTAGGTATTCCTAATGGCCCCCCCTTTGCAGAGAAGGAAATGAAGGAGCAGGAAGGTAAGGTAACTGGGGCAAGGCCGCATGGTGAGTAAGGGGCAGATTTGGGACTCCAGCCTAAGGCTAGCTGGCCTGGGTGCCCTTGCTCTTGGCAGCAGGGTCACGGTGGACACAGACACCTCTGAATTCCTCAGCAGGCCTGGGCTTTCCAGCCCTCCCTTCCTCTCTCCACTCACCCGCGTCCATCATGTGCATTTTCATTAGGCATCTTTGCCTGGTGATCTGTTGATTTGTTATATTAGAATTGCAAACAAATGCTCTCATTTCATCCTTCCATCCTCCCTCTCCTGCCCTCCTGGCATCTGGAATTCAGCATTGGTTTTTCTGGTCCCGCTCCACTGCCTGACTGACATTTCTGGTTGATTTCCCCTCAGAGACCTTCAGCTGGCTGGCCAGCCTCCCACTGGAGCCCAAGATGGGATAGCTCATCACCTGGAGAAGCTGCATTGGACTTTTCCCCTCTTTCCCTGCTTGCAGGTGCTTGGAACCCCCCTAGACTCAGTCCTTGTTATCCAGTTGATGGGTAGGCTCTTTTCAGTCCTTCAGGGCTCTCAGCTTGGAGGAGAGGGCAGGGGAAACTAGAAGAAATAGGCAGCCCTGTGAAGTAGGACCAGGTGAGTTGTGACCCTCTAAGTATTGATGTTTTCAACCAGACATGGGGTAATTTGACTACTTGTGGTCTCTCCCTCCCTTTCTCTCTCTCTCTCTCTCTCAGCATTTAGTTTCTGTCTCTGATAATTATGTTGGATTAGGAGGTACCAAATGGAGCTACATTTTCTTCCCTGAACTTCATATTCCCACTGGATGCTGCCCAGTGGGTGCTCAAGCTGGTATTTTATGGAAGCTACTACTCTTCCAGTAAGATCTGAACTCTGTGCTCCATGAAGTGGTCAGTGATGTTCAGATCAACAGGTTGATCTGGAGCCAACAGTGGTGGGCTGCAGTCAGCTTATTGCCAGCTCAGGACAGCTGATTATTACATTTATAGGAATTTTGTGATCTGGTTGTTAAATCAGCTTGAGCTCATCATAGTGGGAGCATTTACACTACAGAAATTGGCATATGCTATAAATCAGGGCTCACCCCCTCCCCACCTGGAGAGCTAAGGGTTTAATGAAGAAGATGGCCAGTCATTTGGTCAGCTTAGACAAAAGGCATAGGAAGGGTAGAGCAAGGTGGAAGAGATGGAGGGAAGTCAAGGAATCCACACTCTGATATCTTGGAAAGAGCAACCTTTAATAGAACAACCACACCTCATCCCCTAACCAGGCCCAACTTCATTCCCTCAGCACCTATATGTTACGTATATCCTGAGGAAAACAATCGCTGGTCATGTTTTCAGACTTGGAATGGAAAAAGGTGAAGAGACATAAGGGACTCTGGATTCTATCATTTCTTAGAAGCCATGAATTGGAGGTATAAGAATAGCAAAGAACTCTAAACCAGACACTGAATTCTTGATGCACATTTATACATAGCCCAGCCATGGTTCTCTCTAACTATTCCTTCTACAAATGTTTATTCACTCCAGCTAACTGATGAGCTCATCAAAGCAGAGATAGTGTCTTTTATTTCTTATACATCTTTGACAGTGACTGGTAAGGTACTGAAGACCTTACAGGTAATTCACAAATATTTGATTTACTCATTAAATTGCTGGCAGACCACTGATTTATTATCAGAGGTCAAGCTTTGCAAATCATCTTTTTCCAATGAGCTGAAAGTCAACTGCCAGATAGACAGATACTTGGTTAGGCATAAACTTGACCTTGGTACTTCACCTGGTCTTGTGTGTATGGGTCTCTACCTCATTCCCACTTTGCCCAGTTGACTGTTTTCCTTCTCCATAGTTTTCCGGGATACTGGCCCCTTATTTGGAGCCATGTGGTTTGAGATTGAGGGTCTTAGTTAACCTAACAACTTGGTCCCTGACAATGTTCAATTTTGCACCTAGAACACCCACAAATAAGGGCAACCCAAATTCCATCCAGGCCAAGAATTGTTGCCAGGTTCACATTCAACAGGGTTTAGAAGCTAGGAGGAGCCATCTCTCTGAAATTCCTGCCTGATCATGTTTCGGATCCACTTCAATCCAAAGTTGATCCACTTCAGGGAAACCAGTGTCCAGGTAAATTATATCCTGTTCTTGTGGTCCCAGCTCTGCTTCTACAAAGGGGTGAGGAGGCAAATGCAGCTCCTTCAGAAATACCTCCTTCTCTGCCTCCCCTGTTACATTTGACTGCCTCCACTTATGCTTCTCCATCTTCCCTGACAGCTTCATCTAGAATCAGAAGCAAGGCTCTCTCCAACTGCTGGATGAAAGGACAAGTTTGCTGAGTGGGGTGCTGCCTCTAAGGGAAAGCCTGCCTTCCCAATCTAGTGGCTGAGGTACAGGCTGCTCACACACAAAGATGCCAGCGGGTGTCCACTTTGTAAGGGCCAAGACCTCTCTGAGAATCTTCTCGAAAGTTCTAGAAAATGCTCACCCATCAATTGTTTTTATGGACAACTTCAGAGTTCATCAGCCTCCAAAATCCCAGCGGGGGGCCCCAGGCCAAATGACTCCAGATTAAGGACACCAGATGAAATGCTTCTCAGTCATATCATCGTCCATTTCCTTCCTGGACACTTGCTCCTATTTTTTATCTCAAATCCCTTCCTTCCTCCAGGAAGGAAGACGACTGTTCCATAGGATCCCTCCATGTTACAGATGAACAAATTGGCATCCAGAGAGGCTGTGTAAGTAGATCAGGCTCACATAGTAAGTGACTAAGGGAGATGTGGCTGGAATGCAGGTCCGGGAGGCTATGGTTCTCTCTAGCACTCGAAGCAGCTTCTATATAATGCTTCTACATCATGCAGCTTTCCTAAGCCTCAGAAAGAACTCTAGCAAAACCTTGGCCTCTATGTCTCCTCAGCTAGGGGTACACAGCAAGACTTCTAAAGGGAAGGGAATTCTCCTGGAGAGCAGGTGGCTCTTCCAACAAAGGCAGGTAGAACACGTGAGCAGCTCTATGTCTGTTCCAGGATGACATCTGGAGGGCTGATACCCTAAGTGCCTCTGACACACTGACTCTACTGTTAATGGGGCAGCTCTAACTGCCTGGTAATTTCATTACTGTTCTACCAGCAGCAAGTGATCGCATTCACTTCACTCCCCCTCCCCAACTCTTCCATCACCTGGCTGATGAGGAGTTGTTCCCCATAAGGTGGCTATAGGGGCCAGGGATAATTGGGGGACCAGAGAGGTCAGAACCCCCTTCAGTGCAGCACCAATGGAGCTGGAGGAACTCATTCATCCTGCCCCAGAGCCAATGGCCAAGGAGGCAGACGTGCCATCCCCTTGGACTTATAACCTCTCAGCCTCTCAGACCTCCCTCTGAAATTCCAGAATGATCTCTGCATCTCTGTGAGTATGGACTCTGTTCCACTCTGGCCTGGAGCTTCTCTGGGCAAGTTGGAAAACCAGAGAGGCCTAGGTGGGTCAGTCTGATCCTAGGTCTCTCACTTCATGGCTCAGGAAGCCATGCAGGGGCCCTGTCTCTTGGGCACTCCACCACCCAAGGCTTAGAGGCCTCAGAACTGAGATGACTCAAGCCTGAAGGCAATTCCTAGGGCTACACTCCCTTCTGTGTCCACATGCTCCAGGTATGGGTGGTGTACACCTAAAGGTACTCATTGCTAACTCAGGGTAGGTCCCGACTCACCAACACCCACCCCTTTTCTTTTTCAATGGCGAATGTCTAGACCTCCAAGGTATCATGGGTAAGAAAGACAAGTGAGAGCGCAGGTGGATCAGGGCTCACCCTTCAGAGCCAAGGCCCATCCCTAGACATCTGGAGTCCTCACCCAGTGAGCAGTGAGATTCCACCTCCAGGTCCGTCTGGCTCAGGTGTTGCTTTGGGCCCCCTTTTCACTGTGCTCCTGCCTTAAGGTTTGGTGGGGGGTTACCACGGGAACAGAGCTGGAGGCAGCAGCCATTGTTTTCCCATTTGGCATCACATCCCCCAACAATAACTGACATGCTGAGCAGCTTAGGAGGTGTTTGTGACAGAAAGTCTAAAAGGACAGAAAGTTCCAGCCCTCAGACAGTTGGGGAAATTTAGAATATGTGGGAACACACATGGAGAGAACAAATATTAAGCAACAGAGAAGCCTATTCCCAAATAAAAATTTCAAAGAGGGCTCTCTTGCACTGATCTCCAGCAAAAAAGAAAAACCTTTTTATTTATTTATTTATTTATTTATTTATTTATTTATTTATTTATTTTTACAGTTTATTCATTTATTTTGAGAGAGAGAGCAGGCGAGGGAAGAGAGAATCCTAAACAGGCTCTGCACTTTCAGCACAGAGCCTGACATGGAGCTCAATCCCACAAACTGCAAGATCATGACCTGAGCTGAAATCAAAAGTCAGATGCTTAACCGACTGAGCCACCCACATGCCCCTGAAAAAGGGGGAGGCTTATATTTTGTTGTTTGATGTTCTTCGTATGCCCAGTGGGGAGGGAACAACGGGGCAAGCAGTCAAGGACACACCCCTGCCTGTGGAAAGTTTTCTAAGAGAATAAGGTAGGGGACAGTGTGGTTCTTGGACCCAGGGGGACTCCAGGAAGGGAAGGCCAGGCCAGGCCAGGCCCTTTTAAGAGAGAGCGAGAAGAAGCTCACACTCTTCAGCTGCCTCAGCAGCCCAGAACTGACCAGGCATACCAGGCTGGGGTCTGCACACAGGCACAGGGGTGGAATATGGGACAGTGTAAGTTTATTATAGCAGTGACCTTCCTAGGGATGAAAGCCAGTGGGCCTCCTTTTCTTAAATCGAGAAATCTGTTTCTCTCAGTTTTCATATGGACATTCTTCCAAAAGGAAGCTGAAAGAATCAGATACCATGGGACGCCTGGGTGGCTTAGTCGGTTAAGCGTCCGACTTTCGCTTAGGTCATGATCTCGCGGTTCGTGGGTTCGAGCCCCGCGTCGGGCTCTGTTCTGACTGCCAGCTCAGAGCCTGGAGCCTGTTTCAGTCTGTGACTCCCTCTCTCTCTGACCCTCCCCTGCTCATGCTGTCTCTCTCCTAGAAATAAATAAAACATTTAAAAAAAAAGAAAAAAAGAAAGAATCAGATACCAAAACATGGCATCACTTACTGCCTTCCTCGACAGCCCCCTCCCCATTCCAAAAAGGTATGCTGGGAAGAGACACAAGAGAGTCTTGGCCCTTTCTTCTCATGGGGTTTGTCTCAAGTTTTGCCTTAGCTCTGGGAGTTAGAGTAAAGGCAAGAAGAGGTTTTCCTCCCTCGCTCTGGCCAGGGGGAACATTTCCAGAAGAACCTGGAATGCAGCTATCTGCCATCATCTCCCCCAGCAAGGCATCCCGGCACCCACAGCGAGAGATGGAAGAGGTACGAACAAAAGGCAAGGCCTGTGCCTCCCACTGAAGCGCCCCACCCACCGTAACACATTTCGAGTTACTCAGGCCTTCCCAGCCCAGGAAGCCTAGAGCGTGCCCGTCTCTCACAAGCACAAATCAAGCAGGGCTCCAAGGCAAGGAACAAGGAAGATGCTCGAACACTGAAAAAAGCAATGGTGGCCATGCGGTGCTGCATAGTCCAAAAAGATGTGGCACGGGGCAAGTTCCCAGTCCCACGTCCCTCCTGGAAATGGCCACGAGAGAGGACTCGCACCCTATGAGGTGTGGCGTGAAAGGTGGGAGGCCTATGCTCCCAGTCCCTGGAACACAATGTTCTACTCTCTCCCTTCTGTGGGCAAAGACTCTACTCACGAGCAGTTCTATTCCAGCCCAAGCTCTCCGGTCTCCACAGCGGGGGATGAGGGAAGACGTGAACGTTAGCACAAGGGAACAGAGGAACAAGTATCAGCTGGAAGACAGTTCCCAAAATGGTTGGAAATGAAGGCCCTAATTACATTCCTCCATTGGCGATGACCTTGGGTCATCACACACCAGCAATTATTTACTCTGGCAAAGTGATTAGGGAATTGGGGCCAAGGAATTGATGTGTTGGGGTAGAGGCACATGGGGTATAGAAGATGAGGGTGGTGACGGGAAAGATGCTCTTTTTGCATCTGCCTCCTCCTAATTGGGGTTAGTGCAGGCATCAGTGAGGAAGCTATATACCGTGGTCTACTCTTTGTAGACCTCTGGAGGCCCAAATAGGAAAAAGGGGGTAAAAACAGAAAAGGAGAGAAGGATAAGGGCTAAAGAAATAGTTGCCTATTAACAGGTGAAAGTCCAGTGTAAATCAAGGAGAGGATGGAGAAGTTCCAACAAACCTGCCCCCTCCCCCAGAAGAAGGCAGAGAAATGAGATCAGGCAGCCAGGACAACAGCAAAGACAGAACAGGCTAGAGAAAAAAGAATGATGCGGACCCTAAACCAGGACTAATTCTGTGCAGAAGCGCTTCTCCAAGTGTGGTCCCTGGACCAGAAGCATCCGAGAACATGACAGAAATGCAACTTCTCAGGCCCCACCCTGAGTCTGCTGAATCAGAAACCCGGGGGTTGGTGCCTGGAAATCTGCATTTTAACAAGCCCCCCAGGTGGGTCTGGGTCACCTTCAAATCTGAGAGCCGCCCCTGCAGGGAAAAGGGACTCCATCGTTTTTTGTTTCTAGCCTTTACCCGCATGAGTTTTTTTTTTTTTTTTTTTCCAAATTCTGTGTTCAAAGTTCCCCCTTGAGACTGTGCATTGCTTTCAATGAACAAATAACCATTTCTGTACAGAGGTTTTGTCTTTGACCCACCATCAGCAGAAATGACACTTGAGTGTGGTTCATTCGGAAACAGCAGAATTAGGTCTGCGCCGCACACTCAGCATCCGTTGTCCCAGCTCCTTTGTGTGGACAGCAGGTATTTGCCAGTAGCTCATTGAGTTCAGTGTCTGTCACACTTTCCCATCTGCAGAAATGGGAACCGGTGGGAGCACCAGTAACATAACTAAAAGTAAAGGTTAAGCAAAGAGTTTTGAGCATTTCATGCATATTATCTCCAACCTCAACAATAGCCTCATTGCACAGATTTAAAAGATCGGTTCAGGGAGGTGAAGTAATTGATCAAGGCCACACAACTACTGTCTCAGGTCCCAAAGTTCCTGTTTGTGTCACTACATTTTGAATAATCCAAAATTATTCACAGAATAGCCCGCAAAACCACTCCGTTTTCTTTGCAGTTAATTTGTAAAGCACCACACCAAAAGCTGGCTTATCACCCACGAGGGAGAAAGAGCTAGGGTCCTAAGGGCTGGGGAGGGGGCAACCTGGCTCTAACCTGAAGCCAGCTAGGAAATGACCCCTACAAAGCGGAGGCAGAGACATCCTTGTTATGTATTGAAATGTGTCCCTAAAATTCATGTGTTGAAATCCTAACCCTTGCTCAGAATGTAACTGTATTTGGAAATAAGATCTTTAAAGAGGTAATTAAGTTAAAATGAGGTCATTAAGGTGGCCCTAATCCAATATGGCTGATGTCTTTATAAGAAGAGGTAATTTGGACACAGAAATGAGCAGAGGGAAGGCCACGTGAAGACACAGGGAGAAGAAAGCCACCCTCAAGTCAACGAGACAGGCCTCAGAAGGAACCGACCCTACCTATACCTTGATCTTGACCCTGCCTACACCTTGATCTCCTACAGCCTCCAGAACTTTGAGACAATACATTTCTGTTGTTTGAGCCACCTGGTCTGCGATGCTTTCTTATGGCTGACCTCTCCCTGTCCCCAGTGTGAGCTGTCCACCCTCCCACAGCTCCTGCGGTGCCTCCACGGGGTCTGGTTCTAGCCAGCAGCACAGCTCTGTGCCTCTTGGCCCTGGGCAGGGGCTGGAGATTGCAAAGATGCCACCTCCTAGCTGCAGAGAGAGCAGGACCTCGGGGAGACAGGCAGTTCTGGGAGGCGGTCCTGGCCGTCTGCCTTGGGGCCGCCTGCCTCCAGTCTCACATGGGCTCTGTCTGCACACGCATGGCAGGTGCCCACCGCTCCTGCCGTTCTGCGGTTTGCCTCCTTCCTGGCAGGGGCCCAAAGACAGAGTGTGAAGCCCCGATGGCTGAGAAAGGAGAACTACAGAGCTGGGACAACACACAGATTTACAGAGAACAGGTTTACCTTCAGAAAGTGGGAGGGTCATCTGACTGTCAGGGTGGTGCAGAGGGAACGAGAGGGAGGCAGGGAGCAGCTGTGCGGCAGAACAGAATCAGCACAGGGAGAAGTGTGCCCTTGTACATACCACCCCCCCACACACACACAGTGGGGGGGGTGTTTGCATTTACACCTGGAGACACAGCGAATCTCAGTGCACTCACGTGTGTGTGCGCACGCGCACACACACAGTACAGTCTATGTCTGTGTCTGGTGGGGAGCACCCACAGTGTATCTGCTGCGTAAACATGCTCCTTAGAGAATTCCCGTTTGCATTCTCCACACTCACTCTCTTTCTGTGCTTCAAAATTGTGCATCAAGTATGCAGCTGCACGGAGAGTTATACAACCATAGAAGCCTGCCAGGACACTCCATGGGGCCTGGCAGAGGGGAGGGGAAATGAGGCCCAGAAATTCCACACCCAGTTTCGGGGTGTGGGTGCACGGCTGCAGGTGAGCTGACTCAGCCTCCTCTCCCCTGCCCAGACCTGTCCATCTCCCCCTCCCCATCTCAGGAGGCCGAGGAGGAACACAGGGGACATGTAGAGTTGTCCAGAGAGTGGGGATGAGGCCAGCTTCTGCAGCTCACAGCACAGACCAGAGAAGACAGCCCCCTCTCCTGCTTCTGTCCCTCATGGGCCTGAAATGGAGCAGACCGAAGGGCAGGAGGGAGACAAAGCCATTTGGATCTAATTATTGTAGCAGGATTTGTGGTCCTGGTTTGCTTCTTCTGTGTTCCTTTCTATAAGGCCAGGAGCTCTCTCTGAACTCCCATCTCTACCAGCTTCCTCGGAAGAGGCTGGAGGTACACAGCAAAAGCCAAAACAACCAGAGGGGCTAATCACCGGGTCTGGACAGTGATGGGATTAAAGTCAGTGACAAATTTTATTAGGGAGCTCTAAGCGTGCCCAGATAAGTGTGTGCGGGAAGATAACAACTCAGTTGTGAGCTGGCCGGCCACGGGGGAGCCCTTAACACACTGAGCCCTTCAATGGGCCAGGAAGGGAGGAGGGGGAGGGCAGGAGGAGTTGATAAATCAATCGGAGACTGAAGGGCGGCCTCTCTCCATTCACACCCAAACAGCACCCTTAGTCCCAGCTCCACTCCCCTGCAGGGGGAGTGGGGTGGAGGTGGGAAGGGGGGCTTGGGTGGTACCGAGGACCCATATGTTCCCACCAAGATAACATGCATATTATTGGCCTCACATCCACCCATCCCCATTTATACTTCAGTGGTTATGTATTTGGTGAGCCTCGTCATTACCATTTGGATCTTCTAAATTCATTCTGCCAACATTGGGTCCTATCCCCTAAGTCACATGAACGGATAGAATTTGAGCTTTTCTACTGTACCTGAGTGGATGCCTTGCATTTTTAAAAACTTTCTATTTTGGAGTAATTTTAGATTTAAAGAAGAATTGTAAAGATAATACAGAGAGCTCCTGTATATTCTTCACCAAGTTTCCCCTAATGGTAATATCCTACCTAACCATGGTACAATTCCAAAACCAAAATTAATTTGACTGGAAACATATTTGAATTTCACCAGTTTTCCCACTCATGTCCATTTTCTGTTCCAGGATCCAATCTAAGATCTCACATTGCACTTATGCTGTCTTGTATTTTGATATGTTTTTCATCTTACCTGTTTGAGAGTCTTTATTATCACTGGAAGTAAATTACAATTCGCTGAAACAAATCTTCATCTGTCCTTTAAATACACTCCTCTGGTCCTATCCATCAACCTTTTCCCACAATGCAATAAAAATCATTGGGAAGAGCAGGACAGTGGGACACTTGTGTGATGTAGGAAGCTGAGGCTCCAGGAAGACAGGTTCTGTAGATGACACGGTACAAATTGAGAGAGGATGGCATGTCCCTGTGCAGTAGGCTGCATAATGGCTCCAAAAGAGATCTGGGTCCTAATCCTCGGGGTGTGTACATGTTACCTTACACAGCAAAAGAGACTTTATAGATGTGTTTAAGTTAAGGATGCTGAGATGGGAAGATCATCTTGGATAACGTGGGTGGGTCCTGAATGCAATCACAAGTGTCCTTGTATAAGGGTGGTGGAGGGAGATTTTACTACACAGACGAGGGGGCAATGCAGAGACAGAGCAGAGAGGGGGTGGCAGATGCTACACTACTGGCCTTCAAGATGGAGGGAGGTGGCGTGAACCAGTGCAGCTCTGGAAGGTGGAAATGGCAAGGAAATGGATGTCCCTCCAGAGCCCGTGGACTTCCAGAGCCGTAGGAGAATAAGTTCAGGTTGTCTTAAGCCACCAACTACGTGGTAATTTATTCCAGCTGTCACTTAAGACAGTGGACGCTCAATAAACACCTGTTGGAGTAGCATGCTAGGTCTAGCTCACTCTGAAACTCATGACACTGTACTGTCTGAAAAAAAAAAAGCTCTCCCCCTTT
Source organism: Hyaena hyaena (assembly GCF_003009895.1). NCBI lineage: Eukaryota > Metazoa > Chordata > Mammalia > Carnivora > Hyaenidae > Hyaena > Hyaena hyaena. The sequence continues at coordinate 5,288,475 of NW_024080640.1, forward strand.
CTGTTATTTTCTGTTGAGGATATTAGCCAGCCTCCCACAACTAAAAAGTCCTTTAAAAATATCTATAGTCTGTATTTGGCAGTATCTCTTAAAGCCAAAAGCACGCAATGGCCTCGCAATTTTACTCATAGGTCTGTTTGCGATTGCAATGTGAATCTGTGGCCTCCAGAAAACATACACAAGAGAAATAAGAATAGCACTGTTCATAAAAGGCACAAACTGGAAACCATTCAAATGCTCATCAACAATAAAATAGGAAAATAAATTTTAGTGGAGTCACACAATGGAATGCTATACAACCACAAGAATGAACAAACGGCACCTACTTGCGGCGATAGGCATCCATCTCCTAAACAGAAAGCAGCAAAAGAAATGAGACACCGGGAGGTGTGTGCCACATGATCCCATGTATATAAACACTGGAGAAACTCATCTATGCCGTGAGAAGTCGGGAGGGTGGCCGTCCTTGGGAATGTGGGAGTAGCCACTCGAAGCGGGCACGGGGGGGTATTCTGAGAATGGGGAACGTTCCATTTCTTGATTTGGGTACTACAGGCCACAGGTGAAAAGTCACTATGGTGCACAGTTAACGATGAACACGTTTCCCCACACGAACAGGAAAGTTCGGCTCAGAGCTCCCCAAGGAGCCCAAGGTGGGAAGCAATGCCGCCGCCAAGTGCATCCACTTGTGCTGCTGCCTGCAGCAGAGAGCTGGGCTAAGCGCCCACCAGGACAAGCACAGCAAACAGGGTCTGCGTATTACCATAATAACATCTCTAGGAACGTGCAAAGCCCTCATTTTCCCTTCAAGTCTCTAATGTTGTGGGGACACGGGATGCAATTACAACCCTGAAATATGCAACTTAGGAAGTGTAAATACATACATCTACGCGAGCCCAGGTGAGGCACACGCATTTACACGGCGTGACCAAATCAGAGAGCTCAGCACAGCTGTCACCCATCTCCTGCCACGCGGCCGTGAAGCTTTCGGACCCTCCAGGGCTGCCTGTCTGAACAGAGACAGCAACTCGGAGGACAAGTTCTCCTGAGCAGACGTTTTTCTGGGACACAGCCCATAATTTAAAAACTGCATGAGGAAGCACAGGGCAAGAACTTAAATAACGCTGGCGTTGTTTTCAACACCAATGAGATTTTTTGTTTGGGAAGAGATTTTCCCACCTTCCTTTATTATTTGAAATTCAACCTCCTTGGCCATAATCTATCCTTCAAGAGAAGCTGGGAGCAAATTGAATGGCAGTAAATGCGAAATGTGAAATCATATTTCCTTGTCAGTACGGAGAAGAACCGGGGACAGGCTGAAAAGCAGTAAGTGGACTGGAGGAAATTGATTTTGTGAGATTCTTTCCAGGGAAGCACAAAAGGGTGTTAGCGATGCCCCAAGAAGAAGATGGGTGGGGGTCCAGTCCTGAGGTTTTGTGTGGAGCTTATTCCCCCTTGGGCACTTTTTTAATGTTTATTTATTTTTGAGAGAGAGAGAGATAGAGAGCGGGGGAGGGGCAGAGAGAGGGAGACATAGAATTGGAAGCAGGCTCTAGGTCTGATGCGGGGCTCGAACCCACGAACTGTGAGATCATGACCTGAGCTGAAGTCAGAAGTTTAACTGACTGAGCCACTCAGGTATCCCCCACCTCAGGCATTTTCAATTCATATTCCCACGCCCCTGCCCCCACTGACATTCAGGCTTATGGTCAGCACGTCAGAGAATCTGGGCTTGTTTTAACACCAGCTCAAGCAGCACAGACCAGAGGAGAAATCTGTGAGGCGTGAGGGGTGGCAGCCCCATGTGAACTGACAGGCTCCTCTGCACTTAATTCCAAGTATCCCAAAACAAAGGAGAAATAATTTGTAAGTCATCTGCTAGTTTCAATGATCTGCCTCACATCTCCCTTCCAGAAGTGCAGCTAACGGGTTGACCAAACTGTGAAAATGCTTAATTTTCAAATTCACCTTTGCACAAAGAAGCACACCCACACCCTGCTCCTTCTCTTCCCTTTTCCCCTTAGACAAGCACGCTTACCACACACGCGCCCTGCTAGCCCGTGAGAACATATGTAGTGAAGGGGAACCACTTCCAAACAACATTTTATGTTCCCTCGGGAGCACAGCAAATAAACCGGCCTTCATGTGGGTAGACATTCTCACCTTCTGCTTCTGAAAGTCCAGGTGTGGGAATTAACAAGTGGAAGCCAATGGCAAGAACGCTTATGGCCATGGACATGTTCAGGTACAACATAACAAGAATTCAAATCATCAATTCTCCAAATGCTTTCAAAAATAGCTGCATGGAAAACATTCACTGCGTGGCTCCCTCTCCCTCCTGGGGGTCTATCCAGTTCATCCCAGGAATGACAAAGTTCCTTCTCTGAGCCTCAGGTGCCCAAGAACTCTGGGGAAGGTTTTACCAAGGTGGAAACCAGGTCAGGACAGGTCAGGACAGCTGGAGGCGGGGCTACCAGCTGGGAAGTGGGACTGGGGGCTTCAAAGCAGGAAGGCGGGGTGTAAACTCTGAACTTGATCCTATCATCACAGCCTCTCTGGGTCTCTCCTTCTTTTACTGCATAAAGTGGGAAGAATGAATCTCACCTTCTGCTAATCTCACATATCACTCACTATGAGGGTGAATGACTTTTCAGTGAAACACAAATGCACATACACAAAGAGACAGAGAAAGAAAGTATTAGAAATCTAAACATTTCAGAACGGAGCCCACATTGATCTCTGATAGACCCATCTTACCTCCTCATACAACCTCTCTGCAGAGGGCTGAACAAACAGAAAAAAAATAAGCAAAAGGGATATTACAGTTCTAGAAAATAAGAATAAAAAGATGAAGAATCACAAGAAATATCATCCTATGAGATAGACTCAATATAACAAAAAAGAGAAAGAGAATGTTTGAAAATATTTCTTAGTCGTTTTTCAGTAAGATTCAAGAGGCTTTTGCTGAAAAAAAAAATCAAACTAAATAGTATCTACAGCAAGAGTCAATGAACTTTTCTTTTAAAAGACCAGGTAGTGGTGCACGTGGGTGGCTCAGTCAGTTAAATGTCCAACTTCGGCTCAGGTCATGATCTCACAGTTCATGAGTTTAAGGTCCACATTAGACAGACTGTGCTGACAGCTCAAAGCCTGGAGCCTGCTTCAGACTCTGTGTCTCCCTCTCTCTCTGCCCCTCCCCTACTCACACTCTGTCTCTCTCTCTTTCTCTCAAAACTAAATAAAAATTAAAAAACCAGATAGTAAATATTAACTGCTTTGATGGCCACATGGACTCTTCCACAACTACTCAGCTGGACACCCCAAAGCAGTAGATAATATATAAAGAATCATTGGGACCAGACACAGACTTCAGCCCTAGTTTGCCCTCCACAGCTCTTCTAAAAGGAAGGATGTGGAGTCATGGAACTTTACATGAAAGGCTGAAGTTAAAACCTCACAGAAAGCAGTTAGTAGTAGAAAGTATACTGCAAAAAATTAAGTTCAAGACATGAAGATACACTTTGAAAGCTTTCCCAGAACTTGCATGATAGTGAGGCCTAGACAACAAAACCAGGGGACGAATACATGAAGAGAAGGAATTCTTCAAGAAGAGAACAGCCCAGAGTAGAAATCATCATGATCGGGGCGCCTAAGTGGCTCAGTTGGTTAAGTGTCTGATTTCGGCTCAGGTCATGATCTCACAGTTCGTGGGTTTGCATCCCGCATCTGGCTCTGTGCTGACAGCTAGCTCAGAGCCTGGAGCCTGCTTCAGATTCTGTGTCTCCCTCTCTCTCTGACCCTCCCCTGCTCACGCTGTCTCTCTCTCTCTCTCTCAGAAATAAATAAAAGCATTTAAAAAATTAAAAAAAAAAAAAAGAAATCATCATGATCATAGTCACCATCATCACCATCACCATCATTTCTGAGTTGAAAACTCGAGGCTGCAGATTAAAAGACCATATTTAAATGCAATGCTCTTAAGTTAAGTCAACATGGATATGTATCCTGATAAGCTTTTTTTAATATCTAGAGAAAATTCTATAAACTTTCAAACAGGTGAAAGGAAAAGAAAACCTATAAAAAAATCAAAATCCAGGGTCACATGAATGGCTTAAACTGGTCAAGCATCAAACTCTTGATTTCAGCTCAGATCATGAACCCAGGATCCTGGGATCGAGCCCTGTAGTCGTGCAACCTGCTTAAGAGTCTCTCTCACTCCCCCTGCCCCTCCCACCTGCTCTCTCTCTCTCAATGTCTCTCTCTTAAAAATAAAAACCAAAATTCAACTGGTCTCAGGCTTTTCTCCTACATTCGTTGCTCAGAGACAATGAAGAAATTTCAACAACTTTGAGGAAAGAAAAATACTCAACTGAGTTGTCATTTACATGTAAAGTCAATAGAATGACACTCTCAGACACTCAAGGGTTAAATATATCACATTACCAATATTCCCTTCTTGGCCCCCCCCCCCAAAAAAGTCTTAAAGTTGAATGCTGATCCACCAAGAGACAAAGCAAAATCAAGAACCCGCAATGGGAAATATGCAGGGTAAGAGATACATGAACAATGATAAACCGCTCAAGTTGTCTAAATACTTAGTATAATTCCAGTGGTAGAAGAATAGAAATGTCAAACAATGTTTGAAAGGGCTGAAGGGGTTTTGAAACGATCAGAATGTAAAAAATATTAGTATGCGTCTTAAAACTTAAAGCATAGTAGCAAAAATGGGAAAATGGGGGAAAGGAACGACATAAACCATACCATTTAATTCTTAACTTTGATGCTTACGGGTTTAAACATGCTTTCAAAAACTTAAGGGTAATCATTATTAAGTTTAAATAGGATGAATACTTTCCAAATCACCAGAAGGAGGGAAAGCAGAGCAAATCCAATCCATAAAGCAAAAATTAACAGATAAAAAGAAAACAGGAGGGAAAAACCATTAAAAAAGAAAAACAGAAAGCTTAAAGATAAAGAACAGAAGAGCAAAGATTGCATTATGAAACACTAGGCTGTCTTTAGAAATCGAGTTTGGAGGATATTTAATCACATGGGTATATGTTCACGATAAAAAGTAAGAAGAAGGCATGATATAAAATATATACATATATATATATTACAGATGTTATATTATCTCACTTTGTATATACTTAAAGTACATGGAAGGAAGAAACACAGAGGAATGGAATACACTCAAGTATCAATCATAATTTTCTGAAGGTGGTAGGATTTCAGGTGATTGTCATTTTATTTATTCTTTTTCTGTTTTCCACAAGCAATATATATTGCTACAATAATTTTTAATAAGTGATAAGCATTATAAAAAAATAAAAGTTTTAGGGTACTACAAAATCAAACTAGAAAAGGGAGAGAAGGAGGTACTGAGAGGCTTTGGAAGATATGATGGGCCATGGGTCGGGTCCAAGCGGTCAGCAGACCCCACTGGGATCTGGATTTTCCATCTCCTGCTGCTTCCCTCAGGAGTCTCGGGGCACATGAACAAAAGCTCGCTGTAAAAGCTTCACTTTTCAGAATCCTTACGGCATGCTGTGTGCAATATACTTGAATCCTCATGACGGCCCCGAGAGGCAAATATACCAGCCCCATTTTACAGGTGAGCAAGCTGAGGTCAGAGAGGATGAGAGATTTGCTTGTATTACATGGTGGGGAAGGGAGACTGTAAGGATCTGAACCCAGATAGTAAGCGGACAGCCCGCTCGTTGAATCCCCTTCCTTTTCCTCCTTCTAGAAGTTAAGCAGAACTTGTCTGACTTCATTGCTATTATTTTCTAATCTGTTCATTCTTCACTCTGGCTTAGGAGGACACAACTGTGCAGGCTGCTATCTCTTGCTTTCAGCTGGGCCATGAATACAAATGCCCCAGATTCTCTCACAAAGACCCTGCAAGCTGCACCCCAGGAGAGCTTCCTGAGCAGACACACTATCCCTTCCAGTCTAGCTCCAGTGACTCAAACAGAACCAATTTCATCACAGCTTGCCTGCCCCCACATCCTTCCCTCATAAACTAACCATGGAGTGGAGGCCCTGAGGCCCGTCCAATATATGTCAGAGTCCTGAATACTTCTCCCCACAGGCCCCGCACCAGCCAAGGAAACCTGTGCTGGCTGGCAGCCAAATGAATAAAATCCCTACCTTCGCCTAAAAGGCAGGGGAGGGGAGTGGAGAGCTTACCTCTGAATAGCAATGTTACTAGGACCCAGTTTGCTGTAATAATACCAATTAACATTTCTCCCCCTCTTAATAGTTTCTAGTACAGGATAAAAATAGCAGTACACGTGGTGCTGAGGCGCAAAAAATAACAATGGGAGTGTGCTCTGGAAGAGCCCCACTCTACCTCGCCTGGGAAGGAGGGTGGGGTAAGCAGGGAGCATCATGGGAGATTTAGAAAGGGATCCAGAGAACCCGTTAGAATTAAGGGCCTCCCTGCGTCTTGTTCCTCCTCTCCCAGCCAGAGCTGCTATGTCTGACAGCTGAAAGCACCTGTGGAAAAGTGAAAATGACAATGGACTCAGACTCAGAGACTTGATGGTCAGGTGGGAACATTCCCACCCTGCCACTAACTAGTTTTGTGACCCTTCTTGATCAGATAACCTCACCAAGCTGATTCCTTATCTATAAAATGAGAATCTTTGAGAATCAAGGCCCTTACCTGGCAGGTGGGTGTGCCACATAAATGTGGCAACCTATGAAAGGGCTTTGCAAATTGCAATGTGTGATGCGAATGTTTGAGGAGATCTCTAAGTACCTGGTGGCAGCAGCCATGCAGGTGACCTTTGCCAACACAGCCATCATGGATTACCAAAATGAAAATCGCCCCAAGTCAGCCCCCACCCTGTTCAGCAGGTTAAGGGAACACACAGGTCACACAGGTGTTCTCCTGCACAAGCCCAGAAGACGCCACTCCTAACCCTGGCACATGGGCCAGCAGCTACTTTCAGGGATATTTCTTAGATGGAAACATCTCATCCTAAAGACACGGTGGCCTGGCCAGAAGCTGTTTACTTCATAGCTCTGAGCTACTGGGCTAAGAGAGAAGATGTACAATCGTATGCAGCACATTTCCTGAGGGCTGGCTTCCCTGTAAGGACAATCACGCCAGGGGCACCTGGGTGGCTCAGTAGGCAGAGTGTCCGACTCTTGATTTCAGCTCAGGTCACGATCCCAGGTTTGTGGGATCGAGCCCTGTGTTGGCCCCTGCACTGATCATGGAGCCTGCTTAAGATTCTCTCTCTCTCCCTCTGCCCCTTTCCCCTGCTCACATGCTCTCTCTGTCTCTCTCTCCCTAAAATAAAAAGGAAAAGAAAAAAAATTAAGGACCATCATGCCAGGCCCAAGGCAGTCCCAGGAGGCCCAGGTGCCATCTGTGGTAAGAGTGCAAAGGAGAAGCAGTGGATGGTCCCCTCCCTTTTTCCATTCCTTTATATACACACTACCCCATATTCCCCAGACCTCACCCCAGCAACACCGAACACACAGTCCATACATTGGGGTGATGTCATGATTAAGTCCAGACCACCCACAAGGCAAATGTGTAGAAGTCCCGCTCCATAGGGCTCCCTGAGCTCTGTGGGATACCGCAGGGTCTTGGGAGGGGGGAAATGAAGAAGATAGAGAGGGAAGCTCTAAAACCACTCCCCCACTCCCACACTGCCCCTCATCCATCAACTTCAACCTGAACTGATTTGTATCCACTTTATGTTTGGCTTCCATGTAAGATTTTATTCGAGAATGACTTCTCTGTCTAAAAAGCTTCAAAATCTTTGCCCTAGAGTCTCTGAAGAATCCTGACTGAAGGCTAGGGAAAGAGGACCTTGGTCCCTGGACTGGAGTGAAGCCATCTAAGGGCCTCTTCCCCGCCCAAATAATGGTAATGTTCTCATTAGGGGGAAAATGTAGTTCAACAGTAATGCCACCCAGAATTTCTCTGGACATGTGGCTGCTGACCCCGAGGACAAGGGGTTGTCCTATTGCACAGAAAAGCCCTTCTTCCTCTCTCAGGGCCATGGGGACCAGGCGTGTCAGCCCAGGCTACACGAGCCCAAACGAGCAAAGTGTGATCCCAGATTTGGCAGTGCTGTGGGCAGAAGGTTCGAGGGGGAAGGAAGCAAAGCAAAAAGACCGAGAGGAAAACCTCTCCCTGTGGAGCGGGAGGAGAGAGGGGCTGGAAGAACACCCATCAGCCCATCTGCTTCTTTGGAAACACGCACATTTCTGAAAAAAGAGGAGAAGGCTAGGGAAGCAAAGATACCAGTTTAGAGCCAGACAGTACCTCTTTCTAAGGGAGTAGAAAGCGCATGAGCAATACCAGGCCAGTTCTAGGTGTCCACAGGGACCGGGGGGTCTTGTCTCAACCCAGGAAACTCAGGAGGTCAGCAATCCAGGTCTCCCCATGGAAGAAAGAAGCCATCAACTCGACAAGGAGGAGGAGCCATCCATCACTTCCTGGCTCTCTAAGATCTTAAGGCAAGGAGAATGCAAGTCGAGCGGCCCGCTTTAGTCCAAGGGACAGATATGAAAGAGAGGGTGAGGTCTGACATCTCTGGGAGGCTGCAGACCCCCCGCAGGCATTGCAGGGGGCCACACTCAACCTGAGATCAACAACATGGGCTGAGAGCCAGACCCTGTACTAGGGATCCTGTCTCTATGGCTGTAATCACATAATCTTGGACTAGCTATTTAATTCCTTTGGGCCTCAGTTTCCTCAAGTGTTCTTGGCAATCACAAGCACATCCACTATGCAGGGCAGTTTGGAGGACTGATTGAATTAATAAAGGCCTATCACCCAGATCAGTGCCTGCACTCAGCAAGCATGAGATAAATGTTGGCCAGAGAAGGCATGGATAAGCCCCCTTCACAGGGCACCCCACCAGGCTCAGCCCCACCAACTGAGAAGCGTGGGTGTGGGTCAAATTAGCAGAAAGACCTCAACAGCTCCCCAACCGCAGTCTTCTCTAGGTATAACCCTTCCCCTGGGGGCATTCGCTCCACCTCCATATCCCCCATCTTTTCCTTTCCCTGATTCCTCCATTTCCCTCTTTTTAAAATTGTTAAAACATTTCTAAGTTTTCCGCTGTGCTCTTTTAGTAAGGTTGAGCTGCTGAACCATTTATCAAGAAGCCCAAATAAGTATGACCATAGCTGCAGGTGCCTGTTCTTGGCTTTCTGGGCAGCTAGCGGGGGACTTCTGTTGGGAGAAGTCACCTAGCTGACATGTTTCTTAGCCTCTTAGAGAAATATGTGCTGTCACCACCTCTTAGCTGGCCATCAGAATCATTAGCGATTCTCTAAGCAGCTCTGTGGTAAAACTGCCCAGGACTCGTTTCACACTTGGAGAAGCTGCAAGACAGGCTGAGAAGTTATTGGTGGGGAAGGGGGTTGAGGCCTCACAGGCCCTGATTTTCCTGCCTGCCCGCTCTTCTCCTTGAGATTCATCAAATAACCAAACAAAAGAAGTTCTCAGCTCCCCTGCCTGGAGTCATCTCCACAGCTTTGCAGAGTGGCTGGTCTTGCGGCCAAAAGAGGTGTGAGGCTCACTGACCTATAATGGGGAGCGCACAGAGTTTGCATTATTTTTCCAGAGCTAAATCTGTCACACACTCTTGTGGCCAAGGTGACCCATAAGGCAGGAGCTCAGGGCTCTGCCTGAGGCCAGTGGCCAGAGTTGCTTGCTGTCCCCCTGCAGGGGAAGGGGGGCACATGAGAGACCTTGGCCTTGTTACAGTATTGCTTCAGCCAACTTGGCCACCAATCCTAGGCTCTGAAAGCCACTCCCAGGCTGCTCTCACCAAGGACTTTCTTGGCACATTTTCTGGTCTGCAGTAGACAGTGGGGAAATTAACACACAGGGAGAGCAAGGTAACGCCCAAGATCACAAAATGAAAACGCAGTGAACCAGGGACAGCGACTGTCCGTCTCCTCCCGTGATGGCCCAAACGATCATTTCCAGAGGCAGTGTGGCAGCACACTGTTTCAGTTTTTCTAATACTTTAAATAACCTCGTCATTTAGGACAGTGGTGTCCAAGTGGGGAAATATGCTATCCTTGGATAACCACACTGCTGAGAAAACCAGCTTCTTGGCAGTGGGATCCTTGCTTGCTCACTTTGGAATGCCAAGATCCCACCACGGCGTAGTTGAAATGTTCCAAATCTCTCAAACTTAATGAAACACCTGTCCCCCTTATGCAGAAGGTACCATCAGAAGTAATTACACACAGCTCTAACATATTCATACACATACACACTTACACACCCAGACTCCAACTGGCCCATTGGCTGGTTCCCTGGGTATAGACCTGGGTGTGCTCCCTGATCAATCCTAGTGAGAATGAGCTGCAAGACCCCCTCCTACTTTTTAACTCTGGACAACAGTCACACAAAACTCTAGTCTGGAATCAACTGGGCCTAAGTTAAGTTTAATGTAATTACAACAGAGATAGGAAAAATCTTTACATTCATGCTGTCAAAGTTCTAACTAACACACGCACACACACACACAGGGGATTGTTGAAAATTTAAAATATATTTCATCTTTAGAATTCTCTATTTAGAAATTGTCCCTATTTATTATTTATAAACTGATGTTTGTACACACACCATACATATTCTACACAAATAACTTTTCCTAATCGTATTATTTGTTTGCATTCTCAATCCCAGTGAAGACTGAAGGCAAAATTTCTCATCTCAACAATCCAAAGAGCTGAGGTCAGATGGGGAGGTCTTTGCCTTATGGTGACCAAGCAGAAGAGGCAGTTGGGACCCCATACAATGTTCCTAACATCTCTTTCTATGGCTGTTGCATGTTACTTCTTTCCCTCTTCCTGTTGAAGTAGGAGATGGGGGAACGGAATGAGAAGACAGGCAAAGGAATGCTGTAGAACAAGTCATCAAAAACGGCAAACAGGTCCTCCTCAGCTTTTCCAGGAACAACCTCCCCCCCACCACACACACACATACACACTATATTTATGCACATACTGTTACACACACATTTGAAAGGGAATTATATAACACATCAGCTGTTCCTTTTCACAAGCCCAATTGAGATCAGTCCTGTAAGTATAGATGCTTGTGGTGAGAGTCCATGGATTTGGGATCTCAACAGGCAAGAAAAAAAAGGCTCACTCTCTCTGAGGTCAGAATATGGGCCCTGGAATGCTCAGAAGCTGCCCAAGATGCTAGTACCAAGGGATTCCTCTCTGGAGCCTCGAACTCTCCACATGCCCTAGGCTCACCCCTACACAAAGCTAGATTTTGGGCAAAGAAACCAAATTTAACTCTAAAATGCACATGAGCATACACACACAAAATATTTATGTCCATAAAAGGAGAGGAAACATAATACAAGGACGTGGGTTCTGGGGTCTGGGTCTCCGTGTCCTTGTGGGGAAAAAATGGAGCAAACACATTTACCACGTGGGGCTTCTTGGTGAGAGCCCTAGACTTTCACAGGTAAGGGTTGGGTAGCAGAGGGCCCAGGACACACTAGCTACTCACTTTTCTTTCATCTTTCATCCCCTCTTTCCTTCCCCAGCCCTGACTGATGAAGTGGTGATTCTGACCTTCGCAGTGGACTCAGCTTTCGCTGATGATTATGCAGGTGAGCCCAATCTAATCACATGAGTCCTTAGAGCAGAAACCCTTTCCCAGATGTGATTAGAAGGAGCCAAGACTACAGAAGGTCCCAGAGATATGGCATAGCCAGCTTTGCAAATGGAGGAGGAGGGCCATGAACTGAAGAATGAACCTCTGGAAGCTGGAAAGGCAAGGAAACAGATTCTCCCTGAGAACCTCCAGAAAGGAATGCAGCTGCCAGATACCTTGACTTTAGCCCAGTGAGACCCATATCAGACTTCTGACTTACTGAACTATAAGAGAATCATCTGTGCTGTTTTAAGTCAGTGAGTTTGTGATAATCTGTCACGTCAGCAACAGGAGGCTAATACACCCACTGCTGGTCTCTGGCCAGGTGCCTGGGGCTCCCTCCCCTCATCCCTCCACAGCTGACTTCTCTGAAGATGCTCCTGGTAGAGTCCTCCCAGCAGGTAAGCTAGTCTACCTCACCTGTTGCTTCTGTGGGGTATCCGGGCCCAGCTCCCTTGCCAAGAGAGCCCCCTCCTTCCATTTCATATGGCCCTGGTTCCTGATGATGGATTCCCAAGTCTTGTTCTAAAGTCCCAGGACCCTTCGAGTTCCAAACTCATTTGTCAGGATGACAGACCATAGACACACAGAGGCATAAGGAGGAGAAGAGCTCTTTCAGCCTCCGGTACCCAACTTCGGCCCCTCCCTGGAGTTAGACTTGCACAACACCCAACACCAATGCGTGTGATGCAAGACGACCGTCCACACGCAAGAACAGGGAAGTGACATGCCACTTCTCACTGATGCCGTGTGCATTTTCCAACCTGGCTTTATACTGGCCCTTTAAGCCACCAGGGTCGGGGTGGGGTGGCAGGTACAGAAACAAATCATTATTTACTTAAGTTGTATTTATTTATTTTGAAAGAGAAAGAGAGAGAACATGAGCGGGGGAGGGCGGAGAGAGAGAGGGAGAGAATCCCGACCAGGCTCTGTGCTGTTAGCACAGAGCGTGATGTGGGACTCAAACTCACAAACCATGAGATCCTGACCTGAGCAGAAATCAAGAGTTGGACGCTTAGCCAACTGAGCCACCCAAGTGCTCTAGAAGCAAATATTCAGACCGGAGAAGCCAGCAAGCCAAAAGGGAAGGAGAGAACTGTCCGAAGAGAAGGAAGCCCCTCTCAACAGACAGCAGTGGCGGCGGGCACTGGGGCATCTACAGGACTACCCCCCACCAAGCTGACTACCTCCCAAGCCTGCCAGGAACCCTGGGACCCGGTTCTGGGCTGTTGGCAAAGACAAGTTTAGCACCAGTGATCTCATCACACAGAACAGCCCCAGGGCCTCACAGTGCTCTGGGAAGCATCACTTCGACAGGTTGGAAAGTAGACGTCACTGCTGGTCCCATAACATAGGTGGGGGGCATAGGGGTCCTTCCCTCCACGCATGAAAGAGAAGCTGGTGCAGGCGATGGCCGGGGCTTGGTAGCGGGCAGCAGGCTGGGTGAGCTGGTGCTTTAAGGCAAGTCCACAGATACCCATACTTAGTTTGATGTGAGTGGCAGGCAAACATTCTAACTGTGAAGTGGTGGCTTATGTCCCTGTGAACCTCCCCCGTGCTGACACCAGGACATTATGTGACTGAGTATTTATAAATGCAGCAGCAGACAGAAGGTGGGGGAGGACTGGAGCTCATTCCCTCTGTTGTTTACTGCAAATAAGACTGAGACCCTGGAAGTGGGGGGGTGATTGTTTCTTGTCCCTCAAAGTGAGTCAGCAGGAGAGAAGGATGAGAATTTATCACCAAGTGCAAACCCAAATTCTTGCCATTGGCTCAAGACCCCTCTCCATGGCTCTGCAGTTGTTTTTCTGGCTTATCTTAGCTGGTGATTTTCCTGGCCTTGTCCCCTGAGGTTTTTCAGTATGTTTTGTGGGCAGATTCTCTCTTATTCTCTGGAACAAAGAGTCCATGGTGGCATCTCCAATAGTGCCCAAAAGTCACAGCAGGGTAGTGCCAGGAGGGTCCGTTGGTTGGGATAAGAACCCTCGGTTTCTGTTCCTTAATCAATGGACAGAGTCCAACAAACCTCGCTGGCAGAGGGAAGGATGAAAATACTAAGAATAGACATAATACCTTCTCACATAGAAGGAAATACACTTCTAAATAGCAAATATCGGTATTTCTAGGACATAGGAACTGCAGAAAAGAGTAGTCCATATCATATTGCTAAAGATGATGGATAGTGATGGTAAATAAATATAACATAAGAAAGGCCAAGTTTGCGTCCAAACACACGGGGTTGAGGAGAGGGTCACTCCCATGTCAGATTCAGTCATTTTAGAGCAGACTGACTCCCAGAGAAGAAGGGCTGCGAGTCTGGTAAATTCCACTCTGGGAAGTGCCGAAGGGGCGTCATGAGGGGCTCTCGGGGGAAATAAAAACATCCTGAGAATTTGGGGTGATCACCAAAATAAAATCTCTTCCGACAAAGAGCGCATAAGCATTGATGTGGCTGAAGGATGGAAGGAAAGAAAGTTCTACAAGCAACTTAAAACAGAACTGACAGTGTTTCTTCAAGCAGAGATGCTGGGGAAAGCTGCAAAGAGAAATCGTGACTCGGGGAAAGGATGTACACCTGGAAGTGGGTGTTAGGGCTGCACAGCAGGACCCAGAATGCAGAGGCAAGGTCAGCCCTGAGAGCAAAGAAGCATCAGAGGGGTCAGACCCAGAGCACTGGGCCAGGGTCCCATCTCACTCACTCACACTCACACACACACACACACACACACACACACACACACACACACACACATGTGCATAGACTCCTGCAACACTGGGACGTTTGGAGAAGAAACAAAATTAGTTAGGACTGTGAACCATTTATCCTATCACAGCAAAATGAGATTTCTTTTTTGCTGTTCTTTTAATTAAAAATCAGCTCATAAATCAAAGACCTTGTTTCCAGTCTGCAGAAGATGGTAGGAGGGAACCCAAGCTTTTCAGAGCCTAGCAGTACCCTACCTGTGCCCCCTCCTCACCCGGGTTATTCACCCGTTACCCCATCTCACGTCATAGCAGCTCAGTGAGTTGCTAAGGGTGGTTCAGCTGAGTTCCATCTTTCACCTTCCCCCTTGGGCTTCTGAACTTCTGCCAGAGAGACCTTGGGCGTGTACATGCACACACATACGCACACTGAAACCCCACAAGGACTGGTTAGTGCATCTATTTGGAGCATCTAAGGTTTCCCCTAGAGACGTCCATCTCTGGAGACCTTTCATGCTCCCTGCCTGGGTTCACAGGGTGTTTATATCCATGGATTTTGAAGACTCTTCTCGGAAGTTTACGAAGCACAGAGAGTCATATGATCCTCACAATCTTCTTAATTTTTATTATCTATTTCCTCCTGGTGAATCAAAGAAAGCCTT
This sequence comes from Hyaena hyaena, assembly GCF_003009895.1. NCBI lineage: Eukaryota > Metazoa > Chordata > Mammalia > Carnivora > Hyaenidae > Hyaena > Hyaena hyaena. Next base: position 5,303,505 of record NW_024080640.1, read on the forward strand.
CCAGATGTGAAGTTCTATTATCCTCAGCTCCTTTGAAAGAGAGATGGAGGCTGCATCTATCAATATGGTCATCGTTTAAAAGGTGAAATTTATGTGTGGATAAACAGTTTGTCCCAAATAGGCTTCCAAGCTGTCAGTTCCAACTCTTGATGTGACATGCAGGTCTGGGTCCTAACCACGGAGAGGCAACACACAGACACTTGGGCATGAAGACTGTGGTGATGCTGAAGGATGGGTGTGTGAAGCAACAGGGTGGCATTCAGCGGCTCCTTTTGTTCCTTGCCCTTCTCTGGCTTAAGAAAATGGCTGCCATGGGGGCTCCTGGGTGGCTCAGTCGGTTAAGTGTCCGGCTTTGGCTCAGGTCATGATCTCATGGTTCGTGGGTTTGAGCCCTGCATCAGGCTGTATGCTGACAGCTAGCTCAGAGCCTGGAGCTTATCTTTGGATTCTGTGTCTCCCTCTCTCTCTGACCCTCCTCTGCTCATGCTGTCCCTATCTCTCTCTCAAAAAGAAATAAAAGAAATTAAAAAAATTAAAAAAAGAAAAGAAAATGGCTGCCAGGATCACGGAGGAAGTATAGTGTTTTCCCATTTTTGAGCTGTTCCCCAACTAAGTATCTTGAAGGACTTTGTATATCCACACCCACATGCCTTCATGCTCTGAAGGGATATAGGGACAAAGAAAGGGAACCCCTTTACAAGAAGAGGGATGAAAGGAGAGCTTTCAGCTTCCTGTTCAGAATCTACCCACAATGTCATGGCCCTCGCTCTCTATCACCACCCCCACCCCAACCCAGTGACTCCCCTTGGCTCCTGCCCCCTGACCGAGAAAGTCCAGACAAAAGCAAAGGTGCAGAGAGGCACAAAGGTGCCCCTTCCTCTGTCCCCAGACCCAAGTCCCTCAAAACAAATCAAATTTAAAGCAGAGAGATTAAATTATCACTAAGCTAATTATGGGAATCACACTTAGGCTGGCTGCTGGGAAGCGAGGTCAGCAGGCAGGAGGCATTAAAATGAAAGACAGATGCAAGAAGCACTTAAAAAAGCAACCGGGAGATTCATTACCCCCCCTCCACACACACATACGGAGGAGAAAGAACCCACCCTGATGTTTGAGACGCTGTCCATCTGGGCAATAGTCAGCGCATTTGACAGCTAAATAGCTCCACTCTGTCATCATCTCGAAGCCAAAGTGGGAGAGTCAGAGGTAAACTGATTAGATGGTGTGCTGCTAATTTCCCAGAGAGAACACGAAGGAGGTGGGGCCCAGTCAGAGAGGGCGGCACATGGGAGGATCAGCCTCGGGCTTCAGTGTAAAGAGAGGAGCCTGGCTCCCAAGTGGGCATGCATGGGTGCGCACAGGTACACGTGGGGATTAGGTGCACGCACATGTTTATGACATGAATGTGTGTGTATATATGGGAGGGTGTGCACAAACGTGCATGTATGAGTATATGTCTTATCTATCTGGAAACAAAAGGTGGAAAGCTTAGAAAGGATAAGAGGGGCCCTCCTAGCATATTTGCAAAAGAACAACTCCCCCATCAGCTTTCTGTGACTGCCAAAGCCCTCACAATCGCTGTCACCAGCTCAGCCATGAAAATACATATCATTTCCCCCAGTTATGGATGCTCAATGATTCTCATGCATCATCAATATGATGTAAGTTTAAGACATGCCAGCCAAAAAATTGGCAGTCTACAAAATAAGTTTGAGAGCTAAAAATCAATGTTTTTCAAACCAGTCTGCAGGATGACTTCCTCCACTCAGGATTCCAGCTCTGCACTTCTGCCTTTTCCAGAGAGCAGCGTGTGGTAGGGAGCCCCAATAAGGGGGTCCATGAGTTGGCCCTGAGTAGGAAGCCAGCTTTGGAGCCAGAATGCCCAGATTGGATTCACTGCCCAGAGGAATGAAATGTAGGGGCCAGAGGTCCTGCCTGTGTCCAGAATGAATTTCAGAGTTCACAATAAGAAAAGTAGAGTTTAGAGGGGAAAGTGGGGAAATCTTCGGGGGTTAAGTTACTCGGGGAAAATTAATTTACGAGGCTCCATTTAATTGTAGGTAAGAGAAATGATCTAATAAATTGGGACAGTGTAATTATCCCCAGAGATATCTGCTGAGCAAAATCTGATATTTGTATTTAAGTAGAAAAGTGCCCTCACTCTTGTGGAAAACTGAATCCAGGGAAATACAAGCATGCAGAGCCTAATTAATAGAAAGAACTGAGTAACTCTTGTTTTGGTTTTCAGAGAAAAAGCAAATCACACACACAAAAAAACCCCAGCTGATAGACAATTTCATTTTTTAAAAGTCTCCAACACTAGGTCTGGGGTTGATGATATGAAATCAACCATATCCTATATTTCTCAGACATTTTTCTCCAGTATTAATCCAGAAGAGACCACAGCTCTCTAAGTCAAGAAACATCTAGCACATTACAGATATTTCCTTTATGTAATGTAATATTACAGATATTTTCCTTTCCAAGTTGATATTTCTTTTTTTTTTCAATGTTTCTTTTTGAGAGAGAGAGAGAAGCAGAGAGAGGGAGACACAGATGACACATTACACACATTACAGATGGTCAAGTTGATATTTCTTTTTTTTTTAATGTTTATTTTTGAGAGGAGGGGCAGAGAGAGGGAGACAGAATCTGAAGCAGGCTTCAGGCTCTGAGCTGTCAGCACAGAGCCCAATGTGAAGTTTGAACTCATGAACCATAAAATTATGATCTGAGCCGAAGTCAGATGCTTAACTGACTGAGCCACCCAGGTGCCCCTAATTTGATATTTCTTGACTCAATGTTGACGTCCACACTAATAGTCTTTATGGTAAACTATGCTATTGACAAAACTTTCTCTGTCCCTCCCTTACTCCTCCCCACACATATGCACATCAGGTCTCTTCCTGTGGCACAGCTATATCCCCCACACCATTCACTCTGGTTTTATAAAATAAAATATGAATGGCAATAATGTGTACTACCTCCAAAAGGCAGGTTAACAGCCATCAGGTAGTTCTACCATCTCTCTTTTCCTTCAGATGGAAGATTGGCATGTTCTAGACAGAGGGGATGCTCTTCTCTGTTCCAAATAAATCATGTGGAGCACAGCTGCCACCCAACCAGGGTGCCCGTGAATGTGAGCTGCAAATTACCTTTATTGCGGTAAGCTACTTAAATGCAGGGGTCATTTGTCACCACAACATAACTTAGCCTAAGGTAGCTGATACACTTCTACACACACCCATGTACTGTAAGCCTCAACAGTCAGTCTTCAGATACACTTGTTACCTTCAGACAGTACTACATGGGGCACCTGAAATCTAACTGGGAAGGTTTAGACACACTGGGACAAAAATCCAGCTATATTAATAAACTGTGTTTTTTGGGGCTCCTGGGTGGCTTAGTCGGTTAAGCGTCTGACTTTCGCTTAGGTCATGATCTCGCGGTTGTGGGTTCGAGCCCCGCGTCGGGCTCTGTGCTGACTGCCAGCTCAGAGCCTGGAGCCTCTTTCGGTCTGTGACTCCCTCTCTCTCTGACCCTCCCCTGCTCACGCTGTCTCTCTCTCTCCTAGAAATAAATAAAACAAAAAAAAATTTAAAAAAAAATAATAATAAACTGTGTTTTTATGTGAAGAAAATAACTAAACTGCTTTCAGAAGACGTTTTCAGCTACAGATTTTGAAACCTCTGATTGCCTGTGATTTCTACATAATCAAAACAGCACTGAACAACAGCTTAAATTGATAAAATGGACGTATTATCTATCCATTTTGGAAAAGAATTGTTTCATTTTGAAAAGGATTCATTGGTTTCCTTCAATGAATTCATATCTCTTCCCCAAAAACTCATGATCTTTCCATTGGATAAAGAAGCCCACAGCCTATTTGAGGCAATGAAATAGTGCTTCCAGTCCATGTGGCCTCGATGCTGCCCAGATCATGGTGGGATCTAGTGTCCCCAGCTGCCATGGTGGCACTTACAGTCAACGATGTGTAAGTTCAGGTTTACCCAAGGCCTAAGTTGATTCTGCCTGAAACACCTCATAGGATCTAAAAGAAACTCACCCTGTAAGTGAGTTTTAAAATGTATTTTCTTCTCCCACATCCAGTATGTCTGAGGGAAGGCCCCAAAACAGCTGTGATCATAAAGATTAACAAAGATCATCTATGTATGCTAATCTGAAGCTTTTAAAATATAATTACACGCAACTTCAAAAAACCTACTTGGCCATTGTGAGAAATCCCCACAGGGAGTCCTGTTTCTGGTAGAAAATCATGTTTAAGTGCTGTGATCGTTTGGAGTAGGCTAAAGCAAAATGGAAAGAGCTGAATGATCATTGGAGGAAATGTTGGTGAGCCAGCAGAGAGACCTAGTTAAAACATGTATAAAATTGCAGATCTTAAAGAATAAACCAACGCTCTCTAACCATCTTCACTATTATCAAAAACACAAAGTACATGAGATGCTCATAGGACCTTGGGTATAAGTCTGCCTAAAAACCCACTGGCATCGAAGCCTCCTAGTGTGAAGACTTAAAAAGCAGTAGCAATTGGGTGAAGTTTCAGATGCTGTGGTGAGAGCAAGTCGAACAGTGGCTTCAGCATTAGCTGACCTCTCAAGTCCAACCACTGGGGCACACTCTGGCTCAGCTGCTCCCACCCCAGCATGCTCACATCTTGGTGGGGGGGGTGGGGGGGTGCGACGGGAGTGGTTGAGCAGAAAGACAATCCATCCTCCTGGCAAGAGCAGGAGAGAGAGTCTTCTCCTTCCTGTTCTCTTTCCCTTCCACCCTCCTTGCGTCCAAGGCTTCAGGAGCCTTGGGTGGAGGGGAAGGAGGGGGCTTCTGAAAGATTCTTCTGGAAAGCAGAAAACCTGGGAGCAGGGGAGGCACTGGGGATGCCACTGTTTCAGGAGACTGAGAATGGCCTCAAGAAGGGAGAGCCTATGAGCCAACACCCACTGCTCTCAGACCCACTCCTTGGCCCTGTTTTCCTAATGGGACTCATGTGGGCAAAGCAGGTCAACAGGGTAGACCTGAGTCCCCATCCAGCTATGCCAGCAACCCGAGATATGATGAAGATGGGCTCCCACTCCTCACCTTCCTGGGCCTTGAGCTCTGCAGTGAACTGAGCTCTGCAGTGAACAATGGAGATAATGCCACCTGGTGATGGGCATCAAGGGGTGGCTTGGGGGTGATGGGTACCCCTCAAGTCACTGTCCTCCAAGTCACCAAATCTTGAAAGGAACTGTGGAGCCAGAGCTTCCCCTGGCCTCACTGGCCTCACAGTCGTCCTGGGTGAATTGGACAAGAAAATGTTTGTGAGTGGGTGTTTGTTTGGCACAAGTACAATACTACCTAATGACAGGGAGAAACAGGCAAGAGCTGAGAGGTGGCAGTGGAGAGAGGCAAGCACAGGGCTAAGGGCGCAGCTAAGAGGCTTGGGTTAGGGGGATGGGCATTTAGGGAGAAAAGGAAGCCTGGATGGACTGGTTGGGGGAGATGGCCAAAATGACCAGGCGTGGTAAGGAGATGGTGTAACTAGGTCCTCAGCTTCACAGGGCTTGCAAAGCAGTTCTGGGATCTGTGTAGGATCAGCCATCTTCCAAGTAAGTAAAGACAGGGACCCTAGATGACCTGCAATGGGAAAAATCAAGAACCACTGCACCCAGTCCCCCAGGCTGCTGGGAGAGAGCATTCCAGTGAGAAGCTAAAGACAAAGAAACGCCCGAGTGTGTCCTGGGTGGCAGATCAGTAGCAAGTGGAAAAGCACAGCCTGTTTGCTTCCCAGAAAAGCTCCGGCCCTCCCAAGGCCACTGCCCACTCTGCTGCAGGACGGGGCTGGGCATATCTGCTCCTCCAGAGGGAAATCGTGGAGGAGAGAGAGCTGCCATGGAGGTAGGAGTCCTATTGTTTCTCAGGTGGGAGGCTCTTCCTTGGTATTTAAATTTAGCCAGGGCCTTAGAAGACTCAAAATATGAGGGGCCAATGCTGAACAGCTGAGCTGGGGGGACAGTGCAGTAGGGCCATTTACACGCAGGGCAACAGGCAGGGGTCCACAGAAGCCTGGATGAGGTGACTGTCTTTGCTGTTGTTGTTGTTTTTAAACTAGGAAACAGACGAGATTGGAGTTGTTTTGGATAGATGAATCTGGCGCCATTTATAGGACAATTAAAAGAGGGGAGGGACCTAGAGATGGGAAATCAGTTACAGCCAGCAGGGCTTGAGCATGGGGCCCTGAGCCAGCGTAGGGGCAGAGGGAATGAAAAGAAGGTTCTGGCCACCAGGCACACTGGCCAGGTTCAGGAAGCCAGGTGACTACCTCTGCTCACAGTTGTGGAGGTGAGGTTTACCCAGGAGAGTACAACCCCAGTAGAGTCCTTGATATTACCATATGAATGGATCAGAGGGCAGACCTTAGATCAAGTCATGTGACCTCTGGGGCATTCTTCAATCTCTTGCCTCCTGTGTAAAATGGAGGTCGTAGAATGTACCCCAAGGAAATGCTGAGGGTTGTGCATCCGGAACACCTAGAACAGTGCCTGGGACTTACTGGGTGTCGAAAGCACTCAGGTTCCCTTCCCATCGCCTTTCCTGCCAGCTCCATCCCTTGGAAAGTGACTCCTTCCTAAAGAAAGGTGGTTCCCAGGGTCCCTAATGGGGTGCAGTCGGTTAAGCATCCGACTCTTGATCTTAGCTCAGGTCATGATCTCTCAGTTTGTCAGTTCAAACCCCATGTCTGGCTCTCCGTGAGGGTGAACGGCCTGCTTGGGATTCTCTCTCCTTTCTGCTCCTCCCCTGCTTTTGCATGCTTTAAAATAGGTGGATAGATAGATAGACAGACAGACAGATAGAAAATTACAAAAAAGAAGTAGGTGATGCCCAGCAAAGCCAGGAGGCATAGATTCTCTAAGGCCACGCAGAGCTCTTCTCCTGACACAAATCACTCACCCACCATTTAAACTATCGCCCTAAGATTAATAGAGCACCTGGGACTGCCTCTCTGAGCTCCCAGGCCTCCTGCTGAGGACTGTCCTTCACCCTCTGGCCCTGGCCACGGCAGGCCACGTGGCCTCTTCCTGTTCATCCTCTGGACTCTCTAACATGTCTGCACAATCAAACCCTAGGGAGCCAGAAGCAGGATTCAGTGCTCGGGTCACAAGTGTCCCTGAGCCAGGCTGTGCCCCTTCTCACACCACTCACAAGTGAAAAGTATTGGCTCAGGTGCCCTCGCCAAGGCCCAGACACAGAGCCCTCGTGTGGTAAGCAGCCTCGAAAAGGGCCCCTGTGGCCCCTGCCTCCTGGTATCCGTGCCCCTGTGGAAGCTGGAAGGCCCTTCTTTTAAGGGTGGGCTGGACCACATGACTGGCAGCTCCAAGGACTAGAATGCAGCAAAGGTGACAGGATGCCACTTCTGAAATTAGGATTCTTTTTTTTTTTTTAATTTTTTTTAACGTTTTGTTTATTTCTAGGAGAGAGAGAGAGAGAGACAGCATGAGCAGGGGAGGGTCAGAGAGAGAGGGAGTCACAGACTAAAACAGGCTCCAGGCTCTGAGCTGGCAGTCAGCACAGAGCCCGACGCGGGGCTCGAACCCACGAACTGCGAGATCATGACCTAAGCGAAAGTCGGACGCTCAACCGACTAAGCCACCCAGGCGCCCCTGAAATTAGGTTTCAAAGAGACCTTGGCTTTCATGTTGCTCACCCTCTCTGCCTTTCTCTGTCTCTCTCTCAGCTGCCATGTTGTGTGAGTAGCCTTCAGGGAAAGTAGCCCACATGGTGTGTGGTGTGTCTAGTTAATGACTTTAGAAGTAGATCCTCTCCCAATCCAGCCCCAGCTCACACCCTGACTGCAGTCAGGTCAGTAACCCCAAACCAGAGCCACCCAGCTATGCCATGTCCACAGTGTCTGGACCACAGAAACTGAGATAACAAATGTTGTTTTGTTCAAGCCTCCATGCTTTAGGGTAATCTGTTACACCACAATTGATAACTAATACCCCTTAGTCACCTGGGACAGGGTAGAAGGTGTGGAGTGAATATAACAGGGTTGAGAAAGCTATTTTAAAAGTCCCATGAATGCTTCTATGAGAAGCCAAAGCTGCTGGGAAAAACACCGTGATGCTCCCAAGAGGCCAGCCACATGGCCACATTCACAGATGTCACTTGAGAACAAGTAGGGACTCTATGCAGATCTCTCAGTAAGAGCTCCAGACAGGTGGGTCCTGAGTCAGTCCATCCATCAAAGTGGCTGAGGTAGTGCAGTGATTTCAGGTGATGAAGACCTTCCCTGGTCCTGCCCCTCACTGAGAGCCTTCAGCAGTATTGACAGAAAGGTTCTATTCTCCTCAGATGCAGATTCTATCAGATGCGAGCCCAGTAGTAAGGGGCCCTTTACAGCTGGGGGCCCCTTCCTCTTCTCGCCTCTGCTCCTCCCTCTCGCTCTGGTACACCATGTCTTTCATCCTCTCCCATCTTTGTTGTCTTGGTTACATGGCCAGACTCCTATGCTGCTAGTTTTCATTTTAATGATATGTTCTTGTAAAGCACAATATTTTACCTCAATTGCATGTGTCACTGGATAAATTCCTCTAGCGTGTCTGGTATTTGAGCATCAGCTGACTGAGTGCACTCTATGATTTGGGGTGTTTCTGTAGCTCTCTCTTCAATTTTAATGGGTTTGCATTTTAATTTATAATCAGGATCATTCTACACAAATGTATATATATATATATATACACATACACATGATTCAAAAAAGTGGCACACATGTATCAATAAATCTTGAATTGGCAAAGCTCATTTGAGACTATCTCCTTAAATCATGTGCACTACTAATGATCATTTGGAAAATAAAATGACAAGTGTACCCGAGAGAATATTTTCTGGGGATCTCAAAGTGCATTTTAAGAGGATGCCAGGAGAAGAAGGAGACTATGCCCCAGCTTAAGATGTCAAGCTGCTCTGAGAGCGGGTGAGGCTGAAACTCAGGTCATGAGAACACCTCCCCCACGCCTGCTCAGGTCTGCTCTGAGCGATCACTTGAGATCCATTCCACCTCCCAAACAGGGACAGTGGGTGGGCCCAAGGGCAGAGTGGTGCAAAGTAGGAAGGGGTGAGAAATGAGTGCCAGTGGGATACACTTATGTAGAAAGGATGGTTGGATGAAGACTTAATATTGCTCAAGAATGTAAGATACACCCAAGAGGACATTGACCAGCCCAGCTGCTGTCCACATCTACCAGGTACAGCATGCACAGAAAGACTCAAAACCCAGTAGGGAGCACTGCAAAAGGTGGGAGGTGGATCAGAGGTGGGCAGCTGGCATGATGTAAGGTTGCTGGCATGATGAAGGCCGGTCTTGGGATCCCCAAACTTGAAGGACTAATGACAGAACAGCCATCTCTTGCCCCTGCTTAGAGGTGACTGACATCAATGGAAGGAGCATGGTAGTCCCTGGAACATCTGTGGTGCTCTTCTGTCTGCACCTCCCCCAACCTCAGCTCCTCTCCACTTAACCCATGGCTAAGATCTCTACAGGCTTAGTACTTGCAAAACGAGCAGCGGGAAATACAAAAACAACATGACAAAACAATCAGACAAAAATGCTTTGATGGTCTTTTTCCATAACGAACATTGTTCAGCATTGATTCTTCCATATTTCTTGTCCTTTCTGCTTGAGTGCCTAGCACATGTAAACCAGCCAGCAGCTCTGTGTTAGAAACTCCTCGCAGAGCTCACTGACCAAATCCTTTACCAGATACCTGCACCCTGTGCTCTAATCTCAGGGTCCTCAGGCAAATTAGAGTTCCAATGCTACATCTCCATCTGATTCCGTGATGTCTTTACCCACTTGAAGTCCTATCGATGGCATGAATTTCTTTTTAAAGTTGATTCAGATTTCCAGGTGAATGTTAAGAATTCTCAGATACATGTAGGAAGTTGCAAAGCAGGGGCTATACATCCCTGTACTGATATTGTTCTTTGACTTGAGCGTTGCGCGCGCGCGCGCGCACACACACACACACACACACACAGCATCCATTGCTGAGAATTTATGGTCAGAATAATATAGACCTAGGTGGGTCTTCTTCTATCCCACTCTTCTACTGTTTATTTGACTTTCTGGATCCATGGTCGGGGTATACGGAACACAAGCAAATTGATTTCAAAACAGGGTCAAGAAAAAAAAATAGGCAGATTAAATTCATGTGCATCATAACTCCTAATAAGAATGATTTTTATGACATCAACTCCTATTGACGCTCCATGCAGACACACACTCGATTCCTATCCAGAGAGGCTGGTAAGGCTTGGTATGTCATATACATGGGTACCTATCCTACTACAAGCCAGTAGCTGGGCCAGCCAGAGTTCTGCTTAGCCAGTCTCCATGAAGTGCTCCGCCCCTTAGGTGTGAGTAGTTTAACCTAGCTAAACACTCGGGAACGATGCAATCACCAAATGAAAGGAGCAATCACACCTCGAGTGGAAGTTTACGATGTTTTGGCTCACAATGAACGTTAGTCTCCCCCCCTAATGTCAGGCAGTAATTCACTGTTGAACAGCAGCCATAAAATATGATCACTTAGCAGTAGGAATGCAAGAGGCAAGGAAAGAGGGTTCCAGGCAAAATATTTAAGCAAAGAGATTTTGGTCACACTGGCCTCATTACCCCAACTTGGCACAAAGATTTTCAGGTTTATACAGACACCCTAAAGCAGATGGGGATGGTGTTTGCCTTAAGATTTTTTCCCTGCAGGTGAAATTTTAACAGTTTGTGGGTTATTTCTAAGTTCCTAGGTACCTTCTGGTGACTACAGCATTTATATGCCATGTTTCTTAGCAGCACTTGCCCTATAATGCTCGCCATGAAAAAGCTGCCAATACCAGCCATAACACACACACACACACACACACACACACACACACACACAACGAGAAAACATAAAAGACATCCAAATTGGCACTTTCCTCACCTCCTTTCCCTCTGCCTCATGTGATGTGCGCACTAAAGGAGTGAAATTATGGTCATCAGAGGCAAGGAGCAAATGATGAGGACCCACACCTTTCAAACAATAGGAAAAGTCAGTAATTTTGAGGGCAGCCTATGGATAGCTACAGTCTAGCTCCGAGACCCCTGAAACTCACAGCAAACCCCCAAGCCCTCCCACCCACCCTCCCCACCACGAGTCTCTTGTCATATTGCAAAGAACCCTGCGAAGCCCTTGATACACACAGGAGATTATTACAGGGCTCGGAGAAGACAACTCTGTAATTACGGCTACAGTGTGATTTCCATTATTCTCACCCCCTGGTTGCAGGAGCTCATGAAACTTCCTGCAAAATCCTCCTGCAGCCCCAAAGCATTTCACGGCTGGGCCTCTGCCCAAAAGGTGAATGTGGTCTGATAACCTCTGGGAAAAGCAATACAAACTCATGGCAAGGAAAGAGGAGTGGCTAGTGCTCAGCAAGCAGGGGTGGTGGGAAATTCTATTGTTTAGAAAAAATAAATAAACTGGCCAGTTTTGCTCTTTATTATTTCAAACAACAGACTCGGCGGCCCAGCCTTCCTTTCCCAACTCTGTCCCCTGGGCCAGCTGTGCTGAGTCTGCAGCAGCAGTAGCTGAGCTCCAGCAAAACTATTAAAAAGGCTGCCACTCTGAGCTTGTGGAGCAGAAAGTTTGGCTGCCCCGATGCCCTGGCTTTCCCCAGGAGGGCCGCTGGCTCATTCCCCCCACATGACCCTCTGTGCTCTTTACTTCTCAGATGTTTATGCTTCACCAATCCCACTACTGCTCTGGAAATTAAATGGAACGTCCCAGGTGGCTGAAACAGAACTGTTCTTATATAAACTCCCCAAAGTAAAAAATGGGAAATGCCAGCCCTAGGTTTATAAAGCCCCGAGCCTCCTGGTCAGGTGGTGCCTGTCGTTGCTGGCCTTACTGACCTCGGCGGACACCTAAAGGCAAGGCTCTGCTTACAGCCTACCCCAAAAGCTTTTCCCTAAGCACTCTGTGTGCCCAGCCTCCCAGAGGGAGGGTCCTCAGCCACCGTTATGGGGATATGCTTCACTCTGACCTCCCTATCAGGGGCCAGGCTTCCACGGGTGTGAGGCAGCCAGCCCCCACGACCTCCATCCACCCTCTGGCCAACAGCACATATTTGCAAGTTGACTGCCTTGGGTTTACAATGCAGCTGTGGCCAGGAAGCATGGCTCTTTTTACCCCCTGAGAGAGAATAACTGTTCTGTTACATGCCCTGAACTCTCAATGTTTATTTCATGGACACCATATTTTGACCAGCTCAGACAATGACACCCCTCCCCCCCACAAAAAAGCCTCCTACATGATCTGTTCAGTCTTGCCAGCAAGTAAATGATCCTGTTGCACTGAGTAGGAAGTTTAGTGGGTGGGAATCTTTTTAGCACAGTGAGGTAAGTTACTTCTCTACTGTGCGGAGATAGGGCTCACTAAAGAAAAGAGTTGAGGTGCCCCAAATCGCCTTGCTTACTTTTCACTCTCAGTAGTGCTTATTCACCCATCGGGCCAGGCCGAACAGGTCAACAGACATTTCATTGTATGAACTGCATACGGGAATGCCTTTGGAATTTGGAACTCACTTTTCTAGCAAACCAAACTCACTGAATCATAATAAAGAATGAAATCATCTGAACATCCAACAGAAACACCCTCAAGGCCCCTGCTCCAAAGCTCGGGTGCTTCCCTCCTCAGTTTATACTGTGGCTTAGCAGACACAATTTCAGCAAGTTTGGGTATCTCACCGAAAAGCCCACCCACCAAAAGCTGGAAGCCACAGATGGAGGGAGGGGGAAAGACCAGAGTTGCCCAGGGTTCCTGACAGCAGCTGGAGGTGATGAGTGGCAATGTGCACTAAAGGGAGAGGCAGAAGGCAGTGGCAACAAGACACAGGAGTCGTGCCAGGACAACACACCTATGCCTCGCACATGGCATGTTCTCGGGCATCCACAAGAGTCAGTTCAATATGTGAGCAATAATCACAACAAGGAGGCCAAGGCAGCAACAGAACGTTCAATCATGTTTAATATAGTCTTCTGAGTAAGGCAGGGAACTATGAAGTATAGTTCTTAAAGCTATGTAGATGATGGTTGAATCAATCATTAATTAGATGTGTAAGGCCATACACTACGATTTCCTGGTTACCTCTTTGGCAGTACCAGATGGTGGCATGCCACCCGCATCATCTCTGTGGAGCGTCATGGCATTTCACCAACATGTGCTTCCTCTTCCAGATACTGCCCATGTAACTACTCCCTGCACATCCCCCAACTCACACACACCTCTCCCTGCCTCTCCTCCTCCGTACTCTCACACGCCAGCCCCATTGCCTGTTCCAAGAGATGTAGAATTTAAAGAAAGATATGACTGCCAGGCTGCTACACAGTAGGATGGGAGAGTAGGCAAAGTCTTCTAGATTTGCCGAAAGCATTTCCCCTTGACCGTGTCGAGCTAATGCCCAGAAACGCATCAAAGAGAAAAGTAGAACTCAAGGTTGTCTCAGATCTGGCAGTGTCACTTTCTCAGTATAAATCACACAATATCCAGAGAATTCCAAGGGAAGCCTATTAAATAAAAAAAGCAGGAGCTCCATGTGGGTCCACCAACACTCCCTGGGACAAGACTGAAGTGCAATTACCAGCTAACACAAGACAGGATATACTGCTTAGTTTTAGGAAGGCTTTTGATCCAATCAAGGGGGGTTCTCCAGGGCACCAGCTTTAACTCATTGAGATAAAAAGCCTGAGCACAGCAGGTGAGAGAAGACTCTTGGATATAAAGGTGCCCCCAAAACTGCTGAGGGGCCAAACTCACCCAGCACCCAGAGCCAGCAAGCTTCTGGAGGATGAGGAGGAAAAGCTCTTGTCCCAGATCACACCATTCTACTCCACCTCAAGCAATTTCTATGCTCCAACAATATCCATGGTTTCTTCATCCCATGATTTGCCTCTCAGCCCCAACACTGACTCTAGCAGGTCCTTCACTTTCCCCCATCTGTTTCCCTGCATGGATTCCAGACAGATGCAACAGTCAAAAGGGCTGAAGCAAGAGGAACAGGTACATTCCTTGCCCCTGCCCACCTTCCCTAACCACTAAGCCCTTAGACAGCCTTTGCATTAGGGCACAAACCCAAGCTGAGCAGAGCACGCCATTCAGGATGACCTACTGAGACTGCGATAACTCCTCCATGTGCATACCAGACCTAGGAAAGAGGCAAATCTACACACTCGCCCACTGTGATGCCCACAGTAACCCTCCACACGAAGACAGAGAAGGGACAGGTTGTTATTCATGACTTCAAGAGCAACATATCTCCTTAGCTTAAACCTGTATCACTTTCCCACCAGGCCCAAAAGTAGTTAAAAAGCATGAGAGAATATCCATCCCACCGGGGATAGATGGCCTTCACAATAATCAAAATGACTGCATCTCATTCCTACCTTCTTCAGCTTGCCACTTTTGGTGCCCACGAAGGCCAGAGAGTGATTCTTGTAGACGTAGGCAATGACAGAAGTCATGCGGTCCCTGTCCTCTGTGAAGACGGGAATGCCACGTACCATCTCGGACACGCCCAGGGGGGCATTCATATCCAGGCCACAGAAATTATCATCAATGGTTAAGAGCTGAAAATTAAAAAGAGAAAAATTAGGAGGGAACATCAGGACAATAAGCAGAAGTATTGAGTCAGGTAATGACAGGGCTAGAAGAATCCTTCTTGGAAAAATCCAAGAAAAACTCAGCTCCAGGGAAACTAGATGACCTGTTAACAGTCAGTCTAAATAGGTAGTAGGACCATGGCAAAAAAACACAGATCCCTAGAGTCTCTTTCTTCTCCTGTCCTCCATGGTCTCTCTGCCCCTCCTCCAACCCCTCTGGGTGCCATCTTCGTAATGCGTAATGTAGATGGCCCATCATCACCATCAAGGTGGAGAGCACTGGGCCAACACCCATGAGCATGGGCTCCAGGCAGCTCTGCTTGGGAATGAGAGGGAATGTGGCCTCCACATCTACACTTACTATTGAACAGACACACAGAGGAGGACTCAAGAGTGTAGAATAGAGAACCAGAAACATTAACATGTGAATGACAATATTGTGACAGAAGCATCACAATGTACAGACAATCAGTTGAGGAAAGAGAAATAGAGAGATGGAAGGTTCACAAACAACTCAACAAGCCCCAGTGGTGCCTCTTGATGCCCCATCTCAAGCTCCCTGCCTTTTATAAAATCACAGTGAAAATGGACAACCCTGGCCTTGTCATACCTATACCAGCATTTGCCAGAGTGTCTTCTGTGGAAGCCAAGCCCTCCAAGATGTTCTACCAAAATAGGGCTCCTTGGTCAAATTATTTTGTACTGAAACACAGCACATTCTAACAACATGTAAGAGACGCATAACAATTACAGGAAAGGTCTGAAAAGTCTTTTTAAGAAGAAATATGTTTAACATTCCTTTTGCCTTTCCCAAACATTATATGCCCTAAAAATGACTGGAACACCTGTTAGCCTTCCTGAAAGCATTCCAAGAGAATGTCCCCTGGAGACCCTGTGGGACTCACAGATCCAACTCTTGCTCCTGAATCCCAGACAATTTCAGGAGCCAGGGAACCAACAGGAAAAGGCTTTGGCCCATCTTGGCTGAATCTCTCCCTGTTTTATTCCAGGCTCCCAGATCCCCACATGAGCACAGGGTCACATCTGGGTTATGTCCTACTGGGTAGTGGAAAAGAACTTCATGGCTGGCAAGGGACCCCCAGCACCACCACCGAGCAGCTCTGGTCTGGCACAGACCTCTCCGAGGCTCTAGGAACCTACACCAGATTTTTCCTTCCAAGAAGAACCGTGTGGCCTTAGAAGAGTTATTCTGTCTTCCTGTGCTTTTATTTTCCACTCTATAAAGATGAAGGAAACAACCCCTGCTTTTTGATGGGTTTCCATAAAGCCTATAGAGCTCATGCCTGTAAATGTCTTTGGACTTTGCAGAAAAAGGAGTGAAATAAAATACAAGGTGTCACTTTTTTAAAGGTTTCAATCCAGCCAAAGGAAAAGGCATCTGGAGAACCAGCAGGCAGGCTCTTGCCAGCAAAGCGATGTGAAAGTGGCCAACTCAGCTTTCCGGGGACTTGAGGGACCCTTTAGCCCCCTCCCAGAATGGAGGGAGCAAGCATTGTCCATCTCAGGGAAGACAACACGCTGAGCATCCAAAACCTCTCCCTGACCTCTCCCCTCCTTCTTATGATGGGGGCAGTCAGGGCAGGGCTGGGGAGAGCAGGGGCAGGCCTAGGCAGGACACATGCAGAGCAGATGTCTGCTCTAGCCTTTGATCCCCTCTGGCCTTTCTTGCGTGGTCTGGTCGAATAGCCCAGGCCAAACACAACCCTCAACTCCTCCCTGCGAAAAAACAATATAAGAAGTCAAAGTTAGAAGGGAGCTTTCAAGGTCTAGACTGATCTTTATAGCTCTTTCCTAAAATAAGGAAATGGGGGAGGACACAGGTGATGGAGGGTAAAAGGGATAGAAAGAAACAAAGAAGGAAAAATCCAGATGAAGGAAGTTTTCTGTCTTCTTCCTGCCGGACATAATGGTAGCATGACCAATGGTAGGCATGCCAGGGGCTGCTTCAGGCATGCTGGGAATCCTCATGGCCTTGAATGTCCCTGCCTCCACTTCATAAGGAGCCCTCACCCCTAACTTTCTTGGCTCTAAGCTGTGCCACAGAGACTTCTGCCATTAGCAAACATATCTTGCCCATTATGAACCGTTTTCCAAGTAGATGAGGCTGCATGGTTGTCCACGCTGAACAAGGAGAAACTGAGGTAGGGAGCAAGGCAGGCCATGTTTGACAGTCTCCCACCACCCCTGGCACAAACGTGTGCCTCACTGACCTGGGAGACTTGGGCTCCTCAGCCCCCAGGATTACATTTCTGAGTGGTCAGTAACTGATTACCATTTTTCCCCTCGGCTGAGCAAAACACTAGCAAATAAATAAACAACCACCTACAAAAAGAGCATATGCAGTTGGCCAATTGCAGCATTAAATCATTGCTTGCTCAGAGGCAGCAAGTCTCTGTCGCTCTGGCACCTTGAGCAGCAAGGGGCCCAGGGAGAAATGTTTTCATTGGGAAAAAGCAAGGAGAGCCCAGCCTGGCGGCCCGGTGGCCAGGGCTCTGCCCATCTTCGGCTCGTAACAGCCCCCTTAAAGGCCCAGTCAGGAGACAGCTGGTTGGCTCAACTGTACCTGACACTGCCTACCTCATGGTATTGTCATCAGGCTCCAAGAAGGCCACGGCTGCAGCTGGGGTTCCTAATGTTGCATTGAGATTCCAGGGACAATGATGGCTTCCTCCGGCACCCCCACCATGCACGCTTTCTCCGTCTACATGGGGCCCCCGGTGCTAATGGTATGAGCAAAGCCTTTGGCCAGGTGCAGCCCAGGTCTGCATGGATGCTAAGGACCCCCAGCTGTGGCATAGTGGTTCTTACTCTTTGTTTCCTCAAGGCAGGGACAATGGGGGTGGGGAGGGCGGTTAACACTAAAGTAGCAGAAAAAACACATGACTTGGTTTCACACGGCAGCTCGCTTCCCAACTATACAACTTAGCATAGGGTCTTCCTGTTCTCTGAGCCTCAATTCCCCTTGACTGTAAAGCAGCAAGATAGGACTGTCATGAGGGCCAGGTGAGATAATGGGAGTGAAGACACTGGGTAAACTGGAAAGCACTTTGTCAATTCAAGGTGATATTTCATATTCCTTTTTCTTTAATGGAAATCCTGCCCAGAACAGGGACAGAGTGGCCGCAGGGAGAGCCCCTAGCATGGCTCCTGAAGGGAGCAAGCTCTCTAAGGACACCACCACGCCATGTCTGAACTATAGCCACAGGGTAATTAGAGTACCGGAGGGGAGGGGGAGGAAGACCCCACAGGGCCCACAGACTTGGGGTGTGTGAGGTGTAAGGAGCAGATGCCAGGCCGTGTGGGCCCTGGAAGGAAAGGCTAATTGGTGAAAACCTTCGACAGGTGAGGGCTGGCGTGGATTCCAGAACACCCTGGGCAATGGGGGAGGAGAGTGTCTGCTCAGGCCCTGGCTGAGCCTCCCCTGGGCCCCATTAACAGCAAGATTAGAGCGGCAGGCAGAGGAGCCCGGAGTGGACCGGACCCCACTGTAATCAGGAGCCCAGTCACACCTCTCCCTCGGCTGCTCCACAAACTCCCACAAATGAGCTTTGGCCATTGTTACGATGCTTATTTATTAGAGAGTAACTTCATTCTCACCAAGGGAAAAACAAGGATCTGTTCCATGAAAATATATGTGGTGCCTCTTTGGGCAACCCTGTGAACAGGCCAGGGCCACGTCCTTCTGCCCCAATCAGGAAGATCCCAAATCCACTTTCCACAAACGGCCTCATGGGTGCATGACTTATAAATTAAGACCTGTGATCCAAGGGACTCCAGGGACCATGAGCTCAAACACAGAACCATGTTTTATGTGTCTCTGTACCCTTAGCTGAGTTCCTGGTTTATAGGGTTAAGACATATGTTTAATTAATGGATGGATGGATGGACAGATGAGCAAATAAAAGCCTGAGTTTCACAGTGGTTAACACTGAGGAACTAGAATTAGAATGTCTAGGTTTGAATCCCAACTCTACCACGTAATGCTGTGAGACCTTGGGCAAGTCGTTTAACCTCTGCATGTCTCAGCTTACCACTGGTAGAATGGGGATAATACTATGAAAAAATAATACTATATACTTGCTAGTGCAGTGGTAAGGGTTACATGATTTAATTCACGTAGATCACTGGCGTTTACTAAGTCCTTTGGGAATGTTAGCTCATATTGTTTGTCATCCTTAGACAATTCAGACAACCTTTGTGAGGCTTTTTGGGGAAATTCCTGGTATCTACCTCAGAAAGGTGTTATCACAACTAACGGGACTAATGTTATCAAGGTGAAGTAGCAAAAGTGGTACTTCCTAAAGATCTATGAGGCCTATGAGGCTATAGGAAGGAATAGAGGAATGGTGTAAGATCCAGAACATTCAGCACTATTCATTAGAAACGCAAATTCTTGGGGCACCTGGGTGGCTCCGTTGGTTGAACGTCTGACTCTTGATTTTAGCTCAGGTCATGCATGACCTCACAGTTGGTGAGATGTAGCCAGGTGTGGAACCTAGATCATGTCCCAGACAGGTGTGGAACCTCTTTAGGGTTCTCTTTCCCTCTCTCCCTGCCCTCCCCTGTTTGCACATGTGCACACACTCTCTCTGTGTCTTAAAAGAAAGAGAAGGAAGGAAGGAAGGAAGGAAGGAAGGAAGGAAGGAAGGCAGGCAGGCAGGCAGGCAGGCAGGCAAATTCTTGCACAGACCCCAGATCTATACTGGATCGGGACCCCTGGGAGTGAGACTCAGGGACCTGCATCACCCCGTGGAGGTCACTTCCTTGGCGGGGGCAGGGGTGGGATGCCATAGAGCAGGCCCAGGGAGAGAAAGCACAGCCACTCTGAGCAGGCCCTACTGGCCCTGGACGCAGAGGCCCCATGGCAGAGGGCGGTGGCAGAGGTAGTGTGGAGAGCCAGAGCTGACACTCCAAATTACAATCTAATAGCTTCCCGCGCTTCCCTCGCGCACAGCGGCAAAGGTTACCGTGCAATTACGTGTCGCTACATACAAATGACAGAGCAGTTACGGTTACTTTACCAATTACAGGGAAATTGCTCCCACTCTGTAGAGAGACCGGCACTCTGAAAAGCTCTATCATCTCCACGGAAAGGGGGTGTTAATTCTGCCGGCATCCTTCCTGCAGCTGCCTCCCCAGGCTCCAGGGGCCAGAGCTGCGACGCGGTCACTGGAGGACCCCAGAAGTGTCCGGTGTTCTCAGAGTCCGGAGACTCTGAGGAGGACTGAGGAAGACGCCAGAGCTGGCAGGCAGTGGAGGCATCTCCTCAGGAGCTCCCTGCACTGCCCCCAAGCCCCATGCCCTGGTGACACACTCGTACAAAACCACTGTCACCCTGACACCTGTGCCAGCCCACTTGAAGGCCTTGGGTGATGGCGTGGGACGTGATCTGGTACTGAAGCCACTTCTCACCCCGACTAGCATGGCCCTTACTTAGCCTGGTTCCTGCGGGCCGCTCCCCAGTCAAGTGGAGCAGTCCTGGCCCCGCCCTCAGGTGCCCCACCTTTGCAGAAACCCCACATTGAGTCCTTATTATGGAAAGGTCAGAACTAGGCCAGAGCTCAGTGATCCAAATGTGGTGCTAATGAGGTAAAGGTCACCAGGTCCATCCCCCTGTGGGCCAATTAGCTCAGCTCTAGGACACAGCCTCTTCCATAGCCACAGGCTGCCCCCCTTACCCCGGGCATTGACTGTTTACAAATATCCCAAATTGATCCAAAAGAGGCCGACCAGGTGAGCCGGCAGGGATGGACAGATACAGCCAAATCCTCCAAACAGGATGCAGCCTCCAGCTGCTCCGAGTTGGCGGTAGGAAGCTCGAGCCCGGCGTGGAAAATGCAAAGTCAGACCTGGTCCTCCCTTGCTCTGGGGGCAGCTCCTGGTCCAGCAAAGAGAGGAGTCCTTCCACATGGGAGCACACCAGCTCTCCTCCCTTCCTGAATGCAAAGTAGCACCCAGCCTCATGCAGAGGAGCTCTGAACACCCCAGGCCCACCCCCAAAGCTGGAAGGTCAGACCATCACACAGGGAGAAAAGGTACCAGAGACTTGCTCAGGCTCATCCACTGAAGAGCCTTTTGTTGGGCCATTTTTCATCAAACTTTTAGTATCTTAGGCTACTGGAGCTCCTGTTTCTATTAGGGGGAACTGAGGCAGTGAATGAAGACAACACTATTTACTGTTTCTCACTTATTAATATGTTTAAGAACGTGTAGGAAGGAACAATTATATAAAGGCCTAGTTGAGGACCCAACAATATAAAGATGGCAACATTTCATCTGTTCCTGCCCCTTTCCCACTGTCCCTCCCAGTGGAGGAGACAGACCTGGGCTACAAGTAGACAAGGTGACATATGTCCTGCCTCAGTTTTGTACCCAAGGCTGAGGGTACAGCGGGCATGGTGACCAATGGCCTAGGGACAGAAGAGGAGGGAAGCCCGTGAGGTACTTGCTGATGTGGAAAAGAAAAGGTCTTTAGATTCTTCATGTTCAGCAGCCCTAAATTCTTCCTGTTAATTAATTACACACACACACACACACACACACACACACACACACACACATACACACACACACACATCCTGAAAGCTGACCCTAACAGATGTCCACTGGAAATGGGGACTCAGTGAATTATACATGTGGGATTTCTTTTTAAAGGGAGATATTGATCAGATAAGCCAAAGTAGCTCATGTCTAAATACAGACTCCAGTTGTAAAGCCCTGCAGTACAGGAAGGTAATAATCACCCACTTATTGGGAGCCATAGCTCAAATATGACCACTGACCCCTAAGGTGTTAATAAATGCAATAGTGTCTAATGCCCATGGTTCATCTATCCCTTGAGATGACTCTGAGTGCCCTTTGGTGGCAGGGGGAGAAGGTAAGCAGAGAGAATCTTTGGGGAGGTGGAAACATTTTGAGGAGGCTCTGGTAGGCTTAGATTTACTCTTACCAGAAACTTCTTACTCCATACAATAATCCCATGTGCCTAAGTGCCTATTTCTGTAACAAGGAAAAATCCCCCAAGTTGCACTCTGTGACCCACCAATTTCCTTACTATTCTGCATAAAATTTCCTTTCTCTTTTTTGAGTTCTAACCCTCCCCCAAAAGTCTGCCTGTGGCCCATGCTGACCCTATGGGTTGAACTCTCTTGAGAGCTGGAGAAATCCGTGCAGCAAGTGAAGGCTGGCCCTCTCACCCTGGCTGTGAGCACAGATGTTGGAAGTGGAATGAGGGAATGAAGTCCCATCCACCTCATTACTAAGTGCTCTCTCAGAATGATTCCTGTATT
Organism: Hyaena hyaena; assembly: GCF_003009895.1. Lineage (NCBI taxonomy): Eukaryota > Metazoa > Chordata > Mammalia > Carnivora > Hyaenidae > Hyaena > Hyaena hyaena. The sequence goes on from NW_024080640.1 coordinate 5,325,510, forward strand.
GTGTCTTTTCCAATGAGACTGTAGAGACAATGAATGTATACGGAGACAGAGAAAGGAAGCCAGCAAACCACAGTCACAACAACCTGGTGAGAAAAAACTGTTACTGGAGGGGCTTCATGAGAAGTTTCTCAGGGTTGGAAGGACAACCCAACAAATCACACCAAGGCTCCCAAGAGTCAAGTGCCAGCATTTAAAAAGGGTGGGTACTAAAATAGAGGAGAGAAGGTCATCGTGTTTTAGGAGTTCTGTGTGTATTTGTCGCTTCCGATGCAAACATCTATGAATGCACTGAACTGTCTATGAATCACTGGGAATGATTTGCTAAAAGCAGTGCTCATTTTTGTACTTGTTTTAATATTTCTGTGTGTGCTTGAGATTGTCTGTGCCCAATTGCACCAGATATCTGAGTGGTCTTTACCTCATTGTCATAATAAGCTACCCTTCTGATAGGAAACTAATGCCAGTACCTTGAGCTGTTTCCCCAGGAGAGAGGCATTAAGCCAGGCACACTCTCTGTAGGCCTAGCTGTAACCAACAGCGAGCTGTAGCAACCCACCCCTCCTAGGAATTGCTGAGCACAGTCAGCCAAGAGTAGCTCCAACAAGGGATAGGATCCCAGGGGTTGAACCCATGACCTTCTCCTCATTAGCTCAGCTGCCAAGAGCCCTGGATTCCTCCCTCTGATAAGGAGACAGGCCCATGATACCATGGCCAGAGCTACAGGCCAGCCAAGCAAGAGAATTCGGACCCCAGTGGCCCAGCTCTGCAGATGGCCACCATGCCGGGACCAGCCCAATAGTTCAAACTGGACTTGTGGGAAATGCCAGGGAAGGCTTCCCAGCGCTGGGAATGATACCAAGCACAGCCTTGTTGGGTGCCACTTCTCTCCATCTGTACCTTAGCTTCAGAGCTCCCCAGTGGCTACCTGTCAAGGGCAAAAAAGCTCATCAATCCTACCTTCCCACTCCCCTTCCAGAACACTGCAAACAGCCTCTGCGCCACCAGAGCTGTAATTGGAGTGGGGCGCGCCACAGTGATTAAGTTTGTGTGTTTTCTGGCGGGCGCTGGGAAACGGTGGCCCCACTGGCCAGGCTGAATTATGGGGTAGGTCATTCCCTTGTTAGCGGGAATAAATTTTATTAGCTCCACTCTTGTGGCCGTGCACCTTCCCCTCTTGCTCCTCGGGCTCGTGAGCGAGTCTGGATAATGTTGCCTGCATGCGGGATAAATCAGCCAAACAAATCCCATTATATTTTGGAACACTGACAGAGACACAGCCATGATACCGAGTCCAGGAAAAAGATGTGGGCTTTCTTCTCTTGCTGGTCCCGTTTCATCTATGTGGACAGCATGGGGGGTGGGGGGCATCCACCGGGGGAGGAAATGTCAATGGAGAGTCTGAATGGAAAACTCTCTTAGCTGTCTTTTCCCCTTCTCTCCACTAAGTTAATGAAAAGAAGCAAGCACCCTGCACGGAGGTGTGGTCGTTCCCCTCTGCCTTGCAAAAGCTGAGGGACACCTGAAGGTAACAGCAGGGAGAGTCGAGCTTGAAATGTAGCCTCTCCTTCAAAATGCTTTAACTTAGCATTCATCACGTGTGCCAGATGCCGGGGAAGACAAACAGGCTACACATTAGGCCTGGGGTATGGAATATGACATCTGGGTTAGGCATAGCCAGATCTCTCAAAAGCAGATCCTGGTGAAGAAAAAATGTAAGTATGAAATCCTAGCAACGTCATTAAGTCCCTTCCTGTCCCATTGGGTGGTTATTATAACCACAAATATACAGGTGGGGTGATGAAGGTTTTAAGCATCTTACAAACACAAAGTATTCTATGTCTCTCATTTTTTATTAATGTCTCTGTATTTCTCTTTCCTTAGGAGTCTCAACACACTTTATGAAAGGGACGTTATTTTTCTCACCTCCTTTGTGAAGATGAGACGTATAATTCAAAGTAAAAAGGAAGCTTCTCACCAGCCCTGTGATATCTCAGGAGCTAGGACTGGCTGAGACCCAGAGGTCCACATTCTCAGAATCCCAGCCAAGCCGCCTCCCTGTGAGGATGACAGGACTTGAAGGAAAGGCTCAGAATGCAGATGCGGACCATGAAGCCTGGCCGGTCTGCATGCTCACCGAACAAGAGACCCGGCTGCCCGTTTTGGCTGGGCTACCGTACACCATATGGGGCATGTGTGTGCGTGTGTGTGCCCGCAAGAGAGATCTCGCTGCATTAGCTGCTCTGAGTAGTGTGTGGGTGGAGGGAGAATACATCACAGAAGGAGGGGAAGAGGGACCTAGGAGATGAGTTTAAGTGAGATAGCAGGACACGGCAGAGAGAGCAGCGGAGATAGGGATGAGGGGCTCCTCAGGTCTCCTGGTGGCTGTCTTTGTTAAAATTCTGCATGTGGGACTCCTGGGTCCTGTCACTCTCCCTACTGACAGGCTCCAGAGCTTTCTGGGAGGACATGTCCCTTCACCTGGCCCAGAATACCACCCAGGGCTCAGCCACCATCCTGCACCCCAAAGCACCATGTGTACTCAGCTGGGATATGACTCTGATTGCAAACCCTGTTGGCCAAAAAAGAGGGAGGTGGGTGGCTTTCTCAACTGCCTACCTGGAACAGAAGACTTGGTTCTATAAAGATTAGGGTTGCAATATGGCAGGTCGCCAAATCTCAAACTTGAAGTCTGGAGTACTGGGTCAAAGGGCCATGAGGGATGGGTACCAGGACCAATGAGGAAGAAGTGTGATGTGAGCTTTCACTGCGACTTGAGTGTGGTTGTGCATTGAGCATGTGTGATGGGTCCGTTGTGTGTGTGTGTGTGTGTGTAATGGAGTGAAGCTGAGGAAGGAGGCATGGGGCAGGCAAGAGGAGGGGTTCCTGGTCTGAGCAGGGACTGTGGCAGAGCAGCGAAAGAAACTTGCCTAGCACCGTGAACAACAGGATACACCCCATGCAGCCAGAGTGGCACTTCCTGCTGACTGGGAAAAGAAAATACCCAAAGCACACTAGCAGAAACCAGCACCCAGGGCCCAGGATGGCCGCCGGACCATTCCAGATGCTCACTGTCATGGAGTTCCAGGATCCCAGGTGCCATCCAGGCCAGCATGGGAGGCCAGCCCATGTCCAGGGGGCACAGTGACCCTGTCCCCTCCCAGGGCTAACGTGCCTGTGAAACCAATAAACGTGTCAAAGCGAGGGCATCTGTGAACGGGGTTCTCCTTCACTATTCCTCACTGTCAGACATGAAGTGAAGCCTGGGGTTAAAAATCAAAAGCTCAGTCCCTGTGTCCCTGTGGATGCTGTGGGATGGAACAGGACTGGCGGGTAAACCCCGAGTCATACAGAGGCGAGGTTTAGCAATGGTTCTTAACCAGGGACTTCCAGAAACATGAGAGGCTTTTCTAGTTCCTGTAGTAAATGAGGGTCCCATTAGCACTTAGTGCTCTAGAGCCCAGGATCCCAGGATCATAAATGCCCTGAAATGCCCAGACGGTGCCTGCACCATATTGTCCCACACCGGATGCCACTGGCACACCACTGAGCACCAAAGTTGGGGAAAGCACGGGGCTGAGAATTAGGACGTAGGTTCTAGTCCATCAATCACAAGACCCTGAGTGACGCACTTGACTTTGTGCTGAGAGAAGAAAAGGAGGTGATGAACCCTCTGTAAACTGTCAGGAACAATATGAACTCCTGCAATGGGACCGCCAGGCAGCCCAGAGGCCACCACTCTCTGTCCCCACTACTGAGACATGACCAGGCGTCACGTGACCAGGAGGCAATGATTCTGGATAATAGTTTCTGTCCCAAGCACCTACATTTTGCATTGGAAGGTCACTGAAGTTCAAGTTTTGAGGGGAAGATTAAAAATCTGATTTTTGCCCCATATGACCTTATGGTCATAGCACAAAAGCTGACACTGTCTGGCTCCTATGTCCACTTCTCAGTTGGATCCAAACTCAGGGAAGATTTAGTGGCATGAGTAATGACCTGTCCCATGACCACAGCCACTGTTCCCATCACACAGGCCATAATCACCTGCTATGTTGCAGTCTCTCCCGGACTCTTGGGTCCCTAGAGACTGATGTCATTTCATGACTGGCAGCCACCAAGAGGAAGCACTTACCAAGGGCCTGACAAATGTTTCACCCATTCATTAATTAACTTGGAAGTGGAAGGGTTAGTGTTCCATGAGGTTACTCCAGAAGGCCAAAGAAAGGCATAGATAGCTTGCTTGGGGGATCTGGGAGGCCAGGCCACTTGGCCCATGTGAACACAAGAGCTTTGGCTCACAACACACTCCCCAGCCTCATTGCCCTGACTCTGGGTCAGGAGTGTCAGGGCTCCCAGGAAAGGGCTGGGAGCTGTCACCTTGGTCTGCTCAGGGGCATGGCACATGACAGAAGCCAGAGGCAATGGGCTCCTCATGCCAATCATCTTGTGCTCTGTAGACAAGGGTTTGGGGACCCTGGGTGACATGACCGCCTTCAAAAGGGAAAGACAGAGACCCTCCCAGTGCTGAGTGGCAGAAACAGAGATTACATCATTAGTGTTAACCCTCCTGCATGCTCTGAAGCAAAGGACCTCAGGTTGGTCTTTCGTCCGCTGATCCCGAGATACAAGGGGACCCCCAGCCGATGCTTCTAGGACCCTCCTTCTGCCTATGTCCTCCTGAGACCTGTAAAGTGATTTTCAGACAATAGACCATTTGTTCTTGGATACATCTTTCCATTCAGGCTGGGAAAACCAGGACACAGGAAAAGAATGGCCTAGAAGGCAAAGGGGGAATCTACTTCCATCTCCCACAAGCATCAGAAAACACCTGGGCAGCCTCTATGCCCAACACCCACTCAGAGATTTGTTTGTGATATGTATTTACATACCCATGAGGAGGCTACTCTGGGCCTGCCAGCCCTTATCTCTGGTGTGAGCTCACCACCCTTCCCTGATTCACCTGGAATAAAATCAAAACAATGGGGAGCTCTCTGGGGGCCTGCAGACTGAGGATCCTGCCTCACGCACTGCTTCTGGTCACCAGGCTGTGGCCCACCACATGGCTCCATGATCACTCCATGGCATGGCACGCCGAGTCACACAGATGTCCTCTCCCCACCCCACCTTGTCTTTCCTGCACACAGGCAAAGTGGCAGCTGGGACATAAGCAAACCAGAGGCCCCAGGGCTTGCTTATATTGCTTCCTGCTCTGAGTTCTGGAAGCCTGAGTTCAGGGGAAGGAATGTGGATCCCAAGAAATGGGAAGGGCCAGAAAACCCTGAAGAATACCGTGGGATGAGCATTCTACCTTAGGGAATTAGGAAAATAGGAACACAATAAAAATGAATCACTGGCCAAGAGGTACAAACTTCCAGCTATAAAATAAATAAGACCTGGGGATGTAACGTACTGCATGACGACTATAGTTGATGTACTGTATTGTAGATTTGAAAGTTGCCAAGACAATAGATCTTAAGAGTTCTCATCACAAGAAAAAAAAGGTGTAACTGTGTGTGGATAACTGGACGTAGTGTGGCAATCACTTTGTAAGACATACAAATATTGAATCGTCGTGTTGTACACCTGAAACCAATATGATGTTGTATGTCAATTATATCTTCATTAAAAAAATGAACCACTAATCATACCTTTTCAAGCTCTATGGATTGTAATTATGATGAAGCCCGCAGGGAATCCCTTAGCCTACAAAACACAAGTCTTAAAAGTCACTCTCCTGGGCTTCCCACCACTGCGGCCTTATAAAGGGCATGCTGCAGGACAGAGACCATCTGAGAGTCCATCCCGCCTCACATGCCTCAAGGGAATCTTGGACTCACAGGCAAAAGAGAACTCTAGATTCCTATAGCCCATCTTCGCCTCAAGGCAGGAAAGGGAGGGAGGAAAGGAACCCAACAGCCACGTGAATGGGTGGAGGAAAAGCTGCGTTTGCAAGCGGTGTGCCCACGAGGACTCCTCCCTGGGGAGGCCCAGGAGGCTGGCCCGGCTGACGTGTGGGGAACATGTGTGGTCTGAACTGGGGCCAAATGAATTGTAGCCGAGCACCTGAGGACTGGAGCAAAGTAATCCGAGCGTCGGCCGAATCAGAGGAAACTGATACTTGACATTACAAGCTGGCGTGGCCTTTTATACTGGCTGGGGAGACAGCCCAGCCTGGTGTGGAGTTTCTGGCCTTCTCCTTTCTGCTCTCAGCCCTGAACTTGCCTCGAACTTGAAAGGGCTAATTAAAGCCCAAAGAAAAATCAAAAGCTTATTATCTGGCTCCATGACTCCCAGCCCTGGCATTAGGCTGTCTTGCAAAGCTGTCGTCTCTCTGTTCTCTTCAAGGCCACCACGAGGTTTCAGGACCTGCAGCTCTGCAGACTTCCATGATGAACTTTGCTTTTTGTATTGTGGCAAGGAGCGAGGGCGGGACAAACACCTGCCCATGGGCAGCCAGGCTGATCCCTGCAGCTGAGTCTACTCCCAAAAGCATCACCCGGAAAGACAGAATCTGAGCCAGTTTTCTACAGAAAAGCATCTACGGAAAAAAATAGTCAACCTGTCTGATCTCAAAAGAACTAGCTGTTTAGTAAGCACACTGCCTAAACTTACACTTTCGAACATAGGGTGGGTGTGCATGCATGTGTGCATGCTCGTGGGGGTATTCATTGTACATGTGCACACACGCATGTGTAGGTATGCATGTGTGTGCATGCATGTGTGCAAGTGTGATTTTCCTTAAGAGGAAAGGGAGTGCTGTGTCTGCCATTCCTTCCCAAACTATGTAACTTTGGGCAGTTCCTTCATCTCATTGGTCCTCAGAATGAAGGTACAGACCACAGGGTCTCTAAGGGACTTCCTTCCCCATGCCTAATCCCTACTGTATCCCCCCAGGGAGCTGTCCTTGAGTCTGGAATATATGTACACACAGTATAGCACCTGACCTTTAGAGACTGCATTTGGGAGAAGTCCATGGCCCCCAGGTTCATAAACCTGTTTTTTCTCAGGAAAAACTCTACTGAGTGGATCAGCCACTGCCCTAAACCAAAGGCCCCGAAAGATATGCCACTCACTAGTGCTCAGCAGGTACAGTGGAGTCCCCTCCACTCTCTGGCCTGGCTATGATTGTCAACTCGTTGCTTCCTTCTCTGGCCTCTCCCATTTGCTTCGTGACACTAGGCTTCTCAGGATCTCCGAAAGAAATGACATCTTTTAGTTTCAGCCCAGGTACCTAGAAAATTCACCACTGGAAAACAGTGTGAGCCTAAATGCTAGAGCATCAAAGGCAAACCTTGTCAAGTCCCTTCCTTCTCCTCCATCTCCCCTACCCCAGCTCAAGTCCTAGTGCCCACAGAAACAGCCCCCCCCCACAAGCTTCCTGGGTGCCAGCACCCTCTGAAATGGACTTGGCAAGTAGCCATATTTTGTGAAGGGAGACTTAAACTTTTTAAATCAATCAAAATACATTTTCCTAATGTGGAATTGCACCAAAGTTGGCCTAGCAGTCAAGAATAACATCTGTGCCAACACATACTCTACCTGTGTGTGAATTCTCCTTTCTTCTCTCTAGGATAGACTTTTTTCAAACTACATTTTTAAGTGAGTGAAAAAACAAAAGGGGGAAAGGAGAGGGACACAGAGCATGGAAGATGCTCATAAATGAGACTTCTAAGTCACTGGAACAATGAGAAAAAACTAGAGCATTTTAAAGATGAACAGATGTCAGGCCACAGCAAGCCGGGTCACAAATGAGTTAGGCTGGGAAAGGCAGGAGGGTGGGTCACCTGTTGTCCCTGGGAAGGTCTTCTAAACCAGCCCTTCATTCTCCCCTTCCTCTGGTTTCCTTCAGCACTTTTGCCACTTGGTACTGTTCTAAGGCTGCTTGTCATATCTCTTCCATGGAACAGTGCACACAGAAGATGCTTAATACATGCAGTTTTTGTAAGTTTACTTATTTATTTTGAGAGAGAGAGTGGCAGGGTGGGGGCAGAGAGAGAGAATCCCAAATAGGCCTGCACTGTCAGCACAGAGCCTGACGTGGGGCTCGATCCCACAAAATAAGAGATCATGACCTGAGCCAAAACCAAGAGTCAAACACTTACCCAACTAAGCCATTGAGGTGCCCCATAAATGCAGTTTTCTAAGCAAGCTCTGCTTTCACCTATGGGTTCACTGGACTCCCACCCTACTTCTGCTCTCATTTTGCCATTTCCTTAAGATACTCAAGGGACAAAAACGTGATGCTCCTAAAGTCCTAGATCTATCCCAAGCACAGAATGGCTGGCTCCGTTACTCCCAGTAATGGTTTTATTCTAAGCTCCCAGGAAAGTGATTTGTAGGCATGGTCAGTAAGAAAGATCAATACATGTCTTGTACCACAGGACACAATAATTGAGTCTTAACAATGCCTGGTGCATATGACATCTATGGAACGCAATTTCCACCTATTTCTAGCATGCCTTCTGAGAACTATAAGCCAATATGGAATAGAAAAAAGTATCAGATAGGAAATCTACCTTGCATCCCCAGCTCCAGCTCTCATAAGCTCAGTGCCATAGCCATAGCACATTTGAGCTGGTGCTGATCTGAATCCAGTGAGACCCAGAGATGTATTTGTCCCATTTGCAAAATGGGATGGGTGATTCAGATCCCATGGAAACCGCAGGCTGGTGTCCACCTGCCATGCCACGCCATCCCCAGGCTTTCCCCTGACTCACCGCGCTGCTGCAGGGAATGTCCTTCACTTTGAGCCAGGCCAGGTCCAGTGTGCCCTCACCCCGGTAGCAGGACTGCAGTCGCTCCTTAATGCGATCATTAATCTGCTTCAAGATGAAGATACACAGGGCCGACTCATCCAGGGATTTCATTTTCCGTTTCTGGCCCTTGGAGAAGACAGTGAAAAGGAGGTCATCCTCCGGACGGACTCCAAGGGTCCGGGCAAGCACAGCCCCAGCTTTGGACAGGTATGCGGCCTGCAGCAAGCGATACTCCACCCCACTGCGCTCACAGCCAATGGGCACTTCCACATAGGAGTTGAAGGCAGTGTCCTCCTTGCACAGCCTTACAAGCTTAGATGTATAGACTTGTTCCTTTGTGGTGGAGCCTGGCGGAGACACCATCTCAGGCTGAAGTGTCAAAAAGTAGACAAAATTGCCACTGCTAAAGCCATAGACATAGTAGATATCAAAGTCAGGGATGACAGTGAAGGTGTCTGAAGGGATCTTAATCATCGAGGCCACAAACTCATCATGGAAGACATAAGCGAACATGCCGTCTGCCTCTGAGTTCTTGGTCAGCTTCCGGCTGGAGATGGTAGGGAAGTATTCTGGCTTGCCGTCCACTGCTGTGGCGATGAAAAGCTTGTCATCCAGGTTGCTGTACGAGACGATCACTCCAAAGACGGAGCCGCTCTCGTTGACTCCCGACAGGTAGTGTTCCTTTTTGTGAAAAGGCTCCCCCAGCTTGAAGAGGTCCTCCAGCCTGAGGAGCTTGCAGATGCCCTGATACAGGCTCCCACAGGCAATGAGCCTGTTCTCCTTGTAGTCTATCAGGAGCATCTTGTTGACATTGTTGGTGGTGGTCAGGGGCTCATTGCACGTCTGAACAATGCGGGGTGGGTAACACTTGGGGTTGTCCTCATCCGGTCCTGTCTGGTGGGTCACCAAGACCTTCAGGTCACTGGAGAGCTTGTAGATCCGGTTGACGGCCCCCAAGTAAATGTGTCCTGTCCTCTCATCCACCACCAAGTGGTTGAAACCCTCAGCTGGCTCCCCACGGAACGTGACAAAAGACCGCTTCTGGGAGAGTGGGGGTGGCTGCCGGGGGAGCAGAGTGGAGGAGCCCATCCCCACCATCAGGAGATGGGAGAGCAGGCAAGTCCAGTTCCAAGGCATGGCTTTCATTTCAGAAATGGGTCCTTGCAGCACGGTAGCACTTGGCACAGCAGCCTCCTCGGAGGGCCAGGACTCAGGAGTGGAGGCTCCCTATGGGGGAAAGGAAGGATATGATACTGGATAACAATGGTATGCAGCTTGTGTGGCTAGCCCCTCAAAGCCCTCTGCACATGCTGAGACTGAGAACTGCACCGGAGAAGCTGGAGGCCATGGGACTCGGCCCTCATGCATGCGTGGGTCAGCCAGGGCTGCGCGACAGCAGGGCCAGGAGAGCAACTTCAACAATAACAAGAATGTGAATAATAATGATAATAGTGATGATGGTGACAATGAAGCACAGCCACTGGCTATCCAGCGCCTGACTTTGTAGCAGTCACTGTCAAGCACCTTCCAAAGACTGTCTTTTTTCATTTTACAAACCCTTCAGAGTTGAGTATCTTCTACCTGTCCCCTCCAGATCCACTCTCCACCCTTTTCTGTGCCTCAGAGGCTAGCCTGTATGAACCCTACATCTGTGGACTGTCTACCCTTGGGCCTGGTTAGGTACAGCCAGATGGGAGCATCAGCAGAAGGCTGGCAGGAGGGGGAGGGGACAGGGGGATGGGGCTGGGCTGCCATCCTCACCCACAGGTCTCAGCGGCCACAGGCATGCCTCTCCATGCTGCCTCTCTGTCTCCAGGTGCTGTGAACCACTTCCTGCCTGCCCCCACTTGGTCCTATACGAAGTAACAGGACTCACCGTTCTTACTCCGAAATACTGCTCTGCTCTTAGGGAGCCCTTTGTGAAGAGTTCCCATATTAACCTTTGCACAAATAACTGAATTTGCATGCACTGTCTGCTGCTGGGACCCTGATTTGTACTCCCTTTGAAGTAAGTAGTATTTTTATCCCCACATTGTAGCTTAGGGAAGTTATACAAGTTGCATAGCTATAAGCGGTAGAGGTGGATTCAAACCCAGGTATGCAAGTCTACAGTGGGTTCTCATTTTTAGTTTTTTTTTTAGTTTATTTATTTTGAGAGAGACAGAGACAGCCTGAGTGGGGGAGAGGCAGAAAGAGAGGGAGAGAGAGAATCTGAAGCAGACTGCACTGTCAGCACAGAGCCCGACACGGGGCTCAAACTCACAAAACCGTGAGATCATGACCTGAGCTGAACTTAGATGCTTAACCGACTGAGCCACACAGGCACCCCCAGTGGGTTCTCATTCTTAACTGCTAATCCATCTCAGTTTACCCCAGCCTGGGACAGATGGGGGTGTGCACAGGCTACTGTTTATCTGCAGCAGAATAGTCCAAACAATGCTTTATTGGGGTCCATCGGTTACAGCCACAGCCCTCTGGGTCTACACCTATGCAGGGAATGCTTCTCTTTTGTACCTCCCCACTGCCAGATGGCGCATGAGGTCAAAACTTTAAAACCACATCCGGGATCCCTTTGCACCACAGCAGCAACCAAGTCCTCTGGGTACACGGCCCGGCTCTGAGCCCTGGTGTCATTTTAATGAGACAGATCTTGGCTGCCTCCCATCTTGGGGCCTCTTCTGAGAGGTTTTCATTAAAGGGAGAGAACAAATGGTTTAAGAAATGGTCCAGTAAATAAATAAATAAACAAATAAATACCTCCCCATGGAACAAAATTGCTCTTGGTCCTAATGGTCTCATTTATTTCTATTAAAGAGGACGGCTTCATATTTCTTCCAGTTTGAGAGAAGCCAGGGCATCCAAGCAGGTCTGCATCCTACTTGGGGGGCATTTCTGCTTTGTGGAATTTCTCTTGTTCACCCCCAAATCCTCAATAATGAAGTGGTGGGAAGAGGTAGACCACGGAGCAAGAGAACACGCCACAGAGAGTGAGGTTATATGAAGACCAAGAAAAGAAAGAAGAAAGCAAAGACATGACGTTGTCAGCTAAAATCCCAACGAAAACCACATGTCTTGTCGAGTGAACAAAAGAGAGGAGAATGCTCTGCACACCCACAGCCCAGAACAGTCCTGCGAGTGCGGCACCTTCTTTCACACCCCCACATGGCACATGTTTGCTCAGGGCATGCAAGGAATTTGCAAAATGCCGCAGGATCCAAGGACAGCAGAGGCTGGATTGGACCCTCAAAGAACTTCCTGCCAGGTCTGAGTAGATGCCACAAGGACCTGATTACTCAGACAGTGAAAGGTTATGTGATGGCAGCTCCCATGAGGAATGCAGACTTCTACCTTGGGGTGAGACAGCAAGGACAAGGCTGTGGGATGGCATCTGGGACTGGCCATGGACTAAGGGAGGACACGTGGGCCAGAAGGAAAGGGGAGGGGTCAGTGTAGCAAAAGCCCGAGCATATCAAATGGCATGTTCACCAGGGAATGTCTGTCTGGAGAACACGGTCAGGCAGGAGACAGGGTGGAAAGAGGACCCCCGAGCCTTCCCAGGGCATCCCTGTGAAGTGGAGACAAAACTTCATGGTACTGAGGAGAGAAACTTAAAGGAATAGAGCACAGGCCCCCAGAGAAGGGTCCTGGCACTTTGATTTAGCCTCTGCAGAAGGACTTGACTTTGGGGCCAGGGGCTGTGGGCTCTGTGGGGGCAGGGAGGCCCACCAAGCTCACTGGTGAGTCCAGAGTGTCAGGCTCATGCCCAATGTCCAGTGGAAACTCAAGATCTGTTTTCTGACTGGCAAAGAGAGGGGCTGGAAGCAAGGAAGAATGTCAGTATGTGTGGGTCATATGTGGTACCTAGGCCCCATGCACATGCTTGCACCCTGACTACCTCACTCAATCCATACAGCTGTCTGCCTTGTTCAGGGTTGTTCGATCTGTTTTTCAGATGAGGAAACTTAGGGTCTACAAGGGCTAATACGTGGCAGAGTTGGGGCTGAAACCCAGGTTTGCATCCTCGCAAAATCCATATTCTTTCTAGAGACACACAATTCCAGAGTCCAGAATATAGAGCACTTGGAAGCCCTTTCTAATCCATGTAAGTCTCTAGACTAAAAAACCCCAGGACATCACCCAGGAACACCTCCTCGCCTGCTCTGTAGGAGGAAGCCTAGCCCCTGGGACACACGGGGCATAACCTGGCAGATAACATCCATCAGGCGGACACCACTATTCACCTCTAAAAAGCGTTAATGACAGAAAGCACCTGGCACAAGGCCTTTGGCCTGGCACATGGTACATACTTATTAAATGACAGTTGTTGTTCTTGTCGATAAGACAGAAATGAGATGAAAAGGGTTAGGATTATGATAACAAGATGGTACCTAATGGCACCATCTCAGTTCGAGTGATGAGGACTCGGGATGGCTCATCTTGAAGTGCCTGTGCAAATCCAAATATCAGAGAAGAATCTAGAAGCTTTTCATCTGAAAGAGATAATCCGGTTTAACGATTTCCGATCCCTGATTTTAAAGACAAGGAAGTTGTGATCCAGAGAAGTGAGGTGATTTGCAGAAGGTCACATAGTGAGTTGAAGGTGGGGATGGCATTGAGCTCAGGTGTCTGGACTCCCAGTCCAGTGCTCTTACCACCACCTGCAGCCTATCTTCCAACTTTGTCTGAACCCAGCTCAGCACCTGCTCCCTGGCCTTCGTCTGGGGCCCATATGCCCGGCTGGCTAACACAGCTCTCAGAACATTACTGGCAACAATAAAATTCCAGCATGGCTGGTTATCCTCATTCCAGACAGGCAGGTGCCGGTCAGGGCTCAGCCACTGACTCTCTGGAGGGATCTTTCAGCAGTCGCCGTATCGGAGCCTGCCAAGCACCGGGGAAGTGTGCCTGCCACACACCCCGCCTTACTGTACACACTCATGGACCCACACGCCAATCAACAGTTCTCCAGTGTGCAAGAAGGGAGGCAAGGAAGCCTGTAATTATGAATTTACTGAGCAGAAAGGTTCCAGGGCTCTCTCTCTCTCCATCTTCTACTAGACACTGAAATGAGACACAGTTATGCACCTCAAACACTTATCACCCTCATCTGGGGATAGTGAAATTACTGTACCTGGGGAAAGAGGAACCCACAGAAAACAATAACAGGTGATGGGAATAACCAGCCTCATATTTTACATACCATGAAAGGACTGATTAGAAAATAAGTAACATAGAAATGGAAGAGAGAAGGAACAAGCAAGGGTGTGGGCTCCAGCCTGTCTCACTGGAGACCCTGCTGGGCACCACCACTGCAGGGACGACCCAACCGCAGGGTACTCCCCAAGCTCCAGACCCACAAGTGGGCAGAGCTGCCAGTCCCCTGCTCCCCAGGGCTGCCTGCGGCTGCTCTGTCCCCAGGGTGGCTCCATTCCAGGACATCTGTTCTCATAAGTGGTGACCCAACCTAGGAAACCCTGCCCTCAGTGGTAGGTCCTACCCACATCATTTCTCTCTCAGGTCATCAATTAGCTGGTTTTCAAAGTACTGGAGGTTGCATTAGGCCCAACTGTGATTCTTAAAGGCAAGTGATGTGACTGAGTCACCCCAAGATCACCCCAAAGACCTCACTGAACCAGCAGAGTGGGCAGGGAGTGGAAGGGTAGAGAACAGAAAGGCTCTGGATCAAACCCAAACACACTGCACGTTTCCCTTCTTTGCAATCAGATTTTAATTCTGAATGATCTCAGGGAAGATGGGGCTCATTTTTAGAAGCTGGTCATCATTTTGATTAAAGAAATTGGGGCTGTCTTTGTTTTATGTGGCAAGTGTTGAAGAGCCAAACTAATTTTCATGAAATAGCACTATCCTCTCAGATTCCTGAGTAGTGGAGAGCAAAGTTATTATAGACTAGTTTAAAATAGCAATTACCTCACAAAATTACTTTAGAATTTATAAAACATTTTCATATACATTACCTTGTTCTGGTTTTATTGTTCGCAACAACCCTGTTAGGTAGAAGAGGTATTTGTTAGTCTGCCTCCTTTACAAATAAGGAAATTGAGGCATGAGCAGATACAGGTCAGGTCCAGGCTGAGGTAACACAAAGTCATGCTGGGGTTTGGAAAGCTCTTCAGTTGCCCAAAGGGACCTTTGCTATGGGATAATAGAACATTCTGAAGATATATTCTGGGATGGTGTTTTAAAAGACCATCTCTACAACATATCATGAATCCAGAAACCAATTGAGTGGGTCACATGAGCTTTTTAATGAAATAAAAGAAGAGAAAAATAAGACTATGTCACTTTTAAGAAGAATAACCACTATTTAGTGAGACTCTTGTTTCAGCCATATATATGTATGCCTTGAATGTGATATGAATGTATTTCTTCCTGTTAGTCACTGAGCTGGTTAATTTTATAGGTCAACTTGGCTGGGCTTTGGTGCCCACATATTCAGGAAAACATTTTTCTGGATGTCTCTGTGAGGATGTTTTCAGATGAAATTAATAGTTAAAAATGTTTAATGTTTGTTTATTTTTGAGAGACAGAGAGCAAGTGGGGGAAGGGCAGAGAGAGAAAGAGACACTGAATCCAAAGCAGGTTCCAGGCTCCAGCTGTTGGCACAGAGCCCGAAGAAAGACCTGAACTCATGAACCATGAGATAATGACCTGAGCTGAAGTCAGATGCCTAACCAACTGAGCCACCCAGCCCCCCGACCCCGATGATGAAATTCATATTTAAATCAGTGGACTTGGGGTGAAACAGACTCCCCCCTATAAAGTAGGTCTCTAATTAGTTGAAGACTGGCCTCCTTGAGCAAAGGGAATTGTGCCAGCAGACAGCCTTTGGCTTTCTGCTGAGTCTCTAGTCTGTGGGCCTACGTGGCTCTCTTCTGTGTTTCCAGTTTGCAGGCCTACCCTTGCAGATTTTAGACTTGGAGACTCTATAATTGTATGATTCCTTAAAATCTCTCTCTCCCTACACACACACACACACACACACACACACACACACACGCACACACAGATTCTGTTTCTCTGAAGAACCCTGACTATTGCAGTCATAATCAAAAAATTTTTTGAAAGACACAGTTAGGGATAGTAGACACCTGTTAGTTTGCTCCTATTCATTTATCCTTTAGGGACCCACCTCTTCACCCTCTCTCAGCCCAAAAGCTTCTGGGGGAGTGGCCACCACCCCTGGTTCAAGGGGGAACACATGACTTGGGCCCAAACCAATCACCACAGAGCTGCCGGCAGGGGGCAGGCAGGGCAGGGTGTCTCAGTGATTGGTTTAGGGAGGGCTACTTAGTAAGATCAGAATCTCTGAGAGACAACAGGCTGAGGGAAAAGTTCTAGGTCTTCCATTGGATGTGACCTGGAGAGGTGTGAGCCTGGGAAATGCAGGCATCATCTTATAACCATGGGGATGGAAGAAGGGAAGAGGAGCCTGAAGAGAATGAAGCCAAAGCATGGAGAAGAGCAGCACTGAGCAACTGGAAACTGCTGGATCCCGGGTCCTGGTGACCTCACACAGATGTCTAGATCAAGGGGGCTGAAGCCAGCTCTATGCTTACACTTTCCAGTTGCCTGAGCCAAAATTTCCCTTTTGCACAAGCCAGTGTGGGTTCTGGAATTTGTTAATGAAAGAATCCTAGCCCATACACAGAAAAATCCAACCTTCTAGCCAAAAGACAAAAGTGTCTCTTACCACATCCTCTCTAACAGACTATTCTTCCACAGGAAAAAGAAAGCATGCCAAAAACATCTCCATGTCCCACTGGCCACAAAGATAATCTAGAATTTTGCAAATAGCAGGCTTTATCTCAGGTAAGATTTGGGTGTGCGAAGGTTTGTGTCTTGTATGTGTGTGCTGACTTTCAAATTCAAACGCAATGCTCCTCTCTCTGCTGGGCATTTGCTTAGAGTGTTGTGCTGGTAGGTGCTTGGGGGTGTTCTCTACCTGTCCATGCCTCTGTCTTCTGCATAGGTGGTTTATAATCCCCAGATCCCCATCCCTCAACCCCCCTTCACCTAGGATCCCATCTTCAAAGAAGTCATCTCTGACTCTGGCACTGGTGTTGGATGCCCCTGTGATATGTTAATACAGGAATCAATGCCCACCAGAGTCTTATGCTTTATGAACTATGTTGTATTTGCCCACAGATGCTGTCCACTCTCCAAAAATAAGAGCTCTTAGAAGTCAGAAATTATGTATTTTTCAGCACTATTCTTTCCAGTTCCAAGAACAGAGCCTGATACATAATAGGTATGTAATACATGTTTGAGAACACATGAATGAATGGATAAATAAATGTATGAATAAATGAGTGCTGAATGAATGAATGAATGACTACTCCACAGCAGCATGGATGAAATGGTAGCTGGATTCACCTACAGCTGAAGTTCAAGCAAATCTTGGTGCTGGGCCACTTAGCTCAGGGACCAAATGCAAACTGCTGGGTTTCCCTTGCTCTAATCCAGGGCTTATAAATACTTACAATACTCAGTCTTGTCTGTTTAAAGCATGACTTCAAATGCATCAGGGAAATTACATCCTTCATACATGATACACAATGAGAACTGCCAGTCCACCAGCTGGAATATCATAACAAGTTGCCCTGTGTCCACAAATTAGATTTTAAGAATCATCACTTTCAGCCAAGAAAATCATCACAGACCCTATTGAGGAGAAGGAGCTGAGCCTTAAGACAAACTTGCATTGAGGAAAACTTAGATGAGGCAGGAGACATAGTTGCTAGAATCAGCACACATTCTTTCATTCAGCCAATGAATGTTGGTGGAGCATGTACTACTCGAGGAGTTCTGAGCTGGCTGCAAGGGGTACAGACACTCCAAGCAAAAGACAGTACCCCTGCCCTCTGGTGGCTGAAGGTCTCCTATAGTCTCCTATAGGACCCTCTAGCTATACTATAGGATACTCTAGCTATACCCCTTTGAGGTCATCTCCAGTCACTGTAAGTTCATCAGAGCACCATTGCCTAGCCTCTACTAGGAACCAGGAAACTCATTTCCCTTAGTCTCCTCTACAGTGCCCCCACTGTATGTAATTCATCTCTTGTTGAGACAAGGCTGGAGGACAGGAAACTAATAATCCACCAAAAGTGTGTGCCTCCCCATCCATGAATGAGGCTGACTGTGTGAAGTTGTTGCTAAGAGGTGGCCACCAGCCGCCTTTCCAGCCTGTACATTTTCACACAGTACCCAGGTGTGACCCTGTGAATAGTGAAGAAGTGTCACAGGGCCACCTCCACACCAAAGCAGTTAAGAAATAGATATGCCTTCCCTGCAGAGCCTTTCACCAATTGGATAAAGAGGATTCTGAGGTTCTATAGGATGATAGAGCCTAGAGGTGGAAGGACTCATCCACCAAGGCAAGAAATAAACCATTATTAGAACAAGACTCTGAAATGGTTGGTTTCAGTGTGACAGCAGTAGGCACAACCCTAACTAACACAGGCAGAGAAACAGCCAGCATATCAGAGCCAAGATTCAAACCCCAGCCCAGGTGCTGTGGGGGCTCTGATCCTTGTAGCATATGAGGCTGCCCAGGGGGGGCGGGGTAGGGCAACCCTTTAAGTGCCAGCAGCCCCCTCTTTGTTCCCAAAGCCAGATTGCAAATAGCTGTGCCTAGACAGGTACAAGATGACCATGCCAATGTCTATAAGGCAGAAAAATATTCATGTTCTTCAGTGACCCTTCCAAAGTTTGGAAACTAGGGAGGCATTATGTGTGTGCAGCTGAGGGCAGGGAGGGGGCTGGGGACACAGCACAGGTCTCCTTTCTATTTAGTCCAAGAAACATTAGACATCCATTGATCCAAATTAGCACAATGGACAAATGCCTTTGTTAGATTCCTACTCTAGTTTGTCATCTACGTGCTCAGAAGAACATCCTCAGTAAGTATTTTTTCCTGTCTGCTTTTCTCACTTACAGAACTCTTGGTTTCTATAAGTGGGAGCCATAAATTGTTATTTTATTTTTCTTAAGAATCATTTACATGTGACATCTGTGGTCTAGTCATGCAATGGCTGTCCCTGAAGCCTGTGATGTGCGAGCACCATGTGTTCATTGGTCTCCACACCCCCTCATCACCATCTCAGAAATGAGTGCCACATTCATAAAAGGAAAAGTGCCTGAGGGTGTAAATGTCACAGTGCAATCCATTACTACCACTAGGGGGAAAAATCACGTCAAAGCAACTATCATTCCAAGAGGTCAAAGCACTGTCATTGGGCAGTCGTATGTGCATGGGGGACTCTGAAAGGTCAGCACGGCCATAACCCAGCACAAAACCAAAATGCAACAACAGATAGGGCAGGATGGGAGCCCAGAAGTCAATCCCTCTGGTCTGTTTTCCCTCTGCTCTGCTTTTGTTCTTTTGAACGAGGAGAAATGTGACATTGGTGGTTTGGGGGAGGGCTGGAGAAGGTCATCAGGGACGGGGAAGAGGGAGGAAGGGGGAGCCAGGCACAGACCTAGAGTCCCTGTGCCTCCAGGCAACCAGCCCTGGTCCCCAGGAAATTCAGCACCAAGCTCAAGCTGCTCAGGGCTCCTTTAATCCTTACTTCCCAGTTTATTGAAGGGGGCTGGAGAAATGTGATTACCATGGACAGAGCCTTTGGAACCAGCCTAGAAGAAACCTCTGCAGGAGGGTGAGTCTGTGAGCCACCCCCATTCAGAGATTAGGTCGTCTCTGGACCCCTGAGGTCCTCATCTATGGTTTCCCCTCCCCCATGCCTCCCTGTCCTTGGCCTTGAGGGAACCCCCCAGGGACAGAACCACCTTTCCCTGGCCAAATCTGCCGTTCCCAGCAGAGCTGAGTGGGAGCTTCAGCGAGCCCAGGCAGCCCAAGATGGAACTCTATTATTACATCCCAGCAGCCTTTTATATTCCAAGCACTGTGCTCTGGGTGGGGGAGTCGCTAAGCAATGACTCTCTTTACTCCAAGTCTGGCTGTGAGGCTTTAAAAACACAACATTCTCAATAGCAGCCTGTGCTGGGAGGACAGAATCATAAACTTTCCAGTGTCTCATTTAAAGAAACAGGCTGGCCAGGAATTCAGGGTCAGATGCCCCAGCTGGACTTGGCATCAATGTGATTACTCTCTCACATCTCAACCCTGGGCCCAGCCCATGAGGAATGCCCTATCAAGGGGGCTGGCTCCCAGTATTCTGAGGGTCCTTATTGCTTCCAGATGTGTAGAAATGGAGGGACATCATGCAAAGGTGCTCAAGACACCCCAAAGCTATAGCAAAGGGAACATTTGCTATCACTTTTGCTGCTCCAAGATCTGGGTGGATACTCAGGTCACAGAGATGGGGCTGGGGTCTGTCACAGGCTGGGGATAGTCAGTGCTCCATGCAGCCTGTCTCATGCATGTGGCCTGGAGAGAAGTAGATTGAAGCCATGCTTAGCTGACTGATTTCCATCTGGAGAGGAGGCTCACTACAACTCTTCCAGGTACATTTCCCTTAGCCCCACCATCCCCTCTGCCTGGACTCCCAGCATGGCAGCAGCAAGCAAAACCTTGGCACGTGGCTTCACCCCAATGAGCTCCTCCTCTCCAGACCCTCCTCTCCTCTCACAGTCAGGAGAAGAAGCGGGATCTCCTTAGCCTACAGTGGGTAACGGTAATGTGTCAGCCAAAGTCACCCATAAAAGTCTCCTTTCTCTGAATCACTGTGACAAGGATGCTATAGCAGTCAGGAATGGTCATCCCAACTGGTCACAGTCCTACTCAGTGCCTGCCTTTCTTTCTTAATGCCTTAGTTTTTCCATCTGTAAAATGGTGTTTCTGGAAATAGGGTGATAAGGCAAGAGAAATCAACACGTTTCTTCTTGGGCTAAATCTCCAAGTGAGAGTAAGGCATTTAGGCCTCCTGGGATACAGGCTGTCACTGGTGTTGGGAAGGTTTCACAGACAGTGGATGCCACAGAGCCACATAATGGTGATGATTACAACACGCAGGGTTGGGGATAAGGGGGTGCTGACTGGAAAACAAAAGGCTGGCACTGAAGTTTCTTTCTTGAGGCTCTTTGTATCTTTGCTTAAATTGGCTTTCTAGCAGCCTAAATCTGAATTGTGGAGCACCTTGGGAGAGCCTGCCACGGTCGGATTCCACAGCCTGTCCTCTGAGAACACAAGGCACTCATCCGTCAAGTGGCCCTAAATCACCCTCCTTGAGCCATTTTCTCTCTCATAATAAAGAAGGCTGGAGCAGGACACACTTTGTCAGCTCAGATTCTGGCCCATTCAGGGAGGCGCCTTTACTTCTGGCCTCTGGGGAACCCCACCCACACAGTTGACTGAAAAGTCAGCTGGGGTCCTCTAGGCCCTGAAGCCCCTCCACCCCAATCCAAGGGTTTAACTTACACCCATGATAGACTGATTTTGCCCATTTCCTTCCCTTTCCCTAGTAAGAAAACAAATGAAAAAAAGGAATGAAAATTCCCTTCCTTAGACAAGTGTAAAATCTCTAACTAGACTTTTCTAGCTGAAAAAAGGTTAACGGGTTTGGAAAGGTGGCTAAATACAGGGCGCTGAGGGGTCCCAGCTGGGAGCTCATTGCTCTCAGATCCTTGGGGCTCAGTATTTCCCCCAGTTAGCACCTGGCTCCCCAAATGCACCCCTCCCTGACCCCAGGCTTTGTGACTGCTGCCCCTATCAGGGTCACCCCCTCCTTCCCGCCCACACAGTCTTCGTATAAGGAAGCCAGTAGTTCCACCAAAGAGCAGCGCTGTGAAAAGGAGCAGCCTATTGGGGGCATATTGGGCCAAATGACAGTACTTCTGTTGTCATCTAATGTCTAGTGGGAGGGTTCTCTCCCCAGTCCCCTCATTGTCCTTCTACCTCCTCCCTTTCTTTTTCAATTCCAGGGAAAATCAGGAAGTGAACAGTTGCCTCCCTTGCTGGTCTATATTCATGTAATTAGTGCTATTTAATTCCACGATGAGCCAAAGCTCATAAAATACAAAACATATTTCAGCTGCGTGCCGCAAATCTTGGCAGAAATCTCCCTTACAGCCGGAAGCTGAACAGAGCTATATTCGCTCCTTTAAAAAAAAAAAAAAAAAAAAAGTGTTCAGAATGATTGCAACAAAGTTCTGGGGCCAGACACTGCTACCTGGAAGTAAGCAAGGAGGTAGCAGAATAGGAGGTTTTATATCTTCAAGTTTGGAAATAATTCCATCACCATGACAACACTGATTTTTTGAAATGTTTAGTATTGATCAAGTAATGTTCATATAGTATGCTATTCCAATGAAGAGGCTTATTCTTGGCCCACCTACTGCTTACTCCTATGTGCTTTATGCTACTGGGTCCCCAACAGTGGGGATTTGTGCCACCAAGTCATACTGTTCCTCCTACCTGCTGGGGACACACCTATGAGTCAAATGACTAAGGAGACATGTGTGCTTTCTGGCAACAATTCTAAAGTAATGAACACATTCCCATCTCCCAACTCCTTCTCCCTAACCTGCCCCACTCTGCTGAGACCTCTCTCTACTTCTGTATTTATACTAGAAACATATGAGGCAAGGAGCAGGAAATCTTAACCCCCATCCCACAACCCTTTCACAAGCAAGTCACAGAATGGTGAAGACCCTCAGATGTCATTCTTCAAGGTGTCTATCACCATACAGTGGCAACAAGACATGGTCCTCAACAAGTTAACTTCTGCCCCAACATCAACGTGAGGCCCTCTTGCCCACACCCCTGACAGCACTGGTTCCCTCCCATAGCGCCCCTATGAATTAGTTGTGCCCTCCTTCTCCAGGTGAAAGAATACAGATGGGGCATGTTGCTGGAGGGTCATGGTAAGGCCAGGCAGTGGAAGATTCATGTTGGAAGCTGCTGACACCCGCCTTTGAGAACCTGCTCAGAAGCTGTGTGGCACAAGAGGCCAGGAGATGGATCCAAGGTGTGATAAGAGGGTTGAATCTGCTGCAAAACCCAATGAGTCTGTTCTGCACATTGCCCAGTGGATGGAAACATGAAGTACCCCACAGAGAGGAAAATGCCTGCCAGCTCCATCCACCTCCTCCTCTTACATGGCCTGAGATTCCACCCGCACCACTTCTCATTTGTGTGTAAACCTTGCCTTCTACAAGTTCCTTTGTGTGCAATAAATACTCATGACTCCAAAAATATATATCCATCCCTATCCAAGTTATGATTGTTAATGTCCAGACAGAGACACAGAGACACAGAGAATTTCATTAACTTGCCCAAAGCCATGCTCTTCTTATGTCTACAACTCAAGTCTTCTGACAGATCTGATACTTCCTTGTAAACCATAAAGTCACTGATCAGAGGTCATCACTGAAGATTTTATATCAAAAGTAGGAGGGCAGGTAAGTTTAGGAGGCCCGTGACCCATGTGTGGTTGTTAAATGGGAGGGAAGGAAGGGCTTCTAGCCTATTAGAATATACAACTGAACTGTTTTGGAGTGTCATCATCTTGATAGGCCTTGATAACTTGCATGTGAAGGAGAGACCCCTTTCCTTCATCCCAGAGGAAGTGGTACAAGTGGACAAGGCCTGGGTGGCCAATGGATGATATGAAAGAGCCAAGCAGGGAAGATGACCCAAGTCCATTTATGCATTTGTTCAACAACACTTACTTGGCTCCCTCCAGAAACCCAGGTACTAAGAATACACAATGAGTAAGACAAAAGTCTTTGAAATCAGAGCTAACATTTAATAGGGAGAATACAGACAATGAATAAGAAAAATAATTATTTTCAGACAGTGTTAAGACTTTAAAAAATAGAAGGCATAGTCATTTGATACAGAGTAGCTGTGGCGGGGGGTCCCCAACTGGAGTGACCAGTGGTAGTCTCTCTGAGGGGATGCTTCCAGGGGAGCTAGATAAATAGCAAAGAGGAGCCAGCTATGCAAGGGTTTGGGGAAAGGGCCTTCTAGGCCAAAGGAAAAATGAAGTTAAAACTCTGAGGAGAGGCAGACTTGGCAAGAAAAAGGCAGACTGAGAGTCTGGAAGGCATTGATGAGCAGAGAAGTGTGGGTAATGGGGTCAGAGAGGAAGGCAGGGGGTAAATGACAGAGGACATTTAAAACTCTGGGAGGGGCACCTGGGTGACTCTGTCAGTTAAGCGACTGACTCTTGGTATCAGCTCAGGTCATGATCTCACGGTGTTTGAGTTTGAGCCCCGTGTCAGACTCTGTGCTGACAGTGTGAAGCCTGCTTGGGATTCTCTCTCTCTCTCTTTCTCTCTCTCTCCCTCCCTCCCTCCCTCTCCCTCTCCTGCTTATGTTCAATCTCTCTCTCAAAATAAATAAACAACAACAAAAAAAGCTATGGGAATAAATGTAAATTCCACATGAAAAGGTTCTAAGCAAGGTCAAGTTTATCATTGACAAACTCAGTCTGGCTGCTAGATGGAGAACGGTTTGTGGGTAGAAGACCTGCAGTTCACTGAGGTGTGATGGTGGCTTGGCTCAAGTATCAGTGATGAAAACAGAGAACCTGCTCCAACAGCATTGCTGGTGAGTATGGAAGTGAGAGGGGAGGGAGGGAAATGCATAACGCCACCTTGATTTGGGCTTGAGCAACTGAACTGGGTGGATAGTAGTGCCATGTTACTATTATGTGAAGACTTTGCAGGGGAGCAAAGAAATCAAGAGTTCTGTTTGGGATATCAAGGGCAAGATCATCTGAAGAGCCAGTCCTGCCCAGGTTGATGTAAAAGAGAATCATGGAGAGGAGTAGATAACAGAGAACCTAGTTGTGTGGTCTGCACAGAGCACCTTATTTAAACACTCCCAATGATATCCTTATTTCCTAAATGAGAAACTGATTCTTCATAATTAAATATAAAATGAGACTAAGACCTGAACCCAGACCTACAGAAAGTCCCCTAGTCAGCAGGACCCTCTGCTATGACAGTTCCCTGGTGATGCAGATGGTATATCAATGATCTCAACTGAAAGAATAAAAAATAAAACATATATTACTTAAGGGGCTAGCATGTTACACTTATTTTTTGTGAAAAAACTATCACATCAAAATTTCTCTTTTACCAAAGGAAAATTACAAATGTTTATGAAGCACAACTTTATAAATTTCCAGCGAAAATTAATAATATGAAAAGAGTAAAGATGACAGAGGATAATTGGCATCAGTCACATACTTCTTAGCAAAGAGCTCTCTCTTCACTCAAGTTATAAAGAGCATCCTGGGCACTCAATTATGCAAACCAGAAAAGGTCTAAAGGCCAGAGTCTGAATCAAAAGAATTCAGACTGGCATTCTTCACAGGGCTAGAACAAACAATCCTAAAATTTGTATGGAACCAGAAAAGACCCAATCCTGAAAAAGAAAACCAAAGTGGGAGGCATCACAACCCTGAACTTCAAGCTGTATTACGAAGCTGTAATCAAGACAGTATGGTACTGGCACAAAAACAGACACATAGATCAATGGAACAGAACAGAGAACCCAGAAATGGACCCACAAATGTACGGCCAATTAACTTTTGACAAAGCAGGAAAGAATGTCCAATAGAAAAAAAGACAGCCTCTTCAGCAAATGGTGTTGGCAAAACTGGACAGGGACATGAAGAAAAATGAACCTGGATCACTTTCTTACACCATACACAAAAATAAATTCAAAATGGATGAAAGACCTAAATGTAAGACAGAAAGCCTAGAGAAGAAAACAGACAACGACCTCTTTGACTTCGGCCATGGCAACTTCTCAACATGTCTCCAGAGGCAAGGGAAACAAAAGCAAAAATGAACTATTGGGACCTCATCAAGATAAAAAGCTTCTGGAAGAGCAAAGGAAACAATCAGCAAAACAGCAACCAATGGAATGGGAGAAGATATTTACAAACGACATATCAGATAAAGGGTTAGTAGCCAAAATCTGTAAAGAATTTAGCAAACTCAACACCCCTCCCCCAAAAAATCCAGTGAAGAAATGGGCAAAAGACATGAACAAACACTTTTCTAAAGAAGACATCCAGATGGCTAACAGACACAGGAAAAAATGCTCAACATCACTCATCATCAGGGAAATAAAAATTAAAACCACAGTGAGATACCCTCATACCTGTGAGAATGGCTAAAATTAACAACTCAAGCAACAATAGATGTTGGTGAGGGTGCAGTGAAAGAGGAACCCTTTTGCATTGCTGATGGGAATGCAACTGGTGCAGCCACTCTGGAAAAAAGTATGGATGTTCCTCAAAAACTTAAAAATAGAACTACCCTATGACCCAGTAATTGCACTACTAGGTATTTATCCAAAGGATACAGGTGTGCTGTTTCGAAGGGGCACATGCACCCCAATGTTTATAGCAGCGCTATCAACAATAGCCAAAGTATGAAAAGAGCCCAAATGTCCACTTACTGTGAATGGATAAAGATGTTGTATATATAAGCAATGGAATATTACTCAGTGATCAAAAAGAATGAAATCTTGCATTTGCAACAACATGGGTGGAACTAGAGTACATTATGCTAAGCGAAATAAATCAGTCAGAGAAAGGCAAATATCATCTGATTTCACTCATATATGGAATTTAAGATACAAAACAGATAAACATAAAGGAAGGGAAGCAAATATAATATAAAAACAGGGAGGGAGACAAACCATAAGAAACTCTTAAATACAGAGAATAAACTAAGGGTTGCTGGAGGGGTTTTGGGTGGAGGGATGGGCTAAATGAGTAAGGGGCATTAAGGAGGACACTTGTTGGGATGAGCATGGGGTGTTATATGTAAGTGATAGATCACTAAATTCTATTCCTGAAATTACTATTACACTATATGTTAATTAACTTGGATATAAACTTTAAAAAAAAATAAAAAAATAAAAAAGAACTCAGACTGAGAACAAGATTTGTTGTAATATCAACTTTAAAAATTGTGGTAAAATGTATATTACATAAAATTTACTATTTTAACCATTTTAAGTGGATAGTTCAGTGGCATTAATTACATTCACTTTATTGTGCAACCATCCCCACCACCCATCTCCAGAACTTTTTCATCTTCCCCAACTGAAACCCTGTCCCCATCAATCACTGATCCCCCAAGCCTCCCTCCCTCCAGCCCCTGACAACCACCCTTCTGCTTTCTGTCTCCATGAATTGGACTGCTTTAGGGACCTCATGCAAGTGGAGTCATACAGTACTTGCCTTTGTGTGTCTGGCTTAGTTCACTTAGGACAATGTCTTCAAGGTTCACCCACACTATAGCATGTGGGGTAAGACAGTTTTTAACTTAAAAAAAAAAAAGGATTCCGCCTTCAAAAATGCTTTTCTGGATTTCAAATCTCTCTCTCTCTCTCTCTCTCTCTCTCTCTCTCTAGCCCTCTCCCAGGCTCTCTCTCTCTGTCTCAAAAATAAATAAAAATTAAAAATAAATTAAAAATAAAAGTCCCAAGAAGTCCTTTGATAAAGACACCTGTTATAGGATTGTTAGCCAGGATTCCTGGCTAAGGAATCCTTTATTGCTCAATCCCTATTACTATCTCTAGGAACACTGTTCCATGGTACATTGGGAAACACTGGTATGCTGGCTTCTCTGCCTCAAAACACTTTTACATCTATTTTCTCACTTAGTCTTTATAAAAATTCTGTCAAGTAGATTGAGAAATTTAAGTTAATTTGCTTCACTTAGTGAAAAAGGGGAAAAAAGCTTTCAAGATTTAGGTCTGCAAAGAAAATCTCTAGGTTAGCAGAAGCAGCTAGAACAAATGATTGAGACCCTGTCCCCTTGATTTTCCCTTTCTGTTGAAGGCCCACTGTTGAACATACTGTGTTCACCATCACCACAGCCCCATGGGTACATAGCACCCCTCCCTTTAACCTCCTGACAGAACGCTGCACACCTATTACAACCCTCTCCTCCTGGTTCCTCTTAGCACAGCTGAGAGAGGCCGGCCATAATTTTCTCTGTGATTACATGAAATCGACAGGAAAACAAAATAAACACAGAGAAAGGAAGAAGCATAAAATGAGTCTATCTAAACAAAGTATGGTTTTCTGCTTCATCCATTCCTAACTTATTCCCAGACTGTCACCCTCACACACAAAGAGCTGGTTCAACTTCCAAGCACCTTGTCTGGATGCTCACTTCTTCACTGCCTATATTGCAGGTGCTTCTGTGGGGCTGGGGATAACGACTCTTCTGTCCTGGTCTGTCATGAAAGGTTAGGTTCATGAAGAGTAAATATTCATGATGTAATTCGTCCAGGTAAGAGATGGCTCTCTATATGGGTCACTATGATGGACAGCACATTTTTTCAGATAGAAGAGAGGATGCCTACCTTTCTTTGGGTCTCAGTCTTTATGCCTAAACTTTAAGGGATCTATTGGGTCTAGCTAAGGGTCAAAAATGGACAGTGCTCCATGGCGGCACTAATAGGTGTTAAACTGGGGTTTCATCTACTGATGAAGCAAATTAAACCATAACCTGTTATTGTTATAGTAACTCTATTGACTTGTTATAATAACTCTATTTATTTCCCTTTTATTACCTCCAGGCCCTTAGTAAAGTCCTGTTAAAATGCCCAGCCTTGCATCAGCTGTGCTATTGTATATTAATGGACAGTTGTAAATCCATACTTGGGCTGCAGTTACAAGGAAGATACATCCCATTCTTAGAAGGCAGCATGGCTGGAGCTATAGGCACTGGTTGGAGAATTGAGAGTTGGGGCCATGGGATTTCAATTACCCTCCTCAAGTGCAGGTTCTCCCTCCATGTCAAGTCTGAGCAAGGTCATAGTTGCCTTACAATACAAACAAGTCTTGCCACCACCTTTCAGGGGCTACTCTCCCAGATACCCAGCTTCCTCCCCAGCTTCTAGATGTTTTAGGCAGGAGTTATCTCTATTCAGATGAGGAAACTGAGGCCTTTGCCAAGGTCACATAGATTGTCCTAAGAAAGGGATGATCAGCACCTACAGCAAGTAAGGGCAATACAATGTGGCTGAATGTCAGACAAGCACAGAAAAATGAACTAAAAAGAAGTGAAGCAATCTCCAAGTGAACAGATGAACAAGAGTCAGTTGGCAGTGAAAATCAATGAGGCAAAATGCTTAGCCTGGAACGATCGATGCAGCAACCAACAAATGACCCGCATTCCCACATGAACTGACACCCGACCACATCACATTCATGTTTGTATTTGCCCAAACTAACTCCCCACTACACCTGCCAGCACACTGCCCAGGTGCCAGATTCAACTTCCATCCAGGCGCCCACCTGACCTAATCAACATCTTCAAACAGAGCTGAGAGGTAGCTGATGGAGTCTGCACACACAGGCTATAGAGAGAAGTCCCTGGAACAAGGAGATAAGGTGACCTTCTGAGAGTTAATTTAGTAACAAGACATCTGCACAGAAGTGCTAGATATCTGCAGAAGTCACCTTACATGGGCAAGTTGTCCCTAAATCACTGCTGAAAGAACAGGGAATTGAAGTTCACTCAGGTGACACTGTTTCTTCCTCTGACAAGAATGTAACTCAAGAAAGCTGTAATCTAAAGAGCCTTAATAAAGAAGGTGTTAACCAACTTGGGGTGGTCGGCCTGGAGTACAAAGCAAAACAGCAAAGAACTGCTGGCTTTTAATCTCATATCAACCAGAGAGAAGAGAGGGGGGGGGAGAGAGAGAGGGAGAGAGAGAGAGAGGGAAGGAGGGAGGGAGAGAGAGAGAGAGAGAGAGAGAGAGAGAATGTTATAGTGGCTGCCAGACATGAGTATGTGGCTCAATGGAAAGTATACTCCAAGAAGTGAAAGCTGGCCACCAGACTTCTCCAAGAAACAGATGATGTGGTTCTCAAAAGCACCAGCCTCCTGGTCCCAATTCCATGCTCCCTTGGTTAGGTAGCTGATGTCCACTGATTCTTTCCTACTGGTATATCCCCCAATCTATTCAGGGTTTCATCCTCCACCTGGGGCCCCACCTCAGAAGGGGGTCAGTCATGATTAGCATCAGCCAGTGATTCCCAGCTCCAGTGGTTAATTGAGACTAGTTTAAACCAGCCATGATGGTCTCCAGTAATACATTTTGGACCATTCACAAGACTCAAACCTGGCCAACTGTGCCACATGAGAAGCCTGCTGGGGACTTTATATGAAGGAGTGCACTCCTCATCCTTACTTGCCTACCAGTCACAGTGGCATCAACTGTTGCAGACTTCTCCTGACCAAGAGGGGAGACATTGCCGATATGCCCACCATGGCTGAGCAGAGAAGAAAGCACCAGTAGCTGAAAGCATATGAACGCATCTCACTGACTCACCGAGTACACCTTCAGGCTACAGGTGTGTTCTCTGGATACCTTGCTACCGTGAAGGCCATGAAGGGCATCTAGGAGAGCAACTACCATTCTTTCATCAACCAAATAGGAACAGACTTGATTGCAAAGAATAAGGTGACATTTTACCTTAAATATCAATGCCCTAGGGAATTAGAGTGCGTTAGTCCTGAGAATCTGTTCATCTCTGGATACAACGGCAAAGTCAAACACCTGCATGCTGGTGTCATCTTGTTTCACAGCAATTGAGAGGAATAATAGAAACACGTGCTACCTTGCCAACTCCACTCTACATCATATCTACTCAAGCCCATTACCCAGGGTCTAGATTTGTGTCTTTTGTCTCTAAAAAATGCCACATCTTTATTACCTACCTTACGGTGTTTTTAAGAGCATGAAAGGAAACCAATACGAAAAATACAAAGTGATATATAAACCATGGAATTTTGAATATGGAAAATCATCTCAACTTACTGTACATCAGAATCACTGGGGGAGATCTTTTAAAAAGCACAGAGGGGGAGCTGGGTCACTCAGTCAGTTAAGCATCTAACTCTTGATTTGGGCTCAGGTCATGATCTCACAGTCATGGGATCTGAGCCCCACGTTGGGCTCCCACTTACAGCATGGAGCCTATTTAGGATTCTCTCTCTCTGCCCCAATCCTGCTCACAGACACACACACAGACACACACACACACACACACACACACACTCTCTCTCTCTCTCTCTCTCAAGAAATAAATAAACTGAAAAAAAAAGCATAGACACCACAATCACACCCCAATCAGTATTTTTCAAAAAGCAGTAGTTTTTTTCAAAATTAACTATAAAATAATTATTAAAACATTGCTTTTTAAAAAAGCAATCATTTGTCTCCCAAGTGATTTTCTAGTATGCAGCCAGAGTGGATGAGAACCACTGATAGCAGGATCCTGTCATGTGCAGGTCAGACAGCAATCCCAGGGAAGTGGAGAGGCTGTTAAGAAATCCGCAACCACCAGCAACAGAACGAGAGCACTAGGAATCTGGCCTCCTGAGTTCCAGATTAGGTGTCTTCCCATCATGAGTGAGAGTTTCTGGGGGGTGGGATCGTGGTGTCTATGCTTTTTTTTTTTTTCAGTTTATTTATTTCTTTTGAGGGAAAGTGTGTGTGTACCTCAGTGTCAACTGCAGGGTATTTAGAGCATTATTATTAACAGGAAGAGAGAAGGGCAGGAAGGAGGAATTACAAAGGGTCATGAGGAAACATTGGGGAGTGATAGGTTGGTTCTTTATTTTGATTGTGGTGATGATCTCAACAGCTGTTTCCATATGTCAAACCTCATTTAATTATATACTTTAAAGATGTGGTGTATAGCATATCAATTACATCTCAATGAAACTGAATTTTAAAAAACAGACTAAAAAATACAAACTAAGAATGGGAGAAAATATTTGCAAATCGCACATCTAGTAAGGATCTAGTATCCAGAATGCAGAAAGAAGTGCTGCAATCCAATAACAAAAAGACAAAGAACCCAATATAAAATTGGGCAAATGACTTGATGAGACATTTCTCCAAAGTTAGCCAATGACCAATGACATTTCTCCAAAGAAGATGACCAATGACCAATGACAAATGACCACACGGCAAGATGTCACTAGGGAAATGCAAATCAAAACTACAATGAAATACCACTACATGTTTACCATGATGACTATAGTCAAATGAAAAAGAATGATTTCAAGGATGTGGAGAAATCGGAACCCCTGAATACCGCTGGTGAAAATGTAAAATGGTGCAGTTGCTCTGGAAAACAGTTCAGTGGTTCCTCAAAAAGCTAAATATAGATTTACTACATAATCTGGCAATTCCATTCCTAGGTATATACCCAAAAGAATTGAAAACAGGGACCTAAACACATATGGGTATACCAATGTTCATTTAGCCAGTGGTAAAGAGCCAGAAGGTGAAAACAACCCAAGTATCCATCAGCAGATGAATGGACAAACAAAATGTGGTGTATCTATACAATGGAATATGACTCATTGATTTAAAAGAAAGAATAATGTTTTAATACATGCTACAATATGGATGAACCTTAAAATCTTAGGCTAAGTAAAGGAAGCCAGACACCAAAGGACAAATATTCTATAATTCCACTCCTATGAAATATCTAAAATATGCAAATCCAGAGAAACAGAAGGTAGATTAGAGGTTACCAGAGGCAGGTGGGAGGGAGAAGGGTCCAGTTATTGCTTAATGGGCAGCGTTTCAGTTTGGGAAGAAGACAAAGTTCTGGGGATGGAACGTGGGGATGGCTGCACAACATTGTGAATGTAATTAATACCACTGAGTTGTACACTTAAAATGGCAAATTTTATGTTTTATATATTTTACTACAGGATGGAAATTTTTCAAGTAGACCCACTGTGATCCAGCTTTCACAATGATCCTCTTTATCTGTAAAGCATATACAAATTCATTAATAACAAGGAGAATGTTTTGTACTAAACACTCAATATGAATACCTTGTTTATTTTTCATAACAGCCTATAAGGTAAATGCTCTTATGATCCTTATTTTACAAGTGAGGAAACTGAGTTACGGAGTTATGTTCAAAGCCACAAAGCCAGAACGTAATAGAGCAGGGGTTTTCACCTAGGAACTTGATAGAATGCAAATTCTCAGGCTCCATACCAGACCTAAGGGATTTGTGTTTAAACAAAGCCTCCAGGGGCTTGTGAGCACACTCAGGTTCGAGAACCACTGTGACAGACCAAGGTAGAGTTCATATATGAGCCTGAATGCTGGGTCCCACACTTGACCGTGCGTCACCGAAGCACCTGGAAAACCTACCCTGAGTTTCTGACTCGGCAGGTCTAGGGCATGACTTGGTCATTTTCATTTCTAACAAGTTGTCAGGTGACACTGATGATGCTTGCCTGACCACACTCAGAGAACTACCAACATACACACTCATTTATCTTACCACCATCTCATTTTTCTCACTAGCATAGGTATTCTTTTTATTTAAAAAAAAATTTTTAATGTTCATTTATTTTTGAGAGAGAAAGAGACAGAGTGTGAGTGGGGGAGGGGCGGAGAGCAGGGGAGACACAGAATCTGAAGCAGGCTCCAGGATCTGAGCTGTCAGCACAGAGCCTGACATGGGGCATGAACCCAAGAACCATGAGATCATGACTTGAGCCGAAGTCTGGCGCTTAACTGACTGAGCCACCCAGGTGCCCCTAGGTAATCTTATCCCCATCTTGCAGTTGCAGAAACTCAAAATCCGAGATCACGCATCCTAGCACCACCAAAGGAGTTATCATCTGGACATAGAACCTGAGTTCAGTGCTCTTCACTACAGTACAATACCTTTACCCCAGTGACCTAGATGCTTCTGTATGCCAACTTTGCACTCACATACCACCTCCTTCAAAGCCAATAAATGTCTGAAGACATAAAAGATGTTTAAATTCGGTGTCTGAGGGACTTGGTTAAGCATCCAGCTCTTGGTTTCTGCTCAGGTCATGATCTCATGATTCATGGGATGGAGCCCCACGTCAGTCTCCATGCTGACAACGTGGAGCCTGCTTGGGATTGTCTCTCTCCCCTCTCTCTCTGTCCCTCCCCCACTCATGATTGTGCTCTCTCTCTCTCTCAAAAAAAAAAAAAAGTTTTAAAAAAGCTGTTTAGGGGCACCTGGGTGGGTCAGTCAGTTAAATGTCCGAATTCGGCTCACGTCATGATCTTGTGGTGCATGAGTTCAAGCCCCACATCAAACTCTGTGCTTACAGCTCAGAGCCTGGAGCCTATTTCAGATTCTGTGTCTCCCTCTCTCTCTTTGCCCCTCACTCACTCACACACTGTCTCTCTCTCAAAATATAAATAAACATTAAAAACAAGATGTTTAATTCATTCCAATGAGCTGGTGTTAGAGTGACTGCATTTCTGTAAAGAAATCCAGTAAGCAGAAAGAAAAAGGGTAGGGCAGTAATGTGCAGCATCTAGTTTAGTGGTGAGGAGAATATGTATAAATGGGTAGTTGGTGTTGGAAGGAATTGGAATATGGACCACTTTTTCATCATTCCCATGAAATCAGTTGTCTCTTACCAAAATGAAAAGAAAATTTCTCCCCCACATTGACCACAATAATAGCTCTTTATAATGTCCTCTGGGCACAGAGTGTACACTTCTCACATGTTCTGTTACAGTCACCACCTAATGCTTTATACATCTCTGATTCTCCTCTTTCCAAACCACTTGTCTTATCTGATCCTGACACTCTCCCACTCAAGAATCTTCAGTGGCTCCCTATTGTCTACAGAATGGAGGACAGACTTAGCCTCATACTCAAAGACCTCCACCACCTAGCTTTCATCATTTCCACTGAAACAGAACTACTTTTCACTGTCCATACATATCCTGTGCTTTCCTGCTTTCATGGCTTCACCAAGTTGTTCCTTTTGCTTGAGATTCCCTTCTCCTTCTTGCTTCCCTATCTTTACACTTCAAAATTTGACCTTGGGCAAATGACTTATTTCCTTTAGGCCTCAGTTTGCTCAACTATAAAATGGGAATGACAATAGGACTTGCCTTCTAGGTGGTGGTGAGGAATAAATGAGGAAATCCATTTTAACCACCATCACAAACCCTTCCTAACCTCCAAGCCAAAAGAATCTCTTCCCTTCCCTGAATTTCTAAAGCAATGTGTGCAAATGTCAGAGCGGATCACTTTCTACTTTGCAT
Source organism: Hyaena hyaena (assembly GCF_003009895.1). Taxonomy (NCBI): domain Eukaryota; kingdom Metazoa; phylum Chordata; class Mammalia; order Carnivora; family Hyaenidae; genus Hyaena; species Hyaena hyaena. Next base: position 5,360,316 of record NW_024080640.1, read on the forward strand.
TTGCTATAATGTTTACATCTGTATTCACTTTGCTGCTAATAAACCCTCCTGACTTGAAAATATGCTTCTTTTTTATAGTTTAATGCACAGTACTCAGCACAGCATAGGTGCCCAATAGGACTTGGAAGAAGAAACAATCAGTCTCATGTGACCCTAAACAGACCCTACAGCATCCTTCACACTGCTCTAAGCCCCCATCAAAGGTAGCCAGAACCTTGAGCAGGATATAAATTCAGGAATTGGATGGGTACAAGGCCTCCAACATGAAAAGATTTCACTTGTCCTGTGAACCAGCCACTGAGCTTTGGAGAAGGGTCTCCAGATACCCCTTGTTCAAAGAGTTCCCTCAAATCTACAGAGACCAGCCTCAGCCCAGTTTTCCATCCCCAAAGCATTTTCCAATAATTCAAAGATTCCCTTCCACATCAGGAGTCCCTTGTGCTTACTTAAAACAAAAAACCTCGGCTCCACAAGAAAACCATTTTTCTCTCATTTGATGCTTGTGGGCCTCTGTTCTCCTTCTGCTCTGCTAGTCTGTGAGGCTTCAGCTGCCTGCCCACCTGGGGGAGTTCTGACTCAGTGGAGTCCTCGGGCTTCTCCCACACACAGGCTGCAAGCCCAGCATGCTCTGCGCTCCCTTCCCCACCTGCCCTCAGCATCTCGCCTTTCCTCCATTCCCGTGTACCTCAGTGCCATCACCCCATAACAACCCACCTTGGACACGTCCTCATCCTGGGAGCCCAGAAGTCTGGTTTGGGCCCATGGCCTATGGAACTAGACCTCTGTAGAGTTGATCCAAAGAGAGGAGTTTTTGTTTGTTTGTTTGTTTGCTTTGGCAAGTCACAAGGCAATGCATTGAAACTGGAGACATTCCTTTGATAGGAGAGGAGAAGGTTGAAGAGAGGCTGGGAAACAAAATGGCCACTCTGTGATGACTCCCAGAGCCAACAGTATTTAGAAGAAAAAAAAAGGCCAATAAAGTGAAAGCTGCAGCTTGATGTGTGTACATAGGGGGAAAGAGGAGTGGGAAGCAGGAACTCATACAGAAATGGAAAATGGATCAGCATAAATGAAGAAAGGATTTAGTACTTCTTCTCTCTGCTTCTTGGCTGTAACAGGAATACCTAGTAAGATCCCCAGCAAGTCCAGTTCTTCCCTGACCCTAATCCAAGCTCTCCAACTAACTTGTTATGGGGCCACCTGTCCTCCTAACTCTTTCCACCACTGGAACTCACTCCTTGCTGTAGGAGTCTCAGTGAAGGAGGGGCATGTCATCTTCCAGGAGAAAGAAGCATGGCCTGGGAATCCTCCTGCCTCAGACTTCCCTACCCTAGTGTCCACACATTTATACCTAGTGCACAGGCAAAAGCCTGGCTACCAAGGACATGCTCATGGAAACACACACAAGTGTGCAAGTGTGTGGAGATACAGCAGTGGGGGAAGGGGACATGGAGACAGCAAAGGGAGGAAGATTGAGTCTTCAGAGTAAGAACAGCCAGGACTTAGAGCAAATGGACAGATACTAGGTTGGCCAGCACAGAAAGTCTTATTTTTGTGGTCTCCAAACTCAGGAGATATGGGAAGAAAACACTAGAAAAACTATATGTAAATAACAAAAGATAACAGCTCTACTAACATTCTATATATAGAACTCTGTACATCTTGCTGCTCTATATATTGATAGGCCTATGTCCTAAGGGCACAGCAGATGTCCTGAGGGCAGTGGAGAATTCTCATGATGTCAAGAGGCTGACGTGGTCCCCTCACACCTTAGTTTCCCATCAGTATTTGCAAGGTATTGTTGCATATCTGTGCCAAATAAGGGGATTTATGATTTATTGCATTATTCACTTTAATAATCCAGTATGTTTAAAAATTAGTAAGTAGCCTTCAAAGGTATCTATAAGGATAGGGGCTTCTAGGTGGCTCAGTTGGCTGGGTGACCGACTCTTGGTTTCAGCTCAGGTCATGGTCTCATGGTTCATGGGTTCGAGCTCTGCATCAGGCTCCACAGCTGGTAGTGTGGAGCCTGCTTGCATCTTTCTCTTCCTCCCTCTCTCTCTGCCCCTCCCCTGCTCATGCCCCCTGTCTCTCTTAAAAATAAATAAATAAACTTAAAAAAAGATACCTATAAAGAGAGTATGGATAGAAAATAGTACAGATAATGCAGGCACTAGTGGTCAATACAAAAATGAAGAGGTGATCCTGCTAGCACAAACTCTTTATCATCTACATTAGAAGCTAAGGGACCAACTAAACAACCACATCAACTCATCACTTTCTTCTAAAACAAATTATTAGGAAGACTGTTCTCCTATATGGATTTATTACAGTCACCATCATTAATGATGAACCTTCTCTTAAGTGCTGATTTACTTTGAGATATTGCCCAATGGATGGCAACACATGCCAACAACATGGCAGATTGTACCCATTGCCTCTCATTTTCATCTGTGCTGGCTGGGCAGGGGAGACACAGTGGTCTGGCTGGGAGAATGAGAAGTGGCATTACACTCTCAGGAATCTCAAGATACAGCTTCTAGTAAAGACTCTTGTGGCTGAGCCAATCCAATGGGACTCACCATTCCTGCTACCCTGTACCTCACGCTAACTGCAGACTTGGGGCACCAGAAGAAAAGGAAAGGGATTTCTTCCTATCCAAGCACTTTATTCATCTCATTTACCTTCATGGCAGCCACCCTGTAGGCCACACCCCACTGTCCCACCAATTCACTCAAGGGACTCAAGTGGAAAGTATGCCATAGAGAATGAGCACCCAGGTCCCTTTATTCCCAGACTCTACTTTATTCCTAGAGCAAGACCCTCTCCACAGGCCCCACAGTCAGGATATTTTCTCTGTGACTGAAAATCAAGGCTCTTCCCCTTTACAGTAAGAGCTAATTACTGAAACCTTGCTACATGCCCAGCACTGGGCTGTACATTTGACCCCATCATCTTATCACACCACCACTCCTCACCACAATTCCACAAGGGAGCTCTTACTGTTACCCTCTGACAGAAGAGAAAACTGGGGTTCACAGAGGGTAGGCAATTTTCAGGGGTGGATCCCAGACTCCATCCCAGGGTCAGAACCTCTGCTCTCCACCTCTTTTCTGTTCCTCACAAAGATTGGGAATGCCGAACTTGGAGAAAAGCTTGCATCTGTATTATGACCTTGGACAAGTTACTCTCTGAACCTCAGGCTCCCTGTGTATAAAATGGAGTTAAATAGCATATACCCCATGGGGATTTTGTGAGGATTAAGTGAGTTAATAGGTGTAAATGCTTCCAACAGCGCTGGGCACAAATAGCCGCTCTATCAGCGTTAGCCATCATTGCCTCAGTCCTTCTCATGTTATATTGCTCTCTCCAGTAAGCTCAGTCTCCCCTCCTTTTGTTTCCTATGAGAGACTAATCCTTATCATTTTATCCCAATCCTGACTCTTGCTCCAAGCCTGGGGAGAAGCTGCAGATTACAGAGGGGAAAGACTAAACTACCCTCCCTGCTCCCACCTTTTGCTGCAGCACACACCCCACTGTGACATCCAGGGTTCAGCAAATGGCCCAGGACATGAATGGTGCCAAAGAAAGGCAGGGAGGGCTCCTGGACAAGGCCTCCCACAGCCCCTGAGGGGCCCCCAACTGGCACAGGCAGCCTGTGGCTCCAAGGTGGCCTGCCCAATATAACCTGCTCCACTGAGGCTACAGATGCCTGGAGACTAATTAGGCATCCAGTCCTCAGGCAAATCAGTCCAAAGGACCCCAGCAGGAGGCAGCTGCTGAGAGGGGCCAGGGTCTATAATCTCAGAGCCAGCACAGGGAGCTGCTTCTTCCATCCAGGAGTCCTAGAACATCCCCCCAAAATGTGGAGAAGCAGCTTTATAGAGATGGCTGGTTTGGCCTAGTCAAAAGTCCTTCTTCCAAGAAGTTAAGGGTGGAAGGTATTCGTGAGAGGGGTATTTCAGAAGAAAAGCATATCTTTTGTGGCCACTCTGGAAAACAGTATGGAGGTTCCTCAAAAAATAAAAAATAGCACTACCCTATGACCCTGACCCAGCAATAGCACTGCTAGGAATTTACCCAAGGGATACAGGAGTGCTAATACATAGGGGCACATGCACCCCAATGTTCATAGCAGCTCTTTCAACAATAGCCAAATCATGGAAAGAGCTTAAATGTCCATCAACTGACGAATGAATCAAGAAGATGTGGTTTAACCTGACAATAAACTATTTTAAAAAAAAAGGTGTGGTTTATATATACGATGGAATACTACTTGACAATGAGAAAGAATGCAATCTGGCCATTTGTAGCAATGTGGATGGAACTGGAGGGTATTATTCTAAGTGAAATAAGTCATGCAGAAAAAGACAGATACTGTATGTTTTCACTCATATGTGGATCAGGAGAAACTTAACAGAAGACCAGGGGGGAGGAGAAGGGGGAAAAAAGTTACAGAGAAGGAGGGAGGCAAACCATAAGAGACTCTTAAATACTGAAAACAAACTGAGGGTTGATGGGGGTTGGGAGAGAGGGGAAAGTGGGTGATGGGCATGGAGGAGGGCACTTGTGGGGATGAGCACTGGGTGTTATATGGAAACCAACTTGACAATAAATTATATTTTTAAAAAAAGAAAGAAAAACATATCTTTGAGAATGAACTACTGAGTCCCCACTCGATGTCTCAGACTCTGCTTTCTGCAAAGGAAGGCTACCACCTTGGCCTTAACCACAGAGGCATCAAGCTGATTCAAAAGATGAAAAGAAACAAGCAACTACGGAGGACTAGGTCATCTTGAAGGGACAGAATGTCTAAACTAAACTTGGGGGTTGTCACTTGGAGGAGAGAGTGACCTTTCTAGAGCACACCAAAGGGCAGAAATAGGGCCTGTGAGTGGAGGTCATAAGGAAGAGATGCCCATCCTGCCTGAATCCACAGGGTCAGCACAGCTGTGGGAGAGGCTGTCCCAGACAAACTCAGTTCAAAATCAAGAGTCCATCTGGCAGGGATGCTATGCACAGAGTTCCATGTGGGGCAGGAAGCTGGACCAGGTGATGCCTACACAAGCACTTAGCAGCGTGCAACACCTACTCACAACTCAACACCCGAGCACTTTTATGGTCATTATTGATCCAGTGATAAGACTTTTGTGGTTCTTTTCTAGCCAAATGTAATAAAGCTGGCCTTTTGGGAAGGGGTCTTAATCTCCTCGGTCTACTCATTGCCCTGGATGAGATCATTTTCAGCATCCAAAGTACTATTTCAAAAAAAAAAGTTAAAACCCTTTTCAAGGGCTTTTGCTGGGATTCCCTAGCTTGGGATAGACATCCTGAGACAGGACTTCAGGGTATATCAGGCTGGAGGAACATATGCCTCCACAGAGGTCAAGGCTCGTCACCCAGCACCATCTACAGCTAGTGCTGCACAGGAAAGAGGGATGGGGGTGGGCACAAAAAGGAAGAGAGAAACGGAAGCCAAAACCCCTCTGAGAGCGAGGTGTCAAGTCCGCAATGACAGGAAATCCCTGGTAAGAACAGAAGTGAAAAAAAAAAAAGTAATAAATTCAAAAAACTTAAAAATGGGGTCTTTATTTGGATCAAGCCCTTCAAGCCAGGAGTTTCAGTGGCCAATTTCATGGGGAAGTGCATGGGCAGTGGGGGCCACCATGACCCACACGCTGGGCCTGGACACCTAGCCCTGGATCATATATCAAACCAGCAGAGGGGAAAATCCCCAGAACACAGCAACTCCCCTGCAGCATGGTGAGCATCACTGATCCCGCTCTGACCCTGGACCTCCTTGCATTTCAATTCCTCCTAGAAAAGACATCAAGACGGGCCCCATCCACTGCGTTCTCCTTCCTCAGCAATCCTAGCACAGCCACCCACACAGAAGAGGAGGCCTGTGCACAGGCTCGCAAACACCAGGGGTGGCAGCTGGAGCCCAGGCTCCTTGTGACAGCCCCTGTGGTGGAGGACACCACTACCACCTGCCCTCCCAGGAGCCTGGACTTAGCCATACACATGGCAATCCCGCAAGAGAGGAGAGGGCATCTTGGCGCTCACACAAAGAGGAGACACTCAGACTCTAGGAGGTTGTCTGACCAACTCACGTTCATGGGCAGGGTCTTGGGAAGAGGCTGGTCTGATGCCTGGGGTGTGAGCAGCTCCACAAGTCTTAGGGGGTACCTCCTTCTGGGCAGGGAGAGTGGAACTACAATGTCTGTGTTGTAAAGGAAGAGTCTTCCCAAATTCTGAGAAAGCAAGAGCCAATGTTGAAACTGAGCCTTGGTACAAAGTGGTTAAGGGTATGAGCAGCTTTGCTCCAGGCAGCTGTGGGCTCCAGGTCTTACTCTGTCACTTGCTCATGGCATGAACCTGAGCAAATTTCTGAATCTCCAAACTTACTTCCTTTATCTAGAAAATGGTGTTGAAAGTAGGATTCATCCCCACAACTATTATAAAGTGCTCAGCATAAGCCCTGGCACAAAGTAATCAATCAATAAATAGGGTGGTGGTTACAATATTGTTATTGGAAGGTTCTCCAGATGGGGAGGGCAGCTGGACCCAGCAAGCCTGGATGCTGTTGGCAGCTGCCCCACCCCAGGTCCACCTCTCTTTGGGCTTCTCTCACTTTGTTACAACCAAGATCAGCCACAGGAAGCCATCACTCCCCTCCTAACACCCTGGCCCAAGTATGGAGGAAAGAAAATCTCTTTCCTTATTTTCTCTTTGCACAAATTGACATTGTCAGAAGAGAATAAAAATCTGATAGTCACAGAAAACACAGGCACAATAAAAAACTTACATTTTCTGTGTGCAGGTCTCTGAACATATAATAATTCACATCTTATAGCACTTCCCAAGCTCCTTGGCCCTGTCTGTCTCCTTGTGGCTGCCGCCACCCTGTCACTCATCTTGCCCTTCTCTATCCATTCCACAAGGCTCAAGGCAGATGTCATTAGTGTCTACTTAGGAACTGCCTCTTCATCCAGGGCTGAGGGACATATGAAGCCTCCATTGACTGACAGTGAAGGTAGAATCCAAGTAATACTCTGTCGCCTGCCTCAGGGACTGAGCACTGTCCAAGGCCACATAGGACATACAAAATCCCTTGATGTGCACTGTGTGTGTGGAGGGAGGAGACATACTTTCCACCCGCCTTATTACAACTTATAACACATGGCAGATTATTGGGGGTTATAATTGGGAAGACTTAGGTCAGTGGCTCTCAACATGAGGTCCCTGGAGTAGTAGAACCAGAGCTCCCAGGAACTTAATAGAAATGCAAATCTTCAGGCCTGTCCCATAATTACTGAATCAGAAACTCTGGAAGTGGCTTCCAGCAAGGTGTGGTTTTTAACAAGCCCTCCAGGAGATTCTGAAACATCCTGAAGTTTGAAAACCACTGACCAAAGTTATAGCCCAACTACCTGCATAATCTTGCGTCTTTGTATCCATGAGATGGGGCTAAAAACAGTTTCATCATCCGTAAAATGGGAATAATAATGGATCCTACTTCATTGTGTGGTTGGCTACAAAGATTAGGATGAGATCACGCATATAATGTGCTTAGCAAATTGCTTACCACATTGTATACACTCATAAAGTTTCACTAGTGTCAATCATCCTACCAAACCTCAGAGATGGGTTCTACTACTATCACCATTCAATAGGTAAGAACCTTGAAGGCTGAGAGAGCTTGTGAAGTGACTTTTTCAAGGTCACTCAGCTGTCAAAGATATCTCAACAGTGCCCGTCCTTAGGAAGAGGTACAGCTATTAACCATCAACTTCTCAGACTTGCAGAAGCTCTCCTCTGGAAAGTTTCTCCCCATGGACATCTAGAACTGTCTAGAGCCTTTTTATTTGAATGACTGAGTATTCCTGGTATTCAGCAGCCAGAGGGTCATGGATGCTCATCTTGCATTGCATGAGATGGTCCTGCATAAAGAAAACCTGTCCTGCCCAAAATGTCATTGAAAAACACTGACTGCCCCAGAGGCACAGAGATATCCAGTAGGACACCATGTCAGAGGCTGCCTGGAGAGTCCATCAATCAAATCACAGCAATCATAGTGAAGGAATGGAAGTTTCATGGGACAGGTTTGTTGCTGGAGTTCCCAGAACTCCTACTCTAGGCATCGTGAGGGCTGGTTACTATTCTAGACATTCTGTCCTCACCTTCAAATGCAATTGCCTAAAGCCTCAATTTGGTAGGTAACTTCAACCACTCCCTACCAAACCTACATTAGCTGTGCAACCCCATGATCCAGGCAAACATTTTCCAGCACTGTGGTATTAGGGATTCCCCCATATTCTCCAAAAGCTCTTACAGGAAATGGATGTTGGGTCCAGACAGTAGAAGGTGTAGTGTGAACCTGCCTTAAAAACTTTGTGCTATTTATTATTTGTTGCTAAGGGAAGGTGAAGGAGGTGCTATTCAGAAAGGGAAAAAATCCTGGCTGTCAAAAATGCAAGCACTGGATTTAATCAGTAGAATCAATAAAGATTTATTTGGAAGGGTGCCCAATGAAAAGGTGTGCAGACAGAGAGCTGGAGAGGTAAAGATTAGCCATGGGACAGGGAAGCACACACAAATCACAGGTATGCTGGAGGCAGTGACGGTGTGCAGCTATGATGAAGTTGCCCATTTCCCATAACTTAACACTTCTTTTCCCATAGCAGCCCCCTTCCTCTAGAGATTTCACCTAGTGCTTTCACCAGGTACCCCCTCCCCACAACAGGTAGAGACTGGCTGTGCTAAAACATTCCTTCTCCGCAAACCATTAAGCTGTCAAGCTGAGGTAGAGAACAAATCCAAAGAGAGCTGTTGTTGGAATGCTAATGTCAACCACTGTGATTATTTTCTCTGCTCTGGACAATTCCTGCTTCGACTTTACTGGCCCAGGGTCATATTCTGTGATCTTTGGATGCTGATGGAAGAGACACAGCTTGATGTAGAAAATAACCAGGGAGATTATGTCTTGATAGAGATGGAGGTAACTGGTAGAGGAGTTTTTTGGGTTTTTTTTCCCCATTGTTTTCCTTTTGACATCCACACAGGTGTCATATAACGGCTCCTGGTTACAAACCCCCCATCCAAAGGAAAAACAACCTCTCCATAAATACCTTGCCCACGTCAGTGAAATAGCTGTGTTCCACACTTGAGTACCATTTTCGAGGACACTTTAAATAGAGCATCGGTCGCTGCTTTCAATTTAACGTGTGAATGGGAGCCGCTGAGGCAGGCAGAGATGATAAGGTGTGGGGACAGGCTCACAACTTCCGTTGGTGTGTCTGCTCAGACTTTTAACAGATCCACAGGCACTTAAGGCATCTCAGGGACATGTCACATGCAAGACTTACTCAACAAATGAAGGGATACCACTTATGCACGTGCAAAGCTAAGGTCCTAGGCACAGCAGGAGACACAAAAGGAAAATGAAGTTCATCCTCTAGATGAGATGGACTTTGCATACAAAATATAGTAGTTCAAGAAAAAATGGTATAAATGACACAAAATAGGTAAAATGCTATTTAAGTTCATAGGAGAGGCGAGTGGCCTCAGTTTTTTTTTTTCTGTGTAAAAATTCCTGCTGAGTTTTATGAGGATTAAATGAGATCATGTATGGTGAGTGCCAAGAACAATGCCCAGAACTAAATACGTGTTCCATAATGGTAGCAAGAGTCCAAAAAGTAAGATTAATATTGTTGACATTAAATTATTATTGATAATTTTCGTTACAAATCTGGTTAGAGGTAAAAACAGGAGGATTACTGGATAAAGTCTGAGAGATAATAGGTCACATCTATTCAGATGAAGCTGAAGAAGAAGGGAATGTGTATACAGGAAGGTACAGATGCAAGGAAATGGGGGACTTGCTTTGGGAAATAATAAATAGTACAATTGGTCTTCAACTTTCTGCATTTGTATTACAACATGTCTGCATGTAGATTTCTTTTTATCTATCTTGCTTTGAGTTTGTAGGCCTCCTTGAATCTGTATATTGATATTTTTCTTCAGTTTTAGAAAGTTGAAGGCCATTACTTCCTCAAATAATACTTCTTCCCCATTTTCTCTCCTTCTTTGTAGAAATCCAATTAAATAGGTAAAGACCTTCTCATGATATCCTCCATGTCTCTTACCCCCTTTTTTGTATTTTTTATCCTTCATCTCAGATGGGTTGTTTTGCCCTGTCCCCCACTTCATTAATTATCTCTTCAGCTGTGTCTAAATTCTTTCAAAATACATCCAGTGAGTTCTTAAGTCACTATATTTTAAGTTCTAGAATGTCTTTTTGGTCCACATTTAAAATCTGCTATGTGATGTTTCTAGTTTCTAGTTTGCTGCTGGGTTTCGTAATCTTGTCTTATTTCTACTTGAAAATGGTGAGCATGGTTATTTTAAAGCCAGTGCCTGATCCCTGCAGTATCCAGAAAACCTGCAGGTCTATTTTTGGTTCTTATTCATGTTTAGTTGTTTGCTTGTGTGCCAACTTATCTTCAATTGTGTGCTTTGACACTGCATTCAAAGCTTTGTTTGTGGGAATAATTTGACAACTAGGATAGTGTTCCTACTTTCTTCCAGAAAGTGTTCTCATGCTTCTGCAAGGTGACTGACTTACAATAAGGCATAACGTTAATTATACTTCAGGAACAGAGATTTCTCTCTGCTACTCATATGGTTCAAAGTTGGACTTCAAAACTTGCAAGAACTGATTTACTTATAGTTTCAGCCCCAAATGCTATAACCTTGATAGGCTCTGAATTCCAGCTTTTTTGTCCCCTACCCACCAAGAGGCTGTGAAATGAAATTCTTAGACCTTCAGCTGCCTCTTTAGAAACCAGCAAAAAAGTCTTACTCCTCTGGTAACTTATTTCTTGATTTCTATTTTCCAAAATTTGGCCCTGTAAATCCTCACCAACTTGCTAGCTTTTACATGTTTTCAGGCACACTTCTGAAAATATCTTTTCTACTTTCTAAATGTTTCTCAATAGGTGGGTCAGTCTGAATTACCTAGTCTGCCATTCTCATAAACAAAAGTCCCACAAATAATACATAACTTGACTCGAACATTGGATTTATAATGGGGGGAAGTAAAAGATAAAGCCAAATATATGCTGATTCTAAAACATTTCTAACTTGATAACCTAGGCTAAAAAGGAAATGATGTTCAATCATCTACTGGGAGCCATTGTAGATTCTTGAACAAGGGAGGGTTACCTGACAGCTGCCTTGAGGAAGATGAATTGGGCACTCACATGCCTAACAGATTGGAGGGCCATGAGATCAAAATCAGGAAGGAGAGTTATCAGGCTTTATCAAGCTTCTAGAAAAAAGGTAAACACACAGGAACTGGGGTTGTGGCAGTGAGACCCAAAAGAGAGGCATATGGGAAACTCAGGGGCATCATGTGAGTGAGGACACAAACCAGGGGCCAGAGACAGGAACTGACCCAGGGGACAAATTTCGATGAACAGACCTAGGAGAAAATGGGACTCAGTTACGGAGTATGGCAGTGGGGAGTGAAGGGAAGGAGAAGGAAGAGTCAAGGATGACACTGAGGTTTTAAACATGGAAAACTCAAAGATGGGAATTAAAGTGATTTGGGGAAAGAGAAGAAGGGGTCCACAACACATCCCACCCATCCTCCTTTTAGTCATGCTAGAGCTCCAAGACAAGATTTCAGTTTGAAGTTAGTGACAGTGGTCACTCTGCAGCCCAGGAACGTCCCAGAAGAGAGAGAGCAGCATGTGAGACTAAAGAGCCTGCCCCTGGAATGCATCCGCTCATAGTGTCATGTGGACAAGCAGGTGGAACAATCTCTTGGGGGTAAGGAGGTCACCCCATTTTGTGATGTCAGAGATTCCATAAGTGACGTTGGCTGTTAGCACAATTCTCGTTTGGGGCATGAGGAAAGCTCCCAGGCTTTGTTAATAACTAGAGATCCTGGGGCATCAGAACACAGTCAGGATGCTCCATGAAAATAAGCAGCTAACAGAAACACACTCAAGTGTGCGGAGGGTGAGAGGTGCACACCCCATCACTATGTGACAGATGATCCTGGGGGACCTCTAGGTCTGCCATTATCAGTTCCACTGAGTGATGAGAAGGTGCCCACTAGAGCTAACTTCCCAGGTTTCCAGGCAGAGATAGAATCCAATGGAAACTATAACCACATCTTTCTTGGCCCAGATGTCTGCCACGTACTACATCTCCCCATCCTCCCTTCCATTTATATGAATGAATGTCAAAAGGTAGCTTCCTATGAGGAAATAATTTCTGCTTTCACTGTGGGGATCTGGGAGATGAAATAAAATAAAAGTAAAATGTGACTTGAGGAAGAGCTATATAATTTCATAAATAAATTACCAAGCTTGGCATTGATCTGAGCTGAACGTGTGCTACAGATGGAGATCGGTGAGCCACATCGAGCAAAGCTCACCACACATACATAACCTGTCTGCTCCTACTTTTTTTTATTAATTGTCTGTACTGAATCAATAAGATCTGCACAAAACAAATGCACTTTCCTCTTCCTGTCCTATCCTAGGACTCCTCTCTCTCCCTCCTCAGACCTAAACTGAAGAGTATGCCAGCCGCTCTCCCAATATCCTCTGGGCTCAAAAAGTTCCCAGTAGTTTTCCCAAAAGGACTCCACCTCCTGCCATCCCTTCTTAGGATCCTGTGGGCAGCGTTCATTGAACCCAGTGAAAACTAGACAGTAGGTGTGCATATTGATGCAGAGTGAGGCTGCAAGAACAACGGCCCAGGGATAGTCCACTAGCCCCCAGAGGGTAGAGCAGTGTTTGCCAGTTCACCACCAAACCCCAGCTCCTGGCACTGTCTCCGGCATAAAGAAGACATCATCCAGCATCAATACTGCAGCTGCTTAACTGAGATACTGGGATGTGGAAAGCAAGCCAGGCATTACTTCTCTTCAAGTAATTCTTAAATGTTTTGCCACCTGGGAGCAGGGCAATGGATGGACCTATGTTTTTCTAACTCTTTCATTACCCAAGGCGGGTACCCCTTGTAAATGTGCTCTGACATGTTTTCTTCTCAAATCCTTCATTCCCAAAAAAACATAAAAACATAAGACAAAACAAAACAAAAACAAAAAAACAAAAAAACCCCAACAAGACAGCAGTTGGATTTCCAGACTCCTCAGAAAGGGAGGGCTACATGACTTTGCTGTGTTTTATGCAAGCAAACAAGGAAGATGAGGATAGGATCTGTTGGGCAAAGGTGTAAGGAAGTAGAACAGGGTAGAGGAAGGTTTGGCTGATTGGCTGACATCATCTGCCTCAAAGCTCCCCAACACCTGTGGGTCTGGACCTCGAAGACTATTCCTATTGACTGATGAAAGAGACAATGTTATATACTTGGAGCTGAGCTCAGGACATGGGAAGGGGACCACCCATCGACCCTGGAAACTAAATAGTACTGAATGGCCAGTCACCTTTGATAACTAGCTAGTCCAACAGTTGCTTTAACAAATGCTCAGTGGACAAGGGACTCCAAAGTGTGCACATGTCTAGTTTTCCTCTGTGATGTTCTAGTCACCCACCAAGGACCTGGGGCCCTGTCTTCTAGTGACAACTTCAGGAACAGGACCATGCCTACTCCCAAAGCTAATTTTTGGAATGAAAAACAATGGTGGCACTGACAGAAAAGTTTTGAACATGGATATGTGGAAATGGATGTTTCCAGGACCACATGAAATCTAGTATCCAGGAGGGGACAAGTATTAGGGATCCCCTTGGTGGGGCTTATCCTCTTAGCTACTCCAATCTCTGAGCCCTGAAGTCAGAATCCACTCTATTTTCATTTGTCAAATGGCAAAATATTTTATGGTCCTAAATGAAACACAATTGTGATTTGGTTCGTGGGTTTCCAGTTAAAAGTCATATTTGAGAACTACTGGTTGAGGTCCAACTAGAGAATCACTAAATTTTGGGAGGATGTTTCTCAACCATGCCTAAAAGACTCTCTCCTTCCTCTCCTCAGATAACATCGGCCAACCCTCAGATGCCAAAGGAGCCAGTGGCCTCCTAGTCTGCTCTAAGGTAGCCCTCTGGCTCCTCCAAGGGAAGGGGAGGAAGATCCCATTTTTAAGACCACTCAAGGTGATTCAGTCTCACTATCCCATTATCAGGCCAGGGGCAGATTCCACAACCCCTATCACAAGTGCACACACTGCTGGCTCAGGGTACTCACTGCTGAGAAGGGGATATGCCTCAGTGATGTCCTAACTCATATGTCAAAATCCTCGAAGATCCTTTGAAACTCATAGACTTGAGCCTACCTTGCCCATAATCTATAGAAGAAACAGAACTGAGATGACTCTAAAATATGATCACTCATAACCTCTAAAGCTTGTCCTTGAGGGGCACCTGGGTGGCTCAGTTGGTTAAGCGTCCGACTTCTGCTCAGGTCATGATCTCATGGTTTGTGAGTTTGAGCTCTGCATCGGGCTCTATGCTGACAGCTCAGAGCCTGGAGCCTGCTTCAGATTCTGTGTCTCCCTCTCTCTCTGCCCCTCCCCCACTCACATTCCATCTCTCTCCCTCTCTCTCTCTCTCTCTCAAAAAATGAATAAACATTAAAAAATTAAAAAAAATAAAACTCATCCTTGAGAAGCAAAGAAGGAGGAGGAGGAAGTGGAGGAGAGGAGGGGGGGAGGAGGAGGAGGAGGAGGAGGAGGAGAAGGTGAAGGAGGAGAAGAAGGAGAAGAAGGAGAAGGAGAAGAAGAAGAAGGAGGAGGAGGAGGGGGAGGAGGAGGAGGAGGAGGAGGAGGTGAAGAAGAAGAAGAAGAAGAAGAAGAAGAAGAAATAATAACTCTGTATTTCCTAGAGTCTGTTCTCCCTGGAGTGGATCTAACAGACATCCTCCCTCCAGAAGCATGTTCCTGATAGGATCAGCAGAGAGCCATTGTTCAAACATTAGCAGGAGCCACTGAGCATTGTGGCCTGAGTGTTACTACTTTCCACCCAAGCAGAAAAACAATGAGAAGGCAGCAAGAAAGGGTCAAGGAAGGACACCCATAACCACACAGTCTCATGCTTCCCTTCTCTTCCCTCATGCCTTCCCAGGGTCACAGCCAGTTCGAAGACAAGAAAGTGGAAGGGAAGAGAGAGAAGGTCCCATAATGACATGAATTTGCTTAAGGTGGTTTTGACCTTAAAATCTCCTTTGCCCGCCCTAGTGGGTTCAGCATGCTGCACTGCAGGGTGGATGAAGTAAAAGAGAAGGAATCCAATGGATATATCAGATGGAAAAATCTAAATGAAAGAAGGATTTCAATAAAAGCTATTTGTGAGAATATCTCCACAATGTAGCATCACTGTGGCCAAAAAAGTCCACCGTTAATTCAGGACCGGACACCCTCATTTAGATTCAGAAACAGAAGGGGGCAGGTGCTGATAATCCCTTGACTACTGAGATTTTTTTATTGATACACTGGAGATCTGAGGGGGGAGGAAACACCATAAGTGCTAATGGCTACAGCTCGTCCCCCACTGGTGAACCGACACCCTTAACAGTGATCTTGCCTTGGACTTCCTAAACTGACTGATCACCAGATCCCACTTGAAACCTTTTCCAGAAGGTTCTCCATCTCCACCTCCACTCCCAACACCCTTGGAGATTCTGATTCAAGCAGCCTGAGATTAGGCCAGAGAATCTGTACTTTCTCAGAAACTCTTTAGTTGAATCCTAGGATAAAGCAGGGCTTGGGAACCAAGAGTTCAACCCATGAGATCCACAAAATGAAAATATGTAAGTCAAATGCCAAACTAGCCCATCTGGTTTCACTATTCAAGGAAAGGAAGGCCAAAAGTATGCCAATCTGTTACAAGTGGCCTGAAAAATACATTTATTGTTCAAATACTTCCTCTCTTGAAATAGTAAACTGAATTACAACAGGCTAGCTCCACACTGCTATTTTCCCTGATTCCTGTTTGCAGAGATAATTTGAAGCTGAAATTCTTCCCAAAAGGAAGACACAGTAGGGCCCGTTCTTTAACAATGTTTGCCCTGGGCCAGGAATTGGTGCCAAGCACTTGACATATGTCATCTCACTTAACCCTGTAAAGAAAGTATCATCTTCCCATTTTATAGATAAAGAAGTAGCCTTGGGGAGGCTTCAGTACTTGCCTAAGTAGGATGTCCTAGGATGTGAATTGCCTCTAGATTTTTTCCCAGAGCCTTTACATTTAAGCCTGCAGCATGTTGCTTCCTTAAACCTTCTGATGTCTACTTCTCTGTTTAGGTTTCTAGATCTTTGAAGGTCACTTAACAAACATCCCCTCCATGTCAATGTAGCTCCTTCTGTACCTTTGCTAGGGCTTCCCTGAATGGTTGAGGATGCAGCGGGGAATAGAAGTCAAGAGAAGAGCCCAGGACTCCTCCTCGGATCAGCTGGTAAGGGCAGAACTGTTCCAGAGATTCTGACTCATTTGTCTACTGTACCCAAGAACCAAAGGGCAGGCATTCCAGATCCACAGAGAAGACAGGGAAGGAGCAAAAGCCATCAGGACCCCACAAACACCTGCCAAGAGAATCAGATCAGGGGTACAGATAACAAGTGAGTTTGTTGGTAGCCTGGATTTCTATTCTTTGGTCTGATCTCTATTTCGGGCTTAGGCAGCAGCTTGCAAATGAGCCCTGGGGATGGCAAGAAACCAGAGAGCACCTCTCTTTGTAGCCACAACTACAGATCCCTAGATCACCATGACCAAATTAGGATGGAAAGACATCACTGACGCACACACGGGCCCCGGGGAGTCTGAGTGTGAGCACATCTAATGCTGTCGAACAAAACGTGAAACCGAAGAAAACACACAGCCAAACAGAGCCCTCTGAATTGGTGGCTTCCCTCCAGGGCCGCAGATAGGGACAGTGTGAAGAGAGACAAAGCCTCGCTTTGGAAAGACTCAAAGGAGTTTCTAGGAATGCCATGTCCCAAATCCGGTGGAGTTTGTGAGGGGTTTGGAGAGCCCTGCACATTGAACAGCCCTTAGTTGTCACAGTAGGAAGTGGAGCTCTAGACTCACTCAGCCCCGTCTTTAATCAAATTAAATCCTAATGCAAAATTAATTCAGAGTAGGGTTTAATTCTAACTTCAAGATGACTCAGAAAGGATTTTTATGATAAGCTGATGAGCCTAGGGCAATTTCAAGTGCATGTAAGGTATTATTTATTTATTTATTTATTTATTTATTTAATGACCCATCATTTTGTATGCCTTTGAGGGTTTCGCTTGGCAAAGAGCGTCCAGGAAAGGGGGCGCAAATCTGGAGATACTGAGAACAGTGGTATAGCCTGCAGCTGGATGGACACTAGGCAGTCTAGGTTCTGTTCCCACCACTCATCCCAGAAACACCTGTTCTGACTGAGTTGGGCATGTTCTCAACAAAGACCAAGACCAAACGTTCTATTTTGTGCTTTCCAATAAATACCCAACGTAGCTTTTTCCAACGGTAGAAATAAGGCACAGACCAACAACGTATTTTTCCTAAATTATATGAATAAAATTTCATTCCCGCTACCATCACACCCAAGGAGAGGGGAATCCCATGCAATCTAACACCCCATTCACAAACCATGTGTTAACAACCCCCTCCCTCCTAAACATCTCAGGCAGAGATAGCTGTGTAGTTCAACCACTAGAAATGGCTCTGAACTTGGTCAGACATGAGAATCACCTGAGGAGCTTTATAAAATGTGATGCCTGGGCCCCCAATCCTGGAGACTTTGTTATACTTGGTCCCTCCTAAGATTTTTGTAACCCAGAACCACGGATGCTGGAAAAGCTTTAAAAGGGACACTAAATACCCCAGAGGGTAGATTTCTTGATTCTGGGAGAACCATTTGCCTGAACCACTATGCACTTTGGTGTTCTAGAAAATGGTAAAGTACACTGGCTGCCGAGAGATGTTCTCAGCAGTTATGCAAACTGCTGTTCAGGTTAGGTTACCAATACATATTCAATATTCCCTGGTTTGGGGTTTGTTTGATTATTTATTGAGCAGTGTGGGGAGGAGCTGAGATTTATTTTTTCCTAAAATTATTTTCAAATGCTTTGCTCATTTTTGAGGAGGCACTTGTGAGTTACAGTTTGAGCATGAGGTAGAAAAAGGAGGAGCAGAAGAAGAAAGAGCAGGTGAGTGGGTCCTCTCTTCACCAGAAGGAGAGACTGAACCAGATCCAGGTGTAGTTTGGGGCACGGACCCAGACTTTGGAAAGCACCCTAGTGCTAGACAACCTTGCTCTTCTCTTATTGCTCTGTTGGTGCCTTAAGGCCATACTTCACCCTTGTACCCCATAGGGAGGCATCCCCCTGACGGAGTGGACATTTCCTGAGATGAAAATGAGGGCTGGAATGTGGATGTTCAACTGGAGTTTACAGTACCTCCAGCCCAGAGCATGAGAATGAGCACCCCCCTTTCCAGATGCCCAGAAATGAGAAGTGAGTCACCTCTTAAGTCAGGGGTCTGCCCTTCCATTGTGAATCAGGGTAAGTTACCCTCTAGTTACTCTCCTGTTCCCATCCTTAACCTCAACCCATCGGTAAAGTTAATTCAGAGTTACACCCTGCCCTCTCAACAAGAGGGATGTGGGCGCTTGGATTCATGGGGAGCACAGCATCAGGGAGTCAGTCGGCACTTCTCGAGCTGCAGGAGGCAATTACTGAACACTTAAAGCAGTTCTGAGTACAGTTGCTGGTTTAAAAAAATCATCATAATTTAGATTTTAACCAAAATATGACTTTGTTTTGTATTCACAAGGCACTGAGGCTTGCTGTACACAATCACCTCCCTTTGCCCCTGAGGTTTCTGTCTGAGAGACCCACTGGGAAGAGGGAGGGACAGTCCAGCTCCTCTGCCCACCCACAGCCCCCAAAACCCACCTTGGCCCAGGGCTCGGATAAATCACACACTCCCATCAGGCTACAGTGGCCACATCTCTGCCTAGGGCCCCTCATCCGATCTCTAGTTTAGACCTCAATCCCCTCTCCCCTGGCCTCCAGGCCACTCACACACCACATCCCACACGTGTCCAGTCAACATCCCACAGGCACCTCAAACTCAGATCATCAAAACCCAGCCTCTCCGCTTCTACACCTGCTCCCTCCTTTTGCTGGTGCAGCACCACCCACAGGGTCTTCAAGCCCCTCATCTAATTACCATCAAGACCTGTTCATCACCATCTAACCCATTTCTGGACCCTTCATGCCCTGCCTTCACGCCAATGTCTTCACTTCCTCGCAGACTGCAGTGCTAGCCCCATTATAGACTCCCTGACTCAGTCAGGTTCTTCCTCTGCCACACTGCCCACCACACCCCCAAGACTAGGATCTTTCTAAAAAGTAAATGAAATTAGGTTACTTCCTTTGCCAAACCCCTTCTATAGGTACCCACATCCTACAGCATAAAAGAAATCTAAACTCATGTTTTATTTTGCCTTCCTCCCATCCATCCCCCATTCACCTCCCTTCTCCGGGAGACTGCTAACATCTGAGTATTTTCCATGAGTTTCTCCACACTCATAGAATCAAATACACACACACAGAGTCACATTATACATGCTTTTCTCCCTCAGCAATACCTCATGGAAACCCTCCAAATCACCTGGTTTAGCTGTGACTTTATTTGGGGATGGCTGTATAATAATCCATGGCACGGATGTACCCTAATTTAGCCATTCCCCTATCAATGGGCATTCTCTTTAGTCTGCACCCCACCTTCTTCTTGGTGCAAAAATTGATTCCATATAAACATCCTTGCACATACATCCCCACATATTAGTACTGTTATTTCCATGAACTACATTCTTGGGAGCAAGAATTACTATTTTATTAGACGTTGCCAAACTATTAGGTGCATTTTTGTTGCCTTCTTCATGGGGGCCCAGTTGACTCACAGCACAATTAGTGCCACCTTCCAAGTGGCCTTAACCTATACAGTAGTCTCATAGACACACCCTCTTACTAAGAGAGGATATCACAGGGATGCCAAAGTATGAATATCTTGTCTGATCCAGAAATGAGATGAAGGATGCCAGAACTACACACTGAGCTGCCATGAGCTTTGGGGAAAAGGTAGAAGGGCTAGGTCATTGGAGAAAAGCAGAAGGTGCCATAATAATGGTGCCCTTGGCTAAGACTCACCCTTGTAACACTGGGGGCATGGGAGATAGATTATGCTGAGTCTTCTCCAAACTCCTCTTTCCAAACCAATGCATCCCATAATAACATGATTCCCCAGCAGCTCCCAGCATCCCATACACATTACACTGTCTTCCTATCTGTAACAAAGATACCATTCAGTCCCTCTGCAAGGAGCCCAGCACCTAGCCAACTAAAGGGGAAATGTTTCCCCAGAGACTTCTGAAACACAAATCTGTTCCCTTTGGGATCTTATGAATTTCTCTTCTACTTGCTTTATTTTTTTTCCTTGTCAATTCACACGTCCTTTTTGTCGTCCACAAAGTTTAGAAATTACCTCTTAAGAAAAGTCTTCCTTGATCTAAAGGAGGTGGCATTACGTGCTCTCTCTCCTGGATTGGCTGTGTCCTGTGCGCTTTCTCAGGGCTGTTTTGTCTCTGAGTGGGTCTGCGGTGGCCCTTGGCTCAGGAGCATAAACAGAGACTCAGAGTCCAGTCCCAGGACTACCGGGCTGGAAGACAGTGGGCCCGGGGGCATCTTGATCCCCACACCAGCTACATAACTTCTTCCACATACTTTCTCTTTCTTCCTTTCCTGACCAGGTGCAGAAGTGCCAGTAGGGAACTAAGAACCTGGGTTTCTGGATTACTTCATGGAGCAACCCCCCCACCCCATACTAACTGATGTTACTCTGCAATTGTGTGAACCCACCGACATTGGGAGATTGTCCATGATAGAATTAGCCTGCTCTAATGAAAACACCACTCCTAAGCAACTCAAGAACAAACAGAACAAGACTATAAAAGAAAAGTAACATTCGTCCATTCATAGACTTAATTACAAAATCCCAGACAGTGCTACAGGCAGAATAGTGAGTGTGCCTCACTCGTCTCTACCATGACAGCCAGCCATCCTCGTGCGGATCCAGGCCGTCTGGAAAAGCCTGTGTACAGCCAGCCCCACACCCTCTCAACCGCCCCCTCCTCCTCCACAGTTTCCCTACCCAAAAAGCTGAGCGCCTGTGATCACTGAAGGAAAGTGCAATATGATTCTAGGTGTCACCTTTCAAAGAGTGTTAGTGACTGTCAGCGAAAGTGATTTAAACCCTGGAAAAACCCTTGTGTCCTTTTAACATCCAAAACTAATCCTCTTCACACCAGACATCAATGTTAAATAAACAGAAATTTCCATTAACCTGCACCTCTGTACATTTATTTTTAAAACGCGGTGTCACTCTCCTTTAAATGAACACACTAATTAGCGTATTAATAAATAGCTGAATGGAATCAATGAGACATGTAATCAAGGTCTGACCAGGAGTCGAGCCAGGTTGAAGGGGGTGGGGGGAAGGAGAGAGAGGGAAAAGAATCTTATTAGCAGGTCTGCTGAGGAGGGACACGTGAAATCAATGCCCCACATGCAACCAAGATGAGTTGACAGTGCATGTAAAGCTAAGTGCTGGCCCCGCCTCCCAGTCTTGGACAGGAAAGCTCCCCGTGAGGGTTGATGTGAGCAGCAGAGACAATGTTAACTGGGGCTGGAAAAAACATTCAGAGCCCGTGTGTCCAGATCACAGCTGGCAAACTTACCCCGGACCTTGGTGCTGGAGATCTAACTCCTAGACCTTTATTTAAAATCCTGGGAAAGAGGGGCGCCTGGGTGGCTTAGTCGGTTAAGCGTCCGACTTTCGCTTAGGTCATGATCTCGCAGTTTGTGGGTTCGAGCCCCGCGTCGGGCTCTGTGCTGACTGCCAGCTCAGAGCCTGGGGCCTGTTTCAGAGTCTGTATCTCCCTCTCTCTCTGACCCTCCCCTGCTCACGCTGTCTCTCTCTCTCTCTCCTAGTAATAAATAAAAATATTTTTAAAAAAATAAATAAATAAAAAAAAATAAATAAAATCCTGGGAAAGAACAAGCCAGGGGGGTTCAGCAAATACTTGCTCTAAGAGAGAAGCCACAATGGGAATTGTCTGTTTGAGGTTCACTCCCCTTCAGAAATCCCAGTCCATAAAGAGTAGCTACAAGTACTTTTGCCCCAGGAGATGGGGTGCTGGGAAGCCAAGGGCCTGGAGGCTCTAGAGACCATGCTCCTCCATCAGCTCCCCATTTCCTGTGGCACACCTCAGGGCAGAAAGGCTCTGGAAGGTGAGAAGAGGAAATTCTTTTGCAGGTAGAAGGTTTCCGGCTGATGAGGTGATCTGATTACTGGCAGCCCCCACACCAACCCTCCCCCACCCCCTACCACCCCGGCTGCTGGAGCTCAGATCAGTGCCAATATACCAGCCGCACTTCCTCCAGCTGGGGACACACAGCCCTGGGCCCCAAAACTCTGAACTAAGGGAACCTGGGGCTTCATTTCCCTGGAGATGAACATCCGGAGTAACAGCCTGAGTGCCTTCCCCAATGCCAGCAAAGACACCAGTGGAAGCCAAAGCTGTGTTAGAACAAAAGAGACTCAAAGAAGAAATCTTGCCCTGGGTCTGGCACAGCCCACCATATGCAGCCTGAGAGTGATCTTGCCGGGAGTGAGGGGACTGGCTTGTTGGCCGTAGATAGAGTCTCTGCCTGTGACTTTGGGGTGCTTTGCCATGAAAACGAGGTTCTCTCTAATTCTAATTCCTGGACAAGCCAGAGTCTCTGGGTAGACCTCACAGACAGGAATCCTGCTACTCTGAATACCTATCTCTGGCACCTACATCCACATCCGGATGTTCTAGAAGCAGAGTTTGCATCCTGAGGTCTGTTTCTGCCAGCCCCAGGTGTGGCCTGTGACCTGTTCGCTCTGAGGTCAGCATTTCCTGGAATGACAGAGAGGAGGCAGATGAAAGGAAGTGCAGGGACAGGGGGAGGAGTGGCTCTCACCACCCTTGAGCTATTTTCCACATTAATACTGATGATGTTTTGCCCCAGGGACCCATAACACTGCTGGAAGGATCTCCATGTTCCTCTAGACCTCCCCAGACCCATCAGAAAAGCCAAAGGGTGACAGCCATTGGCTGGGGGGAGAGTTTCCTGACAGATCCACAAAATGAAATGCAGAAGGCAAGGCCAGAAATACCTGTCCCTGGGCCTAGTCCGAATCACAGATACATAGAGCTGGCATTCAGGGGCCTCTCTGTCTGCTTTGAGAAGTTCCAGAAAAGTCTCCTTGTGCCAGTCAACATCTCACCCCCTTCAGTGATCACCTGAAATGCTATCACCGGAACTTGTTTCTCTGGGTCAAGCATTATACTCCCTCCTCCAACAATCCCTTTCATAGTGCAATTGCTCCATCACCTTCTCTTCCCTGTGGCCAAGGGGACACTGAGGATAGCACTAAGCCAAAGAAGGGAGAGAGGGCACACAGCAAGGTCCACACTGGTCTACAAGGCTACGTGATGAAAATTAGGGGAAGCCATTCTCTCTTGTCTGCCAAACTTCGTGGGCAGAAGGTATCTTGTTGGAAGAAAAAGTCAACTCTTTCCTCAGCAAGGAGATGCAGCCGGGCTTGGCCAAGGCCAGCTCTCACTCGTCCCTGGGTCACAGGCACACAAACTACAGTGGATAGAACTGGAGGCCCTATCTCAGGAAAGAAAAGGAAAAACAGAAAGGAAGTACCTTCATTCTGAATGGAGTACTTAAGAAAAACCCAGCTACTTTCCAATTTTGTCCAAGGATACCCTTTGGAAATTAGATAGCTAGACAGATGTATATATGTGTATCTAAGTATACATATATAAATACAAATTTATATTATATATAAAATTATGTATCAGTAAATTATTATATATTATATATTTATATGTTATTATATATATAAAACAACCACTTTGCAACCAAAAATATCAGGACGCATGATCTGTCAGTGGCATGAAATATCTGAAGTGAAGACTATTCTAAATCCAGAGGCTGTGGTCACTGCAGATGGGCTGCAGAACAGAGGACGGCCGTGACAAGGATCCTGGGTGACAGTGTGCCAGCCAGAGCCTCCCTTCCTTCAGGAGACAAGCGAGAAGTGGCAAGTCTCTTCGTGGTTGTGCCCCCAGCATAAGGACCATCTCATTCAGAGCTGGCCTGAACTTTGCTCACGGAGGCTCCATTATCACCAAAATACACTGACGCACCGGAAGTTCCCAGACTCCCCAAGCTTCCAGTCCCCTCCATGGCGGCTAATCACCTTTCTCCACAGCCAACCGCTGGTTCCTTCCTCTCTCAGCTAGAGTGCTGCTGGGAATAATGCAATGTTTCAAGCTTAATAGTTTGTCATCGTGCAGAGATTTTACTGATTTCAGAGCCGAGGTGCCTGCATGAATTGGGCCCGGTCTGACAACCACAGTGCCTCAGGGCAAAGGACTCTGATTGAATAGTAGGACACACACAGAGTAAACTATGCAGGAAAATCCCAGAGGCCCTTACTATCTCATTTAAGTCTATCTTGCCAGAAAATGGGCCTGGGACTGAAGACAGGTAGATGGACTGTCTGCATAAATGTCCCATGGGATGCAGGTAAGGATATCCAGGTAGTCGATACCATGCATACTCGACCCCCTCTTCTGGTGTCCAGTGGACACCAGCTTTACGACTTTGTTGCAGGCAAACATTAGCCAATGCTTCATCCTGCAAAGCTTGACATGACAATCAGGTAGTTACCAGGCAAAACTACTTGCTAATGGTTAGTCATTACCTCAAATTAAAGCCAAGAGTCTTCTACTTGCTCCCCTCTTAAAACAAATCTAGGGTCCTGGGTGGTAAACCTGAAAAAACTAGCAGCCATCACCATTTCCTGGCAAGAAAAACACATTCTCTAAGCTATAGCTGGAGGTCCTATAAAAACAATGTATGTTTACATGTGTGCACTGGTAAAAAGGATGGCTGCCTGTATTACGCAGAGATTAGGTATATAAATACAGCTGTTAAATCTAAACTCCAGGCAAGTGCTGGATCCTCCAAAAATGAAGGAATCCCTATATATGTGTGTATATTTTTAATGGTGTGTGTGTGTGTGTGTGTGTGTGTGTGTGTGTGTGTGGTTGTGTGGCAGAAGTTAAGCAATTCTTTTTTTTCCTGAAGTTTTATCTACTTTGAGAGAGTGAGAGAGAGTGTGAGCAGGGGAGGGGCAGAGAGAGTAAGAGTGAGAAACCCAGGCAGGCTCAGCTTTGTCTTATCAGTGCAGAGCCCAGTGTGGGGCTCAATATCACGAACCGTGAGATCATGACCTGAGCTGAAATCAAGAGTCAGACACTTAAGTGACTGAGTCATCCAGGCACCCCCTTCATATATATTTTTAAATCTTTTTTAAAGTCATCCTTAAAGAAAAAGCCAGCCCCTTCCTTTGTCTTCCCATTTGCTTATAGAACCTAAAAGTAATAGGCCCACAAAATCCCAGTGTTAGAAACAGATGTGACTATTTATAAACCAAGAAAATTGAAGTGCTTTAATCTAACGCAGAGTGGTAAGAAGCATAACTACCAAGTTTTAGGTACCTGAAGAGCAGTCCGTAATTTTAAACATTATTATGCCTCCATTTATTGAGCATTTAATATGTGCCAAGCAGTGTGCATTATGTCACTTAATTGTGATTAGTAACCACATCATGTATTCTCTCACCTGTGTAATGATAAGGAAATTGAACACCAAAGGATGTAGTCATGCACAAGGTCATACAGCCAAGAAGCCAGGGTTTGATGATGTCTGTAATTTACTTAAAATACTTCAGCTTACGCAGTGTGGTATAATGTGTGTAAGTTAGTTTTAATCTGCACCCAAGGATGGTTAGTCAACATCTGAAGTGCTGTCATCAAAAAGGCACACTCCAGGGTTGGTGAGCTGGCTTTTGATAGACTCACATCAGAGTTCACCCCAGTGTTTCAACTCTACTATCTTGATCAGCACTCCTGGGTTTATTAAAGAGCCTAAGAGATGTTAGAAAAAATAATTTTTCAGTGGGAAATTAAGTGGTGTCAGAGATAGAATTATTGGCTAGAAATACTGTCCAGGAATCTCTGCCTTGTGGGCACAAAAATCTGGCAAGCCCAGAGCATGTTTGGCTCTGTTCTCAGTCTAGGGTTCCACTGGCTCTATGTTTCATCTTTCAAAAGATTGTGAACTCCAGTACCACTAGAAGGTGAGCTGAAACCTGAAACCAAAATATTGTTGCAGCTGCTTCAAATAAACCTTCCTTCATATAAACTTGTCAGAGTAATTGTAATGGACTGAAGGTTTGTGTCTGACTGAATTCATGCCCAATATAATGGATTTGAAGATGGGGCTCTTGGAAAGGAATCAGGTCATGCAGGTGGAACCTTCTTGAAAACGGGATTAGTGTCCTTATAAAAAGAGACCGAGACTAGGTATCCCTCTCTCCCTCTCAGATATGAGAAGACAAGTCAGTTGTCTATAAACCAGGAAGAGGGTCTTTTTTCTTTTAAGTTTATTTGTACATTTTGAGAGGGAGAGAGACAGGGCTGGAGTGAGGTAGGGGCAGAGAGAGAGAGGGGGAGAGAGACAGAATGCCAAGCAGGCTCCATGTAGCGCGGAGATTTGAACTCACCAACCGTGAGACCATGACCTGAGCCAAAATCGAGAATCAGAGGCTTAACCGACTAAGCCACCCAGGAGCCCCAGAAAGTGGGTCTTTACCAAGAACCTACCCATGCTGGCACCCTAATCTTGGATTTCCAGCTTCCATAACTGGGAGAAATAATGTTTGCTGTTTAAGCTGCCCTGTCTAATGTATTCTGTTATAGCAGCCTAAACTAACTAAGGCAGTCATTACATCAGAGCGTCCCAAACTTTCTCTACCTGCTACATGCCCCAAGCATCTGCCCTCAGGTGTGAGGGCACTCACTAGCCCTGGCACTTTAGCCAAAACAGAAGACAGGGTCTTCGCTGAACTTTAAGAACAGGCAGTGTGACTGTTCCTATGTCTGCTTACTAGCAAAGGTTGATACAAGGTAGAACTGAGTCCGACACCTGATTTGTTTAGAAGCCTGTGGAGGAGAGGCCTATAGCTCTTGCCTACCTGTAATCATTAGAACCTGGGCCCCAAATACTCTGATCACTGGGAATGACCCACTTGGTGTAGGCCAGGTTACAATGCCGGGTCTGACTGCCTCCAAAGTCTATGCTGGGTCCTGGATACCCCACTGCTTCTTGGGCCTGAAGTAGATTAATCAAATTGTGTGTCTGTGTGTGTGTTAAACCAATGTGGGAAGCTCTCCAGGAAATGCCATGCTAAAGGGTTCTGTCCTTGGTGCTATGCTGTTTCACATTTTTATCAGTAATTTGAATAAAGACTGAGAGCCACACTTATCAAATCAGCAGATGACAAATTCCAGGACTTGTGAAGGTCAAATGAGATAGTATGAGAGAAGTCATGCTGTATTACTGTAAGTCTTTACCCATGGATGATAGTTCAAAACTATTTTAGCAGGCTAGAAGAGGGTCCAAACTAGACCCCAAAATGAAATTTAATGTGGTAAACAAGTTCAAAACTTGTTTCAAAAAGGTATTAATGAATAAAGTTCCAGATGGCAGAAGTGCATGTAAAATACACACGAAGTGAGCTTTGGAAGAGTGTAGAGACCCAACGGTGATGAACCAGGTGTTGAATGGGGCTGGCCCGAGTGCTTAAGGGGGCCTGTGCCCAATAACCTTGACACACACAGGAAGTGACCCTGGGCTTCACTGCCCCCGCCTCCTTCAGACTCTGACCTTCTCCTCTCACCACTCCAAAGTCAGATGTGGAGGCAGGTCTCGATGCGCCATGAGCAGCAATGAGGTCTCAATCGATGTGGAAAGCAATGAAAAGAGAAAGCCCTCCATCATTGCTCCCAAAACGAGGTGGTTCCCATGCCCTGTAAAGATGCCCAACTTGCCAGCAAAGCTCAGGTGTGTGGGTCAGAGACAAGAGGTGGAAGGAGAGTTGATAAAAGCCTGAAATGTTAAGACTTTCTTCATAGGAGATGGAAGGAGTGGGGGCTCCGGGGGACAGGAGACTTAAAAGCAGGCCATCAACTACCAAGGGACAACCATCTGTGCTCCTTAAATAAAATCTTTCTTTCCTTGAATTTCATTTTGATGTTATCACTTTTATTTTTTCACCTTTGTGAAACCTCAGAAACTTCTGGTCAAAGACAACAAGAAGTAAGCCAAGCTTTCATTTTGGAAAGGAAGTAAGAGCTGTTCTTATGTGCCTCCCAGGTGATACGGTAAGTCTGTGGTCAAGACTCCAACTCAGTAGATGTTCATTTTCAATCATAGGGCAACAACTATTAAATAAAAGACTATCCACCTGCACGCAGCCATCACCGCATGCAGACTTTCCCATGAAGCTACTTCCTGCTTCCTGTGGATTTGCAGTGGTTTCAGTATGTGTGATACCCTCTACTGTCTGGCCATTCTAGCACACTTCTGTTTTAAGCTCAGAAAACCAACTTTAAGGTGGGGATCAAGAGAAGAAAATCAAACCACCCTAATATTGGGTCCAAAGGGAACTGCACATGTGTCTAAGACAGTAGCCTGTTTTCAAAATGCTTGCAATTAAGTGGGAATATGAGATGCAAATGCTTAAAATACAAGTCAATAAATTACATATTACAAATAACTTCTTGGCAGCCTGAATTTACAGTCTCTAGGTATGCCATTGTCTTGATACAAAAATATTTGGACCTAGCTAACATATGGAAGGTGAACAAGGCTGCTTGCAAAATTCGTCAGCTGATAAAACTCTTCCATGCCTAAAGATTTTTTTAAATTTGCAAATACAAATTTGGGGATGAAAATACCATTCTTACAAAACAATATGAGCTGAGGAGATGTTGCTTGACACTTTTAGAAGTTACGTGTCTCTACTTGGCATGCGATATCCTTCAAGCTTTTGACACAAGCTCTCGTAAACAAGCCAAGCATGGCCATCACCAAAGTAAACCCAGAGGACTTTTACCACACCTCAAAGCCTACAGGCAAAGAACATACTATTTTACTCAATAATGACAACCATAAATACAAAGACGGGTTTTTACAGAATATTTAATTTGTTTCTTTGTAAGTATTTGTCAAGAAGCATTGAGTCTTGCTAGCATCGACTCCTGGAAGAAGGAACAGAAGTGAGAGTGAGTCACAGCTATTTGTTCATGAAGTTAGTCCTGGGTTTAGCAAAGCTTACTCTCCCCCACTGCCCCCACCATGCAGCCCCAGGCCATCAACAGCCAATCAGACACTATGCACATGGTCAGCTTCTTGAGTATCTGGACATGTCTTAGATCTTCTCATCTGACCACAGGACCAGAAGCCCCTTAGAGGACATCTGATAACCTGTGGGTCAGTGGGAAGTCTCTACAATGAAATACAAGAGAGCAGTGCATCGGAAAACAGAAGCAGAGTGGGTTCCCTACCTTTGTGCCAGACTCTGAGGCAGCCTTTGAGAGGACTCAGCTCCCAAGTCCTGGACACTGCCCCCAGCGGAGTCATGCATGGGACATGCCACAGAGTGGTGTCAACAACTCTATTTTGGTCCTAACCACAGATCGCTGTGGTTAGATCACTTCCCTTCTTAGGACCCCAGGCCCTGCTCTCTGCCCCCTCCTAGGGAAACAAGTTGCCACCAGATAAACTGTGGAAAACTGCTGAGTTCCCTGAGACAGAAAGTGTAGCTATGTAAAAATATTATATACTGAATGCAGCTGACCAAATGCTCAAGGGCTGGGTGCACAGACATGGGGGAAGTACAGAAACCCTATGACCTCTTTCAGGCTCTCAAAAGGTTAGAGCTCCAAAATACCAACCCGGGACCCCTGTTCCTACTCCATAAGAGAGTCCACAAGGCATTTTTATTAGCAGCTTTGAGATACCCAGGAGCAATCCAGAGAAGAAGAGAAGCATTGTTTCGCTTGAAAATGTACTACAGGGGTGTCTGGGTGGCTCAGTCTGTTAAGCATCTGACTTCGACTCAGGTCATGATCTCATGGTTCGTGGGTTCGAGCCCTGCATCAAGCTCTGTGCTGACAGCCAGCTCGGAGCCTGGAACCTGTTTCGGATTCTGTGTCTCCCTCTCTCCAACCCTCCCCTGCTCATGTTGTCTCTCTCTCTCTCTCAGAAATAATTAAAAAAAAAAAAACATTAAAAATATTTTAAAAAAAGAAAAAGAAATGCACTGCAAATTTGTAGTTTGAGACACTCTTTGGGGCTGAATGCTCAGTGTCTCATTCTGGAGGCCCCATGGAAACTGTCCCATGCTAGTTGGACACCTCACCTTGTCTATAGACGTCTACCCATGCTTCCCCACAAGCCTGGAGGCCTTCCACAGCAACACAGAGGAGCCAGAGGTTGAAAGGGTCTGCATAGATTTGAAGGAGTTCCATTCTTTCTATCCACTCACTGCTCACACTCAATGGCCTGTTTTCTAAAGTTTGCATAGTATGAACACACTAGCACAGAGAGACTACAAGCTTTATCACCAGCCACTTCTACATCTGCTGGGATTAATAAGGGTTACGAAATTACAAGGCTTCCCTGCAGAATGCAAAGCACTCGACGCTAATATGTTAACTCATTTTCCCCCCCATGTACTGGAAAGAAGGACAAGGGACACTGTTGGAATACCTACCAGGTACCAGGCTGCTGGTATTTTAAATCAAGTACCTCCACCATAAACGTGTGAAGCAAAGGCGTGACTACAGGGAGTAGAACCCGTGGCTCCCCAGAGAGGGATGGCTGCACCAAATAATACAAATGTTTCTTGAACATTCCTTAAGCCAAGCAAAACCTATCTAGGGGCCAGATCCCACTAGCAGGCCAGACATGTACAGACTGGCTCCCACACCCAGACAAACAAGACATGACTTCTAAAGGGCAAGGTCAAAATTTTCATCACTGCCTCTATGGTCCTGGGAGAGCACATTTCAGCAGATCATGCTGTTTTGAGTGTGTGCACATTGAAAATGGGGTGCACATGCCAAGAAAGGGAACCGGCTAATGCCCGGAACAAAGGCCTGATCCTTCTCTATTACGGAAACTCTGCCTTTATCCTGAGCTTGCTCGGTCATCTTCTGTGTAGGACTCAACTTCCAGGTACCACTGTTTCTCCATTAGAAAATAGTGGGGATCTCCCATGGCAAAGTCGATACCTGGGTGTTTTCAGAACAATATCAAGCAAAATGTTCAAGATAGTATGTTTAATTTGAAACATGAATCAGTTAAAAAATGCCAAACTCTCTATATGTATGGGTCCTCTTGCTTACTTACTAAGCTTCTACCAGGTCCCAAAATGAACTAACTGTACACCTGGGAACTAAGTGCACCTGTGGAAACTAAGTCTACACCTGGGAACTATGTGCACACCTGGGAACTAAGTGCACCTGTGGGAACTACGTGCACACCTGGGAACTACGTGCACACCTGGGGACTAAGTGCACACCTGGGAACTAAGTGTGCACCTGGGAACTACATGCACACCTGGGAACCAAGTGCATCTGTGGAAACCACGTGCACACCTGGGAACTAAGTGCACACCTGGGACTAAGTGTGTACCTGGGAACTAAGTGCACCTGTGGGAACTAAGTGCACACCTGGGAGCTAAGTACACACATGGGAACTAAGTGCACATGTAGGAACTAAGTGTATACCTGAGAACTAAGTGTACACTTAAGATGAGAAGTGCTCAGCCTGGTGAGCACTTAGATGAAGCTGCCAGGGACACAAGGCCATATGTCTGCTGGCTTCCCGCTCACCTCAGCCTGAAATCCCTAGGCACCCCAATTCACCATTTCCAGAAAAACCACGTCCCCCTTCCTTGCCACATCCCTTCAACCAAGTCTTGGTCTAGAAATCTCTATTTCAATGAATGGTGTCACCTTCCACCTATGAGGCCTCTCAACACTCCCTCTGCTTGCTCTCTACCTCCTTCACTACCATCCGCCCACCTGTCAGCTCAAACTCTTATGTGCCTCTCAGATCTGTCCTTTCCTCCCCGTGGCCACTGCCTCTGATTAGCCCTCTCTTCTGCCTCCCAAATTACTATCGTAGCCCCCATTTCCAACTCTTTCTCCACACCGCCCGCATAGTGATCCTTCTACAAGGCAAGTCTTGATTCTCTTACTTGGAAATCCCCTAGGCCTTGCCTCTGCCTGTAGCACACTGGTCCTGACCCAGGATCCACCTGCGTTTCCATCTTGCACTACTTCCCAGCCTGACTTGCACTACAGGCGGCCGGTGCCGGTGAGCTCCCCTCCATGCCTGGCCCACGCTGCCTCCCCCACCTGGTACCTCCTCCTCATGTGTTCCAATCCCACACACCCCTCAAAACACCCTTATCTTTCTCCAGAAGACGGTCTCCATGTCCTGCCTTTCATATCTGGAGGGGTGCCCCTTCCTACATATTATCAGGATGTGCACAGATGTCACTTCTTAGCACATTGGGATTAAATCATCTATAGACATGGGTGCTGTGACCATGCCAAGCTATGAGCTCCCCAATGGCAGGAACCATTTCACCTCAGTACAACCAAGCTTTTGCATGGTGCCTAGCACATAGTAAGCACTCGATAAATATTGACTGAATTGACTAATGACCAATCAATTTGTTGGTTAAATATTCTCTAACTACAATATGTAAATATATCTGTATGGAGCAAAGTGAAAGGTAAACTTCCAGGGAAATCATGACCCCTTTCCTTTCTCTGAAGCCCTGACATAACCTACCAGTGTCGGGATCAGGTCTCCCCTCCTACCCAGGCCTCCGCCCTCCTGCACTCTCCATCCCCTCCCCTGGACTCCTGCTCTCCTACTACATTCTCCTTTCAGACCCTGCAGGTTGCTTTCATCATTACAGCTCTTCACCAGACCAGCAGGCACAAAGGAGCTTGTACAAGTGTAACAGCGAGAGGCCTGAGCTTAGACTTCATTCTTTCTTTCTTGATTTTCTCTGACCTTGCATATAAGTAGAATCTTCTGCTGCTCACCTGGCCCTTTAATATGCATGGCCATGTTCATCCTCACCTCCTGGGCTTCAGGTCAGGAACAGCAAGGGCTTATTCCAGCTTTAAAGGAAGAGAAATTGAGGCCTTGCCCAGAGAGGGAACTCACTGAAAGACATTTGGCAGGCCTAGGATTAGAAGCTGGGTCTCCCTATTCCCTGGCCAGAAACATAATACTTCTTCAATTGCTCTGAAAATGAAAATCTTGGGATTATTTTGCAGGAGAAAAAAAAAAGGCCTTCAGAAGCTGTAGCCACATTTTCGACAAGCTCCATTCAGAGGGCACCGTAACTTACATAAATGATTTCCTATTACACCGCAATTGTCACTGCAACATGACAGTCTTGCAGCCTCCTTGAAGTGTTCTCTTTGTTGTTTTTCTGTACGGATCCCCCAGAAAGAAGAATCAAATATGGTCCGAGCAGGAAAACAAATCGCACAACACCCGCAGACCTAGATTCCCCTTCTGCATGGCTTCTCCGGAGAAGGACCAAAGAGAACGCAGTGAATGAGCCCCCTGGGCCTGAGCCCTCTCCCACCTGCCCTGTTCCCAGAGCTCTGCCAGGTCCCTGCAAATAGGATTCCTTTTCAAACTAAAAAAAAATGAGAGCCAACAGTTTATGAAGAAGAAGTGAAGTGGCAATTTCCCAGCATGGCTGGGAATCAATACAAGCCGTTGCCAGGTTTTCCTTTCAAAGGGTGACTGCTACAGTTCTCCAAAGTCAAGAGTGACAGAGCTCCGGTTCTTGACTTACAACTGCTTCATCATAGCAAGATATTTTTAATTTAAAACTCACTGCAGTTGGTTTCGAACTCAGCTGGGACTTGATTTACTGTTAATTCATTTCTCTGATTCCTATAATTCTAAATTCCGTCACCAAACAGTTTAATGCTGATAGAATCACCAGTGCAATGCTTCATGAATGGGTGTCAGGGGAATTTTGTTAGTAAGTGTGTGTTAGCAACTGTTATTCACTTTGGAAAGGAGCATGGTGCTTGGGCAAAGCATGGCTGAAGCCTTATAATTGGGCATGTGGGTCACTAGCACGTGTCCCCAGGTGATTCAAATCTTAACACCCCTGGGGTGGTAGCCCCAACTCTCTCTCTCTCTTTCTCTCTCTCTCTCTCATTCACACACACACACACACACACACACACACACACACACACACACACACACATTACCTACGTAAGATGAGTACTAGGTGCTGAAATGCTGCCCATGGGAAATGTCTGACTCCACTGTGTGGGTCAGTACCCAATGATGGAAACTATGGATTTCTCGTCTAATTACAAAACCTCAGCCTCTCTGGGGTAGCAAAGTTTCCTCCCCAAGAGAAAATCTTTTGTTTCAACTACCCAAAAGCTAGAGAGGTATGTCTTAATAACTCAAGCCCTCTTTGTTAATGCAGAATGTGTATCTTTGCCAGTTCTATTGAAGCCTCTTATTGGATAGCTGTAGCTGAAAAAACAATATTGAGAAAGTGAAATGTCATTACTCACATACTTTACAAACATTCATCCCGATCTATTATGTGCAAACAAAAAATGCTACTTGTTGGAGACATTTCCACAAATCTGTTGGAGCCACAATCACACTCCTTAAAACGGTCCCTGTAGAGAAGGTGCATCGGTAAGCACTATGATTGTCAATATCTCATAACGATTCACAGCCATTTCTGAGATTCTCAAAGGCAAATGGCAAGGACACGGCATCTGGGCCCCACAAGTTCCCCCGTGTAACAGTCCAGTGCATTCATTCCTCTGTTTCTTCTCCTCCGGACCAAATGCAAACCTGACAGCTGTGACCTGAAACGGTTTCACCAAAATGCCTTCTGTCCAACCTTGCTCCAGAAGCAGCTGATCGGCCTAAACGCACACTACCAAACAAGCTGAAAAATGGTTGGCTGAGAATAATTAAACAGGTGTCTCTACAGCGGGATTCCTATGCCTTTTTTAAAAAGTTTATTTATTTGAGAGAGAGAGAGAGAGAGAGAGTGAGTGAAGGAGAGACAGGCTGTGCACGAGCTGGGGTGGGCAGAAAGAGAGGGAGAGAGAGAATCTCAAGCAGGGTCCACATTGTGGGTGCAGAGCCCGGCATGGGGCTCCATCTCACACACTGTGAGATTATGACCTGAGCCAAAATCAAGAGTCGGATACTTAACCGACTGAGCCACCCAGGTGCCCCTCCCTCCTGTGCATTTGATGTATATCTTGAACCTCCAAGAGGAGGACAGAGCATAAGGTGTTTGCAAGGCTTACTTGGCCACAGATGCTTCATCCATGAAGGGACTGGTCTTTGGAATGCTTTGGGAGATGCAATCTGGTCGTTCCACCCAACCTCCCAGCACCTAAACCCACAATTAGTTTTATATGGAAAGCAGGAGTTCAACTCCATATGGGTCAGTGTCAACCGACCACCTGCCCCCAAGCCACCATCACTCAGGACGCTCTAAGGTGACTGATGGGCTCAGCCTGCACTCATCTTTGTTCATCTGATCCTCTGAAATAGCTACCTGCCTTGATGTGGCCCCAGCTCTGCCCCTGCCAGAGGGCAAGCTCTCGCCATGGCAGCTGGTCCGCACACCCCTAGCTCTGTCCTTTACAGGCCATTCGTCTCCAACTTCTCCTGCTCCACTTAGTAATTCTTTTTGCTCAGCAAATATTTATTGATCGCTTCCAGTATGATAGGCCCTAGGTTGGGCACCAGGTACACAAGGGAAGTAAGAAGTGGTCCCTCTCACCTATAAGGAAATAAATAATTTCAATGCTATTGTCATCATCACCGCCGCCACCAGCAGCTTCGTCACCTTGATTAAAAAGTTAAGAATTAAGTTCTGATTACACAAGAGACACGACAACCAGGGGCTGGTCCTGACCAGCCGGAGCTGGCATTCTCAGGCAGGCATGCTAATGCAGACACAGGTCTCCAAGTCAGCTAGTGGCTCACATCAATCAGCGGTTAAAGGCAAGTGCATTTCGGGAAGAAAGACAGGGGTCAGTATCTAATGGTGAAGAGAGCAGGGAAAGGGGTCACAAACACAGTGCAAGCATCACTCCTTTGCTCTGCCTGACCCCGGAGGGGCTTCAATGCCCAAGAGATGTAAAATATGGGAAGTATTTTATGCAAAAATGCCCCCTTTTGTTTTATATTTCAGTGCTTACAATCTCTCTTAAAACCAGGAGAAAGGCAGGGGTCATTTGCCTCTGACCCCAGCTTCTAAGCAGACATGCCCCTCAGCCATCACAAACAGAAGTGTCTGAGAGATCCACACACCACCGTGAAATCCATTCATTTTTTTAAATGTTTTTAAGTTTATTTATTTTGAGAGAGAATGAGAGAACATGAGTGGGAGAGCGAGAGAGGGAGGGAGAGAATCCCAAGCATCCTTTGTTACCAGCACAGAGCCTGATGCAGAACTTGAACCCACGAAGCCATGAGATCATGACCTGAGCAGAAATCAAGAGTTGGACACTTAACGGACTGAGCCACCTAGGCACCCTAACTGGAACCCATTCTTAATGTGGCTTCTACTGGGGCTTAATTAGGTAACCCACAGTGTGGTTGGCCATTGTGGCCATGGAGTCATGAGTTTTGGGGGCTGAATGATACATTATTGGAGCAGCCTGCTCTGGCTCACAATCTAATTCTGTTCTGAAGAACCATGTGTTTCTTATACGGAACCCATTATCCCAGACTCCCAATTTCTGTACCTGCCCAGATCTTCCCTGAAATCCCACCCTCACCCCCAGTTCTGGCCTTCAGCCACTTGCCCTACTTCTAGCCTGAGTGGCCCCTGGAATGCCTCACACTATTCCTAAAGTTCTCGAAGACTTTCTTCCTTCAGGGCAAAGGCCAAGTCCAGCAGGTAAACTGTGGGGGAAGCCCCTGAAGCCTCAGCCTAGGGGACTGACCACAGAGGCTCTGGTCTAAGCTAGCTTCACAACCCCAAAGTGAGGAGGAGTTCCTGCCTCCCAGGGAGCATGGTGCCGAGGAACCACAGCTCACAAGAGGGTCCCAGTACGGAGGCTGGCTGTGCCTGCCCTCCAGACTCTGCTGAGGCTGTGTTCCCACCAGGCTTGTCCAGGTGATGAGCCACCAGCTGTACTTCCTCAGGAAGCCCCAGCTGGCTGGGCAATACATTCTTTGGATTCTTTGTACATTTGTTGTTTCTGTTACTTCCCTACTTCTCCCCCTTTTCCCTTCACTCTGGCTGCCTTGGGCTTCCACCGCTCAATAAAGTGTTCCCACATCAGCTTTTGCCTCAGGCTCTGCTTTCTAGGGAGCCCAGGCCAAGACTGCAGGTGAGGGGCAGACAGACCAAAAGCACAAGGTTCTGGGTTCCTCCACAGCTCTGACCA
The DNA here is from genome assembly GCF_003009895.1 of Hyaena hyaena. NCBI lineage: Eukaryota > Metazoa > Chordata > Mammalia > Carnivora > Hyaenidae > Hyaena > Hyaena hyaena. The sequence goes on from NW_024080640.1 coordinate 5,397,801, forward strand.
CAACCGTCCTTCTCCCCTCTGTGCTATGGGATAGAATCCCATATAAAACTTCATTTGAGTAAAGAGTCCCACAGCGTACGTATTAAAATATGTTTTGGGGCACCTGGGTGACTCAGTTGGTTAAGCATCCCACTTCGGTTCAGGTCATGATCTCAAGGTTCATGAGTCGAGGCCCACATAGGGCATTGTGCTGACAGCTCAGAGCCTGGAGCCTGCTTTAGATTCTGTGTCTCCCTCTCTCTCTGCCCCTCCCCCGCTTATGCACTCGCTCTCTTTCTCTCTTAAAAATAAATAAACATTAAAAAATTAAAATACGTTTTAAATCACTGAGCAAGACCAACCCCTTGATTTTATCAATGGTGATACTAAAACATAAGGTGATTTTTTTCCCTAAGACCCCTTAGCTGGTAAGTGACAGATCTGGGATAATCTACATCTATTTGTCTCTACAACTGAGCTTTTCTCACAACACCACTACTTTTTAACCAGGGGAACATACCAGAATTGTCTAGGAACCTGAGAAAATATATACCTGCCTGGACCTCACTCCTCCCTGAGAAGTTCCCTGTTGCCTGGGAAGGACACAGGGCAAACACTGAACCTGGAGTTGGACTGCCTGCCCATCTGGCAAAATTCTGCATGAAACCCTCATATCTACTTAATCACTAGAACCCAGTACTTTGCGTGTATAGAATGAATGCTCTGCTGAAATTGTCATTGTAGAATCCATCCTTTATTCAGTCAAGAATAGAAAAATGAAATGCTTGTCTTGGGCCAGACTTTCTCAGCATATTCCCAGGGCCACTACACAGTACATCTCCTTATTATGGTTTCACAATCCAAGTTAGCTGTGCTTAAAGGCTCTGAGAAGTCCTGCAACAAGGAACTCTAGCTTTGTGTTACACTCAGGGTTTCTCCAACTTTGGCCGTGGGAACTTTTTGTGTATTTAACACCTATTCACTCCCACAGAATGGACCTGGGGGAAATTCTGCTCTATTTTAGATTTACCTTCAGGAAGCAGGCCTGAGATGGAGAGGGAAGAAATGAACCCTAACTATGTCTGCAAGGTTAGCTGACCTATGCAGGCTGGCTCTATTATACATCCTGACGGCTGCTGACCTGACATGCCTTTCTCTCACTGTCTACTCTTGCCATAAGAGAGGAAACAATCAGCCAAGTCTGCTTTGCTTACTCTCCTTCTTCTTGCCCTCTGGGCCAAAGCCAAGGGATGGTTTATTCGGCCTCTAGCTCTAGGCCCCACCCACCAAGAGGGAAATCCAGCTGTGCTCATAAGAGACAAGTCCAATGAGTATATCACTTGAGTGAAGACCAAGAAAGTCCTTGAACTGCTATGGTTTTCCTTTCCTACAGCTCCAGGGCCCTCTTCCTCCATTGCTTCTCTCCTCACGCTTCCTAATGAAAATACTCTTCCCTGTAAGACCTCGGGATTGATTCTGCTAGTCTATGTTCAGGCATCGACTGCAGAGGTGATATCCTCTTAGCTAGTGATCTGTTTTGTGTTGGAGTGACAAAACATTCCAAAATCCAATTTGCTGTTGCAAATCCTGGTTCATGGGGAAGGCACTGTGGAACAGGAGAGGGCTAGCCAAGCTCAGCCGGCAAAGAGAGGGTGCCGAAGACCTCACATGCACCTGTTTAGGCATGTCTGAGCAGGACCCCGCATCCACCAGTTTCAGCCACTTCTACTGTTGCACCGGGGGGTGGGGGGGTGATGAAATGCATCCCTGGGAGCCATCTCAAGTTTGGTAGAAACTTCCACTCACCTCAGGCATAGAGGAGAAGCCAAAGGAAGTGCAGAATAAAAGTTTGTCTTTGGAGGGAAAAAAAACCAAACCACTAACCACAAGAGCATCGCCTGTGGCTATTCCCTAAAATGCTGAGGCCGGAGAGACCAAGTCAGGCAGCTGAGGCTTGGCTCTGGGATGGGACAGCACCTGGCCAGGTATACAGGTTCCATTAAGACCTCCCACTGCCACTGCTCAGGATCCGGATGTCATTCCTAACCAAGTGCTCTAATCACACTAAGTGCACAAGGCGACTTTCCATACATGCAGCCACTGGCACCAGCCTCCAGTTAATCTCTGCTCCCACAATTATATGGATCAGGTGCCCAGTGCGGCATGACACCCACAAGCAAAGATTCCTTTCCTGGCTTTCAAAGATCTACTGGCTTCCAAAATCTAGAAGCCTTGGGCTACTGAGTGAATGAATAAACCAACAAGTCCTTACTGTGAGCGTCCTTCCCCATGAGTCAAAATAGCACCCGCTATGTAGTGTCCTAGAGCTTTGGACATTCATCCTCAGTCTGTATACCATCAAAATGGGAATAACCAGTGCCCCCCCCCCTTGCTGAATGGTTTGAAGGATTAAATGAGAGGGTGGTTTTTTCAAATTGCCAGCAAATTTGAAGCCATTACTGGAGAGAACTAGATTCCGACCAGCACAAGACTTAGAGCCTCTTAGAGTCAAAAGCAGAGATGAGGTCTTCACTCACTCACTCTTCCTTAGTTTCTCCCAGGGAGAGATGGGAGCTATCAAAACAGGCAAGAGTCACCCCCAGGAACTAACCTCTCTGTTAGAATGATCCGTGCAATTTCACAGCCCACCAACAGTCAAGGATAAGGCAGCCCAACTTGATGAATGGGGAACTCGAGTCTCCAAGAATAAACAGATCCACTTGGGCTCACAGACGTGTCCAAAGGAGGAATCCTATATTCTCTACTTCCTCAGCCACACTCTGCCACAAACCTCCCAGGTGACAGCATGCTCCTCACAGACCTCCTAAGGAGGCAGACAGCGCAGTGGTAAGGAGGGAGGTCAGTTTGCTTAGGGTTGAGATGTGGCTCCAGCACCCACCAACTGTATGATCCTGGACAGAGTCTTTGACCTTAGACCTTTCAGCTTCCTCATGCAGGAAATGGGAATAATAACAGTAACTGCCTCTCTGGGTAGTTACATGGAGGATATGGGCCAACCTGTGTAAACCACTCAAATGATGCCTCATCCAACTGAGCGCTGAATAAATATTAGCCACCACCATCACTGATTACTAGTCCTTTCCATTCTGCTAGCGCTCACAAGGGCAAACACTAATGTCCACACAGCCTCTTCCCTAGGGAGGCTGATGCCACATGGTTGTAAGGACAGGGCCTGAGAGCTGGCACAGACTCTGGTGGGGGCTTAGGAAGCTTTTCTCCCAAGCTGCTTCATATCAAGCAAAGAAGCGGCCTCCTCCTTATGGAACAAGGCCTCTGCTCTGGGAATTAGGACCTCCTGCCTGCCTTCGCTTTTAAGACCCATCTCCCACCACTTAGCAGCAAAGCCCCCTTCCTTGTCCCTGCTGACTCCACCTTCCTGCCATGGGAAGGCTACAGCTCTGGGCAGTGAAGAGAGAGGCAGGAGAGAGTAAGTCCGGATGGAGGGGATCATGTGGGAGGTCAGGGTAGGCGGCAGCGGGGCGGCAGCTTCCAAAGAGATAGTGTCCGCAGGGCTCTGCCTGGGCCAGGCATTGCTCAATGGAGCCTGTAGGGCAATTACCCTAATCATGTGCATCTCCCAAACAGCCGTTTGATTTATTAGCGCGACGGTCTTTTTAAAATGCCGCTCTTAAATATAAATAACACTTAATCATCCAGCTGTCGTTAAATTCATGTTATATTGATTTCTTGGAGTGCCACAAATTTGAGGGCGAACGGGCTGTCGGATGTGTGCACAAAGCTAAGAGGTGAATTAGCAAGTTGAGGGGGGGAAGGGAGTGATGAGGAAGGAGGAAGGGGGTGTCAGAGGAAGGAAATGAGCCCTGTTCCACTACCCCAGGGTCTGAAAGAGCTTCACATCGACACAAATGAAAAGAGGAGGGGAGAGCCTAAAAAAGAATGGCACATCTGTCGCACAGACTAATCCCAGCGTGGATCGCAAGCCAGTTTTCTGTAGGGCTGCCGCCCTATCCCCGCCCATCACAGAGCCACTCCAACAGGTCTCTGAGGTGGCATTGTCTGTGTAGCGCCTTCTCCTAGTGAGGATGGGGAGAAGCAGCTAAGAAATGCCCCCTAGCTGGCTAGGAGGAGAGAGATTGGCTGCAGTTTCTTTGCATCAAAGCCTGGTGATAACTAGGAGCTAAGAGCGGTTAATCACCTGGCCCCCTCAGCTCTCTCCCCACTTCAGGACCACTGCCTCCCTAGAAAGCACGCCCCTCAATTCCCAGCAGCCCCCATCGTGATTAAAAGGATGCAGAGGCCAAGTGCAGGCTGACTCTGGCATGCAGATCTCCCTGTCTGCAGGGAGCAGCAGCAGCAGCAGCAGCCACGGAGAGAAGCAGAGGAGAAAGGAAACAAGTTGGCGGCCTCAGATGCCTCTGGAAAGGTTTGCAGGCATCAGTGGGCATCCAGGATGAAGTCCTGAGAGGACAGAGGCGAGCCCGCAAGGGAGTCCCAGATTGGGTAAGAAGGAACAGCACTTGTGGGCAGCTCAAGCTCACAGAGGAGCTCAGAGAGGAGCCCTTAGGGCACAGCCCAGCAGCAGCGAGGGTCCGCTGAAAAGCAGCACTCGAGACTGGGGGTTTTCTAATAGGATTCCCTTCCGAGTGCAAAGACCCTACAGAACTTGAAAGAAAGGCCACCGAGGGGTGGGGGGAACAGAGAGAGAGAGAGAGACAACGTGACCTGCTCCAGGGCTCAGCGAGAGAGCCAGGAAAAAATTAGATGATGTACATCCAGCTTTACACAGATGTTAATTAATGCTTGCTTTGCCCTAGAAACCAAATCGGTACCTAATGCTAAGTCCAAAAAGTATGGGGATTTTTTGAACCCATGTTTTAAAATGTTTAGCTTATAACTAGCATTATGCCTCCTGGCCTTGCAAGAACATGACGGATCCTAAGGCTGCAAACACAGAAGAAGGAAAGATAGAGAGGGAAGCGGGGAAGGGAGCACAAGTCTGTGTGGAAGACACGCAGACGTTTCCGGAAGCTTGGTATGCCATCCTTTGGCCCCTTCAAGGTCCGGTGAGAGAATGTTTATCCGGAAGCCACGCACTATTGCTGGGGCTCACTATTTCTTCTGAAAACCATGTGCTCCTCTACACATACGTGGGACCTCCCTGTCCACGCGTTCATAGGGCATGCGTGTGGAAATGTTCCAGTTTTTCCACAGTCTGGAAGACAGAGGTGGGTCCCACTGTCACATACTAGACAAGCCGATCGCGTTGAGCGGACTCTTTGAGAAAGCACGCATATATCTGAGTGTGCGTACACACACACACACCATTCTCAAAAAGAAAATAATGTTTCTTCTTCCCCCTACTGGGTTCTCCTCATTGTGAGAGCTTTCCTTTATTCCATCTACCCTTTCCAATCAATCAAAGGGCAGTTACACACAGCACACCAGGAATACAATCTCCCCCCAGGGGCGTCTGCTCCTCTCCCCCCAGCCTTGCTGAGAGACCTTTGGCAGGAGCTGGAAAAAAGTTTGAAAATAGCAGAGATGGGGGGATGCGTAGAGAGCCCTTTATTTCAGCACTCATCTTCAGGATTTACAGAATCAACCAAATCCATTGCCCAACACTGAGGCCCCTTGTTCCAAAGAATGTTGACTCCTTTCCCCTAGTGCTCTGGATAACTCCCAACATATTTTTCCCACTGGTGAGTTTGTAGGACACTCTGAACACATGATCTTATATAAAGGGTACCAGTTCACTCCCTTTCTTGCCAGGCTGCCCAAAAGCTACCCCAAAAGGGACCGCTAGAGAAACACGGGACCCTGCTATAGTTACGTGCAACTCCAAAATCCTATTTTACCTGACCTCACTTTCTTCTCCCTACAACAACCGAGCCCAAATAAATTGCTCTTTCACCCCCCAGATGGAAACTGCAAAAAAAAAAAGAAAAGAAAAAAAAAAGCCTTGTGGGGGCCCCAACCACCCCCTAGCTCCTCCAGAAAAAGTTTGAAAATGAGCAGCCCGCAAAACTCCAGCTGGGCAGAAAAGGAAAGGAAAGGCTTTAGGGAAATAGAACCTTGAACTACAGGCTTCTGGAAAGTCATTCTGCACTGTCAAGAGCAGCCTGGCTCTGGGAAACACTGGCAAACCCAAGAATGTCTGGCCTCCTTACGGGGGGCACTGCTGAGTTGGTCATGAGAAAGGGGACCTTCCTCCCTTCCCCACTACACCCTCCTTCGCCCCCCTTCAGTTCAATTTCTCAGACACACACCTCCAAAGGCATGTGACAGGTGTTAGCCGGAGGCACAGGCAAAGCAGCCCCATGCTTTCCCGCACAGTGTGGAGGGAAGGGTAGAGAGATGAAAGGGAGACCCACGTCCTGTGTCCCTAAGCCCTGGCGGCGGGCTGTTGCCGAGAGACTGGAGATGTGAATAGGGATGTGACCCCCATATGCCCTCCCTAGACCAGCCACACACCCAATGCCATGCGGAAGCCCCTTCCTGCCTGGAATCAGGGCGCATTCCCGGGGAAGCAGTGCACCGCTTCAGAAAGGCGTTTGTGCTGCCTCTTACTGGGGAAACGCAGTGTCTGTTCCATATGCACCGCCCTACAGAACTGCAGCCCCATCTGCCTCCGTGGCCTCCTCCCTGCACGCTGGGCCACTACGCTCTCCAAATATCTGTCTGAATATCTGTCGGTCTGTCTGGCGTCAAAACCCCAGGGTGTCCAAAGGGCCACCGAGCCGAGATGATGCTGGGCGGGTCTCCCCAGACCTCGCATTACTTCTCCCGTTTTGAAAACCAGCTAGAAATATCAGGGGCCGGGAACTGAAAAATCCGCTCCCGAAGCCTACCCCGGTGGGAGGGAGAGGTAGTCGTCCACAGAATCGCACCCTGAAAAGTCCTAGGTAAGAGAAGTGTGAGTCCGGATCGTCAGGCGAGAAAGAACAGGGGGAAATACCTGCTCCGGCCGCGCCGCACCTACGCGGGTGTCCAGGTGGGACTTGGGCAGGTGCGTGTGAGCGGCGTGTGCCAGTGTGTGTGTCTGTGTGTGTGTGTGCGTGCGTATGTGTGTGCGCGCGCGAGTGTGTGTGTGTGCGTGCGTGCAGCGGGCTGGCTCCAGGGCAGCCGAGGACTCCCAGACCGAGCCGGGTACCTCCGCCTGCGCTGCCCTCTCCCGCCCGCCGGCTCCTTACCTGCAAGCGCCGCTCTTCCTCCTTCAGCGGGAGCGCCGCATTGACACTGCAGATGGTCTGTGCCGCTGCCTCTCGTCCTCCTCTGAACGTGTGCGTGTGCGCGCGTGTGGCTGCCTCCTCCAGCCCCAGCCCCGAACGCAAATACTCCACCGAGGCACAGCGAACCCGGGAGGAGGCGAGGGAAACGGAGGGCGAAATCACAGCCTGCGGGGCTTGACAGCTCCTCTTGCGGCGTCCGAGGTGGGCGGAATGTCCAACAAAAAGGTCGGAGAATGTGGATCGAATCCAAGCACCCCTTTCCTCCACCTAGCCCGGAGCCGGAGCGGCGGCGGCGGCGGCGGCTCTCCGGAGCTGCGGTGGCGACGCGGGGCTGCCCCCCTTCGTCCCCACCCCCGCGGGCTGAATGTCCTTGATGCCAAGCGGGCACGGCGGCGTCACTCCGCGCCGCCCATGCTCGCCCGGTCGGGCCGCTGCCCGGGCGCGGCGAGTGCGCGGGGGACCCGCCGGGGAGCGCTCTCGGCGCCTCCGCGCGCCTCCCTGGGCAGCGGCGGCCACCCCCCGGCAGCCCGCGGCCGGCCGCACCGCTGCCGCCCCCGCCCCCGCCGGGGGACCTGCCGGGCAGTGCCGAGGGCCCGGGGCTGGGGGGCCGCGGGAGCCGCCGGCTGCTCCCCGGGGAGGCGCGGGGCTGCGGCGGTGGCGGCGGCGGCGCCTGGCGCTGCGGCGGCGGAGAGCGCGGCCGCGGGCCGAGCCGGGCCTCCCGGGCGCGCCCCCGGCCCCCCGGGCGGGCTGCTCGCAAAGTTTGCAGGGGGCAGGGAGCGGGGCCGCCGCTGGCTCGGCCGCCGCCGGAGCTCCCGGGCTGCCTGCTGCCGCCGCGGCTCGCTGCTGCTGTGCATTGAAGCCCGGCCAAGCGCTGCAAAAACTCCAGCTGCCTGGCGCTCTCTGGGTCCTCCTCTCCTCCCTCCCGCCCTCCCTGCTTCCCTGCCTCCCTCCCTCGCCTCGCCTCCTCCCCTCCCCTGCCGCCCGCCGCCCGCCGCCGCTCCCTCTCTGGCTCGCTCGGGCTGGCTCGGAGCTCGCGGCTGACATGTAGACCGACGGAGGGCGGCCGGCAGAGGGGGCAGGGGGCGCCTCCCCCACTCCGCGCCCGCAGCCGCCCGCCCCGCCGGCGCTCCCCCGCACGGACGTTGGCGGACACCCCCCTCGGCCCTCGGCCCGCGCCCAACGACCCTGCCCGGGGGCGATGTGGGGCCGAGAGGGACGCGTACACGGTGACACGGGCGCAGGGAGCGTACTCGGAAGGAGGCACGATCAGCCTCCTCGGGATGTGGGCGCTGCGGGTCGGAGGGACCCTCAGGTGTGCAGAGCTGACACAGGCGCACGCACCGATTCCTATCAGAACCCCAGCACCCCTCCAAGGCACCCCCCTCCACCACGGCACCCAAGGACGGAGGCCTGGGTGAGAGAGCATGAATGGCCAAGTGCCCTCCAGCTTGCCCAGTAGCCTGACGCGGCTATTCGTGTTTATATTGAGGAGCCGACCTGGCTCCTATTCTCAGAAACCTCGACCACAGCAGAGCAGACAATGCCGACATCAGGGCAGTTTCGGAAGTCCGAAGAAAGAAATCACGTTGCTGTGGTTTAGACAGCCATCTGGCAGAGAGGAAACATGCCGGACGGAAGTGGGTAGCACTACCTCTGAAAGCTCTGCCGAGATCCTCCTGAGAATGTGCCCCCCTCCCGCCAGGAGAAGCCTAAGAGATTCCCACACTCAGCTACCAACTCTGCACAAGGCCCTGCTCCCCACCCCCGACACAGTCCCGGGGAACCATCAGTTGGGTCACTCAGTGCCTCCTCACATGCGCGCAACAGTCACTGAGGGTCATCCAAAGGAGCCATAGTTGGTCTCCTCTCTCAGGACTCCTCAACTTTTCTTTTTCCTGTAGGCAGCCAACTTTCTGCCCCTCAGTGTCCCTCCCATCAGAACACCTCTTGAGAATCTTCCCATTAGGTAGACGTGACTGACGACAGCATAAATCCCGACACCTTCCTCTAGGGGTTACATTTTCACAGAAATCCGAGTTGTAACTAGGGAGTCTTTGACAGGAGCTGAGAGCTGCCCGGCTCTACTAGCCCCAAGGTGGGCGGCATACTGAGGTCAGGCAGGACCCGCCTAGATAGCGCCTTGTTGAAGCTTTGCTCTCAAACGTGGGTGCCTCAGTGAAAACATGAGCCAAGCCAGAGCCGGGGTGAGGAGGAAACCAGACATTGGCTTGTTTGGTTAGAGGGTATTTCAGGAGACAGCGTGGAGCCCTTGTAGCCTCTGGTTCTCTGCTGAGTAGTGCATGGCCCAGAAAGCAGCAAGGAGTTATCTTATTAGCTTGCGTTAATACATTGATCTGGCTCCTCTCTTCTCAGAAACCCTGGATCCCAGACTCTAGATAAAGCCCACGATATCAGGTTAGTTTCAGAAGTCCAGAGAAACACATAACAAAATAACTCTACGCCGCTGTTCCTTGGACTTCCATCCAGGCTGTGGAAGCCCAGGGCCAGTATCTCTCTAGGAAGGACTGAGGCTAGGGTGAGGCACCCAGGCTGAAAAATTTAAGGAGGTGCTCAGGCTCAGGCTCCTGTAAGGCTGGCCTCGCACTGGCCCTGGCCCCACTCTAAGGTATCTTCTCTAAAATTTCTCTGCAGGATCATCGCAGGTCTTTCCCAGAGGTGGCAGTACAGATAGATAGCCCCATGAAAGACCATGATGGGTTAGTTAAGGACTCTGGCTCAATAAAAGCAGAGTGGGGCTGGGGGGAGGCGAGCCTTTCAAATGTGTTTGCCATTTGGCTTTCAGGGTATGTCATAAAAATGCTGAAAGTGAGAGGAAGCAAGAAAACATCTTTGCCTCCATTCTCAGCCATTCTAACATGTATTTTTTAATTAAAAATTTTTATTGTTATGTTTACTTATTTTGAGAGAGAGACAGGGTGCGGGGGGAGGAGGGGCAGAGAGAGAGGGAGACACAGAATCTGAAGCAGGCTCCAGGCTCTGAGCTATAAGCGCAGAGCCCAATGTGGGCTTGAACCCATGAACTGTGAGATTATGACGTGAGCTGAAGTTGGGCGCTCAACTGACTGAGCCATCCAGGTGCCCCAACATGTATTTTTAATACAACTGATTTTCCCTCTTGTAGCTTCTCTGTGCAGTGTGTGTGTGTGTGTGTGTGTGTGTGTGTGTGTGAGTGTGAGTGTGTGTGTGAATATTGCTGGTGAGCCTCAGGGTCAATTTCTGATGGATGGATGGGAAGTCAAAGACCTTTTTTAGGGGTGGCAAATAAAATATATTTATTATTCTTTATTTCCTGCCTAGTATGTGGTGTCATTTATTTTCATTCAGAAAAACAGATGCCATGTAGTGCCTGAACAGTAATAACAGAACCAAATGACATAAAAGCAGGGAGGTAAGAAGTTGGCCCAGCCACAGGAAGGTGAGTGGCCCCAGCCGAGTCTCTCATCATTAATGGGACTTATGGCCAACCACATTCTCCTTCCTTCCTCTCCAGTTAGAAACACGGAGGAAGCTATGTTGAAGAGGTGGTTGTACAATTTCATTGTAAGGGAGAACAGGAAGGGTCAAATTAGCAACAATGTGGGGCTTGATTTATTATTATTATTATTATTATTGTTATTGTCATTGTTATTATTATGGCCCCTTGGATTTCTTCTCTCAAGGCTAGAGAGTAGAATGGGGTTGGATGGGTAGGACTCTACACTGGAAGCAAGAAGACTTGGTCCTAGACCTAGGTGCCACCACCCACGAATGCTATGATTCGGAGATGCCCGTTCTCATCTGCCCCACTTACCCCTTACAGATCGTGACATGCAAAGGAGAAGCTATCTATTCGTGCACTTGGAAAGTCTAAAATAAGTGCAGTACACACCCAAGGAATTAGCCCTGCTTTGCAGAAAGACATATCCTTTGTTAATGGCACAGTACAGAGGGGCAGGAAAGTCCTCTGTTGTCTTGACCCTTCTCTATGAATAGACACGCTGGCAAGGGCAAGCTCTAGAACAGTTCAAAATGGGTTTCTGCATTAGTTGCAAACTGTTCTCCCTCTCACAGCTCCTGCAGCCCCTGACAACTGGTGAGGGGCAAAGAGAGATCCAACTTTTCTTCAAATGACATCGGATCTGTAAGTCACCCATTCCAGCCCAGGCCAGTGAGGAAACCCAGGAGTCACTGCCGGGCCCCATGGCCACAAGAGGGAGAAGTGAAATGTCATTATTGCTTCATAAAGTCTTATCTTCTAAGGAGGCAATTTTTTGTGGCCATTTGGTTGTGGTTTATTGAGGGGCTTGAGGAGAAAAATATTGGCTCATCACTCACGGCTGAATTAAAGGGCCAAATTTAATAGGAGAGAGGAGAAGAAATCCTTAAGTTTTCCTTCACTTAGCTACCACCATTTTATTAGCCTAGGAACAGAACTGCTATTTAAGTTGATAAAAGCCAGATTTGCTTGTTAAATAAATCACCAGAGCCTGGTGGTGCTAGGAAGAAATTTTTTCCCCCAAGAGCTGGCCCCATGGCTGGGTTTTATACAGTGCACAGTGCACTAGATGAAAACCACAGGCAGTCAGCAGCTTAAAAACCTAAATTGTGGCGCCACCTGCAGGAGAGTAGAAATAGCAACACTATCCCAACTCTAGGCAGAGGCTGGGAGGGAAGGGAGCCTTCCCAGTGACACCTCCCTGGATGCGATGCAGACAGTAGGAAGGGCCCCCAACTCCCCACTGACCCTTGTTTTCTGGATGTGTCACCAGATGCCCACTGTACATTCTAGCAACCTTCAGTTTGTGTCCTTGAAAGTTGCCACTTCAAGGGAGGACAGCTGCTCTCAAGATTCTCAGTCCATTGAAACAACCTTATTCTTTCCTCTGATGCCTAAGTAGTTAAGTAAGCTTCTAACCCAAGGGTTTTGTTTTTGAAACTCCAGGCCTTAGAATAGTTAAAAAAAAAAAAAAAAAGGACAGAGAAATGACTGCCTTTGGACCTGAGGGAGAAAGTCTCCCTGGGTCACCACAGTCCCTAATTGTGACTTGAACTTGGTAGCTGGGTATGGTCAGTAGACCTAGACTTTCCCAGGCTTCTCTAGCCTGTGGGTGCTAGCAAAGACACAGAGATGTTAACACCTCAATCTCAGCTCCCAACCTGCCCCATTCACACAGACAACTCCCTCCCTGTCTCCCTGCATTATGTCACAGGCCTCCCCCACCCCGCCATGGTGGTTGTGCTTAGGAACGAGTCTGATCATGTTCTCCATGGGGCCCATTATGGAAGTCTACTGCCTATATGAGCCATTTGATGGAAGGACATCACTCTCATCACCCCTGTCCAACTATACTGACACGGTTGGCCCTGCTGCTCTGCCATGGCTTCCCAGGCCACACGGGGGGGTTGGTACCAGGGTGGCGAGGGTGCCTGCCCCCAACCCCACCCACACATTGTGCAGATATTGGTCATCTGGGCCCTCAAGCAGCTCCCGCGGTCCAAGTCTTCCTCCTCTGCCTCCCCAGACCCTTTCAGCCACCACACTCTCTCCAGAAGTCTTCCTTCTATTTCAGCTAACACACAAACTTGTATTCTCAACTGCAGGAACCAGAAGTTAGAGGACGTAGCAGCAGGTGGAGGGTGAGAGGGGGGAGGGTGAGGATGTTACCTAACTTCATTGGCAAGAAAATAGCAGAGTTCCAGCTCTGTCCTGCTCTATATCTTGCTCAACGAGAAAAGGCAGACACTTCAGTGCCAGGAAGCATGAGTTCCTACAGTGTGCCTAAATTCAAGGACTGAATGCAGTTCATGGCTCCCACATGAAGGCTCCATCTTGCTTCTGCCTAGCACTTGCCAAGTAGCTTAAGTGAGTCGCTTGGCCCCTCTGACTGGGGTACAAAAAACACAAAGGCCTGAAATCAATTTTCCTTGCAGTGAAGGTGGGTTTGTACTGATAGGCTGCCTGGTAACATACATTCCCAAGATGACTGAGTGTAATCTCCTAAATAACTGTGACCACCAGCCCCCAAAATGGCCCTGAAGATCCTCGCCAGCTGATACTCATGCCCTCACGCAGCCCCCTCCCACACTGAATTGGAGCTGACTTGGGTGACCAAGAAGACATACTGCAGAAGTGAGCAGGTGTGATTGCCAAGCTCGGTCATAAGAGACATAGCAGCTTCTAGCTTGGTCTTTTGCATCACTCACTTTGGGGCAAGTGAGCTGCCCTGTGGCAAGGACCCTTTGAGAAGCCCTGTGGAAAGGAACTGAGGTTCCCAGACAACTCCTAGCAAAACTTGACATCCCATGAGTGAACCCCTTGGAAGAGGATTCTCTAGCCCCATTCAAGTCTTCAGATGATTCCAGCTTTGAGTCTTCCAAATGAGGTCCTGGACATTGTGGAGCAGAGACTAGATGTTGTTGGAGGTGTTCTGTTATGAAGCAATAAATAATTAATACAGTGACTTACAGAGAAGGACTCCTTCCCCTGACCTTGGCCTCATTAGCCTCTTATTCTTATTATTTGAGTCCACATGGCCTTAAAAGAAGAAGGGCAGAGGAGGACATGCTTGGTGCATGATAGTGACCACACTGTGCAGGACTGGGCACCAATATGTGCCCGTCCTGGGACTCCCTTCAGAGCTCTTAGCATCAAGCATCTTAGCGTATCTCAACATGTTAAGTAAAAATGAGAAAATCAAGCCAGGGCACTGGAAACCATCAGCCCACAGAATGTTCATGCCAAGCACTCACCTGAAGTCCCAGAACAGAATAAGTTCCAGAGACTCAGCCCCAGGGGCACCCAGCACTGAAGTGGTATTGGATCCTGTTCTCTTTAACAAGCTGTCTGGCACCTGCCTTCACAGGATCCTCTTAGAGGTCAGGCTGTGTGGACTCCAGTGTGAACACCAGTCCCTATGGTGCTAAAAGAGTTCCCTACCCCTGACCCTGACCCTTACTATACTGCAGGGGAGGAGGGAAGTCCAGGGACTCTTCTTGTCACAGCAAGAAGAGACTAGAAATAAGAAGTGGCTGGAACCTGACACTGCAGTTTTCCATCCACACAGGGCCCCATGAGGACTTGGTCACATCATCTTCTCTCAGGCTTCAGGGGATCTCCTCAACCCTGAGCAGCTTCTGGAGAACTAAGCAGAGCCTATGGGTTGTGAGTGAGGCCAAGGCTTGCACGAGGGAGGAAGGGGGAAGGAGGAAAGTAGCAATAGGGAAGACTAGGAAGGGCAGAGGTGACGATACGAAGTCAGAGTAGAAAGAGAGCCATGGACGGCCTCTGGGACTTTCCAGAGATGGTGCAAGGGCCCATCATGACCTCTTTCCTCTTTAACATCTCCCTCCAGGACTCTGAAACATGACTCCATTCTCTCTCTGGCCCCATTCCCCTCCCCTGTTTCTAAAGGGCTTCCTCCCAGTGCACCTCTGCTGACTGCAGGCTTCACAATGCTGAGGGTCCCTTGTGAGGTCCTTGTGAGCCCCAAGGCCACGGCGGTATGCAGTCGCTTAAGAGTTGGGGAGAGCCAACTGTGGCCTCTCTCCCCATCCCTGAATTCAGGGATAGCATGCTGATAGCCAGCAATCAGCCAGGAGCAATTACACCATGAGAAGCAATACCACACACCAGGGCTTTTGTTTTTGTGGACAGTCAGTTGTTAAACATTTCCCAGTGCACCCCTGGGCAGAACCAGTAATACACCAAGAATAAGGTGGGTCAGGCCAGATCAGTCCTGCACCATTAGCCAGCCAGCGGTTCACAGACACCCAGCAAACACACCGCCAATGTCAGCTCAATTTAGTGTAGCTGTAGCCAGAGTAAGGGCTGCCTTCTAAACACACCCCACCTCTTGGTGATAAGAAAAAATTAATATACACCCTTTCCTGTAGCTGTTTTTCCCTAAGTCCTGTATTTAAGGGGATTTGACTCATATTTTCTAATACCAGAATCAAGAAGGAAGGTGATTTCCCTTCCCTGCTAGGTAAACTGAGGCAAGGGACATTGAAGTGTTACATAGGTATCCAAATTGTAAACCTGTTCACACCTGTCATATACTGCCTCCACTTCAAAGTTAAGATTAATATGCTGTGTTTGGCAACAATTCTATTTTTGTTCTCTCAGAGCACTGCTGTTAAAATTAGGGTACACTCATGCAGGAGAACACAGCATTGACCTTAAACAAATGAAGTAAAATCTCTGCAATCTATGCTCTGAAAATAAAAAAAGTGCAGAGTATTTGTATACATACTTGCATATTTTTTAACATACAGAATAGTATGCACATATCTCTATAGGCTTCAATATACACAGAGCATTTTGGAAGTTACCAGCAGAAACCTCAAAGTGGGAGGCAGAGCGATATATATTTCATCGTTGTATTGTACATCCTTTGTTCTTTTTGACATTTTACCATGTGCGAGTATTTCATTCTCCATTTTTTTTTAAAAAAGCTACTTTAAAAGGAACAAAAAACACTGCTGCTAAAAGCATCTTCATCACGCCTCTAGTCCTCTACTCTCTCTCTTCTTGAATCCAGCCAACCACTCCTCCACCCCATCTGTATCATAGTCAAGTTTGCCTTTGTTCTAGTTTCCGATTATTGGTGCCATCTCGCTCCTTTTCTGTGGGCCGTCTTGAAGGTCACATGGCAGCCTGTCTTCCAGGCATGATGAGAATCTCTCTCATTCCAAAGAATAAGTCCTCAGCTCCCATTTCTTAAAGACCAACCAGAGCCCTTCTTGGCCTGGGGACTTCTATTTGGCCAAAGAAAGATTCCAGGAATGATCCAGAACATCTTTTCTGGGATAAAACAAGCAACTTCAGGTCAAGTCAAAGGCAATACTCTTCTACACTGGGATCAGTAAACTCATGGAAACTACCACCCAGAGATGGTCCAGGCTAAAATTACGATGATGCCATGATGTAGATATTAACAGGTAAACACTCCATAGTGAGTTATTAATCTTCTCAGGAACTATGGAGGGGGGAGAGAAAGAAAAGTTAACAGGCAAATGCCATTCCAGTTTTGTGAAAGGTGAAAATAATGTAAGTTCTAAAAAATATGAATAAATGAGCTCGACCCAGATGTTGACCACCAGTTCTGTAAAAGGTAGGCATTATTATTTAGAAAGTGATACAATGACCACTAGGAATCAGTCTGTGATCTTGAACAAACTCTGTCAGGCTCTTCTTTCTCCCTAAATCAGCAGGTAGGGAGGTTTTAGATCAAGGAAACACAAGAGACTATCTGAATTGTGTCAATGAGCTCAGTAGACTCTTTAATAAAATCCTTATAACATGGGGCAATGTGGGCTGAATGGATTAGCTGACTGAATGGTTAACCCCCAAAGATGCCCATTAATGTATCAAGGCAACTGCAGGAAGATTTTCTTGGGATCTGTATCAGAACTCTGCTCTCTAACTAACCTATTCAACAGATTTACTAGTAACTCGAATAAAGACATAGAAGATGTGGCCATCAAAATTGTCTACGACTGCAATAAAAGAAAAAATATTAAATATAAATATAGATTTATAATCCTCCTTTCTAAAGGATAAAAAACTTTTGCTTAATATTGGGCATTTTTGGTGCTTCTGTAAGGCATTTTGGTGTTGACTTGGGGCACTATGTGGAGGAATGGAAGAGGTGAGAGAAGTTTAGTTGATTAACATTTGAAAATACATGGAATGAGGGGTGCCTGGCTGGCTCAGTCAGTGAAGCATGCGACTCTTGATCTCAGGGTTATGAGTTCAAGTCCTATGTTCAGTGTGGAAATTACTTAAAAATAAAATCTGAAGAAAGAAAGAGAGAATGGGGGAGGGAGGGAGGAAGGAAGAAAGAGGGGAGGAAGGAGAAAGGAAGGAAGGGAGGGAGGGAGGGAGGGAGGAAGGAAGGAAGGAAGGAAGGAAGGAAGGAAGGAAGGAAGGAAGAGAGGGGAAGGAGGGAGGGAGGAAGGAAGGAAAGAAGGAAGGGAGGGAGGGAGGGCGGGAGGGAGGAAGGAAGGAAGGAAGGAAGGAAGGAAGGAAGGAAGGAAGGAAGGAAGGAAAGAAGGAAGGAAGGAAGGATATGCATGGAATACTCAGAAAGAAAAAGAATTTGCTAACTGGAGAAAAATAAAGCAGCAGCCTGGGAGGGAAGTGGGGGGTGAGGATGAGAGTTGCCAGGTAGGAGGAAGGCTATGATGATGGAGAGTCCTGAGGTATGTGAGCATCAGTCAGAAAAGGGTTTTTAAAAAGTCTTTCAGAGTATATGATGTAATTCCTTCTTTTGATGCCTCCTCAAAATACCATCAGTATAGAGCTTTGTAATTTTTCTATGCTTTGAAAGGGTTGACTTTGCACTTATTTTGGATATATTATCAAGGCGCCATGGATCTTAACACAGAATAAAGAAGGAACTGTTTTATTCAGGCTACAAGTATATGATCAAAGCTTAGCAACATAGAATATATAGTCTGTATTTGAAAGCAATTTTGTGTGCTGAAATTATGGGGAAAGTTTTAACACTACAAAGTGTAATATGGATACAACCAAGGTCCTATATATGGATATAGAAATAACTTTGTAAATACAGGATCGAGGAAATGCGACCACTATTTTTAGTTACGAGCTAAAGTTGACAATAAGTTATCAGTGTGAGATGCTGCCAAAGTCAATGAAATCACAAGCTGTATTTATTAATAAAGAACAGAGTCCCAAAGAATGCAGTGATAGCCCTGCTCTACTTTGAGAGAGCAGGACTGTGCTTTAAGAAAAACTGGACCACACTCAAGAAGGAGTGGTCAAGAACAGACACATGAAATGATGCTCAGCATCAGTCATCATCAAGGAAATACAAATCAAACCACACTGAGATACTACCTCATGCCAGTCAGAATGGCTAAAATGAACAAATCAGGAGACTACAGATGCTGGCGAGGATGTGGAGAAACGGGCACCCTCCTACACTGTTGGTGGGAATGTAAACTGGTGCAGCCCCTCTGGAAAACAGTGTGGAGATTCCTCAAAAAATTAACAATAGAACTCCCCTATGACCCAGCAATAGCACTGCTAGGAATTTACCCAAAGGATACAGGAGTGCTGATGCATAGGGGCACATGGACCCCAATGTTCATAAGAGCACTCTCAACAATAGCCAAAACATGGAAAGAGCCTAAGTGTCCATCAACGGACGAATGGATCAAGAAGATGTGGTTTATCTATACAATGGAATACTACATGGCAATGAGAAAGAATGAAATCTGGCCATGTGTAGCAATGTGGATGGACCTTGAGGGTGTTATGCTGAGCAAAGAAATCAGGCAGAGAAGGACAGATACCATATGTTTGCACATATAGGTGTATTAGGAGGAACTTAATGGAGGATCATGGGGGAGGAGAAGGGGAAAAAATAGTTGGGGAGAGGGAGGGAGGCAAATCATGAGAGACTCTTGAATGCTGAGAACAAACTGAGGGCTGATAGGGGTTGGGGAGAGGGGAAGGAGGGTGATGGGCATGGGGGAGGGCACTTGTTGGGATGAGCACTGGATGCTGTGTGGAAACCAACTTGACAATAAACTATTTAAGAAAAAAATAAAAGCAAGTAGAAGAAAAAAAAAAGGAGTGGCCAAGCCCAAAAGGGACTTAAAACCCTATTATATTTGGAACATTCAAAGAAACTGGTGATGTCCATCTTCAGGAAAGTAAGACTCAAATGAATATGATACTTTCAAATATTTGAAGGGTTTTCAAGGGGAAGAGTTGCTGCATTAGCTCTATATAACTTCAAGATATCAAAGTAGGATAAATTAATAACATTTATCTTATGTAGAGAAATTTTGGCCCAATACAAAGAATATCTTTCTAATAGAGCTCTCTAAAGACAGAATAGATTTCGTTGGATGGTAGTAAGTTATCTGTCACTTGGAGAACTAGGTGATACTTAGGTGAAGACAGGAATTTCAATGAAATGACATCTGATGTCTTCAAGGGTCTGAAGTTTTAACCATCATGTGTTTGTTATTGTATCCTCCACACCACGCACTTTGCACTGACTCAGTAAATGTTTACTGAATTGACCTGTAATGCTCTGGGGAAAATATCTAGGGAAGCTAACTTATGTCCCACTCAAGACCAACACCAGGGAGAGAAGCCAAGGACGAAGTCAGGAATATGGTCACGTCAGAGTGGGATGAAGGGAATGAGCAGACACAGAGCTACATTAAACACTGCCTCTTCCCTGCTCTGTACTGCGTACCTCATTCACCAGATATACTGTCCTTTGCCCAAAGTGGGCCTATATGGAACTGTATCATTTGTCCAGTGGAGGCTCATATAACTGAGCCTTCTGAGTTTTCATTCTTTCCTTTCACTTTCAAATTTCTCTCCAGTTCTTATTCTCCTGAGTCCTCAGTCATTGTTTTTCTGTGCTCAGATTGCTTTCATCCTTCCTCCAACTAGGCAGCCTCTCCCTCTCTGAGGGTTTTTTTTTTCTTTTGCTCTATCCCTACCTCTTAGCCTCAGTAGCTTCCTACAGCCACTACAGGCCTAAAACCCAGGCCAGGGATCCCTGTGTCTCAGAGATATCGCAGGTAACAGGCTCCATGTCAACTCATGTCATCTTGTCCCATACACTGTACATCTGGGGGCTGGGCAGGCTTTTGTCCTACATCTATCTACCTAACACTGTGGAAACTGGACAAACTGCAAGTAATAACTGCTCTTTCATCCTCTTGTTTGTCTTAATGGACCAGAATAATTCTTCTCTCTCTCCTGGGGGGAATTACTCCATCATCAAATGTACCTCTCTGTGAAGGAATGTGTTTGCTCCTTCTGCAGGACTTCCAGACTTCCAGCCTAAATGTTTCTTTGCCATTCTTAATTACGCTTCCTCCCATATTACAACCAGTATCACTGACACTCACATCAGTTTCTTCTGCAAAGAAAATGAAAGCATCCTATCTCTTTCCCTCCAGTGATTTCATCAGCACCTTCTGGGTGTGGTCATAATGTCCCTTCCTGACTCTTCACGCTTATTCAGGCTTAAATACTACAGAAAGAGAGAATACATCTTAAGAACAAAAGAGTGAAACAATAATGGTAACAATGATTAAGATATCTTCCAAAGATCAAAACAGATATTACAGATTTTTGTGGAACTATAAAGGCTTTTATTTTTTTTTAAATTTCACTGTAATTGGAGAGTGAAATGTGCCAAGGGGATACTTTGTGTAACTCATATCATGTTTAAAATTATCCATTCAAAAAACATTTATGACTACCATATGTCACTGTGCTACGGATCAAAGCTGTTTCAGGCACAGTCCCTACCCTTAGGGGTTTTCGGGTGAATGGAGAACACCACTGCCAACAAATAAGTGCACTAATATGTTATCAATGCTAAGATAAAAGCATTCACCAGGTAGTGTGGAATTGTAAGGGAGAGAGTGTCACTCAGTTCAGAAAGCAATTATGCTTAATTCTGATCATAGCACCATATTAAAATTATGACTATTCCTTCTTTTATTAGAAGTGTCTCTGCTGGTACAATATTTTTAAAATAAGGCTTATCTAAATGAGAAATAATAACAACACTAATATATGGTCTTCTAAGTTAGGATTTCAAATTAAAGAAAGTTCATGACGGTACAATATTTACATAGCACTTGGATAGAGTGGCTGATCACTTTACTTTTAAATACCCCTGTTTCATAAATGCTGAAATATTCCCCTGGGGGACAAAACCAAGAATTGATATGAGCAGGTAGCTCATATCCATTCATTCTTTCCGTTTTCTTTTTCTTCTTTTTAATTTTAAAGATATTACTGGCTTTGTTCAGCAATGCATGAATTAAGCAGCATCTGACCTAACAGATAAAAAGGAGCTTCCCATTCATTCTTTCTTTTATTCATTTGTTATATGAATATATCCCAATCTCCTACTATGTGCCAACTCCTAGGCACTAAGGATACAGTGGAGCTCAAGGCAGATGAGGTCTCTGCTCTTATACAGTGTGTATTGAGGATGGAGGCAACAGTGAACCAGTTGAATGAATTAACAAGATAATCTAAGGTAGTGGTTAGGTTTATGAAGAAGATTAGGACACAGTATTGTAAGGGGTGGAGGCACACATGTTAGAAAAGACCTCTCTGAGGTGGTAACATCCGGGCTGAAGCTGGAAGGACAAGGAACCAGCTAGGGAGAGATGTGGGGAAAGGAAGCAGCCAGTACAAGCACCCTGAAGTGGGTCATAGCAAAAGACTAATATTCACTTCCAAAGAAGGCAAGCTCTGGTAACCAGGAAAGGTCCAGTGTGGGCAGAACTGTCCCAGGCAAAGAACTAGAAGAAGCCATTATAAAAACAGAAACACACACGTAGTAATACAGTCGGGGAAGATAAAACCATGAAGAGTCAGGAAAATAGTCCTTAGTCTTTGAAGATCTTTGGGTCATGTGACTTAGGCCATATGAAAACAAGCCTGGTTCCATAAAAGTTAACTTGTAGACTGCGGAGCAGAAAGAAACTGATGGAATGGTGAACTGAAGATGGAAAATGCTCATAAAAATTGTAGAACAGAGACTGTGTCAGTTAGCAAGGCTTTGTATGCAAGTAACAAAACATCCATCTAGCTGTTTAAGTCATGAAGACATTTAATATCTCACAAGAGCAGCCTAGAGGTAAGTGGTTCCTGATGTAGTGCAGGGACTCAGTGAGGTTACCAAGGGGTCAGTCTCTTTCTGCATTATCTATGTCTCATCCTTAGCAAGTTGGCTTTTTTTCCCTGAGACTCATTTCCTCATGGCCAAAATCAGCTCCAAGCATCTGCTCATATAATCATATTTAAGACCCAAGAGAAGAAAAGAAGTGCTGGGGTTGGGGGGAAGGGGAGGGCACTCTTCTATAGTGGCTCTCCCTTTTCACATCAGGTGAAAGTTCTCAGAACACTTGTGTATGTCTGAATGGCCAGAACTGGGTCACATGGCCACTCCAAGCTGCAAGGGAAGCTGGGAAAATGAGTGTCTGGCAAAGGGGAATGGGATCATGGCATTGATTTGGACTAGTCAAGATTCAGAGTCATCCCCTGCAGATTCAATAAACATGGAGAGCCTTGGAACAGAAAAAGGAGGGAATAGTGGGCCACAGGAATGCAGGGCTATTCATTATGGCCCGCAAGAAGATAGGAGAGAAGGAAGGGATACAGTGTAATGGAAAAATCTTGCATCTGGAATCAGAAGACACGAGTTACAATCCCAGCCTTGAGCAAATTACTAAAACAATCTCAGCCATGGTTTCTTCACCTATAACACAGAAGTGACAACACATATGTGTCAGGCAGGCTGTGAAGAGCAGAAATTGTCAGAGTGGGTTGTGAGTACCCAGCATATTCCCAAGACTCTATGGAGATTCACGGATAAAGTATTATAACTTCTATTTCTTTTTCTCATTCTTTAAAAATATACACAGCTGTTCATGTATTATAATATGCATAATACATCACAATAATAGAATATACATAACTTATAAATAAATAAATGTACATATATTGAGATTGCTCAAAACATTTGCTGATAAGGGTCCCAATGTTTAAGGAAAAACCATCTTGGAAACACTTTTTAAAGAACATAATGTATATGAAGCCCTTAGCACAAGATTGGATATACATTGAGCCCTCGAAAAAGGCTCATTCGTGTGTTGCCTTTCAGATATTTTAGGATTGCAATTTTTGATGGCAAGGGCAGGCATCTGTCCCAGGGGCTCCCAACTCCACTCTCAAAATGCCGCACACCATGTGCTTTTTTTGGCACCTCAAATCCCTCTCCCAGAAAACAGGATTACAAGCACCGTGCTAGAAGCAGCTCCCAGAAGTCACTATTACGTGGCTTCCCCAACCCCTGGCATCTTCTTCTCTTTCCACCTGCTGTCTATCTTTTGAATAGAGCTGGTGGGCACTCCTGTGAACCATGAACAAGGGGAGGAGGGGAAGCAAAGCCAGGGAGGGGAGGTGGCTGGCACATGAAGTGAAAGGTTCCCCTGGGAGGGGAGGGTTAAAACACAAATGGGGTGTGGAGATTTTCTGTGCAATTCATGTCTCCCTCTGAATCCTGCCTGTCGTTCACATGGGCAAGCAAGAAGTATCTGTATTTTCTTCCCACTGCCTTCATCTTTCTCTACAGGCACTCAAGGAGCTTTGGGAAGATCATCTCTATCTTCTTCCCAGCTTTGCCTCTGTGATGGGGAAGAGACAAAGATGGTAGTGGGGTGCAGGTGGGGAAACTGAGTCACAGGGTCACTCAGTGGCTCAGCTAGAATATACCCAGGAGCCCTGACATCTGATCAAAATCACTTTTCTCATGAAAAGCACAAAGATAAAACCTCCTTTACAAATACAAGGCCTTCCAATAGTATCCTTTGCCAACAGTTACGCTAGCTGTGCAGGCATTGTTCATTTATTTAATTTAACCATTTTTCACCCCTCAAAAAGCATCTGGGTTTGCCTTTAAAAACCCATGTTAAATTCTCACTTAATGATTTGACCGGCTCCCCTTTAGCTCCCTTTAAACGAGCTGCCGATAAAGGAATAAACTTGCTGAAGAAATAAGAAATAAGCTTCCTGAACAGTGCAGCCTTTTCTGCTGCTCTTGTCCAGGCTGAAGCCCCCTCCAAAGAATTGAGAGATAATGCTAATGGAATTACACATTGTGACTGGATCAGGGGCTGCCACAGGAAGATAAATACCAAAGCAAGGCTAAGGCATTGAATCAAAAAAAGAAAAAGAAGAGAAAAGAAAAAGAAAAAACCCACAAAAACCTTAGACCTTGGTTTACCACATATATTATTTTACTCGCCTTTATGCTGCTATTATCCCAAACTATTTGGTTTAGGGGAGGTCTCACAGACACACACCTGAAAGCAAATTAAATAAATAAGAGTGACCCACCCAACATATGCTTACAGTGACACTGTGGCAAGCCTCTCAGAAGATAAACTATGTGGATTAATTCAGGAAGATGATAGAGTGCTTATCTATTTTGTTTAGGCTTGATTTTAAAGAGATAAAATCATCGGGCCCTATAATCTGTTTACCACACACTGGACATGCAAGGTGGGCTATCACGGAACATGGATTAGCACATGGCGGCAGGCTGACGGTGGCCGCCTTGCCCTGCTCACCCCAGCTCCGTACAGGTTGGGTTAGTGAGGCCCGCCGAGCACATGACGATGGTCCTAGCTCACACCTGGATCCAAAACCAAATCCACATAATGATACTTTGTCATCCTTTGGGTCTCGGGATGACTGTGATGCTGTGATTCGTTCTAAAATTAAAATGAATTAGTGACACCTCTCCAGGTAACCGGTGACGACTTGTGTATCAGTCAGCTTATGTCTGTACATAACAGAAATGGATTCTGCCTCTCTTAAACAAAAATGGTACTTCCTAGAAGAACATCAGGGACTCACAGGATTGGGATGCCAGGGAGTTCTGGAGGATGACCAGGAGGAAGTCTAGTAAGGCTACCCTACTGGATCAGGTTAGTCTGGGTGCTGCTATTGCCTCCACCTCATGGCATCACTCATTCCAGGGATGAGGCTCAGGAGAATGGGACTGACAGATTGAGTCTAAGGCATGTGTCCATCTTAGCTCACTGGAGATAGTAGGAGGGTCTGCCCTTTCAGTTTTGAGAGTGGGAAACAAGTACGATCTGTCAAGAAAGTGACCCGTTATAGGAGACTTCCCACAAGGAAGACCAGGTGCTATTAAAAAGAGGTTGAGCGATAGGCACCCCAAAAGTGGCAAATGACACATACAATATGGCTAAGAAATGCATGCTTGGGATCCCTTGTTTAGTCTGAGCATCTGGTAGGAGATGGCTTGCAATAATGAAAAGATCTCTTGAGGATGAATCAGGAGTCCCAGACCTAGATGTGGGTGCCCACACCAGGCAAGCCTACTGAGCCTCTAGTTCACTGCAATGCGTCAAATTGTGACCCTTCAAAATTCATGTTAAAGTTCTAACCACCAGTACCTCTGAATGTAAATTTAATTGGAAAGAGGGCCATTGCAGATGTAATTCATTAAGGCGAGGTTATACTGGAGTAGGATGGGTCCCTCCTCTAGAATGACTGGTGACCTAACAGGAGAAATTTGGACATAGACACACACACAGGGAAAATACCATTGCCTCCACAGTAGGAGCCATGCTGCCACAAGTCAAGGAATGACCAAAGCTAAGAAAGAGGCCTGGAGCAGACCTTCCTCTAGCACCTTCAGAGGGAGCTGACACCTTGATCCCAGACTTCTAGCCTCCAGAGCTGTGAGACAATAAACTTCTGTTGAGCCACATGGTTTATGGTACTTTCTTATAGTAACCCTGAGGCACTAAGGCATTGGCCTTCCATAAGGGAAGTGCTCTGGGCTAGGTTTGTGACTTTCAGACTGTCTTGACTTGAACTGGAATGTCCCTGGAGTCCTAGAAGTTCAATCGGCAGCACTGATTAAAAACCACGGTGATCTCCAAGGTCCAGCTCTCTCTAAATTAAAGCCCTTTTCAGTTCTGACAACGTAATGTTTGAGATTTTTGGAAAGGACATTCCAGGAACATTTACTTGTCTAGCTATGAGGATAGACCAGTCCTTTAATTGGCCCCATGCACATCTCCATACCACACACACCTGCCATGCTTCATCAGCCACTGAGCCCCAGTAGGGTGAGGCCACTTCACCCAGGGGCTTGGAAAGTTTGCAGATTTCTTGGTCTAGTTCAATGGCATTTCCACTCAGATACCTGTATCTTTGCTGGGCTTGGGTCCTGGAAACTCAGTCCCATTCTGGACCCTCATCATCACCTTGAGTTCCCTAGTGGATCTGGCCAGTTGAAAGATTCTGTGACCCACCTTCTAGAGCTATTTCCTTCTCAAAGCTCATGTTTTTGTTTTTTTATTTTTGTTTTTGTTTTTGGCTATGTTATTTTAAAAGCTGTAAAGAGGTGCATTCACAAGATCCAGACAGCAGAGAGGAAAACCTGTCCAGTTTTACTTGCCCAACCTGATTCTGCTCCCATGTCAGATGTGTGACTCATGCATGGGGGGAGGTCTCTAAGAGACCAAGTAAAAGAAACTGCCACTTTTATTTCCCCAAGTTTCGTACAAAATTGTTTCATACGTACATAAAAAGTTTTAAAACTACTAACATGAACCCATGGATGCCCTCCATCTATGCCCAATAACTGTCATTCTAACACATTTGTGTTACATGAAGTTTCACTTCTAGATACTGCAGCATACCTGAGAATAAAACATTATCTTATTTAACTGCAGTATTATGATTGCACATACTAAAATTAATAACTCCATAATAGCTAATGTCAAGTCTATACTCAATTTTTTCAATCTTTCCAAAGAAGGAATGTTCTTCATAGTTTGGGTGTTTATTTCTAATCAGGATGCAATCACAGTTCACATGCTGCATTTGGTTGTGGCGTCTGTTTGAACTCCTTTAATCCACTCTGGTCCTCCAACTCCTTTCTGGTGACACTAATTTTTTGAGGAACCCAGGTTGATGGCTTCATTGAATGTTTTATAGTCTCAAACCATGTGATTGTTTCCTGGTGGTGGTGTTTGACTTGTCCCTCTATCCTCTGAAGGCAGCTGCCATCCTAACCTACCAAAAACTGAAGAGTGGCCTTAGTCAAGAGAGAAACAGGACTGAATGCTCCTGTTTGAGGTGCTCTCATCTCTGCCTCCATCAACTGTAGGGTCCATGCCAGCATCTCCATCACGGCACTGCCACTGAATGTTCGGTCCTGGCGAGCCACTGCTCCAGGACCCCTGGAAAGCAGGGCCCTGCCCTCCCTCTCTGGACCAGGCTGCCTCTGAGGTCCCAGTGAACACAGTTGGAAACATGCATGCAATGCCGCAAAAGATTCCAAACATGTAAAGGTTTCTTGGTGATTTATGCCTCTTTAATTACGGGCTTTTATGCTTTAATTAAAAAGTTACAGAAGTTGTCTTTACTTCTGAAAACTGCTTATGGTTGACTGCCTGAGTGAATTAAACAGTGTCAGATCCCTGGGTTGGCTCCATGCAAGACTCCTAGAGCTCATTTTCAGGGTAGGGAGAAGGAGGTCAGTGAGAAATACCATTAAGAAGAGAGGCTGTGACAACTTTCATTACTTTTTGATGATCATGCAATAATTTTCCATGATAAATCATCTCATTATATCTGCAAATTCAGAGGCAGAATCTAAATGCCAGGGCCATGGAAAAACCACCACAAACAACTAGCACTGGGAACTGGTTTAAAGGAATTCACCTCCTAGATGAGGGAACAGGAAAAAAGTTTATGTTTTATTACTAATCCTTTGATCGGTTTGCAGGCCACATTCTGTGCAGTGCATGATGGTGCAGAGTTTCAACACAAGCTCCTCGGATAGTCTGGAGCCAACATCAGCATCCAGTTCTGCACCTAGATGTGGCCCAGGTGTGCTGGCTGTCTGGGTCATTTGCCCAGTTCTGTGGGCTCAGCTGAGGTATCAATATGCTGTTTTCTACACCCTAGACTGGGCTATCATCCCTTGCCTTTGCATTCCCACTGGACTTATTTTTAGCATTCACTTTTAATTTCTTTTCTCTATCCCTCTTTGAATCACATTCTTTTTTTTTTTTTTAATATTCCAAGTCAACATTTATTTCTGAAAACCATAAACTATAGATCTATATTTTAAGTTGAATCACATTCTTTATGCCACACTGGTCTCTTCCACTAGTGTGTGGTCTCTATAAGCTCACCCTCAGCCCCCACCCAGAGAGAAGTCACTTCCCCATGATTTGTGTCCCCACTCTACCATGACCAGAATTATTCCAAAATACCTAAATAATTTTATTTTTTTAAATGACATATGTCTGTCTTCTTTTACCAAATTGTAAGCCCTAATGATGGCAGTTTGATCACTTCTTTTCTATACTACTAGACCATAGGTCAGAGAATTGAGTCAGCCATACTCCTAGTTCATTACACATTTATTTCTGCATGGTCTCTCTCCATTCATTCATTCTTGTATTCATTTATTCCCTGTATTCCCCTTTCCCAATCTTGTTACCTTGATCATTGGCAACCATTTTAAGGAAGTTAATGAGGTTCTTTTGTTTACATGTATTCTTATAAAGTGTATATATATACAGGGGCGGGTTGTGTGTGTATCTTTATGCACATGGAATTTTTATTTACATAAATAAATAATGTCACATGCTTCATGATATTTTCTAGAATATATATCATTATATATACACACATTTGTAACTATATATGTTTCTAGAATTGTATATATATAAGTAGAAATATGCTGTTCCTTATAAATTCATTAGAGTGAAAGCCTAAAACTAACTGAGCTTGGATTTTGGGGGAATAAGGGGTCTTTGGTTACCATTACAATTTCTTTAATACTTACTGGTCTAATTCTATTCTCAAGTTTTTTTTCTTACACCAATTTTAGAATTTTATATTTCCTAAAAATGTATCCATTACATCTATTATCACATCTAGTACTATTCATAATGTGCTTATTATTCTAATCTCTGCTTTGTTTATAGTTATTTCTTTTTTCATTCCATTTTATTTATTTGTGTCTTCTCTCTTGTTTTGATCAGTCTTTACAGAGGTATCACTGTTTTACTAATGATCTCAAAGAATCAGCTTGTGGTTTTGTTAATCTTTTCTATTATGTTTTTTTGTACTCAATTTTTAAAATGTTTTTTATTATATTTATTATTTCATCTATTCTACTTTCTTTGGGTTAGCTCCATACTTCTTTTTTTACTTTTTATCTCCAGAGCTGAGCACATGCTTAGTACACAGAAGCTTTTTCTCAAATGTCTACTGAATAAATGAATGAACTGTAAACACCTTGAGATCAAATAATATGTCTTGTCCATCTTCATAGTCCTTAAAGAACTAACTATACTACCTAGCGAATAAGAGGCCTCAGTAAAGACTGAGAGAATATTTACTGAGGGAATAGTTAATATAAAGATATATACATACTCCTTCCTAAAGGAACTTCCAGAATTCATCTAATTGACACTTGTGATTAAAAAAAAAAAAAAAAAAAGACATTTCTGATAGTGGTGTAGAAACCATTAGTAATACTAGTGATCCTCTCTTCTTTTCTTCTTCTCCTGTGATAGAACTCCTAATCTTACCTAGGCACACAACCATTTGGAATAAAGACCAAGTGATTAAGTTCTGGCCAATGGGATACAAGTGAAAATGGTGGGGTCAACCTGAGCAAGTGTACTTCAAGGGAGAAAATGTGCCTTTCTTCTTCCCCTTTCTTCATCTTGCTTTCTGGAATGTGGATACAATGGTTGGAGTTTCAGTAGTTATAACAGATCAGGGAATGACCTTGGAAATGGAACCCACATGACAAAGGAATAAGATAAAAAGTCTGGGTTTCTCGTACCAGGAAGCCTCTATGGCAGCCCAAAGTGAATGCTTTTGGAAAAGAAAGCCAATTCTTATCTTGTTCAAGACTTTGTTTGGGGTCTTTTCTTGGGGTGGAGGGACCTTCTATCACATGTAACTGATCATATAAATTGATGATACTACAATTAGATTGGTAACTGATTTACTGGGCACATGTTGATCCTTTTCTAAAGTATGTCCTTACTCACACAACAAAGACCTAAGAAAGAAGGTGATGTTAAAGTCCTCATTTCACACATGGGAAAATCAATGAGGTAGCTGAGACTAAGACTCATGTCTCATTCTCACTCAGATCCCAATTTACTGGCCAAATTTACCTCTTTAGAAAAGGACTGCTCTCAAAGGTAGTTAACAGAAAAATCTAAGTTTTCTAATGTGAACTCCCAGTAATTTGCAGCCCCATTGATGGCCTGGGAATATTCCAGGTAAATCTCAAATTTTCAGACTCTGGTATGACTTTTCTCAGACTTGACTCTGGCTAACTAGGTAATCAGGTTCCCAGTTCTTTTCAAGAAGATCAAACACAATTACATCAAACTATGAAAGGGGCGTCTGGGTGGCTCAGTCAGTTGAGCATTAGACTTTAGCTCAGGTCATGATTTCGTAGTTCATGGGTTTGAGCCCTGCATCGGGCTCACTGTTGTCAGTGCCAAGCCTGCTTCGGTTCCTCTGTCTCCCTCTCTCTCTGCCCCTTCCTGCCTCTCAAGGATAAAGAAACATTTAAAAAAAATCTTTTTAATCAAATTATGAAAGCTTTGTCTACTACATAGCTGATGACCTTGACTTTCAAAGTAGTGCTCCACCTGTTCCCAACATGAGTTGTGGTTTGAGGTCCACATTCGGCATGGCTTTCCACGCTTCAGAGCAAGCTTCATAGACAATACCTACATACTCTATAATCTATAAAATCAAATTGCTATGTTTTCTCTGTCTCACTACCAGCTTCTCTATGTCCTTACAGTCTCTTTGCTGTTACTGAAGACTTCTAGGAGTGCTTTTTCTTAAGTGGCATCAGTATCAATGGGAACCATCAACATCAGTTCTGGATTGACCCCAGAACCTTACAGGCAAGAAATTGGCAGTTCTAGATCCAAAAAAAAGGATTTATATCTCCTGGATACCAGGGCCAGGACATATAATGCAAAGAATCCGAAGTCCTGGCTAAAGTGAGGTGGACTCTGACCCCAACACTTCACCAGTGGAGAGGAAAAGGAAAAAAATGATATTTACTGGGAGCTTTTTTATATGCCATGAGCTGTAGCAG
This sequence comes from Hyaena hyaena, assembly GCF_003009895.1. Classification (NCBI taxonomy): domain Eukaryota; kingdom Metazoa; phylum Chordata; class Mammalia; order Carnivora; family Hyaenidae; genus Hyaena; species Hyaena hyaena. The sequence goes on from NW_024080640.1 coordinate 5,428,717, forward strand.
GCATATTCACATAAATTTATTATTGAATCTCTTGTTCGGTTAAAAGGCAGTATAATGCGAAGGTTAGGCACAGTTACTAGCTATATGATCTTGCATAAATTACTAATTTCTCTGAGATTCTTGTAAAAAAGAGGTAAAGTAGTTCTTACCTCATAAGGTTGGTACGATGAAGGTATTTAGAATAGTGTGGGTCACATTATAAGATCTCAATAACTGCTTGCTGGCTATTATCATTAATCATCACAATGACACCTTGAAATAGGTTGTATTATGCCCCTTTTGAACCTATAGGATATAAGAGTCAGAGACTTAAAATAACCTTCCAAGGTCAATTGCTAATAAGTGGAGGAATGTGGATTCAAACCCAAGTTCATCTAACTCCAACCTCCTTGATCTTTGCTCCAGCCATTTTCCAGAAAGCCAACCTTTCACTGGATGATTGTTCTAAACACAATTTATCACTCCATAGAACAAAAAGTACATGCTATCATGGTTGCTAAAATGGCTAGTGGTTGTGGCACTCAATGAAAATGGACCATTGATGATAGACCTCTCCTCTCTGATGACAAAATCAGCTAAGATATAAAGTTAAACAGGAATAAAAATATTAAGAGTTATTTTTACTGGTAAGAATAGAGGACGTGGTTTAGATGTAAGACCAAGACAAGCTTCCAACTCTTTCCTTCTAAGTCCCCACCCTCGTGTTCACACACAGGGGAGGTTTGGGTCTATAGAACAGACAAGAAGCAGCCACAAAGATGGTTGCCAAGAACAAGGACCTGTCTCCCATCTTAGCCAGGGCAGAAAGTACAAGAGAGACCAGAGACAAGAAAATCAGTCTCTGATGCAGATTCTGCCCCATGGGGACACATGGACAAAGAATGACAGACTCTCACCATCTCCCCTATCAGTGGAATCCCCCTCCATCCTTGGAGGAACTAAGTAAAAAGAAGCTTCTTCCTGATCTTATCAAGAAGTGTTGGTACAATTCTATGAACCAGAAGAAACATGGAGCAAGAGAAGCTCTCCCTTACCATAATCAAAATTTCCCAGTGCATATCCCATCAACCACTTATAATGAATCAACAAAACATAAAAAGAAATCCCACAAGGGTGCAGAAAAGAGCCCTTAGCCTTGAAATGAATGTATTAATTATTTTTTTCATTCCTTTCTACACCATGTGTTTATTCTTCCATAGTGAATTTGCTGGTTTCAGTCTTCAAGTAGGTCCCACGCTAATGTGATTGGTAGTTTAAATGTCTCAAAGAAACAGCACAGACCCCTGGGATCTGTATTCTTTTTCTTGAAAAACAAAAAACCAAATGGATTATAGAGAGTTAGGTGGAATTAATTCCATCCTGGGAAGACAGAAGCCAAGCTGCTTCAGTCTCTTGGTTTATAAGGTCATCAGAATCCCTTGTTGGGAATTATTCCCCTGTAAAACACTTCTGCCCAGCTACTCTGCAGCCTTGCGTTGCAGATAATCCAGACAGTGATTGTGTCTGGGTTTCCAAGTAGAAGCTTCACTGACCTCCCCTAAGAGGATTCTGGTACCAGCTTTGGCTGCAAGAAGAAACAGGGGAGCCCAGCCCCAATATGTGCCAATTCTGTGATTGCCTTCAGGACAAGATTCAGCTTTGCAGGTAAACATCTTGGATAGAGAAGCATCTGCTGAAAGTATAGTTTCTGATCTAGGAGAGGGATCCATGTTCCAGGGCCCAGCTCATTTAGCACGTAGGAGGGCACGGCCTACCTTAGGATTTGGGAGAAGGGACCTCCAACTGGTACCAAATATACTAGGCCACCAGCTGTGAGGTTGGTGTCTGTTGATACATTTTCCTTGGGTGTGGTTTTGTGTTTTTTAGAATGTATCACACAAATTAGTCCATCTTTGGCTACCAATTAATTCTGGCCTTGGGCAAGTCACTTATTGTGAGGCTTGGTTTCACACAGATCTAAATTAAAACCCTGAATTCGTTACATATTAATGATGACCCTGAGCAAATTACATGATCAATCTGAGCCTCAGTTTCTATACCAGTATTGGGAAGGTTAATGTATACTTTGCAAGGTGGTAATGAGGATTTAAAATATTATACATATAAAGTACATAGCAGACTCTGTTTCTATTAGGCTCTGATCGAGTTATCTGCCCAGCTATGTCCAACACTGTGTACTACTACCCTCTTCTGAGAAGTCTTCCTTATATCTCTAGTCTGCATGGTCCCAGGGATCAGTCCCAGGATACAGACTCCCCTACTTCTCTGTGGTTTAGGGTGGGTCCCTAACCCAAGGCAGGCCAATATGAGTCTCAGCATTGGATGTATGCCAAGAAATATGGGTCTCCCTCTGGATAGAGGACCCTGCATTCCCATGAGTCCAGGAGCTGATGGGGACTCTGTGCTCTGCCAAGCAGAGCAGCTGGAGAGACTAGTGTTTGAATGGAAAGACAGAAGAAGAGAAAGGAGACAATGTGGTTGACATTCCAATACCCTAGGTCATCCCTGCCCTTGGGTTCCATGAAACTCACACCCCTGTTCCTCAAAATAAGGTGTTTGGGTTTGGGGCTGTTTTTGTTTGTTTCTTTATTTCTTTTTGTCAAAGTTAGCTCAGCTGTTTCTCATTATGTGCAACAGGGAAGAGTCTTAATAATCTAGTAAATAGTTGCTTATTCAATAAATAGTAAACCATTCATACCATTAAACAGTAAAAAGTTTACGCCATTATATAAAATGACAAAACCGGCCAAGTGATGCCAGATTCTGCCCCCACTCTCTCAGTCCCTTGTGTGAAATATTTATTTACTGGGAACCCCATCATATACATATCTTCTCCTACAATTCTGACTCAAACTTATCATTATTCAGTAATTTGTTCATTTGAACAAATGGCAAGGACAAAGGGCAGGGACCATGACAGACCTCTATTTCCATGTGCAGATGGCCACATCTCTCATCCATGTCCCCTGGATATGACTTACTTACACCAGACTCTGTCCCTGGCTGCAGCCACTTCTTGGGACCAGGCCTACATGGTCCTAGACTTCCCTCCTATCCCAGCTCTTGATGGCCTTTCCTTCACTAGCTGGTGGTGTATAGCAGCCCAGCCTCAGCACCAACTGAGAAAGGGGTGCTTTTAAAAGGCAAGCTCCCCAGGTATTCACAATAAAAATAGCTAATGTGTGCTCCCCACACTGAGCACTCCACAGGAATCATCTCATTTAATTCCCATAACAATCCAGGAGATTGGCACCATTATTATCCACATTTTACTGATGAAAAAAGCTGAGGCACAGAGAGGATAAATCATTTAGTGAAGGTCACACAGTTAGGAAGAGGAAGAGCTAAACCCAAATCTGTGCTGTGAAATTCCAAGGTCCATGTGCTTTACCTCTCAACCACACTGAAAGAGGAACCTTCAAGCTAGGATTTGATTTTGTGTGTGTGTGTGTGTGTGTGTGTGTGTGTGTTACACAGATGATGGTTAGATGACTAAGTATCACTATGGAGGGACAGAATCATCAGAGAGGATTTGGAAACAAGCCACAACTGGACCTTGGCCCTAGAGAATGAGTAGGGGACATGATAGATGCTGGAAAGGCCAAAGGCTCAGAGGTGTGACCATGTGTGGAGGGCTTGTTGGTAGGCAGGCAGGTGACATTGGTAGATTTGAGCAAGTTCTGGAGACAGAGGAAGCCAGGCAGAGAGTTGGGACTTAGTTTGGCCAATAGGTTGAATTGTGTTGAAGTCCTAACACCCTAGCCCTTAACTTATGAATGTGACCTTATTTGTAAATAAGGTCTTTGCAGATGTAATAAAGTTAAGATGAGGGTGGACCCTAATCCAACATGACTGGTATCCTTGTAAGAAAAGGGAAATTTGGACACAGAGAGACACACAGAAAGAACACTATGTAAAGAGAGGGAGGCAGATTGGAGTGATACAGACAAGTCAAGGAACATCAAGGATTAGTGACCACCACTGGAAGCCAAGAGAGAAGCAAGGAAGGATCCTCCTTAGAGCCTTCAGAGGGAGCACTGCCCTGATGACACCTTGAATTCTAACTTCTAGTCTCTGGAGCTATAATACAGTAAATTTATGCTGTTTTAAGTCACCTAATTTGTGAAATTTTGTTATATCAACCTTTGAGATTATAGAATATCTATATTTGGTCTCTGCCCCCCATTCCTGGCATAGAGCTCCTAAAACCTTTCTAATTTCCTAAATGACTAGAACACCAGGAGCATATGTTATTCTATTATTTGTTATTGGATCCTGGTTCCTGGTATAGGACTCTTAAATCCTTAAAGTTTTCTGGGTGATAGAAGTATCTTTTGTTCTAATGAGGCACTTCTTGGGGGACTCCTGGATGGGGGTTATTCACCAGAAAGACCAAGCCATGATTAGAAGTATAGAACATTCAGCCCAATCCCCATCTTCTGGGAATAGGAAAGAGAATGTAGATTGAGTCAATGATTGATTCTGCCTATGTGATGAGGCCTCCATAAAAATCCCAGAAGGGTGGGGTTCAGAGAACTTCTATAGGTTGCTGAACCAACACAGAGGTGCTGGGAGGGTGGTGTACCCAGAGAGAGCATGGAAGCTTCACATGCTTTCCCCATGCCTCACCCTATGTATCTCTCTGCCTGGCTGTTCATCTGTATCCTTTGTTATATCTTTTATAATAACTGCCAAAAGCAAATGTTTCCCTGAGTTCTGTGAGCCATTCTAGCAAATCATTGAATCCCAGAAGGGGGTCATAGCAACCCTGATTTATAGTTGGTTAGTGAGGCGTGCCTGGGTGGCTCAGTCGGTTAAGCGTCCGACTTTGGCTCAGGTCATGATCTCACAGTTCATGAGTTCGAGCCCCATGTCGGACTCTGTGCTGACAGCCAGCTCAGAGCCTGGAGCCTGTTTCAGATTCTGTGTCTCCCTCTCTCTCTGACCCTCCCTGCTCACACTGTGTCTCTTTCTCTTAGAAATAAATAAAACATTTATATATATATATATATATATATAAATATATAGTATTTATATATATATAAATATATAGTATTTATATATATATATATAAATATATAGTATTTATATATATATATATATATAGTTGGTGAAAAATAAAAGTGATAACAGGGACTTGCAATTGGTGTCTGAAGTGGGGGCAGTCTTGTGAAAATGAGTCCCTAACTGGTGGGGTCTGACGCTAACTCCAGGTAGATAGTGTCTGAACAGAATTGAATCATGGAATACCCAGCTGTATTGGAGAATTGCTTGATGTATGGGAAACTCAACATAGTAGAGAAGGGTAGTGTGAGAGTAAAGGAAAGCACATTGAGCCTTTGCAAGACACAGCCCTAGCAAACTAATACAATTATCATCAGAAAAACCTCCCAGGTCCTTGAGCAAGACTGAGGTAATGAGAGGGAAGCCATGTTTTTGGAAGATCAAGCTCAAAAAGTAGAAACTGCTCAGAGGCATAGAAAGAAAACAGACTTTGAAGTAAAATTAGATTTAGCACAGTCCTCACTCTACTTCTACCCTCTACAGACCAAGGAACAAATTCTACCTTTTCTTCCTCCCCTCCCCCTACCTCCCAACTGGCCCACTGAAAGCTCTGAGCAACTTGACCCTTCCTTCTTTACCTCAGTTTCTTCATCCATAGAAATGAGGATGACAGCGCTGCCTGGTCCCTGCTCGGTACCCCTTCAGTTTCCTTTCTATTCCCTCTGCCGCAAGCACTCCTTTCTCTGTCCTATCTTTCTCCATAGCTACACACATGGTAAGCCTCCACTTATCACACCATGGCCAAGAGTACATTGGTTTGTTGGCTTACTGCCTGCCTCACTCCATGGGAAGATCAGCTCTAGAGGAAGCAACATATTCTGTTCACTGATATAACCACACCTGGTTCAGCACCCAATACACAGCAGGGGTTCAACAAATACTTGAAGAATATGGGAATGATGTGATAGGAAGATTATGTGAGATGATGATGTAATGCATTTATTCTCTGTAGGAAGGACTTAGTGTGTGCCAACTCTGCTCTTTGTATGTCCCTGAACACTCCCTGTATTTCACAAAGAAAGCTTCTGCATAACAGAGAGGACATGTGTTCTATGCTTTGGATGCCCCATAACTAAAGTTGAAGTGATACCATCCTATATATCTATTTTAAACTTCTGTTTGGTTGTCTATTTCTTTTAACTGGAAGATATGCTCAGCCTTCTAGAATAGTTCTTTGTAAGCTATGTATCTTTGGTGAGTAATCAAAGTGGCCTTTGGTAAAGAGATCAAATATTACTTGTATAACTGGTAAAGTCTCTTCTCTTCAACATGAATACTCCCTTCCTTTCCTAGCAGGTTACAGTGAAGCTCAGAGACAACACCCCCCCCACCTCTGTTATGACCAGTTTTGCTGTAATGCAATATATAAGTTCCTAAAAATCACCATGATGTGCAAAATCACATGATAAAACCCACAGAGCTTATGGAGGGGTGGGAATGGGGTTAGAAGCACAACACTCAAAAACCCCATCAATGACACATTTTTTTTAAAAAAGAAGAATCTAATAAAAATAGTACAATTTTATCATGTAAAATAGTTTGTAAATACATATATAATACAATAAAAATGGCACTTTGCCCTGGAAAAGTCCTGATGTTTGCACTGGAAAGGTTACAGCTGTGTTTTTGGGACTTGAGGTCAGCAGAGTCAGAACAACAGGTGTGGTGGGCGTGGCTCCCAGCACACTCAGCTGTGAGAGCGGGGAGACGTGCGTTTCTATACACTGTTAGGTTTCCAGGTTCAGCGTGTGCAGTCTTCTGCACTCACCTAGTGTTTTTCGCATGGTAAATGGCACATAAGTCAATGTGAAATTTGTGTTATGGTTAAATTGTTCCCTAAGACATCAATTGCACTGGGAAAAAATGTGCATTTCCAAAACAAGCATTAATAGCAGAACTGACTGTATATCTAAATTCACATAAGGAATTAACAAGCCGGCCGAGCACAGTTTATGCCACCGGCTCCTTTTTCACAGGGACACGTTTCACTTTTAGCCTGAGAAAAGATAGGGAGGAGGGAGTACCTGATACATAGTGAAACTTTCATTAAGCAGAAAGCAACTTGAAGCCCTCATATATTTGGAATGATCTGTCTTTAATTTTTAAAAGAAGCAAATCACAAGAAACAAGCTAATGTGGAAGTTAGCCAAATAAAATCAAGAATGCGTCCTGGAAGGAGATTCACCCAGTCCCCTGAGCCTTCCACACCTGTGCTTATGTGTAATAAAAATTGGCATTTTGGAATGGGGATTCTGAGTCATGATCCTCAATGCTTTCTGAATCACAAAATCAAGAATAAATGATCTTTGGTGTTCAGGAAGCTTAAGGAAGGGAAACGGACCAAAGCCTTTGCAAAAGAAGTTTAACAAGGCTAACCCAAACAAGAATTTTTGATAATTCTCAGTTAACCAAAAACTCCTGGGCCCCAAGCTTTCCAATTCCCAGAGGCTGGCCCACATATGCCCACAGGAGACACGCCCTCTGAGCATGTAAGATGTTAACACAGCTTAAATTCTGGAGAAGTTTCTCCAATGGTTCAAACTGTCTAGGGTGAAACTGCCTCTCTGCCCACCTCCAGCAATTCTTGATCTCGTCGTGCTTTCCCCGGGGGCTCCCCTCACCTCCCCAGGAGTAACAGCAAGCACAGCAAAATAGCAGCTGGAAATCTGCACTGAGCAGATGAGGAATCAAGGGGAAATTTTCTAGATGGAGAGATGGATAGTTTTGAAGTGTAGTAACCAGGCTAAGGGGATTGCAGTTTTATCTTCCATTGATAGAAGAGCTTTAACAGGCCCCCTCACACACTGTGCCAGCCACGGTCACTGTAATGGAAATGTTCCCTGAGCCCACGACTTCTTCCAGCCAAGAAGTTCCAATCAGGAGACTTAGCTCTTGTTAACGAATGTGGCCTCCTGCATTCCCCAAGGAAGCTAGGGAGCACTGAGTTCTGGAGAGGGGAAGGTGAGGAGCAAGGCTTTATCACCATCATCACTATCCGTCACTATTCTCATCACCACCACCGCCACTGCCACCACCACCACCATCATCATCATCACAAGGAGTTTGACAGGCATGACACCTCATGCTGGGAGCTGCGTAACACATAGAACAGACGCTCTCCCCCACTCTGGCCCGAGAGACGCACAGTACAAGGCACAAAGAATATTCATTTATTCATTTATCCAAATACTAATGCTAAGATGATTTGGTCTCCATTCTGTAGTACCATGAAGGGCACAGGTGGAATGAATAAAACATAGTCCCCACACTCAAGGAACACTCAGCCTAACAGCAAAGGAGAGACAAACTGCAAGTATTAGAACAGAAGTGCTGTGAGAGAAAGTTGGCCCAAGATCCTAATTACCCCAGAGAGCAATAAGGTAATCATCCTCAGCCTTCTGTCGTCCATCCCTCACGTCCAGTTCATCATCAGGCCCACTCCATCTCCCTTCTCACTGTGACGTAAATCCGTCCCTCTGCTGCTGCCTTGGTTCAGGCCCTCCTGTAAGAGCCTAAACCGGGCTCCCTACCCCCACTCTTGCCTCTCACAATCCCTTCTGCCCAGTGCAGCCAAACTGACCTTCCCAAAATGCAAACCTGAAGGAATCACTCACTCACCTGACTAACGCCGCCCTGTTCCTCAGGCCCATGGTCAGGGTGGGACGCAGCCTAGCTCAGCAACCCACACCTGACACTCACATGGCCTGACACTTGTCGCCTCGCGGTGCTCACTGCTCCCAGGGAAACCCAGGCACTCCACACCCTGAGGCCCTGCTCACATGTTGTCCCTTCTGCCCCGTTGGCAATCTGCTGAAATCCCTGTCCTGCCGAAAGGTCGGGCTCAGGGTCTACACCAGGGACCTCCCAACACGTTCTTTCTCATGCCAGGTAGGATTCACCATGCTGATTAGAGCGTTTTTAAAGTTTGTCATAATTATTTGTTTGAATACCTATCTTCCCTCCCAGACTCTGACTTCCTCGAGAGCAGGGCCAGTCTCCCCAGCGCCGGATCAGGACTGGCATGGCGTGGTTGGGCTCTGCAATGGTCGGCGGAAGAAATGGTGAATGACAAACCACCTGCTGCAAACGCGGTGGCTCCCCTCAAAGTAGTAAAACCTCGGATTGCGAGTAACTTGTTGGGTGAGTGCTCTACAAGACGAGCAAACATTTCTAATCAATTTTAGCTTGAAAAACGAGCGATGTGTTGCATCTAGGAGGTTGACGCCGAACATCACATGATCACAACTGAACCAACGTTTCCTGAAATTCGTTTTGACATATGAGCGGTTTGGGTTACAAGCATGTTTCCGGAATGAATTATGCTTGTGAACCAAGGTTTCATTGTACAGGAGACTCTATTATGCGACTTAAGCCCTGCAATGTAAACCCCCCATCCTTCCTTTAATCAGGGCTGAATGCAAACATGCAGTTTGTGAGGCATGTCCAGGAGCGGGCAGGAATTTGCTCTAGGCCAGCCACTCTCTTTGGTCCCTTCCATCACCATTCTTGTGGCCACTGTCCCATGGAGGTGAAGGCTAGACAGGGTCAGAGTGTGGCTGACAGCCATCACAGATGAGTTCTCACTGTAGCAGACCTGGGTACTGTCCATTTTACTTTTATTTACTTCATCACATTATTTTCTAGATATTATTCCTATTTGATAGGTCAGCATACAGCTGCTCTGGGGTTACGTCGCCCAAGGCCACACTAGCCACGCTAAGCACCAGAGCTGGGATTTGAACCTGTGACTCCCTGGGTCCACAGCCCGAGTTCTTCCCATCACTCTGTGCTGCCTTCCACGAGTGGCTGACGAGGGGGGGGGGGGGCAGGGGTGTAGCCTGGATAACACTGCCTTTGCGGTCCTGTAAGGGCCAACACTCCAGGAGCACTGGTTGTTATTTACCTTATATGGCGAGGAGAGAGATGCCCATTTTTTCCCCATTTCTGCAGACTAACAGACGGGTGCTAATTCGGTAAGTGCAAATTGTCTGGCTTCGGTTCTATCCACCATCTGTCTGCTTGAACTAGTGGAACCAGGGTGACTTGTAATCACGCCCAGCTCTCTTCACAAGGTCCTTCTAGCCCTTCCGATGGATTTATCCTCTTCCTATTTTAAGGAAGATCTTCACATAGCAGGGCACTTATGGAACACATCCAAGTACCAGAGTAGAAAGTGATATTATGAAGCCAAAGCAATCACCCAGACAAAACCCTTAAACTAGGTGCCAGAGGACCCAGGCCAGCCTCACTCCTCCTGGGGAATTGCTGGGTGATGACAGACAGCTGCAACTCTCAGGGCCTCAGTTTCCCCACCAGGGCAGTGACGTTTTGAGCTTCCAAGAAAAAGAGGTGGCACTTTTCTATCCATGCGGCGGGCCCATCCCAGCTGCTGGTGATTCCTGTGGTGCTTTTGGTGGGCATTTGAAGGGGATGTCCCTAACCTTGGCAACCTCATCCTCTTGAAGAAGCTCTTTAAACTCCACACCAAAGACTCTCCCTGCTTCCTCACCCCTACTAAAAATAAGAAGTTGAATTTCATCTTATTCATACCACAGCTAGGACACAGCTGCGGGAAGTTCCATTCTCCTGCTCTCTGCACCAACCTCCTCCAACATCCAGCACCTAACATGTTTTAAGAACTTAAATCGTACACAAATGATAAGAAGGTCATGAGGCAAAGAGAAGCAATTTACCCAGCCCGCAGCACACCATTTAAACCCTGGGCATCTTTTATTCTGCTCTAAAGAAATACTTTCCACTCATTTACCTAAGGCTGTCTTCTCGTGCCAGTTCCTCTCATCCTAGAGGGCACATGTCTCAGGAGGCAACTGCCCTTATGCCAAAGCGGTGGATTTCCCCTTCGGTGTGATGACATCACCTCCTGGAGGAGCAGATTTTTGCCTCTTGGGAGGTGGATGAGCCAGAGTATGCATGGCCCCCAGGGAGGTCCCCCCCACCCCCCGCCCCGTCCCTCAAGGGGAGGGAGGCTCCTCTGTGTGCCCAGACACTCCCACCGCTCACCTCTTCCTGTGACTCCTCGCCCCGACCCCAATCACATATCCACCCCTTTCCCCATCCCTGTGACTGGCAAATGAGCCAATCCCACTGCCGGCAGCCAAGTTAATTTTAAAAAGTCTCTTTGACAAAAACCAAGAGGGAAAGTTGGCTGTTTAATTTGGTGGTTTTCTTTAGCAACACTGAAATGTCTAACATCTAAATGTGTGGTGTTTGCGAACTTAAATATGTCGCCTCTGGACCAGCCATTCCTCAAGGAACATCTGCTCTCCAGAAGATCAGAAGTGAGAAACCGCAAAGTTGCAGTACTTATCTTTCCCTAAAGAAATGAAAGGTGTTTTTCTCCCCCACAAAGTAACAGCTATTCCTCCACTCCACATCAAAACTCCAGCCTTTGGCAAACATGTCTTAGTGCTTCCAAATCCAAGCTCAGGCGCAGAACTGAATTCAGACTTCTAAAGTGACAGCATGCACACATACCCAAGCACTCACTTGCTCGCAACTTCTGAACACCTCCATGAATGACCCCAGAGCAAGGAGGCTATTGTACTAAGCTCACACAGTAACATACACCCGAAGGTGGGGAATTCATTATCCCAGGGCACAATCCTGAAAGATGAACCACACGCTCATCTCCCCATATGCAGGGCCTGGCCCAGAACTTGAAAACTTGTGAAATTGCATCTGTGACTGGCTGACAATTTAGCATGCAAGGAGACCAGAACCAAGAGAGAAGTGCAGGTGCCTGGGGTGAGAAAGAGGTCCCAAAGACCCAGCCGAAAGAGCCGTGGACCTCAGGCTCCTTATTGACAGTCTCTCAGCTAGAAGTAAATTCAGAGGTATTTTATGGGAAACCCAAACTAACACACAGGTTCATCTGTTCATGTAAAAGATGTCTGGAGGAAGGGAGTCAGGGGCTCTATGAAGCCAAGACCAAGGCTCTAGTATTTGTGCACAATCATCTTCAAGGTCACGTCAAGGTCGCTTGGTGACTTCTACCTTTAAGTCCATTGGTTTTCTAAATGGCTGTTTGAGCTCCTGCTATCACACTGCATGCTAGGTGGCAGGGAGGAAAAGAAACAAGAGCAAAATATCCCCATGACACCAATACAGGCCATGGCAACTCCATTTTATAGCAACTTTCCCCAAAGGCATTTCTGCTGACATCTTGGTGGCCAGGATTTAGTGACATGGCCACACCCAGTTGCATGGAGTACTGGGAAATAGTGCCCTTTGCCTGGGTGCATTGTAGTCTTCACAAACCCTGGGAATCCTACTAAGGATAGAGATATCCTGTATACGAGGGGACAACTGGCAGTCTCTGTCACAGAGATCTACTTTCCATTTATCAAAAGAAGATCTACCTTAACTATGTATCAAAATATCTCAGCCTTGGCACTATTGACATTTTGAACCAGATAATTCTTTTGGGGGAGAGCTGTCCTGTGTATTATAAGATGTTTTGCAGCCTCTCTGACCTCTTTTGACTAGATGCCAATAGTATCACCACCAGCCCCCTGAAGTTGAGACAACCAAAAATATCTCCATACATTGCCAAATGTCTCCCAGGGGACAAAATTAATGCCTGGCTGAGAACCACTGATGTATATCAAAGGGGCATTACAATGAGATTATACACATGATTTTCTTACAGAAAGTGTATGAATTTTACACCTGTTCACCTAAGGGTAACACTATGAGAAGAAATGGAATTAGTACTTACACCTTGTCGAAAAGCATCTTGAGAGATTTTAAGAGCCAAGTGTATTCTCTGAAGTTCACAAAGTTCCAAAGAGTAAACTCACAACACAGAGAGGAAATTGCCCTCCTAGAGATTCCTCTCGCCCATTCAGGGTTTGGAAGTGCAGAGATAATATCCTTTGGCCTTAACTCTCCTCTTCCCTCCCAGGGGTCTTTCCACACAGATTCCCTCTGCTAGGGCCCCTCTTCTTCCACTCAGCACATAGCTGACTCCTCAGCTCTCTGCTGAGGCCCTGCTTAAATGGCATTGCCTCAACTTGACCAGGAATCTAAGTCACCGGACCCTCCCACTGACTGGTTCCTCTTCTGAATTCTCCATCTCATGGTTCCTTAAGCATATATTAATCTATTCACTTGTGTTATCAAGCTCCCCATGAGACTGTAACCTCCATGGAGACAGGGGCCCTATATCTTCATTCATCTGTATTCACCAGTCCCTGGCACGATAAAGTGCCATTAAATATTTGGTGAATGAATGAATGAGTGAATGAATGAATGAATATGGCAATGGAGGTGAGAGAGCATGCATGTGCAGGGGGTGTGAGGGAATGGGTAAAGGAATAATGGAGAAAACGGGGACACAGATCAGAACAAAAGCCTCACTGGAGCACGCAACAACCAAGGGGGGATTTTCTTTCACATACTTAGTATTTCCAGCCCATTTTCAGCACTTATTAGGTATCTAAACCTGGAGCAGACAAATAAATGAAGCATGGCCACAGGACCTACAATATAATACAGAACACACATACATACTAATAATTACAGTAAAGGTACAATGTGCCAAAAGCGTATTTTAAAATACAAAAAAAAAAAAAGTAAAAAAGTAAAAGAAAAAAGATTTCAACAGTTCTGAGGGTGGACAGATTTTTGTCTGTGGGCATGGAGCTATCCAGGACAGCATTGAAGGGGGGTTTTGCAGGATGGGTAGGAGTTGGGTAGGTGGGAGATGGAGAAACCTTCCTGGAGGGAGAAACAGCTTGAATAAAGGCAGTGAGTAAAAACGTCCAGGCTTTTCCTGAGAAGTAGGTCAGCCCAGCACTGTCCGGCCGAAATGAAATGTGAGTCACACGAGTAATGTTAAATTTTCTAATAACCACATTTAAAAAAAGTGAAAAGAAACAAGTGAAATTAACTTTAATGTATATATGTATCTAATTCAGTATATCTAAATATTACCATTCCGACATAGGAACAATTAATATTGAGATATTTACATTCTTTTTTTCCTGGGTGTTAGGAGCCAGGTGTGTATTTGACACTGCTCGTCTCAACTTGGACTGGCCACACTTCAAGTGTTCAGTCGTCACATGTGGCCACAGGCTCAGTGCACTTAGGCAGTGTGGACTTGGCTGGCTCACCCTGGGAAAATAACAGAATGTGGTAGACGGCGGCTGAAGTTCGAAGAGGCATACGTAGTACTGTTTTCATATGGTACGTTACTGAAATAAAGCTCAAAGGCAGAAGACTGCAGGAATACGGTCAAAAGCACAGGTTATAAATGTGAGATGCACAAGGGGGCAAGGCTGGGGGACACAGGTATGTGTCTCCACACCAAACTGGCTAAAGAAGAAATTTTGGAGGGACACGAGACTAGTTCAGTTTATCTGAGGCTCCTGGATGGAGGAGATGCCACTACTAGGGACATGCAGTGCTAAGGTAGTAGAGAGACTCCCACCCACCCACTGAGCAGCTGCAGAGAAAGGAAGCAGGTGTGCAGAGAGAGACGGAGACTAGGGGCTATGACCAGGTGCCTGTGTCCCGCTGGCTTCCAAGTTCCAGCTTTCCCGACTCTTCTGAGCCTCCCCTAAAATACTGCCCTTGGGATGTCCTTTACTTTTAAACTAAAATCTCTCTCTCCCTCTCCCTTCCTTCTCTTCTAGAATGCTGGTTTCTGTTCCATGCAACTAAAGATTTAGAAGTCCTAAGAAATATTATTAGTAAAGGGCTTTATCACATGCACTGTTTTGTTTTTCCTTTTTTGTTTTTCCTCCTGTGGAGAAGCATAGGGAGGAAGTGAAGGGGATCCACGTGAGAGGTGAGCTTGCCAGGATCTGACAACTGACTGAATGGGAAGCGAGTGTTAGGGAGACGGCTGAGGGTTTGAGCCTGGATGACTGGAAAATTGATGGTGTCCTTCACACAGATGGGGGAAGTGGAAGGGGGGCAGGTCTCCAAGGGAAAATGATGCTGCATTACATTATGCACAGACATGAGTTCCTGGCCTCTCTGCCCTGACTGGGACTGGGGAGACACAGAGCCGCCTGTGCCCCTGGCTGAGTGTGAAACACGGTGGCTGGGGCTGCTCCTGCCCTTCCTCAGACTGTCCAGAGTTCTCTGGTCTGGACAGTCCCAAAAGGACTCCAGGCTTTCATCTCCTGGTCTGCTAACGGTCTGGGATACATCATTTCTGGTGTTGACTTTCAGGTCTGTCTTCTGGCACTTTCTCTCCACACCTCTCCCATTGGTACCTGCCCCTTACTGGCTGGGCCAGTCTTCCCCCCCCCCGCAACCCCGCATCTTTCATCCCTTCTTTTTACATCCCATAGATAACAGACCCTATTTTAGCCACAGGAAAAAACACTGACACACTCTGTCCATATCAGCTTCTAGCAACGTGTGCACAGATATGCACCCACATGCACGCACACATATGCACATGCATTTATTCTCTCTCTCACTCTTTCTCTCTACCCCAGCCGGATTTTGTAACATTTATCCCCCAGAGTGAACCTTTCAAAGGTTTTCAGCCACTCCAGGGAAAGAAATGGCAGATAACACAGAGGTTCCCTTGGCTCTCCAGACTGAGGCAGCATTCTCTACTGCCACTGACTGCCCCTGCACACCCAGAGTGCCCATACCATGTACCATGTGCCCCATTCATGAAAGCACTTTGCCTCTTTGCAATCCCACACACTGCCATGACTGCTCTTTCATTTGCTGGTCACCGGAAAGGGAGGAGAAAAGGTATTCAACCTGACCCTACCCTGTCTTGGCCTCTGCTCTCCACGGATCTTTGGGGGATCAATCCTGGAAACTTCTGAAAAGGGAATCATGGTAGAAATTTCACAGCCAAGGAAACTGAGTCATCTCAGGGTTAAGGGCTCCAGGCCCTATTTTCAAAGTGCCTGCAACACCCACAACCCAAGGATCTCTGGGTCCTATTCTTGGGTTCAGTGGTCCTCAAACATTTTTGATTGCTTGTCCCATTTATAAAACTTTTTTGAGCATCCACCCCCAGCATATGCATATTTATTTACTTATAAATTATAATCATGTAAAACTACATATACATTATGCACCTTATAAATAGACATACTCATTATAATAGATATAATAGACATACTCAGAAAATAGAAGTTTACAAAGGAGAAGATAAGAGTAAATGTAGCTGGAAGTCCCACCATGTCCTTCCCACGCTCAGTGGCTCATTTTGTGCTCCTCTTGGGCACACAAGGCTTTGAAGACTCACTGAGCTCACCTATCAGTGTTTTCACAGTGTCATCTCTGTGGCCAGCATTGCTGCTCACCGGTATTCCTGGCCCCTTTCCTTTCCAGATGCACAGGAGAATTGCATGCCCAGCCCTTGAAGGTGGGAGTGGCGACGTGACCTGCATGTCCCATACACGGTCACTTCCACTTGGGAACATGAAGAAGAGCGATTCTCCATGTGCTCCCCTCTCTTCTGCAACCAAGCCTGAAGCCTCACGTTCAAATGTGGGGTCATAAGATGGTCATCCAGGGTCCCTCAAGGGGCTATGATGAGGAGACATTGCAGAGCCATGTTGGATCTGAGGTTTGGGAATTGTCTGTTACAACAGCACAAACTGACTTATCTTGACTGACACCTTTTGTGAAGAACCAGATGCCATCACAGTCACAGGGTTTGTCTCTGAGGACTGGTCTCTCCCAGCTAACACTGCCGAAAGGGTGCTCCTTGGCACTGAAAGCAGCCAGAGTGCCATGGGGCAGGGTGGGTGGGAAAAGCAGGGAACAAGGTGCAGGGTGGGGTCAAGATATAAGAGTCTGACAGGCAAACCTGGGCACCAGGTAGGCACCACCTGGGCAGCCTTGCCCAGGAACCGACGGGCACTTTCCACCCTCTTCCAAAAGCCATCCCTGAACTCTGGGCCAGAGACGACCAAGCCAGAGAGTAAAAAATGACTCTGTATCCCTGGTTTCTGCATGTCCTGTGTCTTCCTAATAGAAAAGAGTTCGATTTCAGACCAAATACATAAATCCTCCTCCTCTAGGCTCCTCTTTCGGCTCCTAAGGCAGTGGCTCTCAGTCTTTAAGGAATTTTCCGGGGAACTGAATTGGAAGAGTACCTATTTCACTGAAGCTACCTCTCCATTGAATCTAAAACATTACCAGCCCATTTCCCCCATGCCTCCCACATTGGCTGATGCAAGGACCACTACTGAATTACAGCATGGGATCCAAGTGGTTGAGGGAGGGGAGATTAGGAATTTGGAATTCTCCTTTAAACTGGACATATGGCTTAATATATTGATACAGCTGCCCTAACAGAGACGAAGTAGCAGTAACTTATACTGGATAGAATTTTTCTTTTCCTGCAGGCCTTGGGCTGGCCAGGCAACTCTGCTGTACAAATACTGTTTCCTGTTCATTCTGTCTTTCTCCTCTGCTACCTTTCCCACTGGGCTTCTACTCCATGGTCTAAGCTGGCTGCTCCAGGTACCACCGTCAGGTCCACTTTCCACACAACAGGAACAGGGGATGGAAAGGACACCCTTCATCTCCGGGGCATTACCAGAGGTGCACACATTACTTGTGTTCCGACTGTCTGACCACACGTACACACGGCTGAACTTAGCTGCCAGGAAGGCTGGAAAAATATAGTTTCTACCGGGCGGCCGCTGTGCCAGTGTATTTTGAACATGCTATTATTAAAGGAAGACAAGGAGGAAAGGTATGAGCAGACAACCAGCAGACAACAGACCCCCCTCTATCTGTCCCTCCCTACTGCCCTCTGGTTTTGCCTACCTTTGCCTGCCCCGCCGTCTTCCCCGTCTCTCTCTTTCAGTCCTCTCTAGGCCAGCCTCACTCTTTGCTGCTTTGGGCTTTCTGTGATGCACGGTGGTGAGGAGAAGAGGAGGAGGAGAGAAAAGGAGCAGAAGGCTGAAGCTGGAGGGGCAGTGTTGGAGTAACTGCATGCGTGAGCGAAGCGGCGAGGAAAGGAAAAGTCGATTTTAGAGGCATCACTGCAGACATCATGGCAAGATAAGAAATGCAGGAGGAGAACACAAATTATTTGGAAAATGAAATTTGTTAGACTGTGTTTCTGTGACCCAGACTCTGCCTTGTGACGAGGCAAGCTGTGTCTCAGAGTGAGGATGACTCAGAGCACCAGGGAAATGTCAGAGAAGCACACATCCCAGAAAACCTCCTTCACAAAGATCTGCTTTCAATCCTAGCAAAAATAAATGGCCCTACAAAAGACGGAAGTATATGGCGGTAGTTTTCAAATTTTTTCAGGTACTTTCCCAGCCTCAAAATCATGGTGTCCTCTGTAGAGCTCCATGAGATATTTATGTTTTTCATTCCATTTTATAAAACAACAATTTTGGAAGAACACAGCATGGCTATCTCCTATATATGTAATATAATATTACAACCAGGCACATGTGCCCTAAAAGATTAGTTGACAAACATTCCCGGAATTTTTCTGTTTATCCCTATTTACCACTGGCTTGTCTTTATGGCCATTGTCTGTGCTTGCTAGTATGCAAGCAATATCAAAAATTAAAGGAAAAGCATATGGGAAAAAACTGAAAGTGGAGAAAATTCTATGCATTAACTAAATGGTTTCTATAAGTGAGGATAGTATCTCTAGACTGTAAGCACCACATAGGAAGTGGCAATGAAGTCTGTCTTATCCATTGCTCTGTTTCAGTTCTTATCCAGTGTCTGACTTTCTAGGAGTATGTGGGAGCAACTCCTGCATTTTAGCAATGGAACCTGTCACTGCAAAGTGAACTTAATTTGAAAATTACTGGACAACAGCAACACCCCTTGCAGTTTTTCTTGAGAAGCTCTTTTTCTTGATAAACATGCTCAAAGCCACATTAGCTCCTGTGGGTCCTGAAAGATTGAGTGACACACTCAATATGCATGAGGGCCTAATCCTAAGAACTCCTGTGATTTCTGAAGTGACCATGGATAAGTGGTCTGATTCTGAGTAGAATTTGTGTCCTTGGGGGGGGGGGGGGAGGGCTTGTTGTTTTGTTTAGTTTTTGTTTCTTTGTTCATGATCTTAAAACACTGAGATAATAATAAATCATAACAAGTAACACTGCTATTTATATTTGCAAAATCCAATACTTGGGTTTTTTATTTTTCCTATTTTATTTTACTGACTTTATTTCTTTATTTTAACTAATTTTTAATTATATAAGTAGTACATTAATAATGCTTTGTGATGATTAAAATCCAAACAATAAAAACTAAAATCCCCTTGATTATTGCCTCACACCCAGTCCTCTCCTGCAAGGTAATTTTTCCCTGGTTTGCAGCCTTCCAGATTTTTCTTTATACTTTAATATATAAATGTATATGTACACACTGACATTGATAGTTTTATCTTGTTCTTGTTTTTATTTTTATAAATGATATACTATGGGATCTTTTACTCTGTGACTTGCTTTTTTCTTTTGGAATAGGTCTTAAAAAGCTTTACCAGGTTTGTCCACATAAATCTACCTTATATTTTTCACCATTCATGGTATATTCTACAAAACAAGTGTACCATAGCTTACTTACCTATTTCCTTACTCCTGGACATTTAGATGGCCTATAATCTTTCAGTTTATGTACATTGCCTGCAATTGGCATCTTATTTATGCTTTACAGTATACAGATGAGAAGGTTGCTCCAAGAAAGATAGTGAGAAATGGAATTGCGGGGCCACGGGGCATAAACACAGACGAATAACTCTCTAAAGTGGCTGCATCAGATTACTTTCCCATAAGCGCTGTATGAGAGAACCCATCTCCCAAAATGCCTGCCACCATCATCAAATTTTAAGATGATGGCCTACCAGATGAGTGAAAACAGTTTTCCATTCTTGTCTTATTTTGTCCCACAGTGTTTTGAACGTAGGAGGTCACTATGTTACTACTACAGTTCTCTGCACTTTGCTTTATGTCTTACTCCCTGCTAAACAGGGAGACACAACCAAAGCAGACAGCAGTGGCGGACATGGCTAGCCATCCACCAACTCTCTTCTTCCGGACATACAGTTAGACTACATTTCCCAGACTTCT
Organism: Hyaena hyaena; assembly: GCF_003009895.1. Lineage (NCBI taxonomy): Eukaryota > Metazoa > Chordata > Mammalia > Carnivora > Hyaenidae > Hyaena > Hyaena hyaena. The sequence goes on from NW_024080640.1 coordinate 5,448,843, forward strand.
CTCAGATACAGTCTTGTTACTGTGTTCTAGACATGAAAACCTAAGTGTGGTGATGTGTCCCACTCCCAGCTGGCCTGTAAAACTTTGCCACGTGCTACCTTCCATGCTCTTTTCCTCTGCACTGGCTTGATGCAGGGAAGCATGGTGAGCCTAGAAGCTACATGTTGAAGATGACAGAACTGCACGAGGGCTGATGCCTGAGTCCTTACATAACTACTTGGAAAAGAGACATCCACCAATTCAAAGACTTGGTTCAGATGTAGTGTGAACAAGAAACAAACTTTTAGTATGGTTGAGCATTTTGGGGTTTATTACAAGAGCCATATCAGTATGCTAACACAATGCAGTGAGGATTAACTCATTCAAATGACCGCGGGGTGTTAAAAAAAAAAAAATCAGGGAACGGTTCCCTCGCAGATATTTAGGGATATCTCCCAGGGCGGAATATTCCATCTTGGAAAATCTCTGAATAATTAGGAGCTAGCTAAAGACAGCAAATCCTAAATGCTTCCCAATTTGCCTAGCAAAGGGATTTCATCCATTTTCTGGTTCCCACAGTGGTCTGAGAAATATCACTTACTGGAGAGACTGGTTGTTGGCCAGCACTTGGCCTGGGGGACTATGTTCACTTGGGAATACTCTGTCAGCTATCAATACTCTGTCAATTACAACAGAGTCTAGACACTAGTCTACTACTACTAGACAGTAGATACTAGTCTAGAATAATTTCATCTGTGGTCAAATACTACCCAGAATGCCATTTGCTATTAGAATGATATCCATGAGACTGGGGCCAGGGATGAAGCTACCACATAGCTTACCAGGTTCCCTGCTGAAGCTGACAGTCTACTGAGAAAAGAGAAATTGCTTTACATAGAGTCCTACTCAGCATTTCCTGTGAAGCAAAGCCATCTCAGCAGGGTAGCTGTCAAAGCTATTTGTGCAGGTTGTTGTCCTAAGGCTATGAGAGGAAACTGACCCACCCCTCCAGGCAACTTGTCACCACCCACCCAGGCCCTCCCCCATTATGCATAAGAACTGAGATTAAAGTATTCACATCCTGGCTACATTCCAATAATGGGAATACTGGGAGAGGAGGAAAGAGACTACAAAGGAGGCTCACTCATAAGTTAAATGTACAAGTTAGAAAAGGCCAAGAAACTGGACTGTCCATCTCCTTCCACCAAAGCAGCAGTGTTCAAACAATCAAATAAAGCAGGAAAAGAGAAGCAAACCTGGCTGACGGCAGGAGGGAGACCTAGGGTCCTTCCTCCTTGCTCTGCCCCTCAGCCATGTGAATTTCTCCCTGGGACCCTTGGGCTTTGAAATTTGAAAGTTTGAAAAGCACTTCTCCACAGGCTCCTCCAGGTGGACCATCCAAAAGTCTAATGGGAAGCAACCCCCAGAGCAGAGAGCAGCACCCCAAAGGTGGGGGCATTTCTTGGAGGTAGGAATCTTAATGGTCCATAAAGACATGAGGGCAGAGACTTGGTTGCATTTTGCCTATTGTATCCCCAGTCCCTGGCTTAGCATGGAGCACACAGTAGGCATTTAATATCCAAGGAATGACAGAATAAAGGAAGTTTGGTCTTCACATTGCAATCAGCAACAGTTATAGCATATTAGCTACATAGCATTTTACGGTTTACAAAGCACTTTCAGAACCCACTGTAATGCAGTCAAGACAATGATTATCATCCTTTTAGTGGAAACAATGTCAGAGAGGTTAGGTAACATGGTTAATGTCATACAACTAGTCAAGGGCAGTTGCAGGACTGGAACTATACCTTTGGCTCCAAGTGCCCATGATGCTTCTACTGTCCTCACCGCTGCGATTATTAGATTCTCCTACATTAATGGCTGAAACCATTGTTGGGGATGGTAGTGTAATATTTATTAGGATAACAGCAGTATGCAAAGCATATAAAGACTACAAGTCTCTGACCTTAAGCACAACCCTTCTGATTAGCTCACATGGCTGCAGATTCTATCTCTTTACACTGAGGAGGGCAAGCCTTGCTCTATGAGCACAGATAATAGACCCTACATCAAACAGTCATCCTACATATTCATGCCAGGGAACTCCAGAGGCGTGAAAAGTATGGGATGAAAAGTTAGTTTCATGATCTGAAAACCAGATCAACTCAAACTCCAAGTCCTACTTCACATGGGAAGTTACATCCAGGACTTATTCAATCTTGGTAAGAAAGCATGAGTCTGGAAATAACAATTCCTTGGTCCTGGTATAAGTCATGAATTTGGTCCACAACACAGGTTGCTTGTTCAATGTGTAGTGACCTAAAAGTTAAACACCAGTCCCCGTGAGTAAACTGTCAAGGGCTACCCTATTTAGGTTCACCATAACCTGCCACCTTCTCTTAGAGTCACCTTCACCATAAACCCTCAGAAATTCACCTACTTCTAAGTCAAGCCATGAACAACCATAAGAAATAAGCATGTGTATAGAGAAGCCATTGTAAAAGAGAACAAACAATCCAAGTCAGGGGACTTTATTCTACTTCCATGTTGCCCAATGTATTATTCTCCTTGTAAAACATGGGTAAAATAACTCCTTCTCATGAATAGCCAATGCTATGAGTTCATTTTCACATGCAGAAAACTGAGCCCTAACAATAAAGCAGAATATTTGGTCTTCAAGGTCTTTCCTTTTCTTTCATTCAAATTCATCCTCTACTCACTTTTTCCATCTCATAAATGAAGGCTAGGCAATTTGCAAGAACCTAAACATCCCTGATGTAGTAAAGACCAATGATTTAAGCCCAGGACAGGTGTGTGTGGGGGATGCTGAATCAAGCCTCCCTAGATTGTAGACTATATAACCACATAATAAGAAATACCCCCTATGCTAGCACAATTCTAAAGCTTGAAAGAGCAGAGTATGGTGATCAGGAGATCCCTAATTCTGCTTTTTTGGCTTTTGTGGCCCTAAGTCAGAACACCTCCCTGCTAATGTACATAATCTATGCCGATCTCCCAAAAAACTGACTAATTCTGCAATATTTTAAATGTTTTTCCCTTTTCTCTGGGCACCATCTTTTCATACTATTTTCATGGATCTTGAACAGCTTCTACTGCATCCAAGCACCAGAAAGAACATCGTGGAAGATAGAAACAGGCTGGAAGCAGAATGGGGTGTGTGAAGTCTTAACAGTTAGAGACCTGAGATTCCCCTGGCTACTCATAAATCAGTTGCAATCGGTATGTGTGTGCTTTAGCTCAGCACTATGCTAGGTGCTGTGGAATGTAAAATAATTTGTCATATCAGGCAGCAAAAAGCTTGCACTCTCATTGAAGAGGCCAGATACAAAAAGAAAATAATAGGAACAGTACATCGCATCAATAGCAAATATCTACGTGTGTTATATACTCAATACCACCAGGGTTTGCTGTAGGTATTGAGATATAGGCAAAAATCCCTGCTCTTATGGGATTTACGTTGTAGTAGGAAATATAATTCAGGGTTTGATTGTGGAGGTCAAAAAATAAAAGTTATCTATAATCACAACAAGAGATCTGGGTGGGCTGAGGTAGAAGCCTCACCACAGGACTGTATTCAGCTTACCCCAAACTGAATTTATCACCCCTTTTCCAGTATTACTGACTCTCTTTCTGTGAACCCAGTCACCATCACTATCCACCCAGGCCTACGAGCAAGAAACCTGGAGGTATACCAGATGGTCCTAATGTACTTCTTCCTTTCACTCACTGTAGGCAATCAATCAGGATGTCATAGAGATTTTATCTAATTGCCTCCAAAATCTGTTCCTACCTTCATATTCTCACTACCACAACCTAGTTTGAGCCTTCATCATGTCTTACCTTTGGGAGGAAGGTAAGTGGTGGACACTGTCATGCAAAGACCAGATTCCCCTTCCAGAAAGACCTTGTTGCCTTGGCTCTGGGAATACTGTGGGTGCCCAGCCTTCAGCTGTTAACCCCCTTAGGGGTTGCTTCAGCTGCAGAGAGCTGTCTTATCTATGGCTCACCTATCTCAGCCCAATCCAGAAAAACTCTGAAAGGCTGTTCTAGTCCCAGAGCTCCCCATGGAACCACAGAGGCTGTTGTTGCATCATGACATATTTCTCTGCCCCCTCCCACCTCTGTCCCTTCCCTTCCACAGGTGTCAATACCAAGGACCCTCCTCGATAAACAGCCTGCATGCCAGAACCCAACTTGTGATACCCAGATAATTGCAGTGGCTTCTACTGCCTTCTCTGCTTTCATTTGTTGCTTCACCAATCCCATCTCTGAATATCTACAAAAGTGATATTTATGATTTTTGTAAAATTTAACTTTTACTTTTATCAAAGTACTACAAAGTTTATGAGATCAAATGTTACTCAAGACTTACAATAAAGAACGGCATTCTCTTCCCTACCCATCACAGATCATCTTCTGGCATTAATTTCATATTTCTGAATAACCTACTTATGTTTCTATTTGTTGATGCTTTTGATTTTTAGATATTTATTGACATCCTACCATGGAAGATGAGGGTTTAGGTCTTTTACAGACACACACACAAACAGACACACACACTTCCCCTTCTTCATTTTCCTAAGATTGCAATATCACAATTTTCATTGCTTTTGTTGTTTTGACTCTGTAGTATCATTCACAGCCAATCCATGTGGTATACTGATTACATTTCTTTTCCTGTACAGGTTTTTTTGTTTTCCCTGGAATAAATAATTGCCATGTTTTCTTATTTGCTTGGTTTTTATGTACCTCACACTATTTCCTTTCCAAACTTTCTACCACACTATCTCTTTTCAATATGTTTAAACACATCTGGCAATCAATCCACTCAATATTTTTCTTCTTGGAGATTTCTCTAATGAAACTCTCCCTCCTTTATCCAACATGGACTGAAGCTCTCTAATCCTGCTCAGTTATCCTCATCCTTGTGAAATACATTTTCTAGTAGCTTTCCAATAATGTATATATAGGAGATGATTTTTTAAGCCTTATATTTCTGAAAATTTAGTCTGTCTTACATTAGAGTTCCCCCATGGAAATAGAACCAAGAGGAGTTTGTTTGTTTGTTTGTTTGTTTACTTGTTTGTTAACTATGCAAGATTGGCTCATACAATGAAGGCTGAGAAATCCCATGATCTGACATCAGCAAGCAGGAAGCCCAGGGAAGCTGGTATCATAATTCCAGCCCAGACCAGAAGGCCCAAGAACTAAGAATTCAGATGGCCTAGGGCGTAAGATGGATGTCTCAGCTCAAGAGAGCAAATTCAGCCTTATTTCACCTTTTTGTTCTGTTCAAGCTCTCAACAGATTGAATGATATCCCACCAGCATTAGTGAGGGAGATCTTCTATACTTAATCTATGGATTCAAATGTTAATCTCATCTGAAACACCCTCACAGACACACTCAGAAACAACACCTTGTCAGCTATCTGGGCATCCCTTAGTCCACTCAAACTGACAAATAAAATTAACCATCATGTATCCTCATATTTATACTTCATACATAGAGGTAGTTTGGCAGGTTATGCAATTCTAGATTCAAAAACAATTTCCCTCAGAAATCTGAAGTCATGGCTCTATAGTCCTCTAACTTCTAACGTTGATGAGAACACCCATACCATGTTGACTTTCGCTGTTTTATATATCATCATCTCTCCTCCCTCCTTTCTCTCCCTCTGTATCTCTCAGCTTTTAGGCTCTTTGTCTATAGCATTTTGAAAACTCATGATGTTGTACCATAGCATATCTTAGGTTAGGTTACCATAAAAAGTGCCATAGATTTGGTGGCTCAAACACTAAAAGTGTGAGGCACCTGGGTGGCTCAGTCAGTTAAGCATCCGAGTTTGGCTCAGGTCATGATCTCATGGTTCTTGAGTTCAAGCCCTGTGTTGGACTCTGTGCTGACAGCTTGGAGCCTGAAGCCTGCTTCAGATCCTGTGTCTCCTTCTCTCTCTCTGCCCCCCACCCCCGCCTCCAGCTCACATACATTCTGTTTCTCTCTCTCCTCCACCCCCCCCCACTCAAACATAAATAAACAACAAAAATGTTTTCTCACAATAAAAATATTTTCTCATAGTTCTGAAGGCTGGATGTCCAAGACCAAGTTTCTGGTGAGACCTCTCTTCCTGGCTTATGGACAGCCAGCTTGGCCTCACATGTCCTTCCTTCTGTGTGCATGAGCGCTGTGGGGCTGGGGCTGGTGGGGAGGGCCTGAGCTCTCTGGTGTCTCTTCTTATAAGGATTCTAGTCTTATCAGAGTAGGGCCCCACCCTTCTGACCTCACTTAACTTTAATTATCTGCTAAAGACCCTGTGTCCAAATACATTCACACTGGGGGTTAGGGCTTCAACCTGTGAATCTGCAGGAAACAGGGGAGGGACACAATTTGGTAGCATGCAGTCAATACTGGAGGACCTCAAAGGAAACCATTACATCCAATTCCTGGTTCTTTCTGCAAACCAGTTTGCTTCTTCTTAGTTTCTTTCCAACAGCACTTTGCTTTCTCTGCGCTGGTAAGTCATTTGCCGCTGCTTTTTAGTTTCCACAACTTCGCAGACTGTTGCTTTTTGTCATCTCATCTCCTATACTTTACTTTGTCCTTTTTTTTTTTTTTTTCCTAACTCTTCATAGTTATTGTAGTGGGGTTTAGAGAGGGAGTAGAAGAAAATGCAAATGTTTGGTCTGCAAGCTTACCAGGTATTCCTGAGAGTGATATATCTGACCTGAAAGCTTTACTATGACTCTTCCCTAACTAAACCCCTTCAATTTCTCCTCATTACATGCAGTCAGGATTTTCAAACTTTCCAACCAATGTACTCATTGAAGAAGAAGAGAATTAACATGTGTACTTCCAAGCTTCTGGGCTACAGTCCAAAGAAGTCAACCACTTGCATGTAATTTCTTTGAAATATCATGTTTTTAAAATCACGTGAAATATCACATTTTAAAATCTATTCAAATTTTATCTCCCACAATAGATCTGTTTATTGTAATATAGAGCATTATTTTTAATTATTGGCCATTTAAATTGCTTTCCTTTCCTTTCCTTTTCCAATCTTCACATAAAATTGATGCTTTGGGAAAGACTTCATGCTTATCTCACTGCTTTGAGTTTCCAGAAGACATATACCTCAATTTAAGAGGTCCAGCCCTTATTCTTATTGTGTCCCCAATATTGAGCACAGTATTTGGCTCTTAGAAGATACTTAACAAGTGTTTGATGAATGAACTGCACTGGATGATCTTGAAGGGTGGGTCTTGTTTGGATGGGGAGTGAGGAGGGGGTCTATGGCAGATCAAGTAGGCCATTTAGCTAAGTCAAGTTCTAAAGGGAGGAATGACCATACTGAGTATCTTCTGTGTGGTACCACAGGCTGAGAGCTTTTCCAAATGTTCTTATCTCTGATATTTGCCCTGAGATCCAAGGGTATCTGTGTCCCTAGTTAAGCATTATCACTCAAGGGTATCTGTGTCCCTGGATAAGCACTGTCACTCAGGTTTCTTTATTCTGCATTTAAGCATTGAACTACCCCCCAGCCATGCTCTCACCTGCTCCTCACTCACCCCTCATTCGAGCTCCTGGCAAGATCATATCTGTGTTACATGTCCAAGCCAATCCCAGAAGCTCCATCTCAGAAGCAAGGCTGGCCTTATATCGAGAAACACAGAGGCTTCAACTTTGAGGGCTGCAAGGACAGTCCCCTGATCTAAGCAAATCTCCCGTTAAAGTCAGAAATTCTTCCCTCAAATCACTGTCCTCTTACTGTGCAAAAGGCCCTGGGAGGGGTGCCACAGGAAGTCTTTAATATCCCAAAGTGAATAGATAGAAAAGCAGCTGCCTGTCTCTCAGGAGTAAGAGGACCACAAGAATAGAGAAATTCCTACTGAGGTTAGTACAGACTTTTTAAACTTCCCAATATAGCCAAGAGCCAGGTCTAGTGGTACCAAAAAAAAAAAAGAAAAAAAAAAAAAAAGGGAAAGAAAGCTAACCAGCTTCTAGGAAGATAAGGCAGCTATTTGAAGTCTTTTCGGTTCTCTTCTCTGAGCCTTCTATTTTGGCCTCATAATTTTAAGTACAAAGTGCTCCAGAGAATCTTCTCACTTTCTTCTCCTTTCCATCTCTTTTTCCTTTCTGCCCCTGCCTCTCATCAAAACCCTAACTGGCAATGGAATAAGACTAATCTGCTGGGGGGAAAATATCCCGAGTTTCTTGGGTAGAATTTCTGGAACAAAAGCGTTTGGTAGAGAAGGAAGTCACATTTTAATGGAAATTTTTAGAAGTAATAATAATAATAGAGAACACATAATAGCTCATTCCATCCTTACAACACTGGAAAGTTCGTACTCTAGTATTCCCATTTCACAGATCAGGAACATGAAGCTCAGAACTCATGCAGCTAGTAAATGCTGGAGCCACGTGTGAACCTAGACTGGTTCCATAGTTAGGCTGGTGGGCAAGAAAAAATATATCTTTTTTGCCTCTACCCATCTTAGGACCACAGCTGTCTCTACAACAAGACACATTAACAAGAGAAAAGCATAAGAGTTTAGTTAATATAACTTTTATGTGACACAGCAGCCTTCGTAAGGAAGTGAAGACCCAAAGAAACATTACAGCTGAGGGCTTTTATGCTAGGTTCAATAAAGCATGGGAAGTCATAGGAAAATGTGATCAGACAAAAGGGGTAAGAGCTATGGGTAGTAAACTGGAGAGAAGTTAACAAGGCCTGTCCCTTCAAATTCTTCTCAGAGTCCCTTGGTCTTTGGACATAAAGACGCTTCTTTTCCTCCAGATATAAGGACGGCACCTCTCACATGAAGGTCCATGACCTGCTTTGGGGAAGGTCAGAGTCCTTCCTGCACCCTCCATTCCTCAGATTTCTTCAGTCTGAAATAAATATTCAGGATGCCAAGGCACCACATCTGGGGGTGTGTGTCCTGAAATCCATGAGGCTCTTACCCATTATACTACCACCTAAAGTAGAAATGTGCATCTATCCCAACAGCTCCCAGGCTCTGACTTTTCACGTGCCAAGAAAATTTCAAAATAATATGGGGGAGGGTAGATCAACACAGGGTTGCCAACTTTATGTTTTGCCAAATAAGCACATTAAAAATAACTCCTATGATCACTATCAGATCATTTTTAAAATGACTTGTTAGAGCCACAAAATGGGAAGTAGATGATCTCAGGATAAAAGCAGACATCTAAACCAAATAAATTTAGATTTGTGCAAAACAGTACATCTGCCCTGTTTTCTCCATTTTCCTGAAGACAAGTGAAAACTGATGGGGACCTTAGTGTCCCTATTACAGCATTTGAAGCCAGAGATCAGCTCACCTGGTGCATTTTCTCGGGACTCAGAGCAGGGTCTCTAGCATTCTTGGTGTGGGAGATTGAGGAGGGACACGGATTCTCTGTTTCAATCCTGGGAACACTACAAGGAAGGAATGCCTGTGTTTGGTCCTATTCAAGGGTCCCTCTATCCTAACCAGACCTTCCATGCTCCCTTCAATGCAAAGTACTCCTGGGCCAAAAGCAGCCAGCATGTGGGGCAGGAGGGCGAGGAGATGAAGAGAAACCAAATCAGTGAAGTGGGTGTTCTGAGGGGCCTGTGGAGATGAAAAGTATAAAAATGAAACAGGCAGTTAATTGCCCAAGACAGAGGAGAACAAATACAATTTGCTCAAGCTGATTCAGAAACAGTAGAGCTTAGTGTTCTCATTCTTGTGCTTTTTATTTCTTCCTCCATTTGAGACAAGTATTCATTTAACAACTGAATTGGTAAAGGTGAGGTTTGGGTCCTGACAATTTTACCTCCTAGATATTTTTCATGTTTCCCCAGCTGCTTCCCTGGCTCAAGGCTTGTCATCTCTTTAGTTGACCATGGCAACAAACACACACACAGAGGCAGATACATGCAGACACACACACACACACACACACTCAGAACTCACTCGTCCGTGCCATCCCATACCACAACCTATCTTATACTCAATCCTCCAGAAATGTAGACTTCCCTCTATATCACAGGACAAGTAACTCTGGTTCTTTACACAGGCTGTTCTTTCTACATTGTCCTCCCCCTTTCCCACATAATCTTCTTCACCATTTAAGGGCTCATGGAGATCTCAGCTTCTGAGGGACCCATGCTGGGATCCTCCCTGGCCACTGCCCTCACACCCAGGCTGGGTTGCATGGATATGCATTAGTGCCTTGATCATAGTGGCCACTGCGCTACAGTGAAATTATGTTTTCCATTGCTTGTCCCTCAGGAGCTAAGGTCATATCACACTTATCTTCGCATTTTCAATGCCAACACAGTGAATGATGCAGAGCAGGAACTTCAAATAGGCTTTTTGAACCATATATTTGTGCATATAGAGCCAGATGGCCCCTGTCCCAAGAGCTGGTAAGTTGGCTGGAGCGATGATAGGCCCTCAAATACGAAGACAAGATAGAGTGTTGGATTCAAGATAACCAAAAGCTAGAACACATGGTGCTGTGTGTTCCTAGCAATGGAAAAAGCAGAAAACACTGTGAGCTGTCATTGCTAAGAAAGTTTTCATGGACAACAGAGGAAGAAGGACTGCCTAGACAATTCCTCAGCCCCCTGGACCGGCTCTTTGTACCCACTGTGCTGCACCTTGTCCCAGGCCTCCACCAGGCTGGCCCCCAATCCTCCACTAGCTCAGGAGAATTCCAAACTAATGGCAGCAGCATCAGAAGCTTCTAGCTTTTCCATCTGACAGCACAAGAATGTTCTGAGTGCCAGGTTATTGAACTTGAAATAGGAAAATGAAAGTCTTTGAACGACTGTTTCTGGCAACTTTTAAAGAGAAGAACAGCATGTATTTATCTGCAGGCATCAAGGACAGGATGCAGCTCTGCCAGGAGGCTGGGGGATGAAGGAAAGGGCCCCAAGGTTCTGTTAGGAGCAGTCCTTCACTGGGAACTCGGGGTACAGAGCTTGGCCAGTGGGCATCCCCTCTAAAGAGCTGCACTGGGGATGTAAGGAAGGGCAGCCACCATCTCTTGCAATAAGGACAGAGAATGGGAGCAGCAAACCCCTACCATGCAAAGCCTCAGATCTAAGACCCAGGTTGGCTCAACTTTGCCCAAGAACCCCAAGCAAACTGGGGCTTCACAGCCAGAAATCTGGGACAGCCCTTCAGAAACATTCTCCTAGAACTGTGAGCCAAGAGGGTTCTCTGAGTGCAGGGGCCCGGGAGTTGGGGGGCCAGGAGAAGCAAGGCCACTGCAGAGGAGAAAAGGGTCAAGGGCCGGGAGGGAAGCCGAGGAGCTGGTAGCCAGGACTCCCAAGTCCCTGGGGTGGAAAAAATCCCCTTACAGTCCAATGTTCTAGGCATGGGGCTTCTGGGGAATGGGTTTTCAGAGAATGTGTGCGCTTTAGAGATCCTCCCACGGGTCACACTCAGGGAGATAGAAATTTGTAGCCACTGGCTATTGTCCCACACCCTCACCTCCAATCCACAGTCACTGTGCAAGAGCCAAAGCCTCTGGCACAGCTGGGCTTCAGAGCAAGGCCATTCCAGGCCCAAGAGCAGCAGTTCACCTGCCAAAATCATGCTCTGGCTGCTGCACTCCTGGACTCACTTAAAGCCTGAGAGCGTTGGGCTCCATGTGAAGATCACCGCATCCTCCCTTTCCTGCATCTCAGGAAGGCAGCCTGCTTTGAGCAGAGCAGTCTTCTCAGCCCAGCAGCTGCTCCTGATGCATTCAATTCCCAAATGCAACAGACCTCCAGCACGCGATCATTCCAGCCTCCCTCAGGGGCAGCCAGGTCTGCCCTCCTCACCTTTGGTATTTGAATAAGGGTGCCAGAGGCACAGCTGGCTGAACCCAAAGGGTGCAGGAGGTGGTGAGGTGGGAAGAATCCTGCCCCATCCAGCAGCCCGCAGACACACAGCAACTCCCTCCCCTCTGCCTCAAGCCTTCTTGGTATTGTTTGAGGCAGAAACAGTCCTTTGTGGAAATGCCCAGAATGACGGGGATGAGTAAGAGAGAACGCAGAGATAGATGGTTTACAAGTTCATTCCCAGACAGTCTTTTGATCGTTCTTCATTCTCTCAGCCCTTAGCTCCTCTTGCCCTCATCTCCCTCCCCCTCCCTTCGTCCCTTCCTCCTTTTTCCCCATCCTTCTCTCCCCCTCCCCTGTTTCCCTCTCCTCTCCCCCTGCTCTCAGGCCAAGGCTACAATCTGTATGCAAAATCCTTCCTCCGGTCCCTTGGGTGTAAAAAGGATGAATTACCTCCTTGATCTCAACGTGATGGCCCCTGACCAAGCACCCCTCACCTGCTGGGTACATAATTGAAGTGTGGTCTCTGAGTCTGCAGCTGTCACGGAGGAATTGACAAAGGGACGAGAACAGGGCCCCCGCACGCAAACCAGGCTCTCCTCGGCTGCCTTGGGCGCACAAGAAGTAATTTTCCACACTCTGCACAAGGGGAAGGCTCCACCGAGTTCTGAGACACTGGAAGGGCCCTTTAACTGGGAGTAAAAAAATCCATACAGATGCCCTGAGACTTGCTTTCAGCTGCCCCTTGTCCTCTGCCCCTGCTTCTGCCCAAGAAGATTCTGGAAGTCTGACAGAGGCCAGGCTTGTCATCCCAGTCTGTAAGAAACCATTGGCAGGATGAGTATTGGTTTGTCTTGTACCGCGGTTTCCTCACCCCGACTCTGTTGTAGTCACTCTGGGGGCAAATATATAAACAAGCAAATAAATAGAAATAATGAAAGGACTTCCCAAAACCATGAGTGCCAGACCTTCCCACATACCCTCTGCTCCTGCCTTCCCCTCTGCTATAAACTGAGTACTGGGGCTTCCCCTCTGCCCCAGTCTCTGCTCAGACCCTGAACAAATCCGAGTGGAGACAGGACGCAGACAGGTGGCTCAGTCTCTTTGTGCCGCACCCAAAACATTTTCCACTTTGATTTCTACTCATAAATCCAAAAAAGGATACTGAGCAGGGGTTCCCTTGGTCTCCTTCAGTCCTGAAGTCTGCAGGAGCCCCATGGCCAGCTATACTCCACTGTCATCCACATTAATACTGCCTGAGTGGCCAGGGCCTCACCTGGACGAAGACTGCATCTAGTTTCCCCCTCTTTCAGGGCCTCCCATCAGGTTAGGTACACCCCGATCCACCTCCCTGCCTGCCCCCATGGTGGCATGAGCAGATCACACTCGTTACGGCAAGCCTAGATCTAGGACTATATAAGACTATCTGGAAAAAGCTCATACAAAAGATGACACTGGGCACTAGTACCCATGGTTACTGAACAATCACAGCTCCTCTCTCTTTCACCCTGAGAATGTGAAAGGAAAATAAATAAAGGAATGATGTTAGGGAAGCATTGTGAGCTAAAGGGGAGCAAGGGATGCTCTGGTGTGTGTGTTCCTAGAATGTCTCAGCTCCCGGGGACAAATGCTCATTGACATTCAGTCCACAAATAGCAATAGCTCTACATCTGCCTGCTTGACTAGCAAGACATCTCATATTTACCAAGTCATCAAGTATTCTTACGGTCTCAGGAGTTGAGTCTATGTGTCCTGCACTTTCCAGTTCCAGGAGGCACCCTCCTCTGTGTTCCATCAGGTTGGCATCTCCAGGCAGCAACTTTGCTGCATGCTGGACCTTACCAAAGTTCACTCTGGGGATGATGAGGTCAGAACTGATCTCTGGTCCCAGTTTCCTGAAAACAACTCCCAACCTCTCCCACCTCCTCACCAGCATGACCACACATGTACACTAAGCTCATTTACTTGTATAAGAAAAAGCAAGACTTAGGGAAAGCAAAATAAAAGGTTCAGCCTTCAGCCTCTTCCTTAATCCCTACTGTTCCCCAAATTCCCTACCCTAATCACCAACAGTAAAATGTTCCTTAAATGAATGTTTATCTTTTCAGGCTTTACATATACACTGAGTCAACAATGTTCCCCCCCCACCCCAGTTTCCCAGCACGAATGAGTGCTACTCCACACTACTGAAGGAATCATTCAAGGGTTCTTGCAGAACAAAGGACTAACCTTCCCAAAAGCACTATTAAAGTTTTCATCTCCAGCTAGAAAAAAAAAAATGCATGCAATTTTTCAAATGACAAATTTACTTGCTTCTACACATCACATTGCAAAAGTCTTAGGGGCAGGACACCCAGTTTTGTATGACATTTGTGAATTTCTAGACCGATGACCAGAGTCATGGAGTAGAAGGGGCACTACGGAGAAGACATGAGCCCCAGCCCCAACTCCACCTCTAATTAGCTTTGGGTAAGGATTTTGCAGTTTCCTCATCTGTGATTTAAAAGGATTTGGCTGAGTCTCTAAGGACTGCCAAGCTCTGATGCGTCAGAATCACACTGTCTTTCTTTCATGATTAGTAATTACAACCTACGGGGTCTTGACACAGTGTCTGAAGCATATATGGGAGATCTCTGGCATTCTTTCCCAAAGTAGAAACATGCTCAGTTGTTAGAATCACAAAGGCTGTCAGTGAGATAACAAACACTTGCAGAACACTTACTCAGTGCCAGACAACATGCTAGGTGTTGGGGGAACAAGTCAAAGAAGCTTTGGGCCTCAGATATTTTTCAATGGATAGGAGAGACTTACACAAAATAAATATATATCACCATATGTAGTAGACAAACTGTGTCCCCCTCCCCACAAATTCATATATTGAAGCCTTAAAGAAGAGGAAAAGAGATAAACCTTTCTCTCTCTGCTCATGCACAGAGAAAAGGGCACGTGAAGACACAGCAAGAAGGTAGCATCTGCAAGCCTGGAAAAGAGGCCTCACCAGAAAATGAATTTTGTAGAACCTTGATCATGAACTTCTAGTCTCCAGAAGTGAGAAAAAAGAAATCTCTGTTGTTTACGGCACCCACTCTGTGATATTTTGTTATGGTGTCCCATTGAGACATACACCATACCACATCAAATCCAGGGTATCATTGACTTTGTGAGACACCATTATTTAATGTACTACTAAAAAAAGAAAGAGAAGAAAATAAAAGAAAAAGAAATGCTGCCAAATAAATATAATGCTTTACTATCACTTGAAACATTTATACTTAACATAAGACCCTCTTAGAATCATTTAGATAATTTTTTTGTTGTTCAAGGCAGCCAAAAAGGGAAATACAAGCAAAATAAATTGGTTACAGAATTCCTAAAACTTATTATTCAGAGTAAGTCCTCTGAATCACTCTTCAGCTCAGAGGAGAAAATGGCACCGTGGATGGATGATGGATGAGGCAGCATTTCTTAAAAGTATGCTCCACTAATGTCTCCAAGACTCTTCCAAGCCATTGACACCCATTATGCAAGATGGATGTTGAGCTTTCATGCTTGCCCTGTGATAGACAATTCTTCAACACTAATGTCAGTAACAATGTAACATAGTTTCATCTACTAATGAGAGTCTTTCTCTCTTGGGTCCTTGTATTAGTTTGCTAGGGCTGCCTTAACAAAATACCACGGACCAAATGGCTTAAACAACAGAAATTGATTTTCTCACAATTGTGGAGACTACAGGTCCAAGATCAAGGTACAGCAAGTTGGTTTCTACTGAGCCCTCTCTCCTTGATTTGCAGATAACCATCTTCTTGCTGTGTCCTCACATGGCCTTCCCCTATGCACACACTCCTAGTATCTCTTCTTTTTCTCATAAGGACAGCAGTCATATTGGAGTAAAGCTTCAACATAAGAATACTGGAGGGACACAATTCAGCCCATAACAGTCTTGCAAAGCATTTGATAGATACATTGCAAAAATATATTAAATTAATACTATCTTTCCAGTGATAGAAATTTGCTTTACTAATATCAAATTAACAACCTGCTATTCTGTTTCCTTTCTGCACAAACATTTTGTTTCAGAGCCAAATCAGAGAGTGATCCTTTTGAAGATATTTTAAATATAAATTAAACTCAAAACATGTAATATCAATAATGCTCCTAGTTCATCTGAAGTGATGACATTATAAGCAACCGTGACCAAGCCCATGCTTGTTCAGACAATGGTCACAGCTTCAAGATTGTTGCCTGACCCATGTCACTGCAAGACAGTATTCACAGTAAGACATATCCCAATTTCAGAAATGTTAAATATGGACAAAAGTGTGTATATGTTAGGTGAAATATGGTAAAAAAAAAAACAAAAACAAATTTAACTAGGATATCCATAAAGTTCTTGTGCAGCTTGAGTTTTTAATAAATTCATTTCTTCATAATATATAAACAATCTGCAAAATGCAACCGAGAAGAAATTTACTTGAGATTTCAATAAAATTTTTAACGATTCATTTGTTCTAATTTCTTTCTTTAATTTTCTAGGTAATAAAGCCTATGCTATATGGAATGGTTACATCCTAATGTATCTAAAATGATGTTAGATATGTTGAAAGCCAACATTTCTGTAATTAAATATAGTACATTATGATTAAATTCCCCCCTATTTCATCCTGCAGAGATTGTTTATATCATACACAGAAGCAAATTTATTAAAATTCCAAACCATGTAAGGACTTTAGGGCTACTTTGTATAGTATCAAGTGATTGATTACAGAGCGTTCGGAGGAAGTACTTTGTAAGTTGAGTCCTGGCAAGTGAGTTGGGTGTCTGCAGGGTAGAAGGGTATATTTCAAGAAGAAGGAGAAGCATATACAGAAGACTTAGGGCTGGAGAGGGTGACTGAGAAGGTGGCTGACAGACTTGGAGCTGAGAGCCTAGGGAAGGGAAGGCATGCAGGACCACAGGATGGAGATGCAGGCAGGTGCCCATGGGGTCTCGCATCATGGGGCCATGTCTGGACACATAAGAGTGTAAACCGGTCATTTGTTGCTTCAATTGTTATCATTAGAAATAATCTCTATGTTTCATCAATTAAGGATTGATTAAATAAATTATGGTCCATCCAAACAAAAACTCCCAGAAATATTATAAATAATTATAAATAATTATTAGAAATAATCTCTATGTTTCATCAATTAAGGATTGATTAAATAAATTATGGTCCATCCAAACAAAAACTCCCAGAAATATTATAAATAATTATAAATAATTATTAGAAATAATCTCTATGTTTCATCAATTAAGGATTGATTAAATAAATTATGGTCCACCCAAACAAAAACTCCCAGAGTTATTAAAAAAAAAAAAGGTGGAACTGGAACTTTTTATCTATTGATATGCCATGGACTCCAAGATATATTAAGTACTAAGTGCAAAACAGTGAGTATAATTTGTGTTTAAAGAAAAGAAAAGGTAATTTACTCTTGTTTATTGGGGCTAGACTATTTTGGGGAAGATAAACAAGAAGCTAGAAATGTCAGTTGGCTCCAGAGAAGGGCATTAGGTGTCTGAGGATAGAGATGGGAGGGAGAATTATAATGCTCTGTCCTCTGGGACCATTTAAGTCTTGAGTCTTGGAAATGGAGCAGCTATTGGGGAGGAAGAAGTGTAGTAGGAGAAGAGGAAGAAGATGAGGAAAGAGAATAAAGATGTTTTAAGGATAAGGGCAGTTCATTAGGGACTGTGGCTCTGTTTTGGAAAGGCTTTTGTGTGAACAAACAATGATGAAAGTCCTTCAGATTCCTTCAGGATTGTATCAACCTGGTGTTGTTTTGCAGGCATTTCACATGGGGATGTTCTTTGAGAAAGAATATGAACTCCTCATGGGCAGGAACTCTAACACACAGATTTAGAATCCCTATAGTGCCTAACACCACGCTAGACACAGTCAGGGTGTTTGAACTCCAGTTGCCAGATTTGCTGGCTCATCTCCCAACTCACAAAATGGCCTTAGCCAAGAGTCTGCCCCAAACCAAATACAGCACCTGGGTGGTTCAGTCTGTTAAATGTCCGACTTCATCTCAGGTCATGATCTCGGGGTTAGTTTGAGCCCTGCATCAGAATCTGTGCTGACAGCTCAGAGCCTGGAGCCTCCTTTGGATTCTGTGTCTCCCTCTCTCTTTGCCCTTTTCCAACTCACACTCTGTCTCTCTTTCAAACATTAAAAAAAAATTTTTAATATTCTCATGGGCACCAAGAGGAAGGGTCTGTAAACTGAGGATGCACAATCCATTAGTGAGTTTTGACATCAATTAGTGGGTCCAACTAGCTTTTAAAAAACAAACAGAATGGAATTAAAAAAAAAAAAAAGACCCAGTGTGCATCACATACTAGTAAGTGTGACTATTGATATGTGACACTTTTTAAAGTTTATTTGTTTTAAGAGAGTGAGAGTGGGCAAGAGTTGGGGAGGGGCAAAGAGAGAGAGGGAGAGAGGGAGAGAATCCCAAGCAGTCTCCACACTGTCAGCACAGAGCCCAATGTGGGGCTCAATCCCACGAACCATGAGGTTTTGACCTGAGCCGAAATCAAGAGTCAGACACTCAACCAACTGAGCCACCCAGGTGCCCCATATGTGACACTTCAAATGTATATGTGGATAGTAGGTCATGAAGCAAAATATGTTTCTTACTGTGGGATGAAGCCACAAGTGTGTGAATGCCAGTGGTCTTGGGGGATCACTAAGCACAAGCACTCCAGAGTCGAGTGAAGTTCATGGTTTGAACCCCAGTTCTTTGACTTATGGTGTCCTAGAAGGTCACTCAACCTCTTCTCATGGGTAAAATGCAGATAGCAGCAATGCATTGTGAGATTACTGCAAGATTCTTAGTGCAATGGTCAAAATTCAGAAATTATTATCATTTGAGAATGTCATTATTGCCACCAAGAAATACTCTTTTCATCTTGTCAAGCCTTCCTGGCCCACCAGCAGACCACAAACATGACTCTGCTCTGGGCTGAGATGAAAGTGTGAGGTGCCCTGTGTTCTGAGGAAGCACCACCTTCCTGGTCACCTGAGAATGCTCTAGACTAGCAGCTCCTCCTTAGCTTTCACCCATCAGCCACCCAGGCAGCTTCCTGCCTCTGAACCATCAAAGGGTTGGGGCACTGGAAAAGCATGTCTCAATTCAGCAGAGAACGTTACTTGGCTCCAATGGGTCATTTGTTATCCTGGCCCCCTTTTAGCCTCAGTGCCAGGGAAATAGATGGTCTCCAGCCACTGTAATTCCTTCATGGTAGATTTAAAGAGGAAGATGATGAAGAAAAAGACAGCAGTGATTTGTGGTTTGAAAGAATATATGATACACATGTCCCCATCCAAAATTAAATGTCAATGAATCAATGTCCAAAAATGAAAGGAAGTGCTTTATACTAGGGCTTTTAATGATAAGACTTCCTTTCTTCTGGCTCCCAGTTTCAGCGTTTGAACAATGGGGAGGGTTTATTCAGAGTCACCTCCTCTGGTAAAATCCCAAAGCCTGCTTCCCTCTCTCATACTTCCCAAACCAGCTTCCAACCATGTGTGCTCACCTGAGGCACAAGTAAGAACACGTGGGCAGAGCAGCTAAGAGCCTGAGGATACAGGGAAGCCGGTAGATGCATCTGTTGAATTAGGGCCACACTGGATGCCTATGGGCCAGGGAGGACCAGAATGCCCTTTCACTTATGTGTTTCTTAGTTTGCAGAGCTGAGTGTCACCCACCTGTTGGTAAGAATGCCATTAAGGGTTCACACCATGAGTGAGCACTAGATCTTAGCTATCTGCTTCTTTTGCTCTCATTTCATGGTCCCAGTCTTTGCAACAATACTAGGGGAGGAGAAGGGAACATAAAAAAGAGATTTCTCTTGTGCCCAAGTCTCATGAATGGAACAGACTGGATGGAGAAAGAGCCTGGTCAGTCTGGCCCATTATCTTCATGTGCCCCAGCCCCAGAGAGTGAGTCCATAGCTCTTCCAGGGAGAAAAGTACGGAAGGGACTGGCAGAGGGGTGATTACTGTGTTCTATGAAGCTTGTCACCTTAATGGTCTGATGAAAGGAGGGTGACAGAGATAGATCAGAGTAATACCACAGATTACTTACTAGATTGCCATTATCATTAACAGCCTTAATTAGTCTATAATATACTGTACCTCAGCAGCAAGTGCCAATTAGAAATGGAAATCAGGCCAGCAATTGGGAAGACAAGGAACAAGAATGCAGAAGTCCATGGCTCCTCAGGTCTACACAGATGCTTTCCTGACCTCGGAATTCACCACACTGACTCAACTACAAAACGTAGGCTTGAGTTTCTAACCAAGCCTGTGTTTCCAGAGACTCACTCTCCTTTCACTTCCTGCTCTCACCTCTCTGACCAAGAATGGTGGGTCCTACTCCTTTACTCCCCTGATAATACTACCATCCCTACATGTGCACAGTATGCTATATATTTCCCCCAACTACTTATTTCCCCATGGTGTGCACTTACTCCCTCCTTGCAGTAACTCTATGGGGTTGGTGGGGGCAGGTATTTCTACCCTTATCTTACAGATAGAGGACAGTGAGAAGTAGTTACTGAATAAAATGAAAATAGGACTAAAACCCAAGTCCCAACCCCAATTTCCAACCGACTGCCAGCCCCACAATCATACATACACATTTACACTCATGTACACACACTCACAGATGCACACCCTCTCTCACAATCTCGTCTCACACGTAAACTTGCCAACACACACACATACACATACTCTCACATGCTTTCACACATGCACATATTATGACTGTCCTTCTGATCAGACTTGCTTTCCATTTCCAACAATATCAAATAATTCCTAATTATTGAGATGAGTGACTCAGAGATCCTTCCCCATATCCAACTGTCACCAAGTGACATAAAATATAGAATTTGGCAGTTTCCCGCGGGACCTCGGCCAAGGTCCCAGGGACATTACCAAGGCTTGCGTCGGCCTTCACAGTCTCCACAGTGACAATGTACAATACTCCCACTGATTCCTAATGAGGGGTCTCCTCCACACAATCCTTTTCCTATCTTTTGGGGAATTAAACAGAATCACTCATGCTCTCAGCCTCTATGTCTGTCCTTCCTCAATCCTGCTCAAGAAAAAGAAATACTAATCTGGCTACTAGTGGATAAGACTCCAGTGCATTAAAATGGTTTTGCTTCCCAAATCTTCATTCTAATCATGAGAAAACATCAGACAGACCCAAACTGAGGAGGATTCTTTTAAAAAAATGACTTATAATACTCTTCTAAAGTGTCAAGAGCATGAAAAATAAGACTGAAAAACTACCACAGATTGGAGACTAAGGAGACACGACAACCAAATGTAATGTGGAATCCTGGACCAGCTCCGAGAACAAAAAAGGACTGTAGAGGAAGAACCGGTACAATCTGCATAAAGGCTAATTTGGTTAACAGTCTTGTAGCAATGTTCATTTCCCCGTTCTGGCAATGCACTATGGGTATGTAGGAGGGTAACATGACAGGAAGCTGGGTGAGAGGTACATGGGAACTCTCTGTGCTATCTTGGCAACTTCTCTGTAAATCTAAAATTATTCTAAAACAAAATGTTTAGTAAGGAAAACACGGTCCCAGCCTATATTACCACAAAGCATTATGTTATGTCTTCACTCGGCCACATGTAACTGACAAGGTTATGTGTGTTAAGGCGTAGTTCTAGAACACACGTGTCTGAACCTTGCCTGGTGAGCTGCTCATGGACAAATGGAGGATATGTGCTGCAGTAATGTACCCACTCATCCTGTTTACTGGGTGTGGCCACGCCAAGATCTGCATTTTAAACAAATTTGTGAGACTTACAACCTTCCAAATCAATGGCACATTACTAAATAGTTCATATGCAATAGTTAATAAATAGTTGATACACACACAGGTAGCAGAAAAAGCTTTATTCTAAGATCTGTGCAAAAATGAATTCACATGTTGGCTTTTAACAGGTTATATTTGGCATATAATACATTTTGGGACTGTATTTTTCTACTACAGCTATAAAAATCATTTTTTTAATAAAATTCAAACTGCTTCTGCAGACAGGGAGACGCACCTCGGTCCCAAAGAACATAGAACCTGAGGACCTCGGAATTCACCGCAATGACTCAAGTACAAAACCTAGCCTTGAGTTTTTAACCAAGCCTGTGTTTCTAGAGACTCACTCTCCTTTTACTTCCTGTTCTCACCTCTCTGACCAATAATGGCAGGTCCTATTTCTTTACTCCCCTGATGATAATACATGGACTTTTGCATTTCCCAGAGAAATACTGAGACAATCCTTGGATTTTTATGGATGTGTGTCCTGACAGGCTTACCCAGGGTCACGCAGCAAGCTGGAATGAGAACCCAGGTCTCCTGGCTTCCTGTCCTGGACCAGGCTAATAGGCCCACTGATAAAACTCTGAATCCACAGACAGCTCAGAGAATGACAGCAAAATAGGGAAGGCCAAGCTGAGTGAGGTGGCCAAGAGCACATGGTTCCATGACTCATACAGACGGGGCTGAGTCCAGGAGAACAGAGTGGACAACTCTGAAGAGGGAATGTCAGGCAGACAGCTTCCTGACAAGGTCCTCACAGTCGGCAGCTGGGTATCTGATGGCAAGGCCCCTGGTGAGTGAAGGCCCACCCGCGAGCATGGCAGCCCATGCTAGCCTCCCCTGGACAGGGAGAAGAGGTGCTGGCAGTTCAGCCCGGCTGCGGCACGGATAAGCTCTGGTCAGGGACCATGTTATCAACTGCATTATTAACTCAACAAAGAGAAAGGGGAAAACATCAATGGCTGGGTTTTCAGGGAAAATCAGAGGCCATGGGAGGATGACCCACATGCTGTAATAGGAGAATCAGAGACAGGCGGACCTGAGAGAAACACACTCCAAATTCTATAGAAAATTCAATAATTTCTTGACAAATACTCCAACTGATCCAAACAGGCCCCCAAAGATAGGAATTATATAATATACACAGGCATTCAAAACCTGCACCCACTGAAGCTTGAATCACTCTGTTCCTGTGGCCTCGAGCCCCTCCTGGCAGACAAGTCAGCAACCCATCAGGGCTTCCTGCTCTGAGCATCAAGCCTCTCAGACAGACAGACCTACAGACAAGGAATGATGCTGGAGGCAGCACAGTGTTTCAACATGGCCCCACTCCACAGCTTCTGGTGCTGCTTAGCTGAGGGGTCTCAGTTCAGCCTCCTGAGGTCTCCCAAATCTATTTTCCTCATCTTTTGAGGAAGGTAATCACTTTCTAAGTGATTCTAAGCCATAACATACCACTCCCTGTTTAAAAACCTCCAGTGGCTCCCATTCGATTAAAATAAAATCCAAACTCCTGACAATGGCAAGCAAGTCCCTGTAGGATCTGGCCACTTTCTGTCTTTTACCTTCATCTTACACCACATCCTCCTTCTATTCAATCTCCAGCTTCTCTCCATGTCCCCCAAACAGCACCGCATCCCCGGCTGGTCCAGGACTAGAACATGAGCTTCCTGACCTTCCCATGGCTGCCCCTTCCTGCCATTCGTATTTTCTCAAAGAAAAATTCCCTGACTATCATGCAATTTTCATTTATAAATACATGTTATCCACATCTATCTTATTTGCTTTTCATTTATTGCCTGCCTCCCCCAACCTTGGCTGTCTTGTTCAGGGCCCTATCTCCAGTGCCTAGAACAGTGCCTGGAACACAGTAGGTTCTCAATAGTTATCCATCTCAATAAGTAGTTATTGTATGGATGAGTGAATAGATTCTTCCCTCCCCTGATGTGTCTCTGACCTTGGATTTTTCTACCTCAGGGTCAGTCCAGAGATACATCTTACAATCTGTTTGCCAGCAAAAGGGCTTTGCTCAGAGTATCTCAGGCAGGGTATTTCTGCTTCATTTTCTCCTCCTAACGCATGACAGCACAGCATCACGGTCTACGAGCCATCCTGAGACCATGCTGCTCCCCTCCTGAGACATTCACATCCAGTGCATCTGGTTTACAAGGCAAACGATGATAGTTTTCTTGTCCTTGAGTAAACTCTAACACTCACATGGCTCATCTGTCTTAGGAATTCAAGACTTAGAAGGATCCTGAAAGTTCAGCCCAAGGCTAAAATTCCCACCTTGAAAAGAGGACCTCGCAGATACATGTTTTTGGTTTCATCTACTTGGTACAGCCCCCATGAGCAAGTTTCGCACGCAAATTGTCCGTGTTCTGAGTCCCTGGTGTTTATGACCTAGGGCGCAGCACCACCATCTTTCCTCAGATGATTGAGAATGAGAGAAAGGCACTCCCTGGGAAGAATAATGAAGTAGAGGGACTTGCCTCACCAGATTTCAAGATTTATTATGCAGATCCACGCCCTTGATATTTCAGGTCACTGGGGAGAGGAGGGATGTATGATAAAAGGTACCAAGACAAGTGGATATCAAGGGAAGGAAGCAAAGAAGGTAAATATATAAATTCCTATTCTCATCTCACATAAAAATCAATTCCGGTGGGCTGAAGACTTACATACAGAGGGCAAACATTTAAACATTTAGAAGATAATATAGAATTGAGGTGCACCTGGGAGGCTCAGTTGGTTAAGTATCCGACTCTTCATTTCTGCTCAGGTCATGATCTCATGGTTAGTGAGTTTGAGCCCCACATGGGGCTCTGTGCTGAAAGTGCAGATCTTGCTTGGGATCCTCTCTCTCTCCCTCTCTCCCTGCCTCTCTCTTCTTCTCCTCCTCCCCTTCCTCCTTCTCCTCCCCTTCTTCATCCTCCTCCTTCTTCTCTCTCTCTCAAAAATAGATAAATAAAATTTTAAAAAGAAGATAATATAGATGAGTCTTTTATAGAGTTAAGATAAAAAGTATCTTAAGAAACAAAGAGAAGGGATTGATAAATACTGACTACTCTAAAATCAAGTTCAAAAATACAAAAGAAATTTTACTTATCAAAAGATACCATTAAATAAGTAAATGGCAAGTGGGAGAAAACATTTGAAATATATCTAATCAGCAAAGGATTAGTATTCAGAACACAGAAATAATTCTTACAAGTCGATTTAGGAAAATACAATAACCCAACAGAGAAAGAGATGAATAGAAATGTCACCAAAGAGGAAACATGAAAAAGCAAGCACATATGAAAAGATGATCAACCTCATTAGTGATCAGGAGAATACAAATTAGGAGCACGATAAATACCATATAATACCAGATTGGCAATAAATAAAAAACTTGAGAGTAGCAAGTGGTGGTAAGGGTGTGAAGCAAGGAGAATTCTGTTTTGGAGAGGAAAAGTCAAAGCATTCATTTTGGGGACACAACATGAAAACATCTTAAAAGTTAAAAGTGCACTTCCCATCAACAGGTGATCATATACAACCTAGAGAAACTCTTTCATATGTGTGCTGGGGAAGGGCAAGATGTTTGGGAGTATAATGTTAAAATTAAAAGCCTGAAACAACCCAAATGTCCACTAGCAAGAGAGTGAATACATGGAATATTAAGTAGCAGTGAAAAATGAAGGTCATACATCTACTCATAGCCACAAGGTTAATCTTAAAAACAAAATGTACCATAAAAAGCAAGTCTCCAAGGACTATAATCAATATTTCTTTTATTTTTTTAAATGTTTATTTATTTTTGAGAGAGAGAAAAACAAAGTGCGAGCCAGGGAGGGGCAGAGAGAGAGGGAGATGCAGAATCTGAAGCAGGATCCTGGCTCTGAGCTGTCAGCATAGAGCCCAACGCGGGGTTCAAAGTCACAAACTGTGAGATCATGACATGAGCCAAAGTTGGACACTCAATCAGCTGAGCCACCCAGGGACCCCTCAATACATCTTTTAAACTCAACAGCAAGCAGAATGAAACATATTGTCCAATGATTCACACAGATGAGGAGGTATGACTATATTTGAAAACTCCAGGGGTAACTGGGCAGCTCAGCTGGTTAAGTGTCTGACTCTTGGCTTCAGCTCAGGTCATGATCTCAGTTCGTGAGATTGAACCCCATGCCCCCCTGGTTGGGATTCTCTCTCTCCCTCTTTCTCTGCCCCTCCTGCCCCTCAAATTAATTAATTAATTAAAAAATAAAAGAAAAAAGAGTCCAGGGAATGGTAAACATAAAATTGTAAATAGTGTTATTATTATGGGGGCCCAGGGCTGAGCAATCCAGGGGGGAGAATGCAGGTAGCATGCAGGGTGTCAGTAAAACTCTGCTTCACAATTTGGGTGGTAAATTCACCATTCTGTGTTTTATTATCATGCTATATGGATTACTTTATTACATGGATACCACATATATTTCTGTATGCATTAAATACTATATAATAAAAAAATTTAATATTAGGAAAGAATATGAGGCAAAAACACCGATAGTCCCAAATCTCATAATCTCCCCTAAAATACATTCATTTATCCTTTGGGAACCTGTTGAGACTGTTCAAGATCAGATGAATTGGAGTTGTAACATCACTGCTGTTCATTCCTTCCACAAACATCAGGGAGCACCTACACTGAACAAGACAAGCTTGGTCCTTGCTCTTGCTCTTCTGGAACTTAGAGTCTGGTGGCCAGTCTGAGGCCTGGAGTGTGGAGATGCCTCCACTGTCTTCCCCACAGTCAATGTCTTCAGAGAAGAAGCAGTGGACAAGAAGTAAGAACCTGATTTGGGAAGGATCTTTAAACACAATCTCCTGTGGGGTCTAGAATCTGTCTCCCAAACAACTCGTAGTTTGTAACAAGATTTTCTTTGGCCACCAGCCTGTCTCCAACGTAATGAAAGCCTGGAGGCCTTTCCATAAAGCTGACTGACGCCATGTGCTGCGAAGGCAGCAGTTTGAATTTGGATGCTGGCACTGCAGTTGAAATGTGAGTGTAAATGGTTTGGAGCTGTGGCTTTTTTTTTTTTTTTTCCATAAGGGTTGGGGTGTATCTTTGTCCCAAGCCCTTTTGTTCCCAATTACTTAGTGTGTTTAAGCTGCCCACCCTTAAAAACCTGGTCTCCCTGGATGCATCAGCCTCACAGCCCCTACTTTGCCACTCACTGCCGGAGTCTCAGGATAATGGTCTTCCTAGTGCTGTCCTATAGAACTTTCCATGGCAGTGTTCTGTATCTTTACTATTCAATATGGTAGCCATGCATCCCATGTACCTCTTGAGCACTTGAAATGTAGCTGTGACCAAGAAACAGAATTTAGTTTTATTTTAATTAATTTAAATTTGAAGAGCCGCATATAGCTAATGGCTATGTATTAATATGTTAGACAGCAAAGCTCTAGAAAAGCACTTAAAAATTTTTTTTTAATTTAAAAAGATGAGGATTTTTGGAAGGAGACCACCACTGCTATAGGAGATTTCCAGCAGGTTCTGAGCCCAGTTCAGGAGCTTTGTACAGGGCAGAGCATCATTGGTTGAGAATGGGAGTTCCTACCTGAAGGTGAGGGAAAAATCCAGACCTACTCACAAAAAAATAATCTTTTTTCCTAGGTACCAAGAGGTAAGAGATTAAGGACAGATATAAAGATAGCCATTACTATGTTCAAAATAATAGATCTGCTGAATAAAGACTGGTGTACACATACCATGGAATATTACACAAACATTAAAAATCATGATTCAAAAAATTTTAATAACAAATGAAAAGGCAGAACATAAAAAAGTACACATACTCATGATCAAAATCTCATGGAGGAAAATATACTTTATATGCATAGAAAAAAGCTTAAAATGAAATATACTAAAATATCAAGAGGAATCATTTCTGGGTAGTGAAATTCTGAGTGTTATTACTTTCTTTTTTATATTTTTAAAAAATTTTCCAAATTTATATAATGGCCATTTATTATTTTATGCTCAAAAAAGTCTTTCTCAAAGCATACTCTGAAGAGGTTTTAAGGAGGGCCTGGGTGGCTCAGCCAATTAAGTGGCTGACTTCAGCTCAGGTCATGATCTTACAGTTCATGAGTTTAAGTCCCGTGTTGCTATCAGCGCAGAGCCCATTGGGGACCTTCTGTCCCCTTCTCTCTGCCCCCCCCCCCCCCCCCCCCCCCCCCCCCCCCCCC